>NC_135572.1:233155130-233780130 GCF_965152235.1 Eretmochelys imbricata | reverse complement strand
AGTCTAAACCCAGAACTTGATTTCATACACCTCAAATTAAGGGTGTATGAATTGAGATCCCAGAGCTTTTAGTTAAGCCCATTATAGAAACATAAGAGCTATTTGTAAAATTCTGATCTAGCTCTATTGTTCCTTAGGCCCTGATACCGAGGTACTGTTGTAAACCCTGATCCTGCAACATACATTTAATTTCTTTATACGCTGTGAGTAGTTCCATTGTCGATAGCAGGAATGTTCATAATGCATAAAGTTAAGCATGTGTGACTTTGCAGGATCAGGACCATAGATGTAAATCGTATCTAAGATTTCAATAGGAGCTTGCATTATGGTATGTTACATACATGCTGTAGCTTTTGCACACAGCTTCTGTAGGCCCAGCATCAGTTTCTCATCTCTTGAACTTGGTATATTGAATTCAGAACTGTATTGAAAAATCTTACTTTCAGCACCTACTTTGAAAATATTGATTGTTAGGCCTGATTTTAACACCCCCCGCCCCCCCCCCAAGTTGTTGGGTATCTAGCAGCTTGCAAAGAAGTAAGCAGGTGAGGTGGGTGCTCAGCAGTTATGAAAATAACTTTATTTTTGGTGCCCAAATATGGATATAGGAGCCTAATTTCAGTATTTACATTTTAAAATGTTTGCCTGTTCTAACTCTGAGCACCATCCTGCACTACTTCTTTGGACAAAGCCCCATTTAAAGTTGGAAATGACTGGAAGCTGGTAAAGTGTGTAGGTAAATAATCCCTCCCAAGGATTAGGGGGGAGTTAATAATGTAGGTCCTGACAGTAGTAATTCATTTAAAACATGAGTGAGTTACAGGTGTAGTCTACCTAGACTATAAGGCTGCAAATTTGTCTTTCCCCCCGAGCTAGTAAAAGTAATAACCAAATCAATCCACATGTTGTTTTCCCCCCAAAGTTATCCATGTGAACATCTTCTTTTGAAAAGAAAGTGTGACCCTGTATATGCTAATACAGATCTCAATCGGACTTGCTTTGAAGGGGTTGAGCCTCAAGCAAACGGAGATGGCAAACCTTTAAAGGATGCAGTGCAAAGTATGTCGTCTTTCTCTGATCACTGGAGTTTTCCTAACACCCTCAGCTCTATACAAGCCAAAGATGCTTGCAGAGAGGGCAGAAAAATATATTATCTTTCCTATGTAACAACTCATGTAGTCAAATTCAATCCAGTTGAAGAGAAGTTTTTGCCTAAGAATGTATGATCGGTCTCAGTCAGTTTATTTATATATATAAACAACCCACGATAATTAGTGTGTATTTGGATCGTTACTAACGTATTAGACTGAACTGAGGAAGAGGAACCGGACAAAAACTGTGTGTGTTTGTTTTTGTTTTTAAAGGGTTTTTTTCCCCATTGACTTTGTAAGGGATCAGGATTGGGTCCTTAAAATAGAAATACAAATATTGGCAATAAATAAAAACCCAAGAGACCCCTAAGTTCTCAAATATTGATAAAGCAAAAATACAGAGAGGTTGAGTTAAAGATCTTGTGTAGAAATATTGACCTACCTGCATAAACTATTGGAGTAAATTTTAAAAAACAAACCAGTTCTTTCTAAGGACAGTGACGAATTAGCTTGGTTTAAGTATAATAATCTAAAACGTTATATTCCTGTATTATGAATTTTACATGGCTAAACGGCGTTTGCATCTATAGCAATGTATTCCTAGCGAATCTTGAATGTCTTAATTTTGCACACCCGTTTAATCATACTCCAGTAAAATAACAATATGACCATACTGTCTTTGTTATAAGTAATATATGGCACGTGCAATTCTAAAGTAGGAAATCGGTACTTTCTAAATGTGCCGCTTTCTTTCTAAGCCATGGGGGCTCACTAAAAGGTATGCGGGGGAGGGGTTTAAGGTACCAGCAGTTTCGGGACTATCTCTTAATACTTTCTAACCGTTTTTTAAAAGTTTAAAATAAAAGTTGTTCCTTAAATAGATTCTGTGACTTGAAACAAAGAATCCAGCGGCAGCTGAAAGTTTACAAACAACGCTGATTAGCCTCGCGTGCACAGCTACCCTTTGGATTCACATTTTGTCTATTTTCCTAGTGATGCCATTTACTAAATAAAACGCACAGCAAAATTATACCAGATGCCTAGTCCAAAATTTTGCTATTGTGAGAAATAGCATGCAACGTACTTGCGCGCACACTAAAGAACTTTCAAACTACCCCATTTCAAAAGTTCTCATTCATTCACTCCCCAAGATAATGCCCCGCGTTGTCTTCAGGGTTCTCGGATGGTCTTGTCTTGTTTCTCTTCCTGCCTTCTATTAATAGGCCAAATCTGCTTGCCCGTGACCCTTCCTATCTATAGCCGGTGACAGTTTGGGAGGGTTGATATATTTACTAGCTGTGGATTGGGACCTTTAATGGAAACACAAAATTCCTTGCTAAAATTGTTAGATCCGTATTTCTGATGAAGGGCCGCATATGCATGTAAACATAACGGTACATATTTAGTATGTTCCACGGTTGGAAAGCGGAGAGATCTATTTGCTTTTTAATTTGGATATCGTATTTATGCTGGAAATGCATTGCTTGAGGAAATCTCACAGCGTTTTGGTTACTGTCCAGAAGTAGAACGGCCATAAGGGACCTGATAATGTTTATTTCCCCAAACTTTCTAATATATTATTGGGAGGAGAGGTAAAAGCGTATATTGAAGATAAATTGCCTTAGAAGGGCTTTAAACGGAGAAGAAAGCTAATCTCCTGGTGTCCGTGAATAGGAGAATGAGAGGAACAGTCATACACACAAATCAGAGTTAAAACTCTTATTAGCCCCTTACCTACTAAAAACGTATTAATGAACTTTCAGTCCTAAAACTATGCACTAGACGGGTTCTCCGCGAAAAAGCATCTTCTCGTGTATTTACCACGAATCTCCCAGAGGGGCGTGCGTGCACAATGGGGATTTCCACTTCCACACAGTGCAAAGCGATTTTGCATAATTGCATTTTGTTAAAGGTCTCACAAATAAGCGTGGGTTCGCAGGCTGTATTTACTGGAAGTTGGGCCACCTTATTCAACACCAGAACTGAGCTGTAAATAGCTTATGAGCTGAGAAACGGCATTCCTGCCATTCTATTCTGCTTTATTACATCTACACTAAGGATTTCCTGAGTAGATTACTAAATGCATGGGCCTGCGTTTTGCTATCCAATTTTCTCTCCCCCCTCACGTTGCAGGTAGTTCAATTTATAAAATGCTTGCTAAAAAATAACTGTCAATTTTTTTTAACCAGAGCCATTTCCATTTTAAATCTATGAAAAACGTGAGGGTGTTTTTCCTTTCTGAACAGAAGGATGTTTCCAATTCCAAGGCAATGAATAAGGACTGTTAACCTGAATATGTTATACGGTAGTCTTAAACTGTAACGAAGAGAGAGGTTGAGAAAGTATTCAGTTTCACTTTAATATTAAAACAATTTAGAGAAAATATTTCCTGCCTCAATCTTAGTAAGGTTTAGTTAGTACTTCCTACAGACGAAGGAAATGGACACATAGGTCTTTAAAAGCCGTTTGTCATATTGTGTGTGTGATCTTGCTAGCAGTCTACAGTCGCTTTTATTTCATTGTCGGGTTTTCGAGACTGTGTATTTCCCCAGATCGTATTTCGCTTTTGAATTAGATAACCTGAAATCGAGGGCAGGCGTTTTAAAAATCACAGAAATAATACAAAAGGTCCCCACCCATCCACAGCTCCATGAGTGTATTGATCACCCACCAGAATTTGGTATGGGCGAACCGCACGCGACCAGCTTAAGCAAAGGCCGTGAACCCGGATTTGTTGTGCAGAATGAATTCTTATCTCCGTGAGACATAGACAGTCCGTCTAATAGGGGTGTACCTTTTTAAAATAAAGCCGGTTTCCAAAGGAAATTTCCACTGTGGGATCTCTTCCACGAGAGGGCGCAAGGCTCCTTCAAAGGCTGGTTACTGATTCGGCTCTCCGAATTGCTTTCGTATGTTGCTGAAGGTTAACTCTTTCTCTTTGGGTTCCTGCATTGGTTGATGTTTACCCTCTTCCCTTAAAGCCGATCCCCAGCGTCCTTTCTTTGAAAGACTTACGAGTTGTTTCACATATGGATTGCTGACTGATGCAAATTAACACGGTTCCTTCCAGAGGCACGAGAAAGAAGCTCAAACGATTTACTGCCTGTCTTTCCTAACTTGGCTCTAATTAAGTCACTGGATCACGTTTGCGTGACATTACCGCATTTTCCGTCTTAAGTGTCTGGGATAGAAGTTTGGCTGGCTGTATTTAAATTTAAGGGTCACCCAGGACTCTCTAAACAGAGGAGTAGTTAATGAATTATGATAAAAAAGACCAAAGGAAAATCAGCGTCAAATATTTGGAACTATTTTATATGAGCACCTGCGGTTGTTCGTGTTTGTGCCTATGTAATGCAAAACCCTGGGGCACAAGACAACATTCAGGAAATTCAGAGTTAGGTTTCCCATAGCAACTGTAACTTGGGCATGCTGTAAATGCATCATATTTGTGGCTTGTATTGTTTCAGTATGATGTTGATTTCCCTGTCTTAAGTATCTGTTACTTTTATTTTTGGTACTATAACTTTCAATTTCCTTATAATGGTTGAGTGTTTATAATCTCAACCATATTGTTGTGTTATAGCGTTTTGCATTGAATGCATTTTTTTTTTTTAAATGGGCATAGAGGGGGAATTAACACCCAAGGCAAAACCTCAAACCAAAGAGCCACTTTTTGAGAAAATTCTGAAAAGCCTCACAGGGGCTTATAAACCATAACTACAGCACAGTGCAGGTGTATCTGCATATATACATGCCATGTTGGTCCCAGAGTATTAGAGAGACAAGCTGGTCCAATAAGAAATTACTTCATCCAATTTGTCAATCTGCATTTATGCAAATATGGCTGCACATCTGCAGAGAAGTAGCACATTGCAGGGCCTTGTTTTCCATTGACAGAGAAATTGGTGAGCAGAGTCTAGAAATTTTCTTAGCACTTGTTTTGTTTTATGTACATTGTATAGGTCAGCCCTTGAATTAAGTGGTCATAACACACAGGAAATCCCCTCTTTTGAGGATCTTAGTCCAACAACCAAGGTCTGCATTTCATGGAGCAATTCTTCCCCAAGAATTGGCTTCAGTTACAGAGATTCAGGCAGACCACAGACTCACTTGCTGTCTGCCATAGCTCTTCTCCCTCCGATGCGCCCCCCTCCCCCTTTAATCTCAACAGCAATAAAGATATTTCGTCAAGGACTGTATTCACATGCTAAGAAAAAAAAACTTAAAAGAGATGCACATAATGACACAGACATTGCCTCTTTTTTTTTTTTTAACTTATTCTTTAGCATGGGCCGCTACAGATTTTGACTTATTTTTCGTAATATTTATATTACAATAGCTCTGAGCAGTGCCAATGAAGATAGTAAATCAGTCTGACTCAGAAACCCCCAAAACTTGTGATCTAAATAGACAATCAAGACAAAAGGTAGAAGAAAGGAAGTCCTATTATCTTCCCCCTTTTTTTTTTTAAACAGATCGGGAAACCAAGTCGGAAGTTAAATGACATGCCCAAGCTCAACAGGAATTCTGTGGCAGAGCCGCATACTCCCACTAGATTCCTCTGTCCCACCCCGTGCCTTAACTACACAACTATCCCTCATTTCTCATAGAAAAATGAAGCAGGGATAGGACTACCACAGAAATGGTCACAAATACATTCCCCCCCCCCCCCGAACATCCATTTCTCCTCTCCAGACACACCAACATAAAATCCCTCTGGTAAACAGGAGTTGGTGATGAATATCTGTAGGCAAATAAAATCAGAGTGAGCAGGTGGAAGTGCAGCCAAGTATACTTGGTCTATCTGGCTGGGCTTTGGGTGACTCACTAGTGAGGGTGATGCATTTAATCTTTGAGAGGATGCCAAGTGAATCTATCAGTCTGGGGAGGTCATTGGCACAATCTTAAAGGAAATCTTCTCCTGCTAGCTTCAAAGTTAATGTGTAGGGCACGGTAGCAGCTGCTAAAAGAAGGGAGAGAAGCTTTAGAAAACTAGAAGCACGCCTGCACAAAAAAAGTGTGGGGAAAGAATAACTGAACAAATCAGAATGGCATGTAACTTTCATGAGAGTATGTCCACCATTGAGTTTTGTTTGCATTAAAAATCTTTACACAGAAGTTAAAGCCCACAGCGATGCACGATATATAACCAGAAAATATAATTTAAAAAATAAAGGGTGGCAAGAGGATCTGGGGTTTTGTAGTTGGTTCCCCCCCCCCCCCCCCCCGAACAATGAAACATTTAGTAACATAGCTCAGGGCAGTGGAGTTAGTCTTCTCAATATAACTTCTATTAAACAGTGGATTTTAGTAACTTTTATTACAGGTAAATAACAAAGTAAGTAGCAGGGGTCAAATCCTGCTTATCTACTCATTCTAAACTCTTTAAAAGGCTAAATTCTATCACCCTTACTCCACATTGAGTAGCACCTTTTTGAAATTAAACTTGCATCAGTAAGGTCAATGGCATTGGGCCCCATACCAAGTAAGGTGCTTGGGTATACTGTAGGAAACAGCTCTAAAGGCTGCCCGAGCTTCCCACCAAGATATTCAGAAATACATTGTCTCCCTATACATATTGCTAAATACACAGCAATCTAATTATGTACATCAGTCACACTGGGCTTGACTGCAGTTAATAGGCCATTTATGGAAACCGAAACTACTGTTGAGAATTTTTTTCCCCCATTATGGTTGGAAGCAATCCAGTCAAAGCACATTTTGGCCCTGATGCAGCTTCTGACTTCTATTGAAGTCAATGGCAAACCACTCCGAGTTCAGTGGGAGCAGCAATGGGTCCTTTTAAATGCTATGTTGTAATGTATATCTTAAGTTTTAAATACGTCCATGCAGTGGAGCAAAGATGTCTCTGATGTCCTCAGAAAGGCTGCTTCTTGTTAGGCACTTACAATGTGCTATCTTAGTTCAAATGTTTACTAATATGAAAGACAAATATATCTATAAAACTTGGAAGTCAACACGATGGCTGGACGTTCAGTTTTTATGGGTTTATGAAAATAATTTTAACTCTTCCATTGCACAAAACACCATGTGTATTCCAGCAGCATTGCCTCATCAGGCCTTTTAACTTAGTTTTGTTGAAGAACAGAGAAGAGGTTATAGAGGAGCTAGAATCTAAATATCCCAAAAGTATTGAGGATTGGAGTACAGAGACTCACAAGCTAAGGGAAGGGAGAGAGAGAGGGTTACAGCCTCTGCTTCTTCATCTTCCCTTTCTCTAGACATGCAGAATTCTCTGTGTCAGGCATTAGTGAGAAGTAAAAGAATTGCTCTCCATATCACTTCCCCACCCTAGATGGTGGCTTGAAATGGCTCTGCCATGGAGAAGGGCACTGGAAGCGTAGTATAGAACTTCCCACCCTCTGAAGAACCTCAAAGATGCAGGGAATCTTAGGGTTGGGAAGTCAATACAGGTTCCCCCTCTCTCCCCTTTTTGGACCCTCAACCCTCTCCCTCTGTGGGAAAAATATGAAAGGATCTGATATCTCTGTGGACAACTACATTTTTCCATTGAGCTAGTGTGTGTAGAGAAATACAACTGGATCATATACCCGTAGTTGTTTGGATCTTGGCACCTGCCCTTCTATGGAGAAGGGATGTTGGCCAAGAGACACAGATTACCTTTTCTCTTGCCAAAAACTGCCATTGCTTGTTTTGCTCTCAATCACTCTTGTATCCATCTGCCATCTTACATAGTCAGCTGCTTAGGGTAGGGAAAAAATGTTGTCCTGCATTTGACAGCACCTAATACCATGGGGCCCTGGCCTAGGATTAGGACCCCTAGGCACTATAGCAATATAAATAATAGCTTTCACTTCTAAACTGGGCTCAGGAGGGATTGGGTTTATTCACTTATCAGAAGTTTCCATCCATCCTTCCAGTGTGGATGATCCTTTAACTCAGGGAGACAACAAAACAAGAGAGAACAAAAGTGAGAGTACATCATGGGTCTTCAGTAAGAACCAGGCTGCGTCAACTTTGTCTCAGAAAATAGTAGCTGCTCCCGCTGACTCTGCAGTATTTTAAAGGGGGAGAAGTACAAAGAGAGCAGGAGGTCACATTACCTAGCTACAACCTTCAGAAGAAAAGCATCTTCCTCCCAGGCAACTTGAACCTGTTACCTCTTCAGAGGGAAAAGTACTGACAAACTAGCTATGGTTTACTCATAAGGATGAAGGGAGGGATAGGGAAGATATTATTGAATGTATATATTTTTTAATACAGTTGTAAAAGTGACAATAAAATATATTCCTACTCTGGGCCTGACGTTTGGAGAGCATCTTAACCAGGCCTCTTCTATTGTAACCACAATTAGGTACAAGTACAATAAATGCTGTTTCAATATCTACCTACTGGCATGTCTGATACTGTACATAGACCTCTAAATAACATCACTTGGACCTGTGCATAACTGTAGGCACAAAAAAAGGACAAGTTTTTGTTTTATAACCTTACCTTCTTATGTACAGTTTTCTAATATTTGTAGGAAAAACTCATTGCATTGGCTCTTTCCTTTTGGACTTTACTTTTTCCCTGAAAGAAAAACAAGTTATTTATATATATATATATATATATATATATATATATATATATATATATAAAAATGTATAAGGGGATATCGGAGTAAGTGGAATGGGACCAAAATTTCAGTGATTGACATTCTTGTTGAGAAGATAAACTGTAGTAGTTGTCCAAACAGTGAATATTAAGGGCCTGCTCTTTAGTTGCTTGAACAGCTGCAATGTTCACCATAGCCAACAGGAGCTGGAGCTGGGCAGGGGGCCCAGGCCCCACCTTAGTCCCTGACTGGATGATGGAGGGGGGCCAGGCCACATCTGAGTGGTGTTGCAACCTGGTGTATGGGGTTGCAATGCCAGTCATTCAAATTTGGCCCACCCGTCTGCCTCCTTGTTATAATGGAGGAACAGGAGGGCAAAACCTGAGGCAGATTGCAATGAGTTACACACTCACTGAAGCTTGTCCCTCTACCTTGGCGTGATGGAGGGGGTTGCTGGACCAAATTCCAGTGAGTGGCATTGTGACCTGGTGCACAAGGACACAATGCTACTCGAATTGGTGGCAGCCAGGCAGGTAACCTGGACCTCTTCCTGAGCAAAATTCTGATTGTGCCCCTGGGTAAGCAATGCAGGACAGGGCCTGTAGACTTGCCCTAAAATCAGTAAATTCTTCAGGGTGGATCCCATCTTTTTGTTACGTGTGTGGGATCAACACCTAGCACAATGGGACCCTAATCCATGACTGGGGATCCTAAGTGTTACTGTGACCACTGCCATTGTGGCTGACACATGGGGATTGAACAAGAGACCACCTGCTTTAAAACCAAGGCCTTAAAGAGCATAAGCTGCTGTAGCTTGAGCTAAAGACCCATATGTGGGGGCTCAAACAACTCCTATCCTCTCGATCAGAACAGAGCAGGCAAAATTACACTCACTCACACTACCACGATGCAAATAAATAACTTGACTGTCCATCACCTAAATTACATTTGAATCCAAATCTCCAGACGCAGACATATCTTCGCTAATCCAGTGTCCCATTCGATCCACTTCCCTACGTGTTGCTCTTATATCATTCTACTGATTTACAGCAATTTTTGGCACAGTAAAACTGCTAGCACAAATTCCACCGTACAACAATGATCTCCTGTCTACATTTGCGATACTTTCCAATGGAGGGGAAAAAAAGGGTAAATTAATCCCCTGTTTTGAGGAAAAATTGCTAGCAGTTATAAAGCAATTAAGTTAACCAACAAGGTAATAAAAATTAAGTGCCTAGTTCACGAATGATGTATACCTCACATTAAGACTAAATTTCCTAAAACTTGTACATTGAAATATTTTCCCAAAGCACCTTTCTTGTATAACATACATAAATTGTATTCAACAGAATTTCCTCAGGCTTCTAGGAATGCAACAAGGTAGTTATTAATACATATTTGGAAGGTTCCAACTGAAAAGACAGGAGGAGACACAGGCGTGGGAATTAGGTGTGGGGGGTGCTGCAGCACTTCCGGGTTTTACGAGGGGCTCTGCTCCTGGCCTTGCACACAGGGCCCTAGCTGCCGGCCCCTTACCCGGGGTCTTGGCTGCCAGCCCCAGCCTCAGGCCCCTTACCCTATCCGGGTCCTCCCTCCTGGAGACACAGCCCTGCTCCCAGCCCTAGCTTAGGTGGGGGCAAGGACAGGGGTAAGGAGGCTGACTTTCAGCATCCTAACTATTGAAAATGTTCCAGCACCCCTGGGAGGAGTAAAGGGGGTGGAACTGACACATGTAATCAAAGAATGATGATTCATCAGTAGAAAATCTTTGGGGAGAAAAAAAATATTCTGAAGAGTATCACACTTTAGATTTCTCCCTGAGCAGATTGTACTTGAATTGACCAGCATTTATCTGATGATAAGATGAGTTACATTGACAGCATTCTTAAGGAGGTAATATTTTCACTGTGTGGAATGAACTATGCTTAAACTATTTTGCCTTTTTTTCTAGGCACAGACTTGTAGTCCAATCGACATTAAACATCAGCTTTGAAATCTCTCTTCATCTCTCAAACATCTAAACGAAAAAAATCCAACATGAGGCTTATATCTGAGGCTTTTCTGTTACTTCTCGTGCAGTATTTTATGGCAGTGATACTGTTCAAGAGCTTATTCCAAACTGAGTTCTGTTCATTAGATTTCCCTTCAAGTCTCCCCTGCAATGAAGTGGTGATCTTCTAACACCAACGCTCCACTTCTTGATGATCTTAAACACTTTCTTTACTTGACACTTAGAATAAGCACAAAGTAATTTTTTGCGCATGTATCTCCCATTGACATCCATAGAACTTTTTGCATAAAGTTCGAGGGTAGAATTCTTTCTCCCAGTGTTGAAAGGCAGCATATTTTAGATCCTAAAAAACGTTGTCAGTCAGGACTATCCCCATGAAGCAGTTCTTCCATCTTATGCCATGGTGAGCCTGCTCTAGTTCTTGATACATTTCCTGACACAATGACATTGTTCATCTCAGGACGAATCCAGCTCCCACTGTGGTCAACAGAAAGTCTTACGGACTTTAGGGAGAGTTGGATTAGGCCCCTGGATGAACTAGATCTATAAAGCTACAGACCCAATTTCTGCACTCGGCTACATTGGTATAATTGGAATGTAACTTCTCTGGAGTTAATGAAGTTATTCCAGACTTTACATAGTGTAACAAAAAGTAGAATTTAGCCTATAGTCTGCATCAAAGCTTCAACTAGTTTCTTTTGATCTTCAAAATGAGAGCATTCCCTCTGTCCATCTTTAAAATCTATTTTGAAATACTGAGTTAGCCAAATCCCCTACAGATATACTTATCAGTGAGGAATCAGAAAATATTTTCTATCTAGGAAACTTTATTAAAAGTACCTTTTATAAAATGGTAACTTTTTTTAAAGAATAAAGCCCACTATCCAGGGTGTGTATGTGAAATCTAAACACAAGATGCTCTACATGCGCTTCATCAATGCTGAAACTTTTTTTTCCCCATTTATTCACCTTGTCATATTGCTTTAGTGATGGCTGCTTTTTTTTATTGGCTGTGCTGATGCATACAAGCAACTGTGAGACGTGCTTTAATATACTCTGAGTAAACCATATCTTGCAAAAAATGTTTTTTAAATTGTGCAAGTGACTGGTGTGGATCTGGGCCATGTTTAGAAATCATTCAAAGTAGATATGATAAAGGGATTACGACTTAATATTCCAGAGCCAAAATTTTATGCATGTACAGAATGACTGACACAAAGATCATTATCTAGTGTCAAGAGGAGATGGGAAAACTGTAACAGCCTAAAACAGTCTCAAGAGGTGTATCTGATGCTGACAGCACTTCTTCAGATCTTTAAAGGCAAGAATACTGCTCCAATTCTTCTTAAAAGGCCTAAGATAGAAGACTCTGTAAAGGGAAAAAATAATAAAAATAGATAAAGCTTCCACAGATGTTGAGGAAAACATCTCACCAGCAGGGCCACATAATTGTTGTAGGGGAATATGCAAACATTCATCTTTGTTGCTCTATGATTTTAGACTTCTTAGGTCAGTTAGGTAGGTTTGTGTGTTTAAAAAAAACAATAATAATAATCCTGGCCTGTGTGGTTTGCTAATCTAATTTTATTTGTTTATATGTTAAATGGCAGTGGTATCTAATCTGGATTCTAATTCTTCCTAATCTGGATCATCTGGGATTTAGTTCTATTGAATCAGGGGTCGGGGCACTTGTCAGAGAGGCTTCCCTCACAGAGAGTGGGGGCAGGGACCTGATCAGCCACCATGTATCTGGGATGGGGATGTTGAGAGCCAGACCTCTTTTGTTGCCATTACATTTTGAGCTACAGCATTCTAGCTGGCAAAAATCTGCTTTTAAACTCTTTAAACGTCCCGCTATTGCTTCAGAACACCTATAGTTTGAGCACGACCATGAACGCTATGGCTGACTTTGGTTATTTTCCCTTTCTTTGGTTATTGACAGTTAACAAGATCTTGCTTCTGATCACCACTATGTGTCTTGGATGTTTGTGCTGCAGGAAATTTATGTGCACAGGTTGCATTTGGTAACTATCTTTATTGTACGTGGTAAGGCTCTGGGAGGAAATTAGCCATTGTTTTGCTAACAAATGGTAATTTGCAGCTCAGTGACACGTGTGGTGAAATTCTGGCCCCACTGAATAGCTGTTGGATCCCCAGTTAGTAATACACTCCTTGTAAGTTTGAAGCCTTTCTTAGGTTGTCAGAAAAACTATAGAGGATTACGACACAGATGGCAGGGAGGAGGTGGTGTTTAAAAGGGCCAGTGCATGAATGGTTATGAATGATAGAGAGCAATTGTGTACTGCTAAACTCTCAACTTACGGTGCCTGGGGGTGGGTAGTATTCTTCACCAGGGAATTGGAAAGCCTGTGGGTTCCATAAGTCTCTAGAGGGTGTGGACCTGACGGTGATGAGAAAGCTCTGATCTGTGCTTGGAGTGGTGATTATATGGAGATGAGATTATTATGCTCTCCAATATACATGCCTAGACCAAAAATCACCTCTGTCTTAGGACAAGCCACCGACCCCTAACACACAATCTAGAAGAGTCCCATGGTAGCCACAATGGATATTTCCACCGTGGGTCACTTTGTTAAATGTAACATCCAAACAAATGTTGAGTCTTTTGGTAAAGTGAGTCTTGGAGACTGCCAATAACAGAGGGATCGCAAACCTGGGTCCATAGGCTTTCTCTGACTGTAGCCACCATCTGACAGTTCACTGCTACTAGCAGGGAGTGTGGGCTAGTGGACCCTAGGCCCTATAGGCACTGCCTACAAAACTCCCAATTGGAAGAGATGTCCAGTCAGTCCTATTGGCTCACTCACTATTTAAGACAGAAGGAGGCACAGGAAGTTGTCTGAGCAAGTAGGTGAATCCTTGACTCCGGAGCCCTACCTGTTCCTCATTCCTGCCTTCCTGACCTGTTCCACATCCCTGCATTTATGCCCCAGCCTAGGTTACCGACTCTGGCTCTGATCCTGACCCTTGGCTTGACTCCCAACTCCTGCTCTGACCACCTGCATTCCAGTCTAACTGGCTGTATAATGCCTAGTAGGATGTCAGTAAGGATCTGAAGAACCTTGAATACCTTCTGAAGTTACTACATTTAACTCTGACCTGAGATTTATAGATTAGGTGTACACAGTAAGGCCCCTATTCAGAAAAACACTTAAGTACATGCTTACAGTGGTTTGCTGATCTAAGGACTCAGACTCTTTAGAGGCGGAAGTCCCCTGGGTCTGATGTAATATGCCAGTGCCACCTCTGTTACTTTTTTTTTTTTTTCCATTTGGTAGGCACTGATCATTCTAGTGTCCAGGGATGTGCTGCACCCCGTAGACTGAACTCTGGCTACTACAAGCATCCTACCAGCTTAGGTGCTTTGTTGAAATCAGGTAATAATGGTGGCTTTATTTATGATTAGCCTTGCATTTATCAGCATAAGCTTTGGGTTGGTGACTCCCTCTGAATTTCTCGTTGAAGAAGAAGACAGAGGGATCAGCAACAAATGCCTGGCTCTGGTCCTTTGCCTGGGAGTGTGACTCTTTCTGACACGTATCTATACATCTGAGACAAACTGGGATTTGGGAAGCCAGAGGGCATTTTTGGAATCTGTTACTTTTAATTCTAGTGTTTCTCGCTCCCCCTCTCCCCACCCCCAGCAATATTTTAGCCACTGCATTGGTCCAATGGTTACTGAAGGGGCACCTCCAGCAGGGCGGGGCTCCTGAGTAGTGCAACTTTGGTTTGTGTGCATGAGGGTTTGCTGGGTTTTCTCCCTTCCCCCTCCAGCCCTGGGAAATGATCCAGCCACACTTGAAGGCAAACTCTGGAGCAGCTCTACTCTCCACATATAACAAGCAGCAAAGTCAGCTTCCCTTCCACAGGCAGTTCTATGGCCCTTCTGCTTTCACATCAGGGTTCTACTGCTTAACAAATTAAATTTCCAATAGGACTCTTGTTCTCTGTCAAAAAATCCCATGTCGTCAAAATCTAAACATTTTGTGGAATGTGGCGACTTCTTGACTAAATTTTTGCCAGGAATAATGTCTATTGAGAACTTTCTTCTATCGTTTAGATAATGTGGAAACATTACATTTCAATTCACTTTGTTTCCACGTCTGTATTAGATTAAAATATTTATTTTAATGCTGTCTAATTTATATTTAATATTTTTCTGTTTTGACGCTATCAAAACGAAACAACTTGATATTCCAAAATGAATTTTTTTTAAAGAATTGTCATTCTGTGGAAAATTCTATAATCTGTCTTTCAGACCAATTCAAATGCTGGAATTTCCCACAAAATGGAAATTCCATTTTCCAGTGAAATCTAGGCTTAACTCAGCCACACACAAACTGGGAAAGAGGGGTACAGACTAGAAAAGATATTGGGACAGAAACTAGGTCTACTTTTAATCACAATCTTTCAATGCATACCAGTTAGGTATATTGGGCTATAAGATTCAGTGTTTGGAAGCAATCTAATTGGCTAAAGTGGGAAAACAGTGTGAAGGAGTTCTGTTCAAATACTGTAGAAAAGCACATACTAGCATATTACAATTGCAGTACCACAGCATGTCCTCTCCCTAATACTACATGGTCATAGTTAGCCTTCCTGCTGCGTGTGATTTATTGTACATTTTTTGATGTGACACTTCTGCATGCTGTCCAGGACAATCCATTGTAGAAAAATATTTCCAGTTCATCTGTGGGAGCATGGTTGTACAGTACAGACATAGACTGGATTCAGATATTGCTGGTCCTAGTTCAGAAAAAGGAAATGACTGTTACTAGCAAACGCAAGAGGAGGAGAAAGATAATTTGACTTAACAAAAAATGCTTAAATGTATCCCCAACAGCTGCATGAACTCTGAGGAGTAGATCCAGACACATCTCTCACAGCTAGATCTAATTTTGTAAAGGGTAGAAAATGTGGTATAAATTGTTAGTCCTCCTGCATATGGGACCTGATCCAGCACACATTACAGAAATGTTATCATGGTCTTCAAACTTAACAGGTGCAAGATTGAGGCCCTGGAGAAACGCTGGAATTTGACATTTTGAAATATTTTTTTGTTTCACAGAACTACCTTTGCCCCTAGGTATTTTTAACCAGCACATTCTAGAAAATATGGCACCTGATTTTAGCAATCTGCTGCTCACATGATGAATTCATCTGCTGCATGATTTCATTTAGCAGCCATAACACATGCAGCAAAGAACTTTAACCAAAGTGAACTGGGGCTCTGTGCATTGTCTCTCATTCAAACCAGATGTATTATTTTGGTATATGTTTAACATTCTCCACATAATCCCAATGTGATCCTTAACCATCGTGTGACAGAGTTGCTTTTAAAGAAGATGAAAATGGGCAGCTATAATGCTGCCCATATCATTTCAATTATTTTCAGCCCTGTTGTTAAAGCTTAGATGAACCTTTCTTTTGACCTAAGGTTGAGGGGCATTGTGTTTGAGATATTGGTATAATTCTGCAATATAAATACCCATCATTTACGTTAGTGGTATGATAGGATTTCCTGTAATCTGTTTCCAGAATCAATGTTTCATTGAAATAACTTCTTTTAATTTCTCACCTACTAACCAAGCGGTACAGCGCTAAAATATGCCTGATCATGCACCCTCCTTCTCCTATTTTTTTAGTCATCAACATCCTCTCAGGACTCACCTATGGAATAACGAAGGCAGGGCATGTTTTTTGGAAGCATTGCACTTTAATTGTTTTTTTGCATTTATACATTGAGATTGCTGGATGACAGTCACTAAGTGCTTTACAAAAGAGGGTATATAATGTTATCCCCATTTATGAATTGGTAAACTGAGGTCAAGAGTTTCAAACATCAGTGTTTCAATTTAGGCTCCCAAATCAACTGCTTGGTTTTTGAAAAGTTCTTTATACCCAGCAGCTCTGATTTTTATTTCACTCATCTAAGGTTGCTCCCCCTCAGTCCTAATAGCCACAGGATTCCGGCAGTTTGAATTAATAACCTCTTCAGCACCTCTGGATAGGTAAGACTATCACATATTTCAAAGTGGTTGGAGGGGGGTAGGGAATCCTTCCTTTAGAAAGGCATTAATGATTAATGAGCTCTGTCTGCAATGGACTAAGGTGCTTCTCGCTGTCTTTCTCCAGCCTGAAGAGATGTAGGTCCCTTTCAAATGCAGTGGTACAGATCTCTAGGCAGTGATGAGCTGCCAAAATCTTAACGGGTTCCCTCCTCACCCCACGAGGGGGTCGTGGCCCACCCCCACCCCCCAGGACTCCTGCCCCATCCAACCTCCCCGCGTTCCTTGATGACTCCCCCCCCCAGGACCCCTGCCCCATCCACCCCCGTCCCCTGACTGCCCCCAGAACCGGGCAGGAGGGTCTCGTGGGTCACCATAGTGGGTGCCCACCCCACTCCTAAGAGCCAGAGGCACCTGCCGGGGGGTGAGGCGGGGAATCCCGGAGGTGCTTACCTGGGGCAGCTCCCAGGAAGCATCCGGCAGGTCCCTCTGGCTCCTAGGAGCGGGGGAGCATAGCTAGTGGGGGAGCAGAGGGAGCGGCCCGCCAGGGCAGGAGCACCCACGGGGAAAATTTGGTGGGTGCAGAGCACCCACTGGCAGCTCCCTGCCCTGCCCTGCCCCAGCTCACCTCACCTCCGCTCCACCTCCTCCGCTGAACGCGCTGCCCCACTCCACTTCTCTGTGCCACCCCCCGCCCCGGCTTCCCGCAGATCAGCTGTTCGGCGGGAAGCCAGGGAGAGCTGAGAAGCAGGCGGTGGCTTCACACTCAGGCTGAGGGTGGCGGAGGTGAGCTGGGGTGGGGAGTGGTTCCCCTGCGTGCCCCCTCCCCCAGGTTACCTGCTGCGGCACTGGCGGCCCTCCTCACGCCCCCTGCCCTAGCTCACCTCCGCTCTGCCTCCCTGGGCCTGAGCGGGAAGCCGTGGCCTGCTTCTCAGCCTGCCCCAGCTTCCCATGCGAACAGCTGATTCGCGGGAAGCCTGGAGGGGCAGAGAAGCAGAGCGGGCGGTGCGTTCGGGGAGGAGGTGGAGGTGGGCCGGGGGTGGGGCAGGGAGCTGCTGGTGGGTGCTCTGGTGGGTGCACCCACCAAATTTTCCCCTTGGGTGCTCCAGGGCTGGAGTACCCATGGAGTCAGCACCTAAGGTGCCACTTTTGGCCGGTTAAATTTAGAAGCCCTATTAGAACCGGTTGTCCCTTGCAGAACAACTGGTTCTAAAAGGGCTTCTAAATTTAACAACAGGTTCCAGCGAACTGGTGCGAACCGGCTCCAGCTCACCACTGCCTCTAAGGATTTTAGCATTTATGGCTGCATGAATAGCCTGAACTTTAAGATGGCAGCATGATTGCCACGTTCTGCTCTTACTGTCCCCTCTGGATTTAAGACACTGCCATGAATTAGTTTGATTTATTTTATTTTTCCCTCCATCCACTCCTCTGTAATGAGTGGTCAGCTCCTGAAGCAGGTGGTGACAACAGCTGCTTATTATTTGGGATAGTCCCTTCAGTTGGTTTTGATGAAGTGATGTCTTCAGAGAAGCAGGATCTTTTGGCCTCCTTCATACTTGCCATACAGGATAGCATGAACCTCTTGTATCACAATCTTTCTGCGCAGATCTTCTCTCCACAGCACATTGAAGTAATCTAGTACAATGAGTCCTCTGGCCTACCTAGCTGGGGCAAAAGTCATGAAAGCTCTCATCCAGTGTATGAAGGGAAGAAAGCCAGACAAACCAAGACTGGTGCTGTTAGGGACCTCTTCTTAAGGCCTCCCATTCAGAAATGCAGCAGCAATGGCATAGTTCATGGGAACATCTCTCCACTTCACCTTGGAGGATGGGTGTGGAGGGGCTGGATAGAGTAACTTTTGACCCAACAAAACTCCATAAGAAAAACAAGAAGTGCTGCAGTGGGCAACCATTTAAAAATATTAGAAGTGTTGCCAACTCACATGGTCTTATCACAGATCTTGTAGTATTTGGAGTTTTTCTCCATGTGACTTCATTAAGTCATGTGACTGGCATCAGAATCTTAGCTTTTGTTTTTTGAAGAGTAAGTATATAGCTTTCATGATTGTGAAGAAAAACTTAAAAAGGTGAACCCTACTGGCTGAAAAACCAGACCACAAATAAGAACCCATTTTGTAAAAATAATTTTAAGGTACTCCATGATTTCTGAATAGTTGGGATGGTTGGTGCTGATGTTGGGTTATTCTTAGCTGGCACAATCTATGACAAAACAAGATACTAATTTAAACAACTTTAGTCTAGCTTGGAAATAATTTATAACTTCTGCATGTATTCTCTTCAAGAACACAGATCAAGTTACAAATTTCCATCAAACCAGCAGGGTGCACGTAACCCAAAGTACCCAATACTACTGAGAGCACTAGGTAGCTAGAGCTAAAACTCCCACCACATTTTTGTTTAGATGCCAAGTCTTATGACTTTTGCAGTCCCTATTTCATTTGAGTGGATCCCCTCAAAAATGTATTTTCTTTTCACTTTGTTCTTAGTGCGAACCGATTTGTAAGCAGGGCCTAAGTAGGCTAAGTCACTTTTAAACATGACCCAGATGTGAGTGGTATATATTAAAAGCTTTAACAAAGTTTAAGCTCTTTCTACACTGGCCAGCAAAGTCGTATTAGCTGAAACCATTTTTAAAAAAACTGTTTAAATAAGGTTTCCTGATGTACTAGAAACTGTTATACAGATGGAGTCCAGGAATGGGAGGATCTGTGAAAGCATATTTATAAAAGAAAATTACATTATTTAGTAATAGAAGTTCTCTAGTTCTAATGCCTCTTATTTTTCCAACATCACTCCTTGTCCTTGGAAACTTTATTCCAGATGGGGAAAAGGATTCAGGGAGCAAGGCCAACTTGAGTTCTTTAGAGAGATGGTTCCAGTATTGTTACTCTCAATCTAGGCCCACAGCCCCTTATAAGGCTAGCTGATGAAGTTTTGGGTCCACAAGCAGTCAGCACACAACTCCAAGAGTGTGCACCTACAGAGGCAGTGCATTTGAAGAACTCCAGCTACTGATAATTAAAGTAGGGCCAGATCCTCAGCTGGTATAAATCGATGTATCTCCATTGACTTCAACGGAGCCTTGCCAGTTTGTACCAGCTGAGAATCTGGTCCTTGTTTTCTTCTTCTCAGAACTGTTCAGAGTACATTTTTCATATTACTGTGCCTTCAAGTCATTTAACCATAGCAAAGATTGTATCACGTACAAAGAATTTTTAAGCAGAATCTTCAAGATTTAAAGTCCTTCAGGGCTGCTGTGTAGTGCGATAGCAGAAGAACATGGACCTCCAAATGTCTGGAACATGAGAAGTACAACAGAAAGGTCAGTCCACTAGAGTGCATTGGCACTGGAAAAAAATGCAGTGGTCTGGAAAAATAGTGAATTGGAGCAGAATAACATTAGATATACTGATATGCTCTTTAACTTTGAACATAAACTTACATTAAATCTTATTCAGCCATGTGAATGCTTTAGTGTCTTAATTTTAAGCCATGAAGAGTTAAACTCTGTGAAATGGTACATTTTAGACTATGATACCATATGGGGAGCTCTATGGTAGAGTATGGGAAATGCTGTGCTTTAATCCTCACTGTTAATAGACAAATCATGACTCAGGGCCTGAGCTAGGGCATCTCTCCATTGTCTTCAGTGAGCTTTGGATCAGACCCTTGTGCTGTGGTTTTTTTTTTTTTTAATGCCCGGTTCTGGGGGAAGTCAGGGGAGGGGGATGGATGGGGCAGCGGTCCCGGGGGGGCATCAAGGAATGCGGGGGGTTAGATGGGGCAGGAGTCCTGGGGGTGGGGGTGGGAAATCGGTTGTTAAGATTTTGGCAGCTCATCACTGACTAAGGATATAAAACAGAACACTGGCCAAATATAGGGCCACTTTCTCCTTCCCCACCACCTATGCTGCAAGCAACAAGGACACTCAGGGGACTGAAGACTCCAACAGAGGAGACTGGCTCAGGTTTAAGGGACAAACTTGTATATTAAGGATTGCAATATCCATTGGGGTGAGAAACTGCTTAATTTAGATGTTGCCCAGCCTAATAGGGTTGAGAGTTTAGACTGTGTGCTTATATTTTCTTTTCTTTTGGTAACTAACTCTGATGTTTTGCCGATCACTTAAAATCTATCTTTTGTAGTCAATACATTTTGTTTAACTATTTATCTTTACTACTGAGTTTGCCTGAAGCATTTGGTACATCTGCCCAGGTTTACAAAGGCTGGTGTATATCCACTTTCCATTGACGAAATGGTGAACCAATACATAAATTTGCAAGACGATATATTCCTGAGGTGCAAGGCTGGGAGCTGGGGTGGGGGGGGGGGGGTTGGCTGGTGCCTTTCTCTGTGTAATTCATGAGTGGTTCTGGGAGCATTCATGCAATCTAGCTGGGTGTGGGGCTCCACATCCAGTTGTGCTGAGTGATAACTGGGTCTGGAGGGGTTTGCTGCTTGTCACTAGCAAAGCACTGAGAGAGACAGCCCAGGCTGGAGAGTTAAGGGGGCTCAGCGGTCCCAGGCTACACCCTGGGGATCCTGTCACAACACCCCAGAACATTAGCCTTTTTTTGCAGCTGTACCATTTTGACTCGTATTCAATTTGTGATCAACTATCCTCCCCAGATCTTTTTTCAGCAGCACCACCTAGATAGTTATTCCCCATTTTGTAGCTGTGCATTTGAATTTTCTTTCTTAACCCTAAACACCTCTGTATTCACACCCTACGCACTACTGCAATGATTTTTTGTATAGAATATGCCTTCTCATTTGAAAACTAAGAACACACTGGTCAGAAAAACCATTGTTATCTATTTTACAATGCTACATGTAACAGTATGGATAGTCATTGATACTATGATTTAAAGTCTGTGACTTAGGGCTAGTCTACACCGGCAACACTAAGGTGCTGCTGTGGCAGTACTTTAACGTGGCTTGTGTGGTTGCAGTGCAGCACCTGGAGAGAGCTCTCCCGGCACTCTTAAAAACAAACAAACAAACATAAAAAACCCACCTCCACGGAGGGCAGGGCTACCAGCCATGGGAGCTTGGCTCCCAGCACTGGTGCACTGTTTACACTGGCAATTTACAGCACTGAAACTTGTTGAACTCGGGGGTGTTCTTTTTTTTTCACACCGTCTGGCAATTTACAGTACTGCAACCTTCTCGCTCAACGGAGACAAGCCCAAAAAGGTGTTAAGCCAGACATGTCAGGGAGTTGATGAACAGGTTTCCTCCAGAGACAAAGGAAAGAGGCTGCTGCCTCAAACCAGGTGTGGCCAAAATTCGATAGGCTATTCATTTGTATCAGACTGCAGCAGGAGAGAGAACTTGCATAGTAGCAACCACCAGTGTGGGAGGAGCTAGCAGGGAGCATTATCTTCCAGACCTGGTGTGACATTATTGACATTAACTGTATAGATCATTGTTGTAACCACTGTTGTACAATATTTGCAGCAAATATTGTACAAAGGTTATTGAGTGAGGTGTCTATAAGGAGGTTTATAATTTGCTGTCTGTATGTGTGTATATCATTTTTGTAGTTGAAGGTATGAATATTGGCTATGTACTTGTATCTCAATGTGTTTTGATTCTCAGTAGCCTCAGTGAAGCATTTGGTACCCTTCTTGAGAAGGGACTATTCTCAGTAAGTGCCCAATCAATAAACACTTAACTGACAATGGATTTTGGGAGACGCCAATCTACATCTGAAGTTTCCTGGGAACATCCAAACTAACACATAAACAATGGCATCAACCTGTAAAGAACTAAGTCATGCATGGACATGTGACTTGCCCATGTGACTCCAAGCTCTATCTTGCTGTGATTTTTTTTTTCCACAGTAAGAACAAAGAGGGGTCCTTCCATGGGAAGAGACTATATAAAAGGCAGCTGCATCTCCTCCATCTTGTCTTCAATCCTGCTTCTTGCCTCTGGAAGAACCTTGCTACAGACTGAAGCTCTGAACAAAGGGCTGAATGACCCAGCTGTGGATGTACTCCAGAGACTTGATTTGAACCTGCAGCTTATTCCATCACTGCTACAAGCCTGAATCAAGAACTTTGCCATTACTGTATGTAATTGATTCCATTTAACCAATTTTATCCCTCATCTATAGCTTTTTCCTTTTATGAATAAATCTTTAGAGTTTAGATTCTAAAGGATTGGCAACAATGTGATTTGTGGGTAAGATCTGATTTGTATATTGACCTGGGTCTGGGGCTTGGTCCTTTGGGATCAGGAGAACCTTTTTTCTTTTACTGGGGTATTGGTTTTCATAACCATTTATCCCTATAACAAGTGGCACTGGTGGTGATACTGGGAAGCTGAAGTGTCTAAGGAACTTGCTTGTATGACTTATGGTTAGCCAGTGGAATAAAACTTTTCTTCAGCATATACTAATGAACTTTCCCTATTTATTAATGTACCTTTCAGAAGAATACATTTCTAAGGTTCACTGGACTAGAACAACTTCGGGTTCTTTGCGCTCCATATTTCACCAAAGGAGACAAAGGACCCTGTTAGATGTTCAGGGATGTGTGTGTGTTCTCCCTGTGTGCTGCCCCACCTCTGTGCAGACAGCCGGCACAGCAGAGCTTGAGCGAACCATCCAATGATTACAAGGTTCATTGAAGGTACGAAGGCACCAGGGCAGGTTTATTGTGGACAAAGCATGGTAATAGCACCTGGCAGACTCTATGAGACTACTAAGACATGTATGCCCATGACAATGGAGGCAGTTTAGTGAATGGCGGGACTTTCCATTCCCCCCTCGGCTGGACCAAGACACTCTGAGAACTTGTTTGTATCAAGGTATAAAGAGGTATGTACTGCCCCTCTGAAGTAGTTACTGCCACCTGACGTGGCTAGTTATTACCCATCTCCTTGTACATGTTCTTGATAATTCCATGCCTTAAATCTATTCCTTAGAACCCTATTATCCTCTAGGTGCTTACAAATTGATTGTTTATTAAATTGTTTTGGTATCTTTCCCAGTATTGAAGTTCGGCTGATTGGTCTCTTTGTTCCATTCCTAAAGATAGGTACTAAGCTTGCCCTTCTCCAGCTCTCTGGGATCTAACCCATCCTATGGAGTTTCTCAAAGATAATTGCTAACGGTTCTGAGATTGCTTCAGCTAGTTTCTGAATTACCCTCGGATGAATTTCATCAGGCCTTGATGACTTGAATTTTATCTAAATATTTTTTAACCTGTTCGTTCTTTAGTTTGGCTTACATTCCTTCCCCCTTTTTGTTATGATTCATTGTATTAAGTATCTGTTCACAATTAACCTTCTTAGTGAAGACTGAAGCAAAATTGGCATTAAACATCTCAGACTTCTTGATGGCATCGCTTATTAGGTCTCCTTCCCCACTAAGTAGAGGACCTACACTTTCCTTACATTTTTCTCTTGCTCCTAATGTATTTAAAGAACCTCTTCTTCTTGCCTTTTATGTACCTTGCTAGGTATAACTCATATTTTGCCTCAGCCTTTCTGATTTTGTCCCTACATGCTTGTGCTGTGGTTTTGTACCCTTCCTTAGCAATTTGTCCATGGTTCCACTTTTTGTAGGATTCCTTTTTTTTAAATTTTAGGTCATTAAAGAGCTCCTGTGGAGTCATCACTATCCCTCCTCCTATCTTTCCTTCACATCAGGATAGTTTGCAGTCATGCCTTTAATATTATCTCCTTAAGAAACTTCCAGCTCTCCTGAACTTCTTTTTTCCCTTAGATTTTCTTCCCCTTACCTCCCAGTTCTTGGAGTTTGACAGTCTAATTTCTTTTCTTTTCTTTTTAAGCCTGTTATCCTTTATTCTGCTGCTCTCACTCCTTCCTTTTCTTAAAATCATGAAATGATGATTTCATGATCACTGTCACCCACATTGCCTTTCACCTTCAGATTCACTACCAATTTCTCCCCATTGGTCAGGATCAAATCTAAAATGGCTATCCCCCAGGTTACTTCCTGTACTGGGGACAACTGCTTCAGAAAGTGCAGTCCAAGAACTTAAATGGTAAACAAAGCGTCCAATTACTTTCCCAACAGCTGTCTGGATAGTTAGTCTCTGTAATGGGGTCTACAAACCCCATATTGAGCGTAGACAGAGCAGGAAGGAGAACCTCTTCTGTTTACAAGCAAGCAGCTTGATCACACCTCCACACAGCTAGTCTTGGAGAGAGGACCCACAACTGCAACCAATAGAGGAAATAAGGCATGCTATAAAGGAGAGAGAACAGCAAAAGAAGGGGAGGCAGAAAGGCCTAGGATAGCAAAGGGAAGGCAGCCCTGCCTCCAAGAAAGTAACCAAGAGACTGAAGCAGACTGCTAGCCCTAAAATTGAAGGGCTGCTAGCTGTAATTAGAGGTGAAGGTCCAGGAACTGACCTGTTTGAAGACAAGTGGAGGATGGTCAGCCAGGAGAAGCTGGGGCCCCTCAAAAGGCAACACCAAGAGGCCCTGGCAGTCTTCTGCCCCCTCCCCCCCCATTACTATTAGGTCTTGTTTTCCATGTTTCAGTTTGTTGTATAAATGCTGCCTCCTTCCTCCTCTTCCTGATATTGTGGTCTATGGTAGATGACCCCTTCTGTCTTTATCCAGAGACTTTCAACTGGTCTATGTCTCACCTCTTTCTGGGCCTTGGAACAAGTGTATTGTGACTGGGTCTAAAACCCCACACTAGAGAAGAGAGAGTTACAGAGCAACTGGTGGCCCTGCCCTGCTGCTCCTAGAAGACCAGCACAAGCTAGAGGCAGGGCTTACAAAGGGAGGCCAAGCAGCTCAGAGGGAGGCAGACAGTGGAAGGGAACAGCACGGGGGTTTCTGCTGCCTAAGGCTTGCCTGACCTGACCAAGCTTGCAAAGGAGGGACTGCTGACTTGAAGGTCCAAAACTTTTTAATTTTGTGTTCAGTTCTCTGTTACCCTGTGGGAACAGGGGACACTGATGGGAAGAGATACAGGGAGGTAGTTGCATAGCACCCCAAGGTACAGATCTTAGCTGCCTACCCTTGGAACCTGGTGGAGAGAGTAGGCCTGAGCTTCCCTACCATCGCCTAAAGAGGGGAAAACAACAGAAGTCTATCCCTCGGTGGGGAACCTAGTTGGGGAAGATCCAGCCCCTAAGATCCTGACCCAATGGGAAAGCCCTGTAGCCCTTGCTGACTTCTGAAGATTTCCACAGGGTTAGACTTTTTATGTGCACCCAAAAGGGGTGGACTCAAATGTGTGACCTGGCCAGAGTGCCGAGTTGCTAAAAAGACAGACAGACCCCATATGGTGGATCTATAATGGGGGTGGGGAGACTGTCTTCCTTCCAGGCAGTCTGCCACACCCTGGCCTGGTCACTAGGTGGTTCTGCTATTGGGTGTTTGTATTTTTATCTTTTTATTTATTTATGTACTTGATGTATAACCTCCATTTTTATCCTGTGAGTCCTTCTTAAACTACCCCTCCATACCAATATTCTGGTGACGAGACTTATTCTACCAAGTCTCTGTGATGCTAGTTAAGTCCTAATTTAGCTTGTGCTAATACTTCCAATTCCTCCTGTGTATTCACCATACTGTTTTAGTGTGTGTGTGTATCAATCAATCGGATGTTGAGCAGATTTCTCCTATTGACTTCCTTCGTGTTGCTCCTATGACCCTATTGAAATTTTGCACTTCCCCCATCTTCCACATCTAGTCCTCTAAGTTGGCCTTTTTTATGCTTACCTGTGGGCTTTTGTCACCTGCCCCCTTACTAGGTTGGAGTTGTTGTACGAAGTTACTCTTCCTCATCTTGGTCAGGTGGATGCCACCTCTTCCCAGCAGACTTTCTTCCTGGTATAGCACCCCATGGTTGAAGCCAAAGCCCTCCCATCAACACCATCTGCACAGCCATGCATTCATCTCCTGGATGTACATGTCTTTGGCTGAGGCCTTACCTTCAACTGGGAGGATGGATGAAAACACAATCTGCACCCCTCAGCACCTTCACCCTAGCTACCAGGGCCATGTGGTTACTGCTCATCTGTTCAGGATCATACCTGGCAGTAATTATGATCAAGATAATAGTGCTGATGTAATATGCTTAATTTCTGGAAGGCATTTGACTTAGTACACCATGACATTTTGATTTTAAAAAACTAGAATGATCTAAAATGAACATGACACACACTAAATGGATGAACTGGCTAACTGATACATCTCAATGTAATTGTAAATGGGGAATCATTGAGTGGGTGTGTTTCTAGTAGGGCCCTGCAGAGACATGTTCTTGGCCCTATGCTAGTTAACATTATCATCAGCTACTTGGAAGAAAACCTAAAATCTTCAGTGGTTAAAGCTCACAGATGACAAAAGAAACTGGGGGAGCGATAAATAAATAAATGGACAGATTGCTGATTATGAAGTGATCTGGATTGCTTGGAAAGCTGGGCACAAGCAAACAGTATGATCCTGTCTACACGGCCACTTACAGTGCTGAAACTTTCTTCACTCGAAAAAACACCCCCCTGAGCAATGCAAGTTTCAGTGCTGTAAAGTAGCATTGTAGATAATGCTACAGCTCTGGGAGCTATTCCCCTCGTGGAGTTGGTTTTATTACAGCACCAGGAGAGCTCTCTCCCAGCCCTGGAGCTGCAACTACGCAACCATGTTAAAGCGCTGCTGTAGCCGCTTTAACATCAGCGGTGTAGACTTGCCCTATGTGTTTTAGTACGGCTAACTAGGAACAAAGAATGTCGGCCCTATTTACAGGATGGGGGGCTCTAGCCTGAGAAGCAGTGACTCTGAAAAAGATTTGGGAGTCATGGTGGATAATCAGCTGAACATGAGTTCTCTATGTGACACTGTGGCCAGAAGAGCTAATCCAATCTGTGGCTACAGAAACACGGGAATCTCAAGTGGGAGTAGAAAGGATATTTTACCTCTGTATTTAGTGCTGGTATGACCACTGCTGGAATACTGTGTCCAGTTCTGGTGTCCTCAATGCAGGAAGGATGTTGGTAAACAACAGGGTTCAAAGAAGAATCATGAGCATGTTTAAAGGATTAGAAAACATGCCTTCTAGTGACAACCTTCTCTTTATCAAGATAAAATAGATTAATGGGTGACTTGATCACAGCCCTCAGAACTTACATGGGGAACAAAAATTTGAAGAGCTCATTGTCAATCTAGCAGAGAAAGGTATAACGTGACCAATTCAGACTGGAAATAAAAGTGTAAATTTTTAACAGTGGGGATAATTAACCACTAGACCAATTTACTGAGGGTAGTGGTGGATTCTCTATTTAAAAATTGATCACTTTAAAAAAAAAAAAGATATGCAAAAAGAAATTGTTTGGGGGAAGTTTTACAGCCTGTGTTAGACAAGACTAGATGATCACTGTCTCTTCTGGCTTTGGAATCTATGAATAATGGTTCAAGACAGAAAGTAAAGAACACTATAGCTGTTACACCCTGGCCCCAGCCTTCCCTTCCACCTGTTAGCCATTTTGGAGACCCCTTCTGGAGTATGCTGAGGGGGTGGAGATACTTTCCTTCCACTGGGGGATGCAAATCACCTACCCAAGTCTACATCCCTCTTGGTATGGCTCCTACCCCATCAGGCTAGCTAACAAAAGGTTTAATGAATGACACTATATTTCCAATGAGACTGGTGACTCAATTCAACAAGTGACCTGGATTGGGCATCTGAGCAGGCAGTCAGCTTGAGATATCTGGGTGTGAGCCATTATGACAACAATACAAACTGCAAGTGTGACATACCTCCAATATGTTTGATATTGGGAATGGAATAGTTAAAGAATTATTGATGCACACTAATTGAAATAGAAACATGCATAAAGTCAGTGACCACATAAACATCATCTTGTGGATCAAACATCATCTGTCTTTTTTGGCACCATCTCACCTAGGTCCTGTTGTAGTTTATGGGTTATTTAGATGTTACTTTTATTCAGGCCATGGCCAGTGATGCAACTTGAAGTTCCTTTAGCTAGTTCAATGTAAACCTTTTTCTCTATTAACCTAAGTGTGCAGTGGCTGCAGCAAGCAGTGTGTGCCAACCACTGCTGTCAAGTCATGCTTCTTACTTACCATCCATGCCACTAATGACTCTTCACACATACCATCAAATGGTAGCAAATTTCAAGCACTCCCAACCTGGGTTGTATTTAAAGCAATGATCTTGACTTGAAAAAACTCATTTCCCATTAGTTCACTGATCCATGCAGTCCCCCTGCCCATGCTGTATTTAAGATGGAAAGATGTCTGACTTGTGAATGTGGGGAGAGTAAAAGAGTACTCAGCTTGGCAATTAGTTTGAGTGAATGACTGGGAGAGTGCTGTGTGTGTGTTTTGCATGGCATTGAATGTGTTGTGAATTGAATCAGAGCTGACAGAGAACTGAGATCCTTTGGTAGGAGTCAGACCAGAATAAACAAACTTCTATGATTATGATCAGGGTTGCTTTTTCTGGGTACGTCGGCAAAGGAGGTGAATACAGTTAAAAGCCAGAGCTGCAGCTCTAGTGGCTAATTATAATTACTTTGAGATAAAAAGAGATTATCAACACCTAAACTATCACTAGCATGATAATGCTGTAGTAATGGTTATAATCCTTTGTGACATTAATCACTACACTGCTTAAAGTTCCCTCATAAATATATGTTAGGTGAGTACAGCACATTGCATGTGATAAAGCATACAGTTTAACACTCTCAAATAACTTGAGTATACAAGAGATTTAAAAAAAAAAAACATTCAGGAAATTGGTGCACCCACCGTTATTTTAGAATGCTATTGCCACACAATTAAGGGAATTGGGAAAAGTGGCCTCAACTTAACCCATTGTACTGATGTTTTGTAACATGCGTAGATCAAATCCACACGCAGGGCTCACAAGCTTTTTTGAAACTCCAGCACAAGTAAGAGTGCAGGCTACAGATGCACACGTGTACGGTTAAGTAGTAGGTGTGGCTCTCTACGCTGCGAGGTTGTCAGTATCCAGACTCCTTTACTGATTTTTGTTATTTGCAAGTACTAATTATTAAAGGTGTGGGGAACATCTAAGGAGACAAGCACTAGAACTTAGTCTTCACTGTGTTAATAAGGTACTTAGCTCCGTGCTCTCCTTTTGGGCCTTACGAGACACCATTGACTTGGTGCCCCCAGAGCAGTGCTCAATACTAGAGAAGCAAGTTCCCTTGTGTGACTTCCACCTCATCGCTTTTCCCCTTATGCTTAGACTTGCAATACCTTGGACCTACTTGCTGCGGGAGAGCTCCCGTTTTGCAGTCATAGACCGCATGACTTGAATTTGGTTTCTTGAGCATGGGTCTAACCCCTGCTTCTTTGAACAAAGCTGGCATCTTGTCTTCTTGAAGGGCAGCTCTGACAAGACTCTTGCCAACAAAGGACCCAATCCTTCCCCTCCTCCTCTCTCCCCCCCCCACCACTAAATTACATGAACGATAAATGGCATGGATCCCAGTTGCAAACCAGAGCTCTCCCAGGACGTCTAGAATCACAGGGAGCAAAACTGACCAAAACCTGGAAGATGTTGCACCTCCCACCTCAGCATGAATTTTTTTACCACAGGGGCAGCCATTCTAGTCCAATCTGACTGACTTTTTCTGTAAAGTGTATGGAAAACCCTTTGTAGCCAGAGACCTGCAGCTTGCTGTCTGTTCACGTGCTGGTAAAGTTCTACTGCCTGGCACTCCCGCCATGTTTCATTGACATGCATCAATGAGCACCGACGCAGCAAGCAGGTAGAGTTGTAGGAAACAAATCTTTGTTGAAGATGCATAGAGGCCAGTGTTACATACTGGGGTCTGTATTTGTCTAGTCTCAGCCTGTCCCAGCTTGAACTCCTTAACACCTTGAGGTCACAACAAAAAAATAAAAAGGTCCACTCCCTCCTTAAGCCTGATCACTTTCTCCAGTTGCATTCATCACACTACAGTTGAGCTGTCACTGATTCATGAAGAAAGTTTTGTAGTTTTAATTCAAACTATTAACTTTAAGCCTGGGCTTTTGTGTTAATTTACTGTATTACCCGCAAGAATTTGGCCATGCTTTCATTAAGCCATATTAGGTTACTGATGTTTTCTCATATATATCCTTTTGTGTGTTTGTGTTTAGTGGAGCTGCACATTTGTGGAACTGCTTAGTTGCTAATGAAGCAAACATAACACACACATTCTCATCTCATTGTGGCTGTCTTCTCCCTGTCCCCACCCCTCAGCTTGGATATTATGCTTCAGTTGTTCCTAAAGACAAATTTCAGCTGCAAGCTGTTACTTGCAAGAAGCAGTGCGGTACTACTAAAGCTACTTATGACATCTGCATACCCTTAATGATTTTTTGTGTCAATATAGCATTTATGGAAAAGGGCTAGGGACTGACCTACACTGAAAAGTTACATCAGCATAACTATATCTCTCTGGGGTGTGAAAAATCCACACTCCTGAGAGACACAGTTAGCATGTAAGTCAACAGAAGAATTCCCTCCCATCATTGTAGTGTCTACACTGAAGCACTATAGAGGTGCAGTTGCAGCTGTACTGCTGCAGTGTTTTTCAAATGTAGACAAGCCCTTAGTCCAAATCACGGGAGATGAAGTTAAAATGGGAAATGTGATTAGAGACAAGGGCACAAATAATGAGCTAGCTTCTGAGAGGCGTTGAGCAACTGCAGTTTCTTTTGACTTCAATAAGAGTTGCAGGGGCTCAGCACCTCTCTTGATCAAGCCTGCTATTACGAAAACTAAAATCTGGGCCTATTTAACAGGGAATATTCCGTGGTGTTGGATCTCCTCCACTATATTTACAATCCCAACTACAAAGAGCAGTTAGGAGCTTAACTACCACTGACTTTCAGTGGGAATTAGGTACCTAACTGCCTTTTGTGCCTTTGAAAATCTTCTCCCCCACCCACATGTGAGTGGGGTGAGAGATTTTTCCCCCCATCCATTAAAAGCCAAATCCTTCCCTCAGAAACATGCACAATGCCCACTGCAGCCCATTCCTGCCAAAGACAGTAGCAGATGGAGTTTAACCCTTTGAATGGACACCAGCACTTTCAGTTGATGCTGTGATGAAGCTCATCTAGGGGGAAAAATAAGACACTAAAGATCAAAATGCTACAGGATGGCGCCAACTTGCACTGGTGATGAAATAGGATGGCACCACCTGCTGTTCAGGTGAACTGAGTTTAACAGATTCTGAAAATTGGCTGTATGGTAGCTTTCAATACCATAAGAAATGTGCCAAGGAGAGTGCAATACAGAAAAATTTAATATTCCTTGAAGAAAAACTTATCAGAGAGCTTACTAGACAAATGGAAAAATATCTTGCTATAGTACATCTCTTTACAGAGATGAAGAAATAGATTTTCTGTAAATACTTGTGGCCTGAGTCTAAGTCTCTGCACTTAGAGCAGGGACAAAAGGAGTAAGGAGGGGCCACAAACCCCGGGTCACTTTTACACTTCCAGGTTGAAATCCAGGCTCAGTTGAAGTCAATGACAAAATTCCTATAGGCTTCAAAGGGGCCTGGATTCTTCAGTATTCTGGGGTTATGCAAGGCCTGGCTCAGGCTCTGGTATAAATTAGAGCAGCCCAAATACTGCTTTAATTTAGAGCTTTGTTGCCTGTGTTCTTCTTTGGAACCTGGTATTGTATTTTATTAACTTAGATTGTAATAATTGATGATAATGTGGTGGTAAGGGCCAATTATCTGGGGAGTGATGAGCACCTACAATTCCCACTGTGTTAAAAAGGAGTTGAGGGAGAGTCACCCAAAGGATTGTGCCCATCAGGGCCTGCTGAGTGCTTCCTGAAAGGTGTTGGCATCTTCAGATTTCAATGAAGACAGGAGGTGCTCTGCAGCTTGCTACTTCAGCCCCATTGTAGGTAACCATGATGAAGTTTGTGAGAGATATGGCAATATCCTAATTGAATTAAGTTTAAGTATCTTTGGAGTGTGTTGTACTAAAGGCAACATGTATGTATTGTGGGCCAGCATGGTATGTAGTCTCTCTAAGGGGGAGATGTGATATAAAGCATGGATGATAAAAGGATGTGCCAGACAAGAATAGACTTTTGGGACAATACATGTGAAGTGGATCTCCTGGGAAATATCTAAGGGGAGGTGAATGAAAATTCCCCATCTCCTGTTGTGCAAAAAAACAGGCTTTTGAAGCTTCGCTATGAGAAATGGGCCATTGTCTCCTGATGACCTCTTCCATGAGGCCAAGATCAAAGCCTCAAGCTGCATAAACGAAAAGTTGAACTGTTACGGTTGGTCTAGTTCAGACTCTGAGACGGATATAAACTTGTAACCATGGGGAAAACCCACGTGTGGGTTTTGAAGGACTGACACCTACCAGAGACTGAGGTTGTAGCTGGGTTGTCCTCTGGTAAGTTGTGTGTGGTGGGTTTTTTTAAAATATGTGCGCAGGCTTGTATTCTTTAATGTTTTCTCTGTAATGCTTTTCAACCTTAAGAATAAATGTGCTTGCTTATAAAGAGCTGCGTGGTAACTCATAACGGCTGGCAATTACAGCTGTTCATAGCTGCTGGGGAGAAAGCAAAGCACCTGTACTGGCCTGTGTAGGCAGTCTGAATTACTGGGAATATCACAATGTAGACAGGGAACTGTGCAGCCTGGAAAAATCCTGGTCAGGAGAGAGAGAGAGACGTGGGCTTCTACGCAAGACAGTGACTGCTGAGGAGCTGGGAGCCTAGAAGGGGTGCCCTTCATGGATCCTGAGGGGGGAGCTACAGGAGCAGTTGCTGAACTGTGACAAAGATGGCAAATGAAAGGGAAATATTTAATAAAATTAAAACATTTTACAGCAAAAATGTGGGGGGAAATCTCATCCCTCAGTTTCATGGTCATCTGTCTGGACATCAGTACGTAGAGGCTGGGCAGGTAAAGCAGAATATCACAGGCTTTAGTTTCCCAAAAGCACATTAATTTCATAGATCTAGCATGCAACAGAACTAGATAATAGTATTTTTCAAGAGGATGTGTGAATTGGATATTGGAGTGGTAACTTACAAGACAATGCTAAGCTATTTAGCTCTGCTTTAGCTGCTCTTTTAACAGTCCGAACTACGTACATGCAGTTCGTCCAACAGTAAAAATACACTTTTTAGGGAATGCTGTAATTTCATGGGCTACAAATCTCTCAAATGTGTTCACAACTCTGAGTTTTTTAACCCTATTGGTGCAAATGGGTTGATCCCAAAAAATCTCAATACAAATTATTTTTTAAAAATGCTAAGAATTAGACCCTTTTTGGGAGTATGGAGTGAGAATAAAACTGCACATCAATAAGTTCAGCTGCATTTCTTCTGTTGCAGTACATGGCGGAATTTTACCTAACATGGGATTAGTGATCAAATGTAGCTGGCACGTTACAAGAACATGATGATGTCAGTCCAAAACTATCATAAGGCATGAAAGAGAAATACTGTGAAACTTGAATCTTCTGTTTATGTAGGGTTAGGACATAACATACGAATAAAGCAGTCAAGGTGATTGTTCACATGTTGGTAATACCAACAACATATTTTAAACATTAGATATTTGGGTTATCCCTTGTGGCCTCTCTGCACTTATTAGTCATCTAAGTTCTTTTAGCTATAAAAGTAGAAATGGGTCTTTGGGAGGACTATGAACGAGGACAGAGTAGTGGCCTCGCTTATCAGCTCGGGAAGGAGCTATCATGCATGAAGAGTGTCATGGAATAAAATACTTTCTCATCAATGTTCTTATTCCAAACAATGGTCAGTGGTTCATTTTAATAGCTAATTCCTTTATTATTCTTGAACTAATCCTATACATAACATGCCCCCTCAGATAATAAAGTAGTTAGGTTAAATTAAAGAGTGAAATATGTAACTACTTCTAATCCTGCCACCTTGATATTAAACACTGACATTGAAGAATTATGTGGGTTGGCAAACTTTTTGGCTGGCGTAAACTGAACAGCAAAAAGGCCAACTTCAAATTAAGCTGCTTGTTCATATCTGGTAATATATTTTAGATGCATTATATTGTGCATTCTTATCAGTAAACCTTTCCAACAGTAACCAGCCCTAAAAGGTAGAGGTGTCCAAGTTAAGATCAATATGTAAATAACCTCAAAGTTAAAGTGTACCTGGAGCCATTTTTCTGTTTCTGATCCATCTTACAGAGATGGTCCTGAGTTGAGCAGTCTGGAGCCTGATCCAAATTTCCCCAAGTTTTTAAGGGTTCAGATCCAGTGTTCCCATTCAGGCCTATCTATACTAAAGAGATTTCTCAAAACATAGACAAATCCTTGAAAACTCTTTATGGCAATGACAGAAATCAACATTTCTTTGTGAACTAACCTCAACAATAATAACAATAATGACAGAAGTTTTGGTCTATTATATAAAACTTGAAATAAATCAGGTTTGCAAACAATACATCATAAGCTCATAATCCTTCCTGACTATGTGTACAGCTGACTTGCTCCCTTTTAAAAATTGCTATAATTCATTTGGCCATCTAATCCTCATTTCCTTTGACATGCCTGGCATGTGTATATATGCCATGCTTCTAGAGCCTCAGTTCTGCTCCCACTGAAGTCAGTAGCAAAATTCCTATTGGCCTTAATGGTAAAGGATCAGACTGGAGTTGGACCAGGCCCTTACAATTAAAGTCAATAAGAGTCTTTCTGTTGACTGCATTGGAAGCTGTAGTAGGCCCCAAATGGCATCTGAAATTTCATGGCATTCATTCTGATCCTACCCCCCTCCTCCCAGCCCCCAAAGCATTCTTTTTCTGGACCTAACATCTCAGTTTCTAAGGCCAAATCTTGCTTGCCATACTCATCAAGTCACTTCGATCCCTACTGATGGGAGTAAGGCAAGCTAATTTTGGCCTCATGCTTTAAAAATGTTTTTTCAATTCTTCCCCCCACCCTTTTAATTTGTATCAATTTATTTTTATTAATAAAAGTAGACAGGATCTGAAGCCAAGGAAGGGCTTCCATTGATTCAATGGTCTTTGGATCTGGTGCAATATTTTTAAAGCAGTCCTCTCACTAATATATAGTCACTTCATTGTTACAATGGGGCTAACAATATTCTTTTTAGTAATTCTTCTGTAATAACATGTCAAATGTAACAGTTCAAATAATAGAAATGTTTATCTCAGTTGAGAATGCTTTGCCATTATCAGATGTAAGCACATAAAATATGGGTCATATTTTTAACCCCTGCAAGTTCTGACCATTCTTACTTGGAGTCACATTCTCTGGATTTAATTATTTCTAGGGCTGTCAATTCATGACAGTTAACTCATGCAATTAACTCAAAAAAAATTAATCGTGATTAAAAAAATTAATCACAGTTTTAATCACACTGCTAAACAATAGAATACCAATTGAAATGTATTTAAAGATTTTGCATGTTTTTCTACATTTTCATGTATATTGTATTTATGTGTAACTGATATCTAAGTGTAATATTTTTATTACAAATATTTGCACTGTAAAAATAAGAACTAGTATTTTACAATTCACCTCGTACAAGTACTGTAGTGCAATCTTTGTTGTGAAAGTCCAACTTACAAATGTAGATTTTTTTTGTTACATAACTGCACTCAAAAACAAAACAATGTAAAACTTCAGAGCCTACTAGTCCACTCCCTCCTACTTCTTGTTCAGCCAATTGCTAAGACAAATTTGTATACATTTACAAGAGATAATGCTGCCCTCTTCTTGTTTACGATGTCACCAGAAAGTGAGAACAGGCATTTGCATAGCACTTTTGTAGCTGGCATTGCAAGGTATTTGTGCCAGATCTGATAAACATTCATATGCCCTTCATGCTTTGGCCACCATTTCGGAGGACCTGCTTCCATGCTGATGACGTTTGTTAAAAAAATGCGTTAATTAAATTAATGACTGAACTCCTTGGGGGAGAATTGTATGTCCCCTGCTCTGCTTTACCTGCATTGTGCCATATATTTCATGTTACAGCAGTCTTGGATGATGATCCAGCACATGTTGTACCATTTTAAGAACATTTTCACCACAGATTTGACAAAACGCAAAGAAGGTACCAATGTGAGATTTCTAAAGATAGCTACAGCACTCAACCCAAGGTTTAAGAATCTGAAGTGCCTTCCAAAATTTGAGAGGGACAAGGTGTGGAGCATGCTTTCAGAAGTCTTAAAAGAGCAACACTCCGATGCGGAAACTACAGAGCCCGAACTGCCAAAAAAAAAGAATTAACCTTCTGCTGGTGGTGTCTGACTCAGATAATGAAAATGAACATGCGTCGGTCCGCGCAGTTTTGGATTGTTATCAAGGAGAGCCTGTCATCAGCATAGACGCCTGTCCCTTGGAATGGTGGTTGAAGCATGAAGGGACATATATTGAATCTTTAGCGCATCTGGCATGTAAATATCTTGCGACGCCAGCTACAACACTGCTATGTGAATACCTGTTCTCACTTTTGAGTGACAGTAAAGAAGAAGCGGGCAGCATTATCTCCTGCAAATGTAAACAAACTTGTTTGTCTGAGTGATTGGCTAAACAAGAAGTAGGACCGAGTGGACTTAGGCTCTAAAATTTTACATTGTTTTATTTTTGAATGCAGTTTTTTTTTACATAATTCTACATTTGCAAGTTCAACATTCATGATAAAGAGATTGCACAACAGTACTGATTTTAGGTGAATTGAAAAATACTGTTTCTTTTGCTTTTTACAGTGCAGATACTTGTAATCAAAAATAAATATAAAGTGAGCACTATACACTTTGTATTCTGTGCTGTAATTAAAATCAATATATTTGGAAATGTAGAAAACATCCAAAAAATTTAAATAAATGGTATTCTATTATTAACAGTGCAATTAATCGCGATTAATTTTTTTAATTGCTTGACAGCCCTAATTTCCTTTTTTATCCTCCTGTGCTGGAGGGGGTGGACTGTGGAGATGCTGATTATCTAGTTAGCGATGAAAATGTGAATATGCCCAGTTGCTTATTTTATTCATTGTGTTTTTACAAGCTTGCATTATCTGTTGGGATTGTATAAAACAGGAGAAACCTTCTGTACATAAGCAAAGTATCAAAATGGACTTGGATTTTACATACCCCAAAGTTCTGAGGGAGTACATATTAGGAGTCAGATGCAAAATTGGAATTGGGTTTTGTGTTTTGATACACCACCCAAACTTTGGGCTTTTCTAGTAAAAACAGAAAGCTCTACATTTTGCAAGTTGAATTTATCTGCAAGCTGGATTAGTATTAGCAAATACCCTTAAACTGTGGCTGTGAGACTTAGCACTTGAAAGGAAGGAAAATTCCATCATGAAATAGCTGATTTAATTAGACCTTATGAACTGTTAAATCTAAGTCGAGCAAACCACTGCCCATACTTACAGCTCTGTTTGGCACTCAAAACAGCAAACAAATCTTGCCTGGAATTTTATACCAAAACAAGTAAGCCTACTGGAAACTTCAGCTAAAATAAGAAGCACCACATGTGTAATTTATACATGTCTCTTCTCCTTCTATAATAAGAATAGATAAATATAGAAACCTTTTGGGGCCAGGATGTTGGATAAATGTGCGTGTGTGAGACAGAGTCTGTAAAAAGGAAGGAAGGATGATCTTGTGGTTGATTCACAGAACACTGAGACAGTAGACATCAGTCTACTCCCAGCTTTGCCACTGACTTTTTGTGCAACTTTGGAGGGACATTTGCAAAGATGGGGTGCTAGGTGCTCTATGGGAGAAGAGTACTCTTTTGGTTGCCTGGAATGAGAGAAACAGTTCGAGAAGACAGAAGGGGAACACAGGGGCAGGGGTTTGCCTGCTGCAGCAGGTTGTCTGCCTCTCTAGATCAACTTACAAGGTACTGGAGTGGTGTCAGCAGACCAGGGTTCTGTTCCCAGGTCTGCTACCAACCTGCTGGGTGATCATATGCAAGTCACTTCCCTTCTCTATGACTATTCTCTTTACTATCTGGTGTCTGTCTTGTCTATTGTGTGTGTGTTTGTGTTCCGTGTCTAGCAAATGCTGTCCTTATCTCAAACTGGGCCCGTAGGTCTTACTCAACTAATAATAAAGAATAATCAGAATGGGCAAGTTTGGCCATTAAGCAGTACACACACACAAATGTGTACTAAGGAGACCCTGAATCCTAGTGGATAAGTCACTGGACTGGACCTCAGGAGATCAGGTTCTATTCTGGGCTCTTTCAGTGACCTGTTCGGTGACCTTGGCCAAGTCATTTCCCCACTCTCTGCCTGTTTCTGTAGCTGTAGAATGGGGATAACGATGCTGAGCTGCTTCATATGGTAACCTGAGATCTACAGGTCAAGAACTAGGCATTATTCCTGCACACAATAGTCTTACTACTCTATGATGAAATACAGTAAACAAGACCAAGGGGGGAAAACAGATGCTGGAACCAGACAGGGATCACAAGCCCTGCCACTAAACCACTAACCTGTCTCACATTACACAGACAGCAGAAGTAAAACCCACATCTCTTTCCGCCACTGCAAGAGCAACTCGGGGCATACGGTAAGAGGCTTGGATAGACTAGCCTCAGTGTCTCACAGTAGCAGCAAAGCTAGACAACAGATGCTGTTTGCTCTGAATTATATGCAACTCATCACTGGCACAGTCTGGGCTACACTTTTGCAGTGGGAAAGTCTTGCATGGTAAGGGCACACAAAGAACCCATTAACTTCTTTCTAGCCTAAATTGCCAATCTTGGCCTCATAGGTTTGGGAAGGTTTGGCTTTAATTTCTGTTTCAGATTCCACATTGATGAAATGGGAGTAGTAATCTTTATGGGTGACTGCAGGCTGAATTAATTAGAAACAGCAAAGTGCATTGAAATTCTCCCAGGGAAGGCCCTATAGGAGTGCAAAGTATTATATTTAAAACATCAGTGGGTCAATCATTTTAATCAGACTGAGTAATGAACACATTTGCATACAAATATTGTACAGGACTGATGAGATGCACTATTTGCAGTGGTAAGAGCTGCAACTGAAGCAGGGTTAACTACTGAATTAATAAACATGATATGTCACTGTCCTTTAGTCTACCGGTTGGAAGTAAATAGATGTGTCAGTTTAATCTAGCTCACTAACCTTCCTCGGAATCGTACAATTTACTTACTAGGGGATTTGTATAATCTATTCGATAAATAAGACCAGTAATTATTCCTTCTAAAGAGGGTTGTGTGAAATGCTTGTAATGAAGCTTGAAGCTAGATAATACTTGCCTGGTTTCATTACAAATTGAAAATGAGGCTAGGTTTGCCAAAAAATTCTGAGTGAAGCCAAAACCAGGAGAAACTCAGTGGGGCTGTGAAATGACCCTGAAAAACCCCAGGAAAAACAGTCCATGTGCCACTGCAAACCAAAAATGATTAGGCTTTCAGTTGTATTGATAAAGGATAGCAAGCAAGACTGCTAAGAAACAGAGGGTTAAATTAGACCCTGTCCCTACTGGGAGGGAATAATGCTCAGGAAATCTTGCTTTCCCCAGTACATGCCTATAGAATCCAGATAGAATGCTATGCTCAGCTTCTTGAGTGGCCATCTAAAGTGGTGGGGCTCTGCAGTCCCAAGGAGTCAAGGTCATTTAGAGGATCAGCAAATCCTCCCCGTCCCCCATCCCCAGGAGCACCTGCTAGTATTTGGTAGCAGATGCAGTGGAAAGCAAATGCTGCTCATTCCTAAAGTCCCAGAAAGTGGCACAGCTGCCCCCTGCCCCCACTTTATATATGCTATCTCAGTACTACATCTTTGCTTCCGTGTTCAGGGCTTCTCCTTCCAGTGAAAAGCCAGAATGTGTCCCTATTTGTCAGAAATCTAATGAAACAGAAGTATAACAATGGTACAGAACATAGGTCTAAGTCACTTAGGTTCTAACTTGTGTCATTTAGCTACAGCCTTTGGTGCAGTGTGGAGCTGCTCCCCTCTTTCCCCTAGAGCATGTACCAAGAGACACTGTGCTTCTGAAGGTAGAAGGTCTCCCACAGCTTCTTGGTGCATGTGCGAATACACAAATCGCTGCTCCCTGTTACAGGGAGCGGCATATTACCCCAACCAACCAGCCTGCTGTGATGGTTGACACCAGAGGGGATGAGTCCTCGGTTCTGACCACTCCATGACCCTTCTAGCTGCCTTCCTTGTGAATTGCTGTTCTGGGGAGAATGAGGGAGAGAAAATATCTTGGTAGCAGCCCGTGCACTCCCCTGAACAAAAGGGCGGTAATTTTGATTAATCCTTACATGGGCCATTCAGGGAAGGACACTCTTCAGTCTCTTACAAGACACCACACATGTGCATAAGTTCCTGCCAGAATCTAGCCCATAGCAAATCTGGAAAAAGACAGAAAAGAGAGATCTCAGGTGAAATGATCCTGGTTATGTCTTGTTGTTCAGCATGTGCATGTGAGAGACATGTGTATTCTATATTTCTGTGTATGTGATAATTGTAATTATGGTTTTTATTTTTCTGTATTAAAATAATTAAAACTCTAATAATTCCCCCCACACACACCCTAAATCCATGGTTGTGTAAGCTCAGGATGAATAGCCATTTGGATATTTCCAGTTTGTAATCCTGCTCTCTATACCCACAATGAATGCACATACATGGGCTCCTGGCTGCCTACATTCTTACCCATCTGTTCAGATGGCATGATGCCCAGTCAGAGGCTGGTTGCACTTTTGTCCCAGGATATATATATTATGCAATAATGGGTTTAGATGGGCCACATGTAAAACATTACAAATGCCATCTCTTCAGCAGGAAGGGTTTCCTCTTGAGTAATTAGTCAGGCTTCCTGTGATGTTCCTCTACAGCATGCAGCATACTTATTTACTAGACTGAGCAGCCATGATCATATTATGCCTGCCAGAGCCCTGCATTCTCTGTCCTGGTTGGTTTTTAAACCTAGTAATGACATGAAGGACTGGCTACATTTACTACTTTTTTACATGCATCCTTGTCCTGACAGCTATCTGGACTCTGATGCTATCCTCTTTTTAGAGAGGCCTGCTATCTCACATAAGCTTGGAAGGTGACCAAACTCTGGTGGGTTATTTTGTTCCTTTGTTTTTAAAGTCCATGGACCAGATCCTCAACTGATATAAATCAGTGTAGCTCTGTTCAAATTGATATTTTAATGAAGGGCTAGCTCCTTAAAGAAAATAATTTAACAATATCAGCTCAAGTAAAATGTTGTCTTTGAAGCTTCAGTCCCTGTCTTTGTGTGAGCTGTATTCTGTAGGTGACAGCAATAGGAGTCCTGTGCTCCGAACTGAATGTTTATGGGATCGTAACCTGGGTCCAGGACAACTCTGAGGTGAGAACAAAATGGGATAATTGCAGTGCATGCCAAAGGGAAACAAAAATAGTAGAAGAGCAAGATGGTAAGCAGACTATTATAAAAGTATCATAGAATCGTAGGACTGGAAAGGACCACAAGAGGTCATCTAGTTCAGTCCCCTGCGCTCATGGCAGGACTAAACATTATCTAGCCCAGCGGTTCTCAAACAGTGTGGGTCAGGACCCCATTTTAATGGGGTCACCAGGGCTGGCTTAGACTTGTTGGGGCCGAGGGCCAAAGCCAAAGCCCGAGCCCTACCGTCAAAGGCTAAAGCCTGAGGGTTTCAGCCCTGTGTTAGGGCTCAGTTTACAGGCCTCCTGCCTGGGGCTTCAGATTTGGCCCCACCCCCGATCAGTGGGGCTCGGGTGGCCTCAGCCTTTGGTTTCCCATCCTGTAGTAATTTTAGTAGTAATTTGTAGTAATTTTTATTGTCAGAAGGGGATCATGGTGCAATGAAGTTTGAGAACCCCGGATCTAGACTATCCCTGGCAGGTGTTTGTCTAACCTTAAAAATCTCCAATGACGGAGATTCCACATCCTCCCAAGGCAATTTATTCCAGTGCTTAACCACCCTAACAGTTTGGAAGTTTTTCCTAATGTCCAACCCAAACAGCCCTTAGTGCAATTTAAGCCCGTTGCTTCTTGTCCTATCCTCAGAGGCTAATGAGAACAGTTCTTCTCCCTTCTCCTTGTAACGTTACCTTTTATGTACTAGAAAACGGTTATGTCCCCTCTCAGTCTTCTCTTCTCCAGACTAAACAAACCCAGTTTTTTCAATCGTCCCTGATAGGTCATGTTTTCTAGACCTTTAATCATTTTTGTCGCTTTTCTCTGGATTTTCTCCAGTTTGTCCACATCTTACTTGAAATGTGGTGCCCAGAATTGGGCACAATACTCCAGTTAAGGCCATATCAGTACAGAGTAGAGCAGAAGAATTACTACTCCACTTATCTTGCCTACAACACTCATTCTAATACATCCCAGAATTAAGTTTCCTTTTTTTTTGGGGGGGGGGGGGGAGGAAAACTGTGTAGCTGAAACAATGTGTGGAACAGGTGTCCTTTGTGGTTATGCTGGTGGCTTGGAGGTTCATTTAGTGCGGATGCCTGTGAGGTTATGTGTATGGGAGGATGTTGTGTCTCACACCATGGCAGCCCTAGTTCTAAATTTTAGGAATTTTTAGGAAGCAACCTGCTTCACTCTGCTTCGATAAACATGCTATCATCAAGTTAAGGGAACTTTTCAAAGCTGAGTACTACAGAAGTGACGCTCCCTGCTGGGTTCAAGTCTAGTGGAGAGGCTACACCTCACTTCCTGTGCTGCTGCCTTAGCTCCTTACTTAACCATACTTAACTACAGACCTGCTCTTGCTCCTTTCAAATTAAAGGAGTCTTTCCATTAACTTTAGTGGCTGATGGATTCGGCCCTTAATCATACTGGTGTAGGTCTCAATCCAGCTCCCGTGGAAGTTCAATGGCATGAGCCTTTATTTCCTACTTCTGACCTTCTCTCAAACAAGAAAAAAAATCATAACGTGTAAAAAAAAATTTATATAGTTCTTTCTGCTTCAAAGCACTGTACAAATGTTAACTGTTTTGTCTACACATGATCCCTGTGAGGTCAGTATTATCACCCCTAATTTTACACGTGGGAAATAGAGGTAGTGTGACATGCTCAAGGCCGTACAGTGAGCCAGTCTAGGTTGGGATTAGAACTCAGAAATTCATGGCTGCCTTATTTGATTACTAAACTACGCTGTCTCCTTGGCATCTGAGGTTATTCATGACATACACAGTGTTCCAGTGTTAGCTGTAAGTGAAGGGAAAACATTTTACAACACCTGTAGGTTGTGTAAAGAGCAAGTTTGTATTGCTGAAACTGTAGGAATTTAAAAAATGATGTATGTAGTACAATTCTATTACAGTAGCGTACTTTATGGTCCTGGCGATAAAGCTAAAGCTATCCAATTACATCAGTTTTCATGAGTTATTAATAATAATTATTATTAATAGTGTTTTATGGTTGCGCCTCAGGATCAACCGATAATGGGGACCAGTTGTTACCTTTGCGCTGCCCTGGTCCCTGCCTGAAGAGCTTACAGTCCCATAGACAAAACAAACAGGGTGGGAGAAGGGGTATGGCACACAAGCAGAGTGGATGACATCAAATGCCATGTTAGTGCCACAGTTTTTTCTTTTTGGGATGCAGAGGTGGGATGGGTTTAGGTAGGAAGGGATCACCTAAAGGAAAAGAAAAGGTGAGGTGGTTGAGGGGGACAAGATGTGGGGTGGGGAAGAGGAGCAGCTGTGGAGTGAAGTTGAGGTGAAGAGAATGTGTGGGAGGGGGGAAGGTGGGAGCAAACAGCCAATCATCACAGGACAGAGAAAGTCCAGTCAAAACGGTAGGAGGCTATATGAATGTCCAGAGGGTCTTCCTTTGTGTAAGCGGGGGAATAGTCCCGCTCTTGTGGGGAACTTTCCTGGCTTCTGCACTACCCCGGTGAAGTGGGCTAGCGAAAGGATCTGAGTCTTCGCTTCCACTTCCTTTACCCAGTGGCCTCCCTGTCCTTGAGGACTCTCCTTCCACTCTCCTGTCTGGCAGAGTCCTTGTAACCCCAACAAGGCTGGGCCCAGGGTTCCTGGGGGGCTTGACCCCCAACCCTGCTGTGGTCACCTAGGACAGGGGCTAGGGTGTCCCCACTCCGGGGTACTCTCTCTGCACTGTGCACGTCTCTGACCCACTGACCATTACATACAATTTAAAGCAAATGCAAGTTATTTAATCAACAATTTTAAGAAGAATAAGGAAAAATGGGAAAGGTTAAAGGAAACACATCACCCCGCTCTGTGGCAGGGAACGTCACAAACAGGGTCTCTGGAATGTCAGGGCAGTTCATAGGCTGTTCCTTGTATGTCCCAGGCCTTCTTCTCAGGCCCTGGCTGTGCTGCGGGGATGCTGTGGGTTGGACACGTGCTCTGGTGGCGGCCACACGCTCTCAGGCTCTAAGTGGTAGGACCCTTCTTCCCAGTGTCGCCCCCGCCCTGTCGGGGTTACGATCCAAGCCTGGCCTGCAGAGCCTCTTGGCTGAGGTGTCTCCCTGTGCGGGGCCCGCTGCCCAAGGTCCCCCTCGCTCTCCCCAGCTGCTCACTGCACCCAGCTCCGCACTGCTCCAGCCCCAGCTCCACCACTCTGTCTCAGCACTGCTGCTGCTGCTCTGCCTCCAGCTCCCTGGGCTGCTTCGTTGGCCCCTCTGCCTCTGGTTGCTGCAGCTCTGCTCCCAGGACAGGTCTGCTCTGCAGGCTGCTTCTGTGACTCTGCTCCCAGCACTGACCTGCTTCCTGGGCTGCTCTTCTGGCCCCTCTGGCTCTGGTTGCTGCAGCTCTGCTCCCAGGGCAAGTCTGCTCTCTCTGGGCTGTGCCTCTGGCTTTGGGCTGCAGCTCTGCTCCCAGGATAGGGTCTGCTCTCTCTGGGCTGCTTTTCTGGTCCCTCTGGATCTGGCACAGCTCTGCTCCCCAGCTCAGCTCAGCTCAGGCCCCTGCTTTCTCCTTAGCTTGGCCCCACTCTGTCTGACCCAGGCAATTCCAGCTCACACAGAGGATGGGACCTCTCCTGACTCCCTGATTAGCCTGCATGCCCTGTCATTCAGGCTGACCTGGAGCATTGGCTTCTCCCCCTTGTTCCTGGGGGCTGTCAATCTCAGGGTCCTGATTCACCATCGACCCTCCCCCCCTTTTTTAGTACTGGGAGCTAGTAACTAAAACACCCTCACTGAATGTTAGTAAGAGGGCAATAGTCCCCTTACATTTGGCTGCTTCTGCTCTTAGTGGCTGGATAGACATAGGCCAACATTGTCACAACAATGCCTGAAGTTATGCTTCTAAATAAGGTGGGGTTTATTTGCTTTTGTTAATTATGAAATGGCTTTAGAATCCTGATCACAAAGGGTGCTCCCTGATTGGTGCTCAGTCATCTCTCAGCTGTTCTCCATCTTTCCTTTCTGGAGCTTTCATGCTATAATCTCAATAGGAATTCCAGGCAGTACATTACTAGGAGATTATTGCCCTTCTTGAGTGGTTAAAGCCACTTGCCCTTTGGCCTTCTGACACCAACCAAGGCATACAATAATTGTTCAGCAATGCACTGCCTGTCACTTCTTATTGCCTAGCCAGTGTGCCTTATTTAACTGGATCCTTGTCAAATGTCGTTTTGAACTGATGATATAAAGGCCGCCCCTGGGAAAAAGATCTTACACAGTGATTCTTAGCAAGATGAGGTGAGGAATTATTACCAGAACAAGAGACTAATCTGATATAACAGTAGTGACAATGTGTTGAACGAGACATATACAGTATATGTAGTAAAAAGAAAAGGAGTACTTGTGGCACCTTAGAGACTAACCAATTTATTTGGTTAGTCTCTAAGGTGCCACAAGTACTCCTTTTCTTTTTGCGAATACAGACTAACATGGCTGCTACTCTGAAACCAGTATATATAGTAATATTTTATAGCCTGAAAAGACTATTCTGTTAGCATTAACTAAATGCACTGAAAAACCTGTCCCTTCCTGACCAACCTCAGTAAAATATCTGAATCATAATTGCAGATGTCCACTAATTTCCTCTATCATTATCACTGCACTTGAAGTAAAGGTGAAATTTACTCTGATTTTAATCATTTCAAGTTTTGTGGTTTTTGTTAATGGTTCAGATGGAATCAGAGGTTACATCTGTAGCCTTGTTATCTCATAAATTGGTGCTGAGAGAATCCCAGATGAATCTGAACATGCACTCAGTAGACATGCTTAAACATGTCTTGTGAGTTGTTTGGTCAGCAGAATCAATGTATTGCTCTGGCTTTTTGCGTCATTATAATGTAGAGTATATAAAGACTAACTGTTTTTTAGAAGTGTTGAATACAGTAAGAATGATCTAGTGAGGAAGACTTAACTGATAGGTCATGCAGTAATGCTGTAGGATTATAGCAATAATGAAGGTGTGGGAGGATGTGAATAGGCAGTAGATGTTTCACAGGTAAAAACAGCAAGACAAAAGAGTGGGAGTATGAAGCCAGATACAAGACTACCAACACAACCTGAGATAAAGGAAAACAGCTAGTTATTATTGTGATGCCCTGGTGCTATTGACATAATGAAAGTGCAAGTGGCAAGATCTGTAACGTAGTGGGGCTGAGGAGACTGCACCTGAGATGTAATTAATGCTTGCAATGAATAGCCATTGAGGTCATCCTCTGGAATTATTGCAATTAGGGATCTCTATACAAGAGTACAGTGCATTTAAAAAGAAAGAGATAACTAAAATTTCACCATGCTTCTCAATTTGGTGACAGATGTTCAAGAGAAAATCAATGGTAAAGCAGTAATCTGGTAACAAAAGCCTGAGGCCCAATTTCTCATTACACAGAGAATAGTCACTTGTTATCTCATCATTGCCAAGCAGGAAGGAAAAAATCAGCAAATAGATTTAGCAAATCTTTGTCTTAACAATTGTAGATTGGTTTTTAACCTTCCCTGTTTGGCAAAGTCTTTGAAGGGGTAGTGGCAAGACTATTTGGATGGCAATGATGAGTATGATAAATTCAGTTATGGATTTAAGCATAGCCACCATACAAGGAGTGTCCTTGCCAGAGTCCTAAACAATCTAAATGTCATAAATGATAGAGAAAGCCTATCGTTGGTGGTGATGGTGAACACAGTTCATCACCAATCCCTGCCAATGGCCAGATTGTGGCTGGTCCTTGCTTTAGTATGGGAGAATGGAAGATGCAAGGAATTTTCCATTCCCTTTGTGTCACAGTAACTCCCAGTGCTCCTACTGGAGCATTATAACTCTGCACCATCTCCAAACTGGGGTCATAGTTAACTGCCACATGTGGGGAAGAACTTTGAGGAAAGTAAGCTATGTGTGACCTAAGTGACCTCAGTTATTGGCATGGGGTTGTATTCTTAGTTCCCTACATGAGGCATTGTTTATTGTAGATCTGCCTTGGCACTGAAGTTCTTCAGACTATTACATTTCCTTTAAGAGAGATTTTTGTGAGGCATAGTTTGGATTATAATTTGAGGAATGAATTCTGTTCTCCCTGCAAATCCAGAACAACTACATTGTAGTCAACATATATGAAGTTGTCTGGGAACACCACTCCAGTTCACATTTTATTTTAAGTAACCAACCAGTTATCAGATGAGAACTCTGATCACTAGAAAACTGTATTCAGATTGGTGGTTTTAGATCTTAAAAGTTCCATGTCTCATTATTAATATCAGATTGGGAGACCTAGGAAAAGATCACTGTTTACACTTGCATATAGTTCCAGTGTTGTTGTAATTTAATCCCTCCCTTGGAGTCTGGAGACTGAAGAATATACACCCTAGACAGGATTCTTCCCTCCTTTGCACCATTTGTAAATCTGGAGTAACTGAGGCAGAGAGCCTTGAAGTAGCTTGCCCAAAACCACACAGCAACTCATTGGCGGAGCCAGGATTAGAATTCAGGAGTTGCTAGCTAACAAGAATATATGTAGTTGTCCTTCATTGCTATATATAGTCAATGCTATGCCTTTGACAAACCAAAACGTATAACTACTGGGGTTAATATGCCCTTCCACTATTTGTCTATTTAATCACCTGTAGGATACTGTCTAATTTCTAGATTGTGAAAACTCTGGGACAGGGACTGTCTGTTGATTTCATAGTGCCTAGTGCAATAGGATCTTAATCCCCAGGAGATCAGATACTGTAGTAATGGAGGCCATACAACTGCCTAACATAGAATCCCTGTACTTAGATGCTATTTTATTAGAAATAATACTGTCTCTCACGTAAATCACCAAAAAGTTAGCATATAAGATGCTTTACATGCTATATATTGTAAATCAATACAAGATACAAGAAACTATGAAAAGTACATCCTAATTTTAAGAGCTACCTTACATAATTATGGACCAAACCCTGAAGGCCTTTCTTGGGCTACATGCCAAATAAACGTTTGACCCAGAATTTACCAAAACCTTCAGAATTTACCCCTGTATTTCCTGTCTGTATCTTATAACCTACTCAGGCACTGTTCTAAATTTAAGGTAGAATAATATGGTATTTTAAACAACTGAAACAAACCACAACTCCCCACATAACATATGGTAAGATTTGCATGATCTTTTGCACCTTCAATGTTCTCAGAAAAGTGAGAATTTTTTTTCAAGTTCGTTCTCTCTCTCTCGCATGCTAGATGTAACACATGAAAAATTAACTAACTTGAAATCTGATAATGCTGTGCACAACAGTGCAGTTTAATTGGTTTCCATTACTCAGAACCATGCAGTCTAATTTGATAACATTATGGTTAACTGACAAGACTGTTGTTTGGGTCTAGGAAAGACCTTACTGATACTTTTCTTGGAAAGAACAGGCATACAGCTCTGTCATTTTAGTTTCTTTTTATCATTTGACATGCCAAGCTTGCCTAAGGCCATTGCTTTTTTTCTTTACACAAAACAAAGAATCTTTAAGAAACACAGTCATTAGTGTGTCAGACTTGCTTCAGTTTTCTTGGCCAAATAAACAATCTCACATGCATGCTTTGCTCCTGTGCCTAAGAAGGAGAATCTCCCATTCTTGTGAAAAATCCCACTGGAAGGAGCTAATGGGGGATGGGGAGAAATAGGAAACTCTACAAATTTCCCCTTCTGGAGTCTCCCTCAGATTGTTTAATCAAAATGAGACTCCCTCCCCCACCACTTCATGGGATACGTAGCATATTCTCTCCTAGAATCTGTGGATCCCTGAGATCCAGACAGGTGACCCTGTGTCATCATCAGCTTACATGCTTTAACAGTCTATTATACCCCACGCAATCTTTATTATCTCTCTCTCACACACACAAGATTATATGTATGTCTGTATGTATGTGTGTAACATCAACTCTTTTTAAAAAAAATTACCTAAGGCCAGATCTATGCTAAAAAGTTAGGTCAACTCAGCTACCTCACTTAGGTGTGAAAAATCCACACTCCTGAGCAGCATAGTTAAGCAGACCTAACTCCTGATGTAGACAGCGCTAGTCAATGGAATAATTCTTTCATTGATCTAGCTACTGTCTCTCAGGGAGGTGGATTACCTATGCTGATGGGAGAACCGCTTCCATCAGTGTGGGTAGTGTCTACACTTGATGTGCTACAGCAGCACAGCTGTGGTTCCTCAGCTGTGCCACTGTAGCACATCAAGTGTAGACAGGCCTTAACTTGTACCTTGCCTGGCAACTAAGCTATTTCTTTTAGGTTTGGGAGGGTTGTTCTTTCCTGCCTAATATTGCACAAAATGTAGACCTGCACTCACTGCAATGTCAAATTGCACACAAGATATATCTTTTGATGCCAGCAGATAACCTTGGACTTGGTTCTTCTGGTGGTCTGGTGTTTTGAGTATGTTCTGATGGGCAACTGATATCTATGTTCCTTCTGTGTCCTGCTGATCAAGTCTCAGTGGAGTGCATATTTCACCATCTTCTGCACCCATGTTTGTCTTGTTTTCATAGTGGGGATATGTATCTGTCGTTTCAATGAATATATGCCCATCAACTGTTTTATTATATGAATGAGGATTCCTCTGTTCAACACATGTAATTTGTTTCCAAGTGTATGATTTGTCCTGAGGAAATAATTTGATCCCAACAGGGACTGCCAATTGTAGCTCCGGCAAGTCTCTAGCTTGTTGGTCATAGTAGGCTTTGGCCTTTGTGGGTATCTCTTCCTTTTTGTCTGTTACTCCTTCCACCACCGGTTGCTGTAGTAATGCTGGGGCTATAGGCACCATGGTAAATGTGCATCTTGACATCAGTGTTGCAGCAGGCTGCTATTAAAGGCGTCTGTGGGAGTATTTCTCTTTATTTGTGATTACACATGTTGTAGAGATAATTTTGTATATGACATTTTCTGTGGGTTGAAAATGCGTTTGGAGCACATCTAGGGTGTTACATGAGACCTTCTGGACTGCTGTTGACATATCCACATGTGGTTGGCATGTGGTGGCAGCCTTTGCCCACTATAGCTAACAGTGTGGCTGCTCTTATTATGTCTTCTTTTTGATCCAGCCCAGTTGCAATTTCGTAGCTTTCCTACTGTGATCTAAAGAGCGTCCAGTTGCTGCACACATCTCCTTTCATCTCCATCTACTTGGGGACAGGAATCTGGTATGTGCTAGGATTAATGTTTTCTCTTTGTCTGACTGTTGTTGGAATATTTAATTTCTGACATCACTTCTGTGTATGAACATAGAGATGGCAGCAAGACAGTGTAACATCCAGTCTACAGTCTTTCCTTCAAACAAACTGTTCTTTTCCATCAAGTACTTCCTGAAAGTAGAGTTCTCTAAGTTCCTTGACATAATTGCAGTTTTGCCAGCCTCAAGAGATCAAAAATCATGAGTCAGACCCCATGAGATTTAAAGAAAGACTGAAATACATTATCTGACTTGTCTTTTGACTTTTTAACTCCCCTCTACTCCTCTACCAGTGTGTGTGTATGATAGTTTCAGGTTGAAAAGTCAATTTTTAATGCAAACAAAAATGCATGGGTAACCCACATGCCTAATAGGAAGATCACTCTTTTAAGAAAGAGAAAGAGAAGAGAGGGAGGAATAAGTTTGTATCTGAGTTATTGTTGCTCTGTTCTATGCCCGGAAGTTTCTGGAAATGGGTGTGGTAGTTTTGGCCATGCTAATAGACTCCCACAGCTGGACTAATAGACTCCAATGAGGTCAAGTAGTCAGAGCAGCTGCTTTGCAAAAGGACATATAACCTGCACATGGCTTAGGAGCAGCTCAGCCACAGGAGCAGAAAGCAAGCTAATTTTCCTTAACTCTGAATCATTTTGCAGCAGTCCAGCAGAGGAAGAGAAAGAGCCTGCGTGGGTTCTAACTGGTGATCTCTGCCTGCAAGAGGAGGAAAGGTATTGCAGTGCTTTTGACTCAGCAGGCTGCATAGAGTCAATGAACAAAGACTCTAATTGACGCTCTGGTGAACTCAACCTAAGCTTTTGGAACTCCGAGTCACTTCTCGCTGCATTTCTGTGGGGACTGACCTGTTCAGATTTACTTTCTTTCTTTTGTTTATATTTATGTATAACTGTGAAGATAATATATGTAGATCATGAAGTAGTCTTGTTGTTAGGTAAAAATTAAGCTATTATTACCATGTTTCTTTCTCATTGTAAAATTTTATAGAGTTGGTGCTCAAATAAATTCATTTGTCTTGTTCTTTTTGGACTTGACTGTGGGTAGGTTGCCCTGTGCAATCCTTTATGAAAATCCTCAAAGACTGAATTCTGGGGTCTATGTCATTTTTCTATAAGAGTTGTGTTGAAGCACTAAGAGATGGGTAGTAAAGTAAACTCTGTCCCTCCCAAAGGTTACATATGCCTCTCCCTGGCTGCTCAGAGGGATGCTCAAATTACCTTCTTCTCACCCCTGAGATAGGGGAACAACCATCCATTTTTTATTACTGTCTTGATTCCCTCCCCTCCTAGGTTTTTTGTTTATTTGGTTTTGTTTTGTTTTTTGGTAGAAGGGCTAGAGGATAAATAGTTTTAGAATCACTGACCTATTTAATGTATCATGCTTCACACTTACACACAGAATGTATATTACTTTTTTAGAGTGGAATTACAGATATATTAAAGAAGTACATCAATCCATTGCTTTAATAAGCAATAACAATATGGGATTGGTTTAGCTTTTTGCAGGAATTATCACTTCCCTGCCTCCCCGCAACACACACACTCTTCTCTGCCAGAGACTGGGCAGCATGCCCCCATTCTCTCCACCCCCTGCTGCTCCAGACCTTCTTTTCCTCTCCTCCACCCCTGCTCCCCCCTGTTCTGGATACCCACCCTTACCCTCCATTTTCCTGCAAATCTCAAATCTAGCTCCTGCTCTCCCTCTTTTTCCCCATCCACCTTTCACAGTATGTCTGCTGCAGCTCCTCACACTCCCTATGGCCCATCCAACCCCATTGAACCATACAGTGGCAATCATTTTGCCTGTGGGCAGGGCTTCAATGTCATTGAAAACAGTGGGAAGTGGCAGCTGGCTTTATGAAGGACAGCCTCATTTCCACATGAAGATAGGCTATATGGAAATGCTGGCTTCAGCCCCCAGTGACGGTAATGGGAGTTGGTGGCTATTCTGAATATGGGAAAATTCATGAGTTGTTGGCACCTTTATCATGTTTGCATGAGGCAGCTAAAACAAAACAAAATCCCAAAATTGCTAGAGTCGTGATAAAATTGCAAGAGTTGGTAATGCTGTATTAATACCATAGTGCCCCCTCTACTGGGGAGCTATTTACTGTAACACTTGAAACTCACCCTCGGTGTGGCAGGGGGACAGTGGAGAAGAGGAGGAGTTACCAATCCAGAGGCCTGATTGACATGCCTAGATAGCCTGCAAATGGCTGACTCTGTCTAGACGTGTGCTCTGAACAAGGACTGACATAGTGTTTGGGGCCAGGCATCTGCTGCTAGCAGGAGAAGGAGAGATCGCTCCTCAATGGCTCTCTAGTACAGGGGAGAGAACTCCATTTTGCCCCTTGGCCAGATGATCTCAGCTCCATAGTGGGACATCTCCCTCTGCTACTTGTTACTGAAACAGTTTGGTTGTCAAGAGCATCAGATAGGGAGAAGCCAGTCCATCACTAGCCATAAGTTGGGCCCAGAATGGAGACAGAAACCAGAGGCTGCATTTCCACAGGGAGAGGTGCATCAGCCTGCTTAACTTTTTGTTAGGCCTCCCTTACTCTGGAAGCCAAGGGAAGGGAAAGGTGTGAGCAACCTGGAGCCTACTCAGCCCAGTGAGGGATGTGCCTTGCAGTGAAATGCCTTAGGGTGAGTGCTGATGATTCCTTACATAGCTAGTTAGCTAAGATTCAGAGGGGAGGAACTCCTGGTCAGTAGGTGTACATCCAGGTGAAGGCCAACTAATTGTCGAATGTGTTGACACATGTTGTACACAAGCAGTAAGCAGGCCTGTAACGTCTATTTGATTATTTTATGGTTCCTGTAGTGGGGTGGTTACCCCGCTCCGGTTAGGAAGGGGTTAAAAGCAGCCAAGGGAGACTCGTTGGTTAGTCAGCCACATGTGGGGTTGCACCCAATTAGGGCACAGCTGGCCCTGATAAAAGGGCAGGCTGAGGGTGTGAGAGGGGACTCTTGCTGAGGAGTGGAGATGACTAGGTTGCCTGGGAGAGCAAACAGGGTACCTGAGGCAGAGCAGGACTGGGGAAAGGCTGGTAGAGCTGGGGAGCTCTGGCCTGATGAGTCCCCAGGCTGAGGCCTTGCTAAAGGCTAGGGGAGGTAGTAAGGCTGCAAAGAGGCAGCTGGGGCTAGAAAGGCAGCAGGTCCGATCCCCTTGCCAATGATGAGTGGCCATTACAGACTGTAGTTTGCCCCTGAGAGAAGAGGCTAGATGACGAACGGCAGTAGCCACCTAGGCAAGGTGGGTATGGGGGTTGGGGTTCCCCGGGATGGGAGATCCAGAGTGTGGGGGCACTACTGTGGGGCAGCACCCCAAGGTAAGGGGCACTGTGGTCCAGAAGGGATGCAGGGCCTGAAGTTCTACAAGTGGTGGAGATTTACAGAAAGCAGGTAGCGGTAGGAAGACACCAGCTAGCAGGAGGCGCTACAAGGCTTGAATTGAGCTAATTCCTGGATGACCAGCAGGAGGTGCTGTGCTGGTGAGTCAGCATGCTGCTACAGTTCCATTTTACCTGTAGAGCTCCAAACAAAAAAAACTGCACATGGACCATCCAGGACTTGTGGACAGAGTCTGGACTTGAACCCATTTGCCTTTATAGTGTGTGTGGGGGGGAGGGGAGGGTGATTACATTTAGTGATTAAAATTGATGTTTTTATTTGAGGGAGGATCTGGTGACTGTGTGGGTTTAACTTGTTCATTCATTTATCTGTTCCCCTTGATTTTCCTGCCTTTTCTCTTATCCCAGTTCCTATCTTTGTCTCTTTGTTTAATTTAACCCTATCCTTTTTCCTGATAGTGTCGTTCCTTTTATAATTAGTTGGTCCTTAATTCCTTTTATTTCTTAACGTCCTAGAGGTAACAGGGCTGTGTATTATAGTGGTGCAGCAGGTCCCCTATAGTTTAGGCTGTGTCACGACTTCTGGTTAAAGGTTGACCTTTCTAAATCCAATAAAATCAACATGCTTATCCAGAGTCCTTTAAAATTTGGTGCCCCTCAGGAGGGTGCAGCATAGGGTTAGCGATCCAAGCATGGGGCCCTTTTGAGCTAGGGGTTGCAGAAATATAAGCTCTGAAAAAAAAATAGCTATTTTTCAAGAAGTTTCTAGGTGTTTTGGGGCAGGGGTGTAGGGGGATTGCACAGATCTAGAGATCAAATTATTGCTGTGATGTGGGTCAGAATGATCTCAACCTGTCAAGTGTTATGTAGTGCATGGAACCAACTAAATTTTTTGAGGACCCAAACTGAGAACAGTATTTAAGAAAATGTGCAGTGAAACGGTGCATGTGCACCAATACAGAAAAACAGCTGGATGGTTTCTATGCCTGTGATTTTATATGCTTTAAAGCTCAACTCTTGTGAATGCTCTAAAATCCAAAGTATTGTACTGCTTTTGAATTGGTGTGCCTCATGGAGCACTAATGTTCCAAATTTGGGGATGTAAAAGGGAAAAGGGGGTTTGGGCTGCCGTGAGTCAAGCTTTACCCAAGGTGCTGCACAGCACCCACTAAATCTTTGGGGCACCCAACCTGTGAACCATATGTAAAACTTTTTCACTTCTTTGCTTGTATAGATGTGCAGTCTGGAAGGATTAGTGTACATGCACCAATAAGGAAAAAAACTGTTAAAGGAGTTATGGTTGCCTAGATATTGTGAGGGAAATGTAGTGACACCATTGCCCTGGGGAACACCCTACCATTGAGGTTTCTAATCTGAACCTTTGTAGACCTGTGCAATAAATATCTGATAACTCATTCTACTTGCTACAAGTTGCCAGTCTCTCTGATAACATAACATGTTTTTATGTTATGGGCAGGCTTACTGTGAACACAACAGAATAATCAGCAACTGGTTTAACCAACATTTTTATTATATCGGGTGGGGAGGAGCTAGAGACTGTAGACTTTGTTAGTCGGGGGCACAACAGGGACCAGGATCGGGTTTGTGTAAGCGGTAGGAAATGGGGATAGGCGGCAAGCCTTGGATTGGTTGAAAATCTGTATTTTAGTAGCCCCTGGATGGGGGTGGCTGGTTCCTGATCTTGGGGCAGATTCATGTGATGTTTCCAAAAACCTAGCATGGACGTTAGGAACTGACAGAGCTAGTACCTTGACTGCTGAAGAAAAAGAAATAGCTGCACTGCCAGGATTGCCAACATGTGGATTCTGCGTGATTTGTTGGATCACAAGGTTGCAGAAGTTTGTGGGAGAGCAAGGAGTACACCACTCATGGGGACTGTCGACTACAGGCTGATCTGGGTAGAGGCAGGAGGCCTGTGTTGGCAACACGTTTGCTCACTCTGCAGCATTTAACTAGTGACTTTAGTAGCTCACAACCTCTTGACACTGTGGTGATTCACTCAGGCAGAAATAGTCTTGGCCTTATTCCTGGTATACACCTCATACAGTATAATGAGCAGATTTTAACTGCATTGGAGATTTGTGTCCAGGAAGTGTGATAATTTTCTCTGATTTGGCTGAGCATCTGAATAATAGCTACAGACACCATAGGAAAGCTAATAAGTGTGGGAAGAACATTAATCAGGAAATTGGAGGGCTCATGGCTGTATGTCATAGAAACACTGCAAGCGCTTCTGACAGCCCACTTTTCTTGGAGATGGGGTGCATCTATTGGACAGGAGTCAGAGGATCTTTCTCTGAAACATAAAACTGTCAGTGTTTTGGACCAGAAACCCTGGCTGTGATTTATCTTGCCACCCTGACCACAAACTCCACCCGTTCTGAAACACAACCAGGAACAACATTCCACTATAACTTAGTTATCCTTCACTTCACTTCACTTCAGGCACTGCATGTAAGTTGGGTTTTAGGATGGCCAGAAGTAATTGCAATAGAAATGCTTGTTGTAGCGGGGTGGCTACCCCCACCCTTAAAATAGAAGGGGTTAAAAGCAGCCCTGGAGAGGGCTGTAGCTGGGGATGGCTGACTGGGGAAGCAGCTGGGCCATGCCCCAGTCAGGCCCCAGCTGGCCTGAATGAAAAGGCTGTGAGCCAGAGGCCCAAGGAGTCTCTCTCCAGGCTGGGAGAGAGCAGGGCCTGGCTGCCTGCCTGACAGGGTACTGAGGGTGGTGCAGTGCTGGGGAAGGAGCGGGCTGAGCGGGAGCGCTCCAGGCTAGCAACTCACCAGGCTGTAGGTTCTGGTCCAAGGCCCTTCGAGGTACAGAAGAAGGCAGCAGGTCAGAACCCCCTTGCCTATGATTGGCCTTTACGCCGTAGTCTGCCCCAGGGAACGGGGGCTTGGTGATGACTGGCAGCAGCCCAGACTGTGGCAAGGTGGGGGTTCTCCAGGAAGGGGAGACCCAGAGGCAGAGTGTGGGGGTACTGCCAGGGGGGCAGAACCCCAGAGAAAGGGGCACTGGGGTCTGTGAGGGATCACCAGCCTGCAGAGGCGCTCCAGGCTGGAAAACAGCTAATTCCCAATGACCAGCAGGAGGAGCCACAGGGGTGAGTCTGCTCCTTTACACTTTTATACCTGGAAGTGAGGACTTCAGGGAGGGACATTTCCTGATTGGGGTGAAGGAGCCTGGTTACAGTAGTGGGTAGGGGGCCAGGCTGGAGGGGGAAATGCAGTGAATGAGTCGGGCATGGCTAGGGAGCTTGGCAAAGCAGGGCTTGTGAGACCCTCATGATGTGGAGAGCAGGGTCTGGCTGGCAAATTGTGGAACGTGATATATGTGCAACTGCCTAAATGACTACTAATTCCTACCAATAACATATCTTTTCCTGTTCAAAAAACTAGGCAATTCAGTGGCAAAAAAGTATGTTAATGCAGAGTTAAGGTTGCTTGTGGGTCGGTCATCCCCTTGCAGAACAGTGAGCTGAGCAAATCTCAAACTTCTAAAAACCATGAAACGCACAGTTAAGGTTGCCCATGCAACTCTGCAATGTTTCAATAAACCTCATTAACAGACCTCTTTACTTTTCAGAAATTGTGGAGTTGGCAGAGTAGCAGCTCCTCATCTCCTTTTACAACCCATTCATTCTGACCCACATGATTCCATCTAACACTATTAAAGGACAAAAAGGTTTTAAAAACGTTTCCCACATAACCTTAACTGTGCTTTTCCTTGTTCTCAGAAGCTTGAGGTTTGTTCAGCTCAGTATTCTGCAAAGGGATGACATACTACCAAACAACTTTACCTCTGCATTAATATAGGGATTTTTTTTGGCCATTTAATTAATTTATCCACCCCACCATTAGGTATTGCATACTGAGAATCCAGTTAGCTCCAGCAACATGAGGTCTGACACCTGCTGTTAGGTCAAATAAAACAAAGGACCCAAGGTCCATTGGTTCTAAGGTGGGACAGGGAGCCAATTATGTAGGAGAAGCAAGTGGACTCTACCACACTTGGGGTTTACAGCTGCTCCAGGAGGGGACTACAGTGGATTGGGAGCTGTGGTGGGGTCAAAGGTATGTGCTATCTGACTGCACCCCTACTGACAGCAAGAGATGATGGGTTTACCAACTTCCATAAAACCTGAAGGGAGGAGCACAGATCTAGGAGGAAAGAGTTTGGAGGAGAGGCCAAGAAGTCAGTCTGCATGCACATGGCTAGAATGCTAAGATGTACTTGGAACAGCTCTATAAATAGTTCCTTTAAGAAAGAGCCAGTTTAGCTAAATAGGTGTGGAATCATCTCATGTTATTACCCTGCATGCTCTTCACAAAACAATGGGAGAATCTTGGGATCTTTTTAGGACCTTTATCCTTCTGGATACTGTAAGTTCTTAAGAACTGATTCAATTCATTTAGGGAAGCAGTGTGGTTTAGAGGACAGTATACTGGACTGTGACTCAGGAGACATTGGAGGGTGGGGTGAGTGTGCCTATTCCTGGTTCTGCCAATGGCCTGGTGGGTGACCTCTAAGGTAAATCATTTTACCTTTCTTGCTTCAGTTGCCCCATCTGTAAAATGGGGGTAATGTTACTGACCTCTTTTGTAAAGCATTTTGAAATCTGCTAATATAAAGCACTATATAAGAGCTAGGTGGTATTAGCATTATTCGTAATGCCAATCCTAGCACCCTTAGCCAAGATTTTTAAGTGACCAGTGATGTTGGACACTCCACTCAAGACACCTTAAAGCAGCCTGTTTGCCAGAAAGTGCTGAGGACTCATCTCCTGATATTCAGGCCTCATTAAGAAGTCCCAAGTTGAGCATCCAAAATCACTGTTCATTTTGAAAAATCTTGGACCTTCTTCCACAAGATCTCACATGATGTATGTCTACTTCAGACACTTAAAAATAATAATAAGCAACCCAAACCCATACATTCTATACTGATACGTTCCAAATCATTTTGTGCATTTAATGGTGGTGTTCCTCCCCACTCATTTGAGGATCTTATTTTATTACCTAATCATCCTTCAGGCAAAGATCTGGTATTGCAGTACCAACAACCTTGCCTTCTATTGAGCATGCCTGGCCATGGCTTCAGTGACCGCAATCTATTGCAGCTGCCAGAGGGGATTGCTTGCTGTAGGCACTGCAGGAAGCTGCTGCTCTCTTTCTGGCAGCTCAGTAGTGAGGTTGTAACGCCATATTTGGGCAGGCAAATTCCTATGTAAAAGGGAAACAAGCTGACGTTTTTCTGTGCTGATCTTTCCAAAATGTTCTCCCAGATCAGTTTATTTCAGTGGAGCTAAAAGTTGTCTTCATGCAGTACCTCTCAACTGCTTAGATTATTTACTTAGATAGTAAATTCTTCAGCACAGGGACCATCTTGTTCTGTGTTTGTAGAAAGTGCAGCACAATAGGGTCCTAGCCCAATAGGGTACTGGGGCTCTTAAGCGGTACTGCTATAAATATAAATAATGTCCAATACAAACTCAACATGACACACAACTAGAGTGATCAGATGTCCCTATTTTATAGGGACAGTCCCAATATTTGGGGCTTTGTCTTACATAGGTGCCTATAAGCCCCCCAGTCCCGATTTTTTCACACTTGCTATCTAGTCACCCTTGACACAAGAAAAAGAATTGTGCAAGAAGCTTAAAATCACGTGGGATCAGTTATTGAGCCTAAATCAGAGTCTGAAACCTATGTTCTCCCATCAAATGCTTCTGAAGTTGATAGTTTGCAGTAAAAAAGTGATAGAAAATACCTTCTAATGAGGGCCACTTAAGAAGTCTGAGTGTCTATCTACTTTATCCCCCAAATCTTTGTTTATAGTGTTTAAATGTTGGTAGATAAATATGCATTGTGCTGTTCTATTGTCAGTGTTTTAAAGGGGGGAAAAAACTTTCAGCAAAGTGAAAATTAGGGACTTGGATGGGGGCAGAGGGGAGGGTTGTGTTTAGAAAGTCTTTTTCGTCTTTTTTTTTCCTGTGAAATGGTCTTTTTTTTTTTTTTTTTTTTTTTTAGTTTAGGTTGAAAAATTTGAACAAGGACATGGATAATTTCTTTCCATTCTGCCTGCTCTTGATTACAGAAAATCAGCAAACAATGGTTAATGAATGGTTACTATAAACATCTAGAGAATGAGCACTTACACTGATTTACATCATCTGAGGATCTGGTCTGGTAATTTCACTGATTTGAAGTCAAATGAATTGATCTGATTTACACCAGATGAGAATTTGGCTCACTGTGTTTTGTTTAAAGTCTTTTCTGAAAACATTTGATCCAGCCACAGAAGAAGTGGGGGCACCCATGGGTTTGTTACACAATAATTCCCATGATTGTTTGTTTATGAATATGTTTGAAGAAAAATCGTGTTTAGTATCTGTTTTTTATTATCCCCTTTCCTTTCACCAATAACCTGGTAGATATTGACAATTCTATATCCATAAACACCCTAGAGCTTTGTTACAGCAGTAATTTAATATATGAAAAGTGACATACTGAAGCAAACTGTATGACAGCAGCCTTTGTAGAGAAGTTACAAAGTGTCTTATTATGTATTTCACCTGACAGGCCTCCTGCATGATGTGGTTAGCCACATAACAGCTGCTTAAATTCCCTGTGGTGTCATCTTACAGTTAGCAATCTCTGTAGGATGCAAAAGGAGATGTGGTAGCTACTAAACTTCAGCTCCATTTAAAAGAAGATTGAATACCAGCTCTTTTTTTTTTTAGCTTGTGCAGCAACATAAAAACTGGACTCCTTTAGGCTTTGTGAGGCCACTGTGACTTTTTTAAAAAACTTTTATCTGCTAATGCAACATAATAAAACAATCAGTAGTACAGAAAGCAACTTTGATTTTAATGATGGACTCCATACTGGGATGGGGTGTGTTTTTGTTTTTTGTTTGTTTTTACTTTCAATGTCTGGTACACTCTAAGGACTCTGGCAAATATATAATTTGCCACTAAATCACAATTAACTTGGTCCACAATATTAATCAGTTTCCTTTTCCATTATTGCTAATTAATCAGATAGCCATAGGTAATTAGTATCTTTTTTTGTCATAGGCCCAGATCCTGCAAACATGTTTAACTTGACACCTGAGTAGTCTGAAGGAAGTTCATGAGACTATCATGTACTTAACATTTAATTATGTTCATGAGTGTTTGCAGGACTGGGGCCATAACTAGCTTCCTCTCTGGTTTATTGGATGATGCAATAATGTAGTATTGGTCACATCACAATTATTTTAATCACAGAAATTTGTGGTGTCCTAAACCCTGAATTGTGACAAGATTTATGGAAGAAAATGATATCTCTGGAGAAAACTTCTGCTAATACATATTGTGTATATCCAAAGAAATATATAAAGTACAAGGTATCTAAAGAGAGCTTGAGAAAAATCATTTTTATTGTAAATATCATTTGTACTGTGACTTAATCATAAACTCATTTCTTAAAGTTGAGCTGGACACTTACATTTAACTGTCTCTACCTTTTATCTCCTAGATCCATGTGCTTGGACAGGCATTAGCAGCTACATATGTAAGGTACTTTGTCCAAAGAACTTATAAAATATGCAGGCCTACAGGAAGGGTCTGACCAAAAATAAACATCAATGTAGTTTTAAGATACTAACATGAAGCTTCTTTGAGAATTTTTCATTCTATCCCCAAGCAGCAGATACAACTCAATACGGCAGCATATTACTGCTAAGTTTGAGGATCATAGTGAGAAAGCACATCTCCTCTCAGTTTGCATCAACACCTGCTGTTAGACTGGTTTAGTTTTAATGTAAATCCATAGGATTTGGTATTTAAACTGCATTAGATAACAGAGCAGCTCGATTGCTGAGCTGACTCTCGAACAGGTACTCTTAGTTAGTTTGAATCAAAGTGAACTCCTTGGTCAAGATATGACCATAAAATGTGTTGAAAAAGTAACTAAATCCTTTGCATTGGGGCTGTGAGGTGTGGTGTTTAATACCTATCTGAATGAAACCAAGCCAAACTAAGAAGGCCTTTCTCCAGATCAGATTTATATTTAGCAGGAGGTTTCATTCTGCAGCTCAGTACTAAGCTGTAGAACTTCACAAAATAAAGAGCTTGATACGCTCTAGTTCAGCTACAAGTTGTGGGCTTGATGCAAGAATCAGTGGCTGAAATTGAATGGCCTGTGTTGTGCAGGTGATCAGACTAGGTGGCCAAAATGGTCCCTCCTGACCTGAAAATTCATGAATTTTGGGCTTTGTTTGCTCCCTGGTTTCAAGAGCTTCTCCTAGGAGAACCTCAGCTGATGAGCTCATTATGGAAGAAAATCCAGAAGAGGAGCTGTGGGCCATGAGTGGTGTAAGCTGCATGGGTGACAGGCAAAGCAACCCAAAACTGAACATGTAACAGGGTAGCTGGACCATTAAGTGAAACTGCACTCAGTTGTCCTGTTCCAGTCCACATGCTCCTAGCTGGGCCAATTAAAAGGGTGAAGCAGCATTTATGGAGCTATAAGAGATCTGGTAAGATCCAGTGTGTCCAAGCAACAGGTGAGACTTACCAGAGAGAGGGAAGGTGGTTCCTGGAAGATCCTGAAGATAGGAGAGCAGCAAGGGGTTTGGTGATTGGCATCCCCAAGCTAAAGTGCCAGGGCCAGAGGGTTGGAGAGGGCTGAAGGTGATGGTGGTGGCAGCAGAAGGAGCTGCCTGTTGGCTCTAAACCGTAGAGCTGGAGACCCCTGAGGGAAGGGGGAGAGGTGGAGGGGCTTACCCAGTGGTGTTTCCATGGTGGAGAGTTGGGCATCTGACAAATGAGGAACCATGAGAGGCTCCCAGCAGAAAGGCGGTGAGAGTTCCTGCTGCTAAGAGAGGGGTTGCCCACCAGAAGGAAGGGCTGGGATGGCTGACCTGATAGAGGGACAGAGGAGGGCTGACAAAATGTCGGCAGAACACTCTGGAAAGTGGTATGTGCTCTAAAAATGGCCAAGAGGATATGTCATTTTGAGGACTGCTTATACTGGTGTGATATGGACTATGCTTTTGGACTTGTTAATAGACCTGAGTGCATGCTTTCATGGAATTACTGGGGACTCGGAAGGGAAAGTGAACCAAGGGGCCAGCCGCTTCCAGGGCTGCCCTGAGGCTATAAGAGGGCATCTGGGAGGAGGTTACTCAGTTACAGGATGATTATGGCCTAGGAAGGGGCATGGGTAAGGAAGCTGAGAATGCTTGTTGTATTTGTGTGGTGAGGAACCCATGTAATTACTTACAGTCATGGCAAAAATGAACGCTTTTATTTTGTTTACGTCAGGAACAGGAAAACTACAGACAAACTACCTGCTAGCAAGGAGGAGGCTGAACTGAACCTCAAATGAATCCCTTCCTCTCTAGACAACAACTTGCGGGTACCAACAGCAGCAATCCTGTTGAGTTCATTCCCCTAAGTAAAACTACAGGGCCCTCTGTGTTATACATAACACCCCAACCCTGCTTAGGCAGCATAAATCATCCAACCATCATGGGTGCTCTCTTCTGTGCTGGGGTCTCTAAAGTGCTCAGCAGGGCAGGTGTCTTTGGTGACTGGTTCAATTTGACACCTGGTGAGATAGGAGCATTGTCTCCTTCAAGTAGTAACTTTGGTAAGCTCAAAACATCAGACTGAGGCAGGGATGAAAGTAAGTCGAGTGACTTAGTGGTACTCTGGGGCCAGCTCTGGCCCCTGGAAGGGGCGGGGCCTAGGGTGGAAGGGGCGGGGTTGAGGGGGTCTGAGCCAGCCCACCCTCTAAGGTAAGTGCCTCACCCACCGGGGTAGCAGCAGCAGCCCAGGGCTCCAGGGGATATTTAAAGGGCCTGGGGCTCCTCTCTTCTAGCGCCCGGGCCCTTTAAATAGCCGCCCGAGCCCTGGAGTAGCGGCGGTGGGGCTCCAGTGGCTATTTAAAGGGCCTGGGCAGTAGAAGCAGGAGAGCCCCAGGCCCTTTAAATAGCTGCCGGAGCCCTGCAGCCGCTACCCCAGGGCTCCAGCAGTGGGGCTCTGGAGGCAATTTAAAGGGCCTGGGGCTCCAGCCATAGCTGGGAGCCCCAGACCCTTTAAGTTGCCCCCTGGGGCAGCCGGGCTGCCCCAATACGGTGCACCAGCTCTTGCTGGTATGCTGTGCTGGGGCGTACTGGCTTACTTTCACCTCTGGACTTGAGGCAGTACTGGTAATGAAGAATTGATGGTTGGCTGGCTGTAGGTGAGGCACATTTGAAGGCTCCTCTGGAGTAATGTTGCTCAGAGATGGGTCTTGCCCATATACTCATGGTCTAATTGATTACCATATTTGGAGTCAAGAAGAAATTTTCCCTTGGATCATGTTGATCGAGACCCTGGAGGGAAGGTGTTCATTTTCCTCTGTAGCATGGGTCACTTGCAAGTTTAAACTAGTGTAAATGGTGGATACCCTGTAACTTCATCTTTAAACCATCATTTGAGGATTTCAGTAACTCAGCCAGAGGTTAGGAATCTATTACAGGAGTGGATAAGTGATTCTATGTAGAGGGTCAGACTAGATGATCATGATGATCCCTTCTGACCTTAGTCTCTGAGATGAGCATCTTCTCAGCTAGTCAAAGTGGTGATACCAACTTAGCCAGACTACCAACAGACCTTATACGAGATCGGGCAGGTGACCTTGATGTTGAAGGAACCCACCTTGGTGCAGGTCTGTAACTTCTAGCGAGTACACTTTCTTGTGGTGTGAAGGAATGCATGGTAGATGATGACAGAGAGGAATCCAGAGCCTGATCTTGTTTGTGCTGTAATTTCTCAGATAGACTGGGGTTGAGATGGTTGAGACATGTCTTAAGCCATGACTAGCTTGGCTGGGCTACCTCCAGTAGTCAGGCATGGAACGTCATGTTGAGCAATTGAGGAACCTGGCTAGCCTTCTCAGCCAGTCTCCCTCAGCAAGCCTCGTTATGGCATCTTTGGTTTTCTGAACCATACATTTGGCCCAACCATTTGCTTGGGGACAGTGTGGACCAATGGTGACAATATCAGTGAGGTTGGTTTTGGCAAAGTCCTTGAACTCGTCCAAGGTAAAAGTAGTTAATTTATCAGACACAGTAGTATCTGGTAACCCAGGCATTGTGAACAGTTGATGTAGAGCCATGATGGTTGCAGAAGACATTTGATGAGACCAAGATCACTCTGAGGATTTCCAGAGTCTACTATGATCAGAGTTTTTTCCCTGAAAGGGCCCCTCAGTCAATATGGATTCTTGACCATGGTTTCTTGGTCACTACCCAGGGAAATGTTGAGGCTTTCGGTCGGTTATATCGAGTAGATTGGCATACGCTACACACTTGTGATTTTTTTTTTGGTCAGTGTCGATTCCGGGCCCCAGACATAACTTCTGGCCAATGCTTTCATGTGCACAATTCCTAGATGTGCTGCCTGTCATGTAGATAAGATGACACAGCAACTTCTTTCAGGAATAACAACGCAATGTCCCAACAAGAGGCATCTTTTAGGGGCAGAAAGCTTACGTTAACAGTTTAAAAATGGTTTGAAACCCACAGGCAGTTTCCCAGTTGGCTATCCCCTCCACACCCAGTTGAGAATGCATGGCAGTCATTTTTGCAACTTGGCTGGCCTTAAGAGGTGAGCAAGGGAGGGATTCCAACATCAAAACTTCCATTGGAGGAGGAACGGCACAACCTGGCATCTGTAGAGGCATTTGGTTCAGTGCATCGACGTTGGCGATCGACTTTCCTGGCTTGTAGACAAGCATGTAGTCATAAGCGTTTAGTGTGATGCTCTGTTGTTAGTCCTGCGTGGACACACAATGTATATCCATGGACGCAGATATCTGCGAATATAAAGCATATATCTGCGGAGCTGCAGGGCTCTAGTGACAACAGGTGAGACCAGCAGGGCCATGGCCAGCGACTGGGCCAGGAACCACACCAGCAAAAGCAGCAGCATGTGGGGCTGCTGTTCACAGGGGCCAGGCCGCAGCCTGGGCAGCTCCCCCGTGTGGCTGTGCCACCCCCTGCCCTGCCCAGTGGGGCAGGCATCAGGCTTACCGGCAACTATCCCTGGTCACATTAATGTGTGCAAATGGCTCGCAGACTCCCAGACGGGAATCGCACACCTCAAGAAATGCTTGAAGTTCCTGTCTGGATTTCGGATCGGGGCATCATGGGTTGCCCATACCTTGTTTTCTGTCGGATGGACACAGATGCGTCTATGCAATAACCCAAAAAGGTAACGCTTAACTCCAATTTCACACTTTTCATTCTTGACTTGAACGCCTGACTTCTCGAATTGGCACATCTTCTTGAAGTCACTCAGCAAGTTTATCCCTGGCATATCCCATATTCAAGGTTGTTGCCAAAATATGGTTCAGTGCCTGGAATTCTGGAAAGCAGAGTTTCCGTGAAGTGCTGGAAAATTGCCATTGAAATGGAATTCCAAACTGGTGATGCTTGACTCTAAATACTCCTTGAGTGATAGTCATCTGTGCATTTACAGCATCTTCATCAACAATCAGTTGTTGATATGGTTGGGCAAATTCAAGTTTTGTGAAGAGTCTTCCTGCAACAAGAGCAGTGAGCATCTGGTTAACAGTGGGCACTAGGTGAAAGTGCTCTTTTAGTGCCTTGTTCAAATCTTGTAATCTCCACAGATTCACATGTTGCCCTTCAGCTGAGTACGGGTAAAGTCAAGTTTGCACATTTTGTATGCATAAGTGGCTCAGGGATTCCCTGTGCAATGAAATGCTCTAGCTCTGCATCCATCTTTGGACTTAGGGCAAAAGGTACATTTCTGACCTTCCTGTGGATTGGCTGGCATAACTGTTGAATCCAAGTGCAACAACCTTGGTGGTCCCTTGTAAGCTCCCAGGTCTTCAGAAAACACTTGAGGGAATTTGTCAACAATCTTTCTTAGTTCATCTTCATTGATGCCATGGACACCTTGGATGCTGATTCCTAACAGAGAATCTACCTATGAGACTTTTATGCTTGCCTCTCATTGTCACAAAAGGACATCTTGCATGGAAAAAGCTGTAGCAAACATTCACATCACACCTTCTGATGTGGTCAACATTTTGTCCATTGTAGTCTTGAAGGTTGCATGATTGACTTGACAACTTGGGATGACAATGTCGGGGGGGGGGGAACCCAGCAAAATGTGTCTTGAGTGATGATCAATACTCCAGAACAATAGTCAACTTACATTTTGCAGTCATGGCCATTGATGAACACTTTTGTGAACATTTCAGAACCTCAAGATTCCTTGTCACAGATGCTCTGAATATTGTAAAGCTTCTTGACATCTTTGTCAAAGGAACCATTGAGTTTGTTGATACTTGAGGATGAGTGCTTATTACAGTCCTTTTGCTTCACACTGTTGACCTTTAATTGAAAAACTCTCTCAATGTGACCTTTCTTTTTGCTGAAACATCGCTCAGAATCTTTGAATCTACAAGCAGAGCATTGATGCTCTCCGTTGCAGCATAAGTAGATGTTTAGAGGATTAATCTTGTCCAGCGATATTAATATGATTTCCCATTGTTTGTCAAGGACAATAACCTTTCTGATCATGATGGCCAGCCTTCATGTTGGTTGTCATGACGTAAATTTCCGTAGTGTGCAATGATTCTGTTTTGGACATTGAGACCTTTTCCTGAGTGACGGCAAATGTCAAATTCAGCTCGGGAAAGAGACGGCATTGAAGTGATTTATCCTGAACTCCACAGACAAGGTCATCTCGCAACATTTCATTAAGAAAATTACCAAAGTTACCATGTTTGGCAGTAGGATGCAGTTTGGCAATTTAGGCAGCAATGCTGTAATCAGCTCATTGACTTCATTCTGGACATTGAAATTTCCAAACAATGACAGATGGTGTAGGTCAGGGATTCTCAAACTTTATTGCACTGACAATAAAAATTACTATGTGACTCCAGGAGGGGGAACCTGAGCCGCCTGAGCCCCATCACCCAGGGTTGGGGAAGAAGGGGGAAAGGGCAAAGCCCGAGGGCTTCAGCCCCAAGCCGGTGGAGAGGGGGGAATCTGAGCTCCACCACCCAGGGCTGGAGCCCTCAAGCTTCAGCCCCAGATGGTGGGGCTTGGGCTTTGGCCCCAGGCCCCAGCAAGTCTTATGTCCGCCCTAGCGACCCCATTAAAATGAGGTTGCGACCCACTTTGGGGTCCTTACTCACAGTTTGAGAACCACTGGTGTAAGTGAGAAATGTGCCTTCAGCAAAGCTATGATTTCGTGGTATAAGTCGATCTTGGACAAATCAGGTACAATATACAATCGTATAATGTTGAATGTCTTGGCCCCTTAGACTGTCAAGAGAGTGGCCCATTTCTGTTCAGGGTCATCTATCTTATTTGCTTCAGGATAATAAAGTCTTTCTGAATAAGAATCCCATGATCAGGTTGACTTATATTGAAGTTCTCAGTGTGTCCCAGTGTGGCCATTTCAAGTTGCAAGTGAACAATGTTGGTTCAGATTTGAAGATTGCACCTTCAGACTCAAATGCTTGCTGGGCATTCTTGAGATAACAATTTTCTATAGGGGGCAGTTCCAGAATCCTGCTGCTTGTCTGTAATTTCCAACAGGATCCCACCCTCATCACCAGAAAAATTAGGTCATGTATTTGTGTGGTGAGGAACTTTTGTAATTACTAACAGTCATCAGCAGCAACAAACTCTTGTTGGTCAGGAACTGGTACACTACAGACACAGTGCTTGCTAGTAAGGAGGAACTGAACCCCAAGCAAATCTTTTCCTCACTAGACCACTCATGGGTACTAAAATAATTGACATCCGGATAAGATAATTACCCGCTCCCTGCCTGAAAGTGAAATTGACAATAGTCTTCCAAGAGGGCAGCCAGGAAGTTAAACAATTTAGTGTCAGGTCTCCCAAAATGGAACTTTCTCATGAAATCTCTTCCCATGAAAAATTTTTGCAGTATTGACCTTTCATCATGGTTCAAGATTATTATTTTTTTTTTTTATAGGAAGGGACTTCCATTTTCTGACCTGGTCTAGTGCAGCTACTCCTCAGTAGCAACAAGGCCTTTTAGAACTGCATTCCCTTGGCAGAATATGCTGGAGAAAGCAGCACTGGAAACACCTCTCTTTATTCCAGGGATGAAACTTCTTCTTAAAGGTAATTTTTGATTCGGTTGGATTCGCTATTTTCTGAGAACACTTGTGCACTCAAGTGTTGCTAGTGCAAATCCTTGTGAAAGTGTATTTTTAAATCAAATGCTTCATTATTTGCCAAAAGGGACCTTCAAAGTATTATAAAACCAGTTTGCAATTTGCTGTGTGTTTGTTACTTACATAAATCACATGGCACTATTTCTGGTCCTTGATTGTATGACTTATGTAATGGTAACTCACCAATACAGTGTGAACCTTCAAATGTACAATTCAATATTCGGTGTGTATAACTGCACAAGTCTTTTCCATAATTCACAGCATAAATTTTGAATTTGATTGATAGTCACAGTTTGATCCGCACAGCAAGGATTATTCACAGAAGTAATTAATGAATGCATTCAAGAAATACGTTACATTTGTAGATTTAGGAACAGTTAATGAGGCAAAACTCATTATGTAAACTTGCTCATCTCAGGGCATCAAATGCCGCAGCAACTACTATGTGGGAGAAACCAGCCAATCGCTACACTCTCTCTAATGAAATCACTCAGAAAAATGATAAAAGATAAAAACACCACATCATCTGTGGGTGAACACTTTTTACAAAGCTATGACTTCATACCTGAGCTCTCAATCTCATCATCAAAGGGAACCTTCACAACACTTCAGAAGACAAGCCTGGGAATTTAAATTCATAACTCTGTTAGACACTAAAAACCAGAACTCAAGATTGATTTCATGGCTCATGCCAACAGTTTTTAACACAACCTACTGGTTTCTAAACCTTAGTTGCCCACTTCATTTTAAGTGGTTGCCTACAGCAAGCGTGTTTAATATAAGGGGTTCAATCTGTCCCAGCATGTATTTAGTTTAGGGGTGGCCTGCACTGGGAACTTGCACTGGGATAGCTACATCTCTTAGGGGTGTTTTTTAAAAAAAAAAAAAAGTGGGGGCGGGGGGGAATCCACATCCCTGAAAGTCATAACTAGGCCAACCTAACCCACAGTGTAGACCATGTAACATTGATGGAAGAATTCTTCCGTCAACCTGGCTACTGCCCCTCACAGAGGTGCATTTTCAACTACCTACCCCTCTCATTACCATAGGTGGTTTTGCTCTGAGAGGCTGTTACCTCACCTACCTCATGTCTCTCCTATCCTGGGCCAATGACTTCAACAACACTGCAGACAATCATCTCTAGTATGAAATAAATAGCCATTAACTCTCCTCCCTATAAACATAATTGCAAGCCTTGGTGAAACATCCAATATAATGCAATTCTTTCTGTTAATTACAATAGCTTCTATAGAAGTCAAAGCTGGAAAAGATCTATTAGGTCATCTGGTCTTATCCTTCTGGTTTTGTTCTCCACCACATGTTCTAAAGTGCCATAGTATCATGGATTTGAGGCCAGATTTTCAAGGGCTTAGTGCACTCATAATTGGGGTCAGATTTTCAGAAGACTTCAGTTCCCACTGTGATACTTACAGACAGATTTCACAGAAGAGCTCAGCACTCAATGTACTGGTCACTTACTTTGGTGTCTAAATGGACATTGAGCTCTTTAAAATTCTGGTCTGAAAATCTCAAATTTCTGCGAGCAGTTCTTATTTTTTCTGTTTGGAAGGGAACTTGATGCTAACTAGGTAGGATGTGCTTTGAACAGATTTATATTCTGATTGATTTATACAGCACTTTTTTCTTTCAAGCTTTGTCCTTTCCTTGACTTATTGTTTGTTCTTTTGGAGAAGAGCCACTAAAACTTAGAGGCACAAAGTATGCCAAGTAATAAAAGCAACTCTGAACCTAACAGTTTGATTTCTTCAGTGCCAGAAAGTCCATTACAGTTCTGGAAGTGGTAATGGATTAACCCTTTCTGGTGCTCTGGGCCAAACTTAAAATGCTGGCCTCTGGCATACTTCACCTAATGATAAGATTGAAAAGATTGCTGCACCCTTTAAGCTTTCACTGGTACTGGTGTCAGACTTGGCATACACAAATATTCAAGTGCATGAAAGAATGTTCTGTACACTGGATCATAATGATCAGAGATCCATCCATTGGGCCATAATAGTAGTCAGATCAAAATGAAAATGGAAACATTTTATGAAACAAGTAAAATGAGTGGTATGCTCTGGAGTAAAGATGAACTCTTGAGGGAGGTTGCTTTCTTTATGTATACACTTGTCTATACTGAAATATATACTGCAAGGGTTTTCAAACTGGGGGCCTAAGGCACGTGGTGACCCTGCCCTTCCCATATTGCTAAATAGGCAGGACTACCCTCCTATGTGGTAGGGGGTTTGATGGTTGTGGTATGGAAAAGGAGCCTGGTGTGAATAGTTTTGGGAGTCAGTGATCAGATACAGAGCCCACTGGATATTTAAAAAAATTGAGGGATGGTAACAGTAAAACAATGGAATCTAAACTTCTCTGCTGCAAAAGGATGCCTGGTATAATGCAAGGTTTATTTCTTTGCTAGAATTAATTTAAGAATAGTTCCATCTTTTTAAATATTATTGTTATAAATGGATGGTTAATCTTATTACTGAAATATTGTTTCTGTATGTCACATGTGGGTGCTCATTCTTTTAATAGATGCACTGCATTATCTCGTTATTGAAAAAAACTTAATCATAGACATACACTGTATAGAGATTACTGTGCTATATGTTTAATACATGTTCAGTATTAGTTTTTACACAGTGAAGTTGGCTCTATCGAAAATGAGTAGTTAAAACTTTTTTTAATGTTTTAATTAATATAACAGAAATTCCAGGAGCACTGTGCTAGAAATGAAAATTATGAAGAGCTATTGCCATATTCCAATCTTGGTGTAAGTGGTAACTCCATTTAAATTAAACTAATCTTTTTTGTTCCAGAGTTCAGTTTGGCCCCTTCGTTTACTCAATATGTACTATGTATTGAAGCAATATCAAAATTACAATGGTGATGAATTGCAGGGGGCTTATATCAAAACAGATATTAAACACAATTAAATCCCAGAATCTATTATACAGCATTAAAGTTTCATGGTTAAGTCCTCAAAATTAGGAAATGATGACATTAAGGGTGAATGTATATGATTGACTCTGTTCCACTGTAAACATTCTTTATAAATCCACTTGCTCTATTTTTTTTTGTTTACTCACAATCTTCTTTTAATTGATCCCTCTTGTTTTTGTTAGTTTCATTGTAGTGTGAAACTTCACTAAATTCCTGCATAATTATTTTTATTATCAAGCAGAATCTCCCTCAACTACACAAATGTCTAGAAGAGTAGAATTGGACTCATCAAATCTAGAATAAGTTGTAACTTCATCATAGGCCTGAATCTCTGGTTTCAATGACAGCAGGAAGTTTTGCAATTGATTACAGTGGGAACTGGAACAAGCTCTGTGTTAGCAATGACAGAAACAGATGAAATACAGCTTTAATCCATACAACATCCCTTACAGTAACTGGGTTTAATTATACGTTCATGATGGCATAGCATAGGTGTGAAGAGAGAACTTGGGGCAGTTTATTTCATCATTTTTCCATGTGGGTTTCTCATTCATGTAATTTTCTTGTCTTGTCAAGGGATTATTATAAAGCATATCACCCTCTAAAGGGATTAGCACACATTAACGCAATTACCTGTTATATGGCATGTTTCCAGTATATCTCGCATTTAAGTACTGTAAACTTCATCCCTGTTTGGAAAGTATGCACAAGTAAACTGCTGTAAAACTCAAAGCACCACATTACATGAAATTTAAAAATAACAATGTATTATGAAACCAATATAATAGTTACTGATGAATGCAGTTTAAGGTTTTAGCCTTGCTACAAGTTGCGGGTGGAAGTAATATTAACAAGTATGCAGCTTGGGAGGAAATATCTGTCTAAAATGTAATTTATTACTATGATATTCTTTTAATGGCAGAACATTTGATAGGTTACATAGGGATTCAGATAATGAACATTAACATGAGCATGAACAACGATTGTACTCCAAAGTTATTAAACCTCAGGGCCTAAAGTTAGGTAGCTTTTCACTGGGGCTGAAGCCAGGCTGCCTTCTGGGAAAATAGTGGCCCATTAATCACTATGTGAAAGCCAGGCAGAGGACAGAAGAATGTGGCGGTGCTAAGGAATGGGACCGTGGGGGAGAAAAAAACAGGGAAGAATGTGGTAAAGAACTGCTCCAGAAGTTATCAGGAGCTAGGCCATGTGGATGGAGCAGGAGGCAGGTTGAGGAGGATGCTAGGGGGAGAAAGAAGCACACTGGCAAATGGGGCAAGGCACAGAAGGAGACTGAGGGGACAGTGAGGAAAAATGGGGATTAAGTGAATGTTAGGGGGTTGGTGGTTGGGGGGGAGGGGTAAGACACTGGGGAACAAGAAGAATGAGTGAGAGAGCAACTCCTGCCTAGCTAGGGAGAAGAATAGTGTTGCAGTTTCCTACATCACTATGGCTAGATGCTGTGTGTGTGTGTATAATGTGTATATACATTATATATATTTATTGAAACAATATATTAAACTTTGCAAAATGACATTGATTGCATATTTGCATTGGGTGTAATTTAAAAAAAAAATAGATCTACATATTCTCCACTTTCATAGTGCCTTGATTTCTGCTTATGTGCACACATTTTGGGGCAGAAAATTAAACTAAACTTTTAAATTAAACTTTTGGAAGAACTAATGTCAATAATTAGTCCCTATGGAGAAATGACCCATGTTGGGAGGCAACCTTATTTCCTTTTTTCTGCACAATTATAATGTGAGATTTGTTCATTTTTCTAATAGAAAAATATTGATTTGCATAAACTGGGAGTGACAAGATGACTTGTGCTTTAAATGACACCCAAAGCTGTGTGTGGCATAAATGACAGGAGAATAGGCCCCTTAGTGTTTTTAGATTTCAAGCACTAGGAGAGTTTGACAGCTTTTTCTAAGACTAATTCAGAGGTTTCATTCCGAACTGTCAAGTCCACACTACTTTCAAAGCTTACGATGGCATAATTTAGGTACCTGTAGCACCCAGAACATTACACAGAACACAAATCCCTTTGCATAGTCCATTCTGTGTGGCTAGTTTTCTGTCTTTCTGCCCCAATCCTGTTTTAAGAATTTAATTGCAAGTAACTCCTTCCCTCCCTAAAATCAAGGAGGAGTTGTTGCCATCAAGGGTATGTCAGTACTGGAGCTAGGAGTATAATTTCCAGCTCAGTAGACATTCCCGCACTAGCTCAGTCAGAGCTAGTATGCTAAAAAGAGCACCCTAGCCACAGCTGAATGGGCAGCAGGACAGACTAGCTGTCCTGAGTATATATCTAGGGCAGGGGTGGTCAAACTTACTGACCCTCCAAGTTGCATACGACAATCTTCAGAAGTTCAAGAGCCAGGGCACAGCTGCTGGGGCTCAGAACTTCAGCCCCTGGGAGGCACCTGATGGGACTTAGGCCTTCAGCCCTGCTGCTGTTGAAGTCCTGAGCCCCAGCAGGTGTGTCCCGCAGGGCTGAAGTCCCAAGACCACCCTCCCCCCGGGCAAAAGCCTGTACCCCACCACTCTGCCAAAAGCCACAGGTCCCAAGCACCCCCCGCCACAGGTCCCAAGCACCCCCCACCCCAGTCTGGTAGGTGGAGAATGGGAGAGGTGGGGGGGCTCTGCAAGGCTCACTTTAACTGTAAAAGAGCCACATGTGGCTCATGAGCCACAGTTTGCCCACCCTTGATCTAGGAGTTCATATGGGATTGTACTCAAGATGACTAGCTCATCTTACTGCCCATGCAGCCATGGCTACACTGCTGCTATTTGTGCACTAGCTCTGATATGTCTACTTGAGCTGGAAATCACACCTCCTCCTCCACTGTAGACATACTCTTAGAACCTGCGGGGCTCAGAGGGAGAGGTTTTTGCCACGATCAGATCCACTAAATACTGAGCACTGTCGGGGCTTTTTGTTTTTCCCACCTCTTCCTAGTCATAGATTGCTGCCCATAACCGCTCCATCAGGAAGACTACAACACCTAGAAGATGAGGTGATGAGATTTCACATTACTGTAATAAATGGAGGCCAAGAAATTGGAGTATCAGGGCCAACACAGCTACTGTATTTTTGTTTGACATTAATTTTTACTGTTTTCACCATTTGTAATAGAGAGATGAGAACAGGCAGGGAGTGGCACTTGGCATGGTAATTACAGGGGTCCATTTGCTCTGAGACTGCAATACAATGGGCCTGTATCCTCCTCTCATGTTGTATGGTCCTCACATCTAGGTGATGCCTAAATCTTGCTGATTCTTTCTGTATGACATGGCTTTTTTCATCCATCCACACAACTAAAACTCTTGTCCAGGTTCTCCTCATCTTGCATCTCAATTACTGCAGCATCATTCTCTCTGGCATTGACAAATGCAATCTTGTTCTGCTCATATCCACTTGGAATGCTGCTGCCAGAATAATTTTCCTAGCCCATCACTTTGATCATGTCAGCCCTCTCTTTGCATCACTCCAACTGTCTCCCCCTTCTCTATTGCATCAAACATAAGCTGCTTGTATTCACTGTCAAGGTCCTTCCTAGTCTACCCCTACTCTGCCTATCATGTTTGATTTGCTATTGAGCTCTCAGTTCTCGCCTCTGATCAGCCCAAGATACCAGACTGAATTGTCCACTTTTAAAATTTTCAAAAACGTACCTTTGTGCCTTTTCCCATGTTTGTCTCCTCTCTCTCCCCTCCCACCCCATGTATGGGTAGCGGTCTCCATAAATGTCTGGAAAATTATCTCATTATCCACCTTCAAATCCATCCTGGATCCCTCGTACAACAGAGTATGACGTTAGAGAATCCTAGAACAAAAAGTGCAAAGAGAGCCAGCCCTAGCAAGGTCCTTGTAAAAGGAAAAACCATAGATCTCGAAGAAGCAAGGGAAAGACCTCTCTGCTAGTGGGCCACTGTAGTTCAGTAAATGCAAGCAGCGGCATCTGGTAATGAAATGGGTTGCTGATTGTGGGAAATGTAGGTGACTGTGCAGGGGAAAAGCAACTGCAAGAGAATTTTAAGAGGGAGGCAGAGGAGTAGATCTTCCCCCCCGACTGAGATTTGGCCAGGATACTTAAGTTCACAACCCAATCTTTGTGCAGATAGGGCCAATACCCCACCAGATCTTTAAACTCCCCTATGCACACACTCTGGGTGGCACCTTGTTTGTGTATCTCATTGGACAATACAGATTTTGTTTGCTTATTGTTAACATAAAATTCTTATTCAACTTTGTTGCATTACACACGAGCCTTGATGCCCACATGAGAGATGACTTGGTGCAATAGTGGATATAGGGGTGAGTGATCTGCTGAACAGTTCAGGACCCTCCCATGACCTCCTTTTCTAGTAAGGGGAAAAATCAGTATCTATGATTGAGATGAAAAGAATTAGAACTGAGGATGGATGGATGGACAAACACAGGGGGCTTTGTGTTCTGAACTTAAATGACGAAAACTAAACTGGTTTACAACAAATTTATGTACAAGACAGTAACTATCAACCTAATTTGCATAATCTGTGAAGTCATTTACATAAAATCTCCATATTTATGCATCTTCAACCTTAATAGATATATGCTAAAGGCAACCTGTCTTGGCAAAAACAACACTTTAAGTGTCTGTCAGAAGTAGCTCCTTAACAGTGCATTAGAACCCAAGATAATACTAGCATTGGCAGCCTGAGCCCCCTGAAGGGGGAAATAAGCTGTTCTTTTATCCAATTTACTACCTTTCCAGACAGCTTTTTAAAAATTATTTGGAGATTCTAATAAATCTATCACTATTGTTTAGATTATAGTAGTTCTACTGTACTGCCCAAAATGACCAAACTGTCTTCCACGCACACAACAAGAGTGAGTCTTCGTCCCAAAGTATTTATAATCAAACTCTGAGTTGTCTTCTCAGTAGAAAGTGGTGTGTTTTTTAGCACATTTCTCCTTGGATTCCTTATTCTAAAAGGATTTTTTTCTCCAGCCAGAGTCGCATCCATTTTATAATGCTCTAGACCACTTAGGAAGGTTTCATGTTGAGAAACAAAAGTTCTTGGGCCAGATGCAAAACTCAGATCACTAATGTACTGTAAATCGAAGCCGTGATTCTCACCCTTTTCCATACTACGTTACAACCTAAAAGAAATATAAATTCCCTCCCATGTGACTATAAAGAAAGAGTGGTGGTAACCTCCTCTGGACCTGGAGTAATCCCCAGTTGGTGGCATTGCAGATCAGATTTTGGCCACTTGTGTGTCTATTTACAAAACATCTATGACGTTTGCTACTGGATGAAAACCCTCCTACTAAGTGCCCCAAGTTCTCAGCTGGGTAATCATTCTGTGCATGCAATAAATTGGCAAATATTGTTACTGTTTATGGGCCATAACTAAGGATTCACACTAAATCTCCTTTTCTAGAGAGTCACTTTTGTTGTAATGCTTATCTAAAGCTCTTAGAATGGAATAGCTACCACCATCCTGTGTGTCAATCACCTTCTTTAGGATCTTGTATTCTAAATCTTATGATTCTAATTATTTTAATTCAACCCCCCTATAACAAGGCATGACTTCACTCCTGTTTCTTCAGCACAAAAACTGCACAGACTCCAGTCATTGTGCATTCATAACACTTTTATTTTAAATTCCCTCCACCATTACCACAATAATCCCTATGCAGCAGTTCATTTACAATATCTATAGTGCTATGACCCTCTCCTCAGGTCCTACTCCACTGAGGCCTCCATGTGACTGAGCTCAGCCAGCCCTGATCCCCCTCCCTCAGCACTTCCTTCCTGTGCCTGTTTATCAGACTTGGGCTGGTGGGCTAATTGGCTTCTTATCCTACCCAGCTGGCCAGCCTGATCAGATTAATTACTGCAATCAGCTTCTTCTGGGGAATTAATTAGCATCTGAGGGATCAGAATGCAGGTTCACCTGTTCCCTCCTCCACTCTCTCATGCCCCAACAGCATTTTTGCTAATGCATGGGACTGAAAGCATTTCTGTTGTAATTTGAGATCTATTTTTTTTCCCCAGTACTGTGGGTTTCAGTTGTATAAAGTTGTCTGAACAGAATGGAACTTGTCCTCCTGTTTCTCTCCTGCCCCCCAGAATGTATCGTAGTCAGAGCTCTGCTTTGTAATTGCACATTTTTTAGCAGTACTGAACAAGTCATGTGATGCTCTGATTTGCTCACCTTTGGAAAATTGCTTTTCCTGTCAATCATGTCAAACTTCTGGTGCAGTAGCTTTTATTATAAAAAAGCAGTGCCCAAATTATAGAGGTGAAATCCTGGCATCATTGAAGTCATTGGCAAAAGTCTCATAGCTGTCAGTAGGGCCAGGATCTTACCTGAACAATGTATGAAAAGTTTAATGGAAACAGTTGTGTGTGCTTTTACAACATGCCATTTCATTTTACATTACATCTCACAACTTGATTTAGTCTAAAACAATTAAATGTGACATTAACCTAAATTAAACTGTTGTCGCAATATAGTATATCAGACATTTTAAATAATAAAAGCTTTAGATCCAATGCTTGTCTTCAGTTTAGACACAAAGCAAACTATTTATTTATATTTGTTTCTGAGTCCTGAACTGAAGAACGGTTCGTTACCGTGATTTACTGGCATATTGAGTAGTTCAGCTTATTTATATGGAGAAGTTTATTCCTAAAGGAAATTAGATCAGCTCTAAGACCTTTACTTTTACATCCAGTGATGATCAAATAAATCCTCAAATCACTGAAATCCATTCAGTATCATTTACATGACTTTCTTATAAAAAATTAAAATAAGCAAAGAAGAAAAAGAGCAAATTCAATTAATCCAGTGATACTCAATGTATTGCAGTATTTTCCAGTGCGGGGAGGCAAATGAGACCTGACCTATTTTAAATGGGAAAAGGAAGGAAAATTCTACCATCCTTGGAAGGAATTGTTCACATACATAGCTTGCACATCTCAAGTCCACATACATATTCACCAGAATATCAGACAATCAAATGGCAAAGCACATCAGATTATGTTTTTCCACAGTTTGTTCTTACTTGTTTTACTGGACTATTCATATCTTCTTTTATAATCAGTCACTCTGTCCAGAGTGGTTCATGGCTGTGAGTGCCAGCCTCAGGGCAGGCTGTTAAAAAAGCAGGGCAGACCACCCTAAACTGGTTGTATGTTCTATAATTAAATTTCACCAACCCAGAAATAAATGTGAACTCCTGAAATACTATAACAGCCTTACCATGGAGTCAGACTTCCCCTTAGGCATTCCAGCTATCTTGCCACACAGGTGATCTGGACTTCATGATAACTGGTCGATATACCCCAAATATCACACATGATTCAGGTTGCTTCCAGTCCCAAGAGACCAGTCACTTACCCCAGATCAATTTGTACCTCAGGTCTCCCAACAAAGACAATGTTTGTTACCAATCCTATAGTAAACAATGGATTTATTAACTAGAAAAAAGAAATGAGTTATTTACAACTTAAAGCAGGCAAACATGTATACACAAGTGAGTTACAGTTTATGGTGACAAAAGTTGACAGTTTCAGCAATTATTCAGCACCAAATGTCTTTTAGAGCTAACCCAGGTTGACCCTGGGGCTCTCGTCTTCTATTTTGTAACTCCAGCCCTGTGAGAGTCCAAACAGCAAAAGAGAGAAGGAAAATTTTTCTTTATCTCCCTCTTCCAGAATTCAAGATGATGGGACAAGTCCTTTTGCATATAGCAGTGTCATGGGTGTACAGGGGCAATTAGGAAAGTCTCTATACAAAGACTTTGGCCCATTTTAGTTTTGATAGTCCTTCCTCATGGGCAAGAGGTAGTACCGTTCATAGGGATTTAGAGGTAAGGTTTGTTTTTCTTATTTGGTGAGTTACACAGTTCAGAACACACATTTCTACAGTTATATAGCAAACACATAAGTATTACCTTGTAGCTGCAGTATAATGATTTAGGAGTTTGCTTGTCAACCATCACACCAATGATGCACACCAATGCAGTAAGAAGCAGGCACACCCATCTCAGTGATATCTGTAAGTACTCTTGTACTCTTTTTCTTAAAGCATTACTAATAGTGTGTGCTTATATGAAGTACACACATACTTTTGTCAATCAGTTTCAGGCCCATGATTAACATTGCATTTGAAAAGGGATCCATCAACAAAAAAAAGTTTTGAGAACCACTGCCTTATAGCATGGGTCACAGACATTATAAGTGACATTAATGAAGCCATTTACAAGCATTCCATAAAGTCTAAACACATTGTTATAAGTGCAATACCCATCTTAACCATACTAACAAACAGACTGGTTTCCAGCAATAAATTTGTCAGTACTCAGCTGAGACCTAAAGCCTTGGCAAGAGCTTGCAACTGCTTTGCCAGCATCACAATCACTTACTATGTTTCTATACGTTTATCTTTCTAACAAGTGCCATCTTTATTAAGATTTTTCTCAATAACTTCCGTTGAGCTTTCAAACCCTGCTAAATGAGCATTTCTGTCCTTAGACAAAAACAAATAGGTCAGAGAGGGGTCATCTCGCTCTTATGTGGTGGAACAAAGCCAGTTTTGTTTATTGTTGCACTGTCACTTATTATCCATGGCATTTACAATATTTGTGATAATGGTTTTACATGGAATACATTACATATGCATCTTGATGAACAAAGCCCCTGTTCTTGTGCAATTGATGTTGGTTGAAAGCTTTTGTTAAAGTTCCACAAACATTCTCAGTCATAAACATCATGAATTATTTGTATTTCCAAGAGGGGGTAGAGAGAGCAAGTTGCACTTTGATGATGCTATAGCAAAGAGGAGGTCTTTGCTTTTATAATGCTATGGTTTTAAGCAGAACTCTCCATTGCGTTGAAATTCAGTTATGAATATACAACTTGTCTTCTCATTAGGCTTACTTCCTATGTACAGTGTTAACATGAAACTTAGCACATTGTTTAAAACAAGCATTATAATTGGGTCTAAATCATCAACTTTTGAACTCATTTAAAATATGTAAATTTTTCTTGCATCTCAAACCATTATATTCTTTAGATGACTTATTGTGCATCGTTTTCCAATATTTATCTTTACAGCTGCTTGATCCAACAAGGCATTTGAGCATGTGCCTAACTTTAAATAGGAAAGTAGATCCCTGAAGCTTTGCTGGATTGGAGTTTAGAAGACCAAACACTTAATTGTTCAGTTTTTGAAAAATCATCTTTGACAAATTCTATCTAATATGACTTTTTTTGCCTTTGATCATCTAGAATTATTTTCTTCTCTTAGCAAAGTATATTCCGTTCCTTCCCTCCTATTACTAAAGCACATTTGTCTTATTTCAATTGTTAGTGAAGGAACAGTCCTAGATATCTAGCTCTTCTACTTGGCCATAGCATGAGTACAACCAACAAATTCCACCTAGGAGGCTGTCAATTATCCATCAGTTGATAACTGTCAGCCACTACTGACCTGAACTGGCTTTGAGCTGGCAACCTAGATGAAGGTTCTACGTTCTATTACCTAGTTCTCTGAGGCATCCAGTCTCCCTGACAGTATGGTATGTTAAGGGTACAGCATACAGTAATACAGCACTTTCAGTGACTAAAGCAGTTCCGACAGTGTCGAGTACCTTAAGTCTCAAAGAATAGCCATTCTTTGCTCAATGAGTATAGCTTCTTTTTGAAAAGAACAAGTTTTTTATCTATAATGCAGAGACAAAAGGAGGGTGAAGTAATATCTTTTATTGGAATAACTGCTGTTTGCAAAAAAGACAAGCTTACACTGCGCTCTTCTTCAGGTCTGGACTCAAAAATGTATCCAGTTATACAACAGTTTCCATACCAGCTTCATAGCAGCAATGGAGGAGGAACTGTGTGGGGAATGTTGCTTAGAGAAGGCAGGGAGAGCTCCCCGTCTGTGTTTAGCCAAGGAGGGGGAATTAGTGTTGTCTTTTTATCCCCAGGTAGTATCGATGTGTGGTGGGAAAGCTGCACGTTTCTCCTCCCACAGCCACTTATATTGCAAGCGTGCTGCTGTGATTGCAGGTAAAGCCTCTGATAAATCTTTGTAATTAACCTACCTTCCCTTAGCTGAGGGAGCAGCTCCTATGTACAAGATCACAGTTTTGGGCAGCAGCCCATAAAGCCAAGATTCAACTCCCTACTCCTGCTTTATTTGTATATAGCACTATAAATATACAAAGCATCTTAGAGTGAAAATTTGTCACCTTTAACCAAGCCATATTTTGAACCTAAGCTTTAAGACCCCTATGGCATGATGAAGAACCTGTAAATATCCCTAATTTGCCACCCATTGTTACATGTTGCTTGTGCCCTATATCCAGATATTTCAACTAAGTTTTAGAAGAATTCAGAGTGAAAATGCAATAGAGTACTTTTTTCCAACATGAAATATAATATTCAAATATTGTCATGCCTAATATTTATAAGATCTGCATGGCTTTATGTAACTGAGGTTAGTGTTAAACTATTGTACTGCGGGTGTGTGGCCTTCAGACTAACAGGGAGGAACCCCTCACCCACTCCTTGGTGGGCAGAGCCAGGACACCCACACCCACCCGGCCAGAAGCAGCGGGGTGGGACAGGAAGTATAAAGGGTGGACCCAGCAGCTCAGTTGGGCTGGAGACGCCGAGGGAAACAGACACTTCCCACCCACTGCTGGAGCAGGAGCCTGAAGCAGACATCTGCAGCACTAAGGACTCACCAGAACTGCTAGACCTACCAGCCGACAAGGATGTGGAGGAGCTACTGGGACTGCCTGTTAGTGGTGTTCCCTGGGGAGATGGAGGACAACCCCGTAGAAGTACACAGGGAGGGGAGTGTAGGAAGTAGCCCAGGGATATCAGACTTTAGGCCGGTTGTGCTATTGCCACAGAACTGGTCAGCGTGTTTCTGTTGGATCCCCACTGGCCCAGGAGTGGAACACTCCACCGCTGTTAGGGCCCCGGGCTGGGAACTGGTGAAGTAGAGTGGGCCCAGGTCCCCATGTCCCCTGCTGCCAACCCCATTCCTGAGGTGGCAGCCTCCCCTCCTTAGGCCAAGAGGCCTGCATTTCTCTGCTGTCTGCTAGTGCTAAGACATCAGACCAGCTGGCACTCAGCCCTGCCTAGAGGGCCTGAGCCCCTAGACTGGTGGGTGCTTGGCCCTGCCTAGAGGGCCAGGGTCTTAGAGACTGCTAATTCCCCAATGCCCTTTGCCTTGCTAGGACCTGAGGGGGGGCATTGCCTCTCTCGGAGACTGATGGGGATGGAGGGCCACTCACTCCTACACTATGCATACCAACAACATATTACTTGTAGCCAGTGATCACTTTTTAAATTAATAGCAGTTTGACAGTATATTGTTATGTAATATGAGGGGAAACAACAGGGATAGTTCTGTGTATCAGTAGTACATTAACATTAGTGCTCATTCTTAGAACTGTAATAGCTTCTCACAAAGATAACTGGGTATTGCAAGAAACTGTTGGCTCATGATTGGGTACCTTCTGCCAACCTGACTGACCTCATGGGAAAGGATCTAGCTACTAATGAGCAGTTTGTTACTGTGATGTTTCTCTGGGCACCCAGGGATGAGAATTACCTTGTTGCCACCTGCCTCCATAGTGAGGGAGTCTTGCCTGTGCTGTTGGGGTGTTAGTTCCCTAGCACAACTAGCCTGCCAGCCACTCAGGCACTCTCCTCTAAGTTATCCCAATCTTGCTGGTTGGCAAAAATGCACCCCAGCTCGAGTACCTTCAAAGTGTCCCCCTGTGGTATCCAGCCTGACCACTGGATACCCGCAGAATTCCAGATCCAAATCAGTGAAGCTCAGTTTACTAGTTTTACCTTAGCCCACTGCTCCTGTATCTCTCGCAGCCCTTGAGTTCAGTTATAGTAAAACAAAAGGAAATGTATGTAAAATTAAATTTAAATTTGATTTAATTGGACAGGATGGTTCCTAGGGATGGGCTAGTAATTGTGACTAGGATATTGACCTCTTCCAACCTGTCTTCACTGCAAAGTTAACTCGAGTTATTACTCAAGTATTGCTCCTAACTCGAGTCCTAGCCACATGCAGAAATCCTTAACTTGATTGTGGTGTTGTTTTTAACTTGACTTTGCTGACCTATCAAGAGCAATAGGCTAAAGCTCAAGTCAGCACAACTTGGCAGCTGTTAATATGACTACTCTATTGAGAATGCAGGCTAGCTGTACCTGAGTGCCACTATTCCTCCAATGCCTTCCCACAATTCCCCTCTGTGCCCAGCAAGAACAGACAACTTCTCTCGTAATTGACTAGGAAAGAGTGGCTCAGCCTACTACATCCCTAAGAACCATGGACAATGTCCTCAGAAGTAGTAGTAAAGTGAGTGAGTGACATGCCAGTGTGAATACAGCAGCTCATGTTATTTCTCACTGTGACTGCTCTCACTCAAGGTAGGCTAACTTGAAAGGCATTAACTCAAGTGTAGATAACTTGAGTTAACTCTGCATTGAAGATTCACCTTTAGTTTATGCCAGCCCTAGTAAAGTAATTGCCCATTACAAGGAAGTGTATGTGTTCATGGGGACTCACTTCAGGTAGAGGCTTTAGAGCCGAATGCTTGTAGTGTCTGAAGTGCTGGACTCCAAGCTTGTGGTACACAAAGAATACTATCAGAGAGGACTGGTGTATCACAACATTCTCAGTGTTGGCTAACATGTTAAAAGATTTAGGGCAGGATTCTCTGCAGCATTCAGCTTATGCTGGGTGCAGCAGAGAGGCAGGGCTGTCAGGGAGCCAGTTACAGCTCTCTGATTCTCAGCCCAGCCCTGAATGTTGGTTAGAAGAGGATCTAGGTTGCATTGGATTAGGAAGAACAAGGACCCATAAGACAGAAAAGGGATCTCAGTGAGCGGTTAGCATTAGCTGTTTCTGGTGTTAATACATATGACACTAAATTTCTGTGGGAATATCAAACATGAGCTCAACAAGTTCTTAGTCCCATCCTTATTAGGATTTGTCTAGGGTTTCCAACCCTCCAAGATTGTCCTGGAGTCTCCAGCAATTACAGATTAATCTTTAATTAAAGATTGTCATGTGATGAAACCTCTAGGAATATGTTCAACCAAAATTGGCAACCCTAGATAGGACAATATAAATGGGAGAGGCAAAGGAAGAAATTATACATGTGCATATGATGAAAATTTTGGCCCAAATAATAATGTTAACTATAGGTAAAATTAATTAAATAATTGATGCAACAGGAGGTGGCTTCACAAATGTTTCAACTGTTATGACATGTACAGCAAGCATATTTGCTGTTTCAGTTGGGGCTAGAATTAATTGACCTTCAGCAGGAAGTTATCCCACATTTCATCGATTATTCTTATTTAAATCAAATTACAAAGACAAAAAATACACAGCCGAAGTGTCCAAAATATAGGTATGCCTCTGCAATGGAAACCTCTGAAATGTGTTCAGAAAGAATTCTAATTTGATTGCAATAATATTAAAAATTCAATTGCCAACTTCCTTGACCCAGAAATTTTTGGTAAGTCAAATTCTCTATAGGGCAATTATAGCAGGTTAATGATACTATGATAATAAAGTGATACCTACCATGGGTGCATATATTGGTGAAAAACAATGATCCAGGGGTCAAACCCCATTTGGAATACTGCCAGAAGTTAAAATCTACTTTTCTTTTCACCTGTGATGTAGCGATGCACTTTGTGGAGTGGTAGGGAGCACAAACTGCTCATGTATCTATGTGGTGTCCAGATCTCACAAGTTCTTACGAGAGTTACCTGGGCCAATCAGAAGCAGTGTTAGAAGCAAAATTCGAGGTGCCTCTAAGGGCTAAGAATTGAGATCAGATCCAAGGGACAGGGAACAGTATCACCAGCGTGCCAAGAAGGCATTTGTCACTGGTGTATCATTAATATATGTGCCATACTGCGATGTCTGGCTATAAATACAAATCAGACAGCTAGAACCATCAGGAGCTTAAACAAAGGGAAAGAAAAGAAGCTAGAGGATATCAGTCATTCCTCCAATTTTTCCAGACAGACAAGGCCTCTCAACAGTCTGGCTCAAGCAAAGGGGAACTGGATGAATGAAAACAGCAAGGTGAAGGTGATTTCAGTACAGAGTCTGTGGAAGTTTATGATGATAAGCAGCCAGACGAATCATGATTTTAATCAAATGACTTCCAAAGAGGTTAAATAATACCACCACCAGTCTCAGAGACAGGTTTGCAAGAAGCAGGAGAGAGTAGTGCTGCATTACTTAATGAATCATGGCTGGGAGGGTTGTTTGTTTGTTTGTTTTTTAAAGATTCAGGATTGTGATCTAAACACATTATAGATTCTGTTGTGTCAAAAAAAAATTGTTCTATCTAGTGTACCAAATTTCAAAGAAATATGGAAGGTAGTGATGTCAACGCCCAAAGATTCTGATGGCCATAGTTTTCCTGAATTTCTTCTCAGGTGCAAGACTTCCAACAACAGAGAAGATTCTAGGAGACTGGCTTGTTTGGAGTGCTACCTGCCAAACAGTGTACTGGCTATTTTCTGAAGGGGAAGACAAACATAAACAATGCATTATACTGGCAAAAAGTGAAAGGTTTTTGCCATTGTGACAAAATTGAGCAAACTGTATAATAAACTTCCTGAATGCGAAATGTGCACAGAACTTTAAACGTGCTACCGCCAGTGGAAGGAATTAAAGTCGTTGCTGTCAGGTGAAGTAGACCGTGAGATTCAAAAACAAATATTTACAGAAGCTGCAAGAGGGAGGGCAATATTGGAAAGAATGTTGGCTCTTACCTTACATCTTGCCTTGAATAAGATATACTGTCATTCTATTCCCAGTTGGATACATACTGGAATGCATGTGCTGAAGCTGTCTATCCATTGACAAAGAATCTCTCAGGTTTTCTGGAACCATTGGAATGCACTCTTGAATTTAATTTGATACACACAGCTCAATCAGAATTGAAAGCACTGAAATAGTACTTCACCTCATTTTCACGTCTTTCATTGGCTAATTTCTCATATACATAGATCTATGAATTTTTTGCACATTGCCAGTGATTGTGGCAGAAGTCAAAAGAAGTTTCAGTAAGCTGACGCTCAAGAAAAATGGCAGATATACTATGGCACAGGAACACTTAGTTCATTATTCTGTTTTGTCTGTTGAGTGTGAACTTGCAAGAGAAATTGACTTTAAGTTCATTCTTGATTTTGCAGTGAAAAAGGAAAGAACAGTAAAATGATAAAGACTATCTATGCTGTTTGAAAATATTTTTTTATTTCATTAAGTAGTATCTCTGTGGGATGGGATGTAGACCTAAGTTAGCCCTGGGCCCAATGAAATATTGCTTTGAACCAACCTGCCCTCCTCAATGCAGAGAGAGCCAGTTTCACCAGCTTTGCATCCACTGGAGTCTCCCTAACACTGAGGTTATCCCTGGCAAGGAATGCTACAGCATTGTTCACTTGAGAGGCATACAAGCAGTGGAGCAGGGGTGAGAATATTGCCCTTTGTGGTCCATACTACCTTTTTATTGATTAGCTTTCAGGACATATTTAGTTAGCACAGTCAGATTAAGACTAAAAGGGACCTAGATCCAACCATTGCATACGCCACCACCCCAACAAGTACCGACACCTGGTGTACCTTTCCTGTCTGATTCATACACTTTAATTTAATTTCTGCCTTTAGTGAACACTAAAACTCCATTTCACATAATTTTATTTTTAATTTTTTGCAGTTTTATTTTGGGATTGAAGAGAAGGGTCAAATATGTCATTCTTTTTGAATTTTAAAGTCAACATTAGAGGCCTGAGACCCCTCTCCCCCAGGACCCTGAGGGCTCTCCTCTTCCGCATTTAAGTTCCTGTCTTTTACTGCTTCCTCTCCATCAAGTGGAGTCTGGAGGTGGGGTGGCTGTGGCTCTCTTTGTGCAAGAAGAGGAGGCATTGAACACATGCAAGATAGGCTGTCTGGTATCTGAACCATTCTATCCTCCATAGGTCATCTGGATCATGACCTGATATGGACATCATGACTCTTAGCCTATTCCTCTTCCTGCCCATGACTGGCCAATATAAGTGAGTGGCTACTAGCTTCTTTCTTCCTATTAATATTCTTAGTTTCTTCTGAATTTGCTCAAGATTCAGATATAACAGCATTTTGAGGAGGAACAGTTCTCTTCTTAATAATTATAACCATTACACAAGTGCCTAGAGGTCCAGAAAGATACTAGGCCGTTATTGTGCTAAATACCCAACAAGCAACAGTCTCTTCCCTAAAGACAAGGCAAAGGGTGAAACAGAGGCACAGAGAGGTGAAATGACTTGCCCAAGTTCAGTCAGCAGGAATAGATCTTTCAATTCCTAACTCCCACGTGGCAGCATTAAGGGACATAATTATAATTTTTATGTGCCTGTGTGCCAATTTGAGCATCCAGTTGTGGGATTTCAATGTCCTTTTAAGTCCCTGTGTTTAAAAATAGCACCCTATGCACATCTGTGTGCAGAGCAGAGGAGTGGGGTTCTTTGCTTTTTGTAGGTTTTTCAGTGTTCAACAGAAATGAATGTTAATTTCAGTTTTTCCACTGTCATATTTGCTCTTTTCACTGTGCGGTGTAGAAAACTTACGAAATGCTAGAAACCCACCACCCTAAAATTCCTTTAACTTTAGGTCCATTGGGAATAAGGAAGACTGCTCGACTTCAGATGTGCATTAGTATTCTAACATTTCTGTACAGAGCCATAGTTGTGCCTGGTGCTATGCACAGGGATGAAAGGCTGCCTACCCTAAGGAACTTACAATAGAGGCTGGAACCTGCAAACATTACTAGCTGCAGTACTTTCTAGCATGAGAAGTACCTTTGTAAACTGTATACTTCCTAAAGGTAGCAACTGTATCTCCTTCCTCTGTATAAAGCACCATGCACAGCTGTGTCACTGTCTACAAATATTATAGCAATAATGTAAAGAATTTCTGAAGCAGATTATTAGAGAGACAAGGATGAAGTAATATCTTTTATTGGACCAACTTCTGAAGCAGAATAGTCTTTTTATTTGAACACTGAAAGAAACATACAGCACTTCACAGGACAGAGTCCAAAGGTGTCATTTTCAACTCTTGAGCAGTTGATGGCAAAAAATATACAATCTGAGTAAACTGTATGTAAACTATATGACTTAAGTACATGTCAGCATGAAAAATCTGTAAGGCTTGAAAAGAAGTTACTGTGATCTGTCAGTTAAAAAATAAAACAAAAAAACTGCAAGGGCCGTATTTTACCACCCTTAGGTCACACTGGCTCCAGTCCTATAAGGTCACATGTTCAGGTAGACTTAGTGCTTCCAGACAGCCCCACTGAAATCAATTGGGCTCCACTTGAGTCTTTCTGCATTTATGAGCTTGCTTGATCAGGGCCGTTTCGTACCTTACTCTGAGAAGTCCCATTTATTTCACTGGAGCTATTTTTGGAGTATGGAGCTATTTTTGGAGTCCTATTTAGCAGGCCCTCTCAGAGGTCCAAAGAGGCCCAGGCCACTTCCTGCTTTTGAGGCCTCTAGCCACAATAAAAATAAAAAATGACGACACATGAAAACAAGATAAAGCACCAAAAAAAGAGTGAAACATAATTTGAATATTTTTTTATTTAGCAAATACTTTCCTGCCTTTCTGTGCAAATGCACTAATTATTGAGGAAAAATCTAGCTTTCGTGCAATGTCACAGTTGATATTAAGCATGGTGAGCCCATTCAAACGCTCTTGTCCCATAGTTGAACAGTGATAGTTCTTTACCTGCTTCAACACATTGAAGGTGCGTTCACCTGAAGCCACTGATGCAGGCAAACTGACAAAAATACTCAGTGCAATTGTGATATTAGGAAACACCCCAGAGAGTCCAAATTCGAGTATTTCTTGAAGCAATTCCTTTGGCTTGCAATCCAATTTAAAGTTCATGGAATATATTCATTTAAGGAAGATGACCTCGTCACTGAGATCTTTTGAGATTTCTTTGTTGTACTTTTGCTGAAATTGTTCAGCTGCAGGAAGCAGATCTTCATTACTCAGTCTGTTGAACTGCCAAAGAAACCAAAAAAGGGTACAAATTTGTCACAGTGACTCAAATCGACGTGTAAAATCTGATTGAATAGAGTCAATGATTACAAGGAAGGCATTGACCCTATATTGCTGCTCGGCATCAGATTCAGTAGGTAAGTTGCAATTGGTGGAGAACTCAGATGAAATGCCAGTATTCTGTGCTACTAATTTGGACTCAGTCAGGATCGCATCTCTTTGTTCACGAATCTGTTGAATGTCATTGATAAGGCTTTCAATGTTATCCCTCTCAACATCAAGTGCAGCATTGCATGCTTCAATTACCAGATTAGTTTCCTGGATCATTGTAAGTAGCTTCATCCATAAAGGTGACATCAGAATGCATTCAAATTTGGACATGTGCTTCTGAATTGACTGAAGTTCAATTTGACCCTGTGTTGTGAGATTGAGAGATTTAAGATTATTTAAAGCCTTTCTCACTGAATTCAAATGCTGCACAACTAGTTGAACACCATCAATCCGTGCAGAACCATCTAGTTTTGGACATCTCATGCAGTGAAACAGGAAGATACTGCTTCAGAATTTCGCACCTTTGTGGACTGCTACTGAAGAGATTGTACATTTGCTGAGCAGTTCCAAAGTAAGTAATTGCCTCCTTGCATGATTCAGCACAGTCAACACCTACAAGGTTTAATGTGGGGTTTCCACAGCTGGAGAAAATACAGTTTGAATTATGCTCAAGCAGAACTGCTTGTACATCTTTTACTTCCCAGCCGTATTAGAGCCATTGTCATAGGCTTGACCAATGCAGACTTTAAAATCTAACTTAAAACCCTATAGAATTGCTAGTACTTGAGCAGCAATTTCTCTTCCAGTTTTTCTTGTGAAATTATCAAACAAAATAAACATGTCTTCAATTGAAAATTTTGCGCTCTCTACAACCTGCACATATCGAATAGCCATAATAGTCTGTTCCTTGTGCGAACAATCTGGAGAGGTATCAACAATGATTGAAAAATACTTGGCATTTTGAATCTCATCAAGAATTGTTGTTTGTATGAATGACCCACATAGCTCAATAAACTCGTTTTGTATGCATGTGGAGAGATAATGGACTTGCATGTGCTTTTGACTCTCTTGTGATTCTCGAACACGTTTAACATGCTCTGATAAAAATGGGTCATATTTGCTGAGGAGCTCAGCTATGCCCAGAAAGTTCCCATTTGCATGATCACCAGTACATTGACTGGAACCAAAGAAAGCCAATCCCTGATCAGAAAGAAAAAGGATGACCTTCAGGATGCACTCAAGAAGTTTTTTCCAGTTATTAGTTTCTGTAGAAAGTTCAGTCAAGAGTAAATTCTCAACTGAACTTTCAGCTGATGCTGACCTATTGGCTGATTTCCATGAAACATAGTTTCATTTGTGTGACGTTGAACTCTCATGTGATGGTATTTGGTCTTTCAACTTCCTCCAACCTCTGTTGATGCTCCATCCTAATTGATCAGAGAGAACTGGTGCATTTGCAGCACTTTTGTTCAAAATGAAGCAGGGTTCACATTACAGATATTGGTTATGCTGGAGTACTGAAACAGTCTCTTGTGCAGGTCTCACCATTTGGAAGAGTTTTTGTCTGCAGATGAGTAGGGAAAGCATGATTATCAGCATCTCATGGAAGGTTACTTGGAATTTCAAAACAACTAATTTGAAGAAAAATTGCATTTGGGCAGCATTGCTCTTGTCAATCACAGTCCAAACCAGGGGTGGGCAAACTTTTTGGCCCAAGGGCCAAAACTATATGGAGGGTCAGGTGGGGAAGGCTCTGCTTCCCCAAACAGTCTGGCTCCCACCTCCCGCCCCCCTCAGAATCTCTGACCCATCCAACACTCCCTGCTCCTTTTCCCCTGACCGCCCCCTCCCGGAATACCCGCCCCTAACTGCCCTCCATGACTCCATCCCCATCCAACTCTCCCTTCTCCCTGTCCCCTGACTGCCCCGCCCCCATCCACACCCCTGCTCCCTGACAGGCCCCCTGGGACTCCCATGCCTATCCAACCGCTCCCTGTCCCCTGACTGCGCCTACCAGATCTCCCAACCCTCCCTGCTCCCTGTCCCCTGACAGGCCCCCCGGGACTTCCATGCCTATACAGCCTCCCTGTTCCCTGACCGCCCCCCCGAACCCCCAACCCATCCAACCGCCCCCTGTCCCCTTACCATGCCAGAGCCTGCCATGCTGCCCAGTAGGAGTGCTGGGCCAGAGTGCTGGTGGCACTGCGAGCTGAGGCTGTGGGGGAGGATGGACAGCAGGGGAGGGGCCGGGCAGGACGGTCCCACGGGCTGTAGTTTGCCCACCTCTGGTCTAAACTGTAGTACTCATGAATTGCTCTTGCTGCGTAAGATGTACATCTTCCTGTTGCTGTTGAGTTTCTTGATCATACACAGGATCTTCTGCTGCATCTGTTACTGTTGGCACATCTCCTTCTTGACTACTGTCCTCATGTTCAGGTATTGGCATTGAAATATCACTTGTTGCAGTTGCAGAGCTTTCATTATCTGTAGCATTGTGTGTTGGTAAGGTGTGTTTTCCAGTGGTTTGAGAAATTAAGTTATTGGCTTTGAGCTCTTAGCTGCTGTTTCACTCAGTTGTTTTTGCCATCTCTTGCTTACACTATTTTCAAATCTCCTCTTCATAGTGATCTATCCACACTTAAAATATTCTGCTGTAAATAAGTAGCTTATCTATACTTGAAACTTCTACTGTAAACATGTACACAAATGCTGAAAAGACTTAAAATGAAGGAATACTAATTAAGAACACAAAATGAAACAGAGTGATTATCCTTAGCACTGAATCAAAACTCAACCACGCAAGATATAATATAATAGGCTGAGCTGAACACAAAGGGGTGACATATATAGTAAACACAGCCAGGGATACAGACAGAGGGATAATGTCCAGAAATTTCAAATGTGTGGCCTCACGAAACTCACTGTACAAGATTGTCCTTACAAATTTTCACCTTGAATCTGGGCCTATAGACTACGAAAGCCTATGATGATAGTCAAGCTACCAAGCTAGGTTTCAACCAACCAACCAGTCACCTCTTTTAGCTACAATATGAAGATAATAATGAGGAATTCTGACACATAAACAAGTCCTTAGTCAACTAGACATAAAACTATAAAGACACTAAAATGTAACAAATCTCTGCCTTTCAACCCGCACTTGATCCAGCACCAGCCACTAGTAGTGGTTTGTTTATATAATCAGCTGATCTGAGAGGACACGTTCATCACGGTCTAATCTTATGCCATAAGAACCAATATATTTGTATTAATATTTATGAACATTTTAAACTTTTTAATATGACAAAATCTATATCAGTTAACAAAAAAATTGTCTTTTACCAAATCACGTCTCTTATTTGCTTAAGTTTGCAGCTCTAAGCTGAGAAAGTGTGTCACATTTTGGTCCAATAGGGATGCTCATCAAAACAAGTCACGAAACTTATCAAATGCCAAAAAATTAAGTGTCTAAATCTGAGGCCCCCTTTGAGCTTGAGGCCCAGTCCAAATGGCCCTCCTGGACCCCCCCTCTGATTGGCCCTGCTATTTAGTGTGAGTAAGGGTGTAAAGGCTCTATACATATATTTAAATGTGTCTTTTTAAATGCAACATCTAAGAATATCATCATCTGAATATAACTGACTGAAAACATTTTTTTTAAAAGTGAATTTTGTTTGAAAGGCATCGAACAGCCTGAAGACTGGAGGCCTCTATACATAGAATAGGTCCAGTACAAGCAGCAGCAGCTCAAGTTTCCCAACATGCTGACATCAATGTGCCCCAGTCTAAATGGGAAAGAACCTTCTGGCTGGGTAAAAGATTAGATCAACCTATGCATCCATTCAGTCCTTTGCACCTCTCAGACCACCAGCGAGAATATCAATGGGATGGTGTGTTTTGTAATATACGGACAACTGTCCCCTGAACTGGACTGAGGTCATCAACCAGAGGCAATCTAACAGCTGTCAAATAGTCAAATCTTTCAGGTTTTTTCATGTTCTCTCTCTCTCTCTCTGTGTGTGTGTGTGTGTGTGTGTGTGTGTGTGTGTATATACCTCTATCTTCCTAAGGTATTTTCCACTGCATGCATCCCATGAAGTTGGTTTTAGCCCACGAAAGCTTATGCTCAAATAAATTTGTTCGTCTCTAAGGTGCCACAAGTACTCCTCGTTCAAATCTTTCAGTCACCACCAACCAAAGCAGTAATATGCCGTTTTAAAATTGTGCTGAAAATGAACATGAAAAAGCAATTAGACTTCATTCTATCTGCTCTTAAATATTTTCCAAATACAGCTTTTTTTATTCATCAGTTAAACAAAGGGACTAAGACATAAAACCCAACATAACATCACAGATCAGTCTTAAATATGAGGAAGCCAGGAATTTTAGAGTTCAGGCTGAAGCTGGGTCTTCAGCTTCTTCCATTCTGCCTAGGTATTGAGCGTGCATGGCATATAGAATCAGCCATTGTTTGAAGACATCTGCAGTATCTAAACACAATGGGAAGAGCTAAAAGATGAAGTTACAGCCTTAACTTCTGATGTTCCTAGCTTTTTCCTGTTTAAGGCAGATCTTTTACATTATTTTAAAATAGGATTTTTTTTTATATTTAAATATAATTGAAAAGTGACTAGAAGTAGTAACACAGTGTTGATCAGAAAGATGTGTTGGTAGTTTTTTGTTTGTTTGTTTATCCACCTGTTTTCTGACTCCTTGAATAATTTTTTTTTTAACAGCCTGCTGTTACTGAAACAAATAGGTACTATAGAGCACTTGAGTTGCCCTCTTTGTTTTGCTGCCTGCGTTAGGTGGGTTTAGGGGCCAGATGCACTGAACTTTGCAACAGACAGTCCCAGGACCATCTGTGCAGTGTTGGGGGGTATCAAAGAAAGGCTGTTTGTGTAAATCGTGGGAAACGTAGTGGCCTGCTTGCCAGTGTGCTACGTGAATTGAACTAATTGAAGATTATACTCTAGAGTTTGCCGTAGCTGAGTGAGAGGATAATCCTTCATCAACTGCAGTGGCAGCCAGTAATTGGAGCTTATTACAGGGAGGAGTTCCCCTGCAGTGCTGCAGAAACTGAGAGGCTTTAATGTTTAATTACTAACTCTCAATAGAAGGGGGTTGGCTAGGGTAAGAAAGTCCGGGGGGAGGGGAGTAATGCAATTTCATTTAACAAATGAGCGCTCCTTTTGTCTCAGAGAACAACATTCTAGCATGTATAATGAACCTTAGTTGTTTGTAATTAACCTCTAAATAACTGCAGAAAATGTGTGTTTTTAAATATAATTTTCTCACATCTAGCGCAGGTGTGAACATTATAAAGCTCTGCTGACTTACTACCATCATGTCAACTCAGTTAAAAAGAGTTTCTCAGTGTATTAAAATCCTGAAGGGAGATAACATTCTTATTTGTCTCCAACCCCATATTCCAGCTGGAATTTGTGTAATATGAGTGTGGGACATTGATCTCATTTACACTGGTGTAAATGTAAAGTAATTGTGATAGTCAGTGGAGTTTTTTCTGGATTTATACTAGTAAAACATTTATATTTTTAGATTTGACAAAGATGCCAAAAGGGTGCCTGTCCATATGTTTTTGCTGCCCTCGATTATATGTATTTTTAAATTTAAGTGCAGCAATTTAACATAACCCACTCTTAGTCCCTGTGCTCCTAAAACAATTCCCCGCTCTCAGAAGTACATTTCTCTTTCCCAAACTTTTAGCAAAAAAGATGAGCATTGTAAAAGAATTAAGATTTGGCTCTTCACTGCAAAACAAATGTGGATTACAGTTTATGTAATTATAATTTCTATAAAGATTGATATTTTTAAAAAATCTAAGGCTGTTTCGGGGGAGAGAGACCTTAGTCTGTCTGACAAACTTTAGAGTTGGAGTCCCCCTATGCAGATCAGACCATTTGTTACACAGACTCCTATCTGTAGCCGATGGGCATTGACATGGTTTTTGTCATTGCCCGTAGCTGTGCTACTAGAATGTAGCACTTTGGATACTATATAATATAATCAGATTTGACTGACAGTATTCCTAAATGTACTGTCTTCTGAAAAATACTCCTACTGTCAGGAATAACATTCTGTCTGTCTGTCCATGTTTATATTGCCAAAGCACTTATCACCATATTAACAAAGAACTGTTATATGATTATCAGTCAGTCATGCTATTCAGAGCACTCATGGAATAGGGTGGATACACTTGACACAGATTCTTAATTTTGACCTCAAGGTTGGAAATCTTGGATTTTTCCTTGACCCTTAATTTTCTCTCATGCCTGCCTTGTCTCTGAGGGCATGGCTACACTTGCAGATGTAGAGCGCCGGGAGTTAAACCAGCCCTCGGAGACCGCAGCAGGGAAAGCGCTGCCTTGTGTTCACACTGTCAGCTGCAAGTGCAGTGGTGTGGCCACATTTGCAGCACTTGCAATGGCATTGGGAGCGGTGCATTATGGACAGCTATCCCACAGAGCACCTCTTCCCATTCTGGTGCTATGGCTTGTGCTATGGCTTGGGGGGCACGGGGCATCCTGGGTCCTGTCCCAATGCCCTGTGATGCGTCGTTTTGCATCCCAGTAATCTCTGTATTTACGTCCACATTTGGTGCCATCTTTCAGCTTTTTTTTTACTGCTCACTCTGTCTTCCCTTTCAGTCTGCAGGAATGGATCCCAAACAGTTTAGGAATATGCTGATGGATGTCGCCAGCACGTCATGAATTGCAGTTGAGTTACTCCTTAAGCTACAAAGTGACAGTGAGGAGTCTGATGATGATGTTTACGCATACGACATGAGATTGCTTGTGGCATTTATGGACATGCTCACGACAGTGGAATACCGTTTTTGGGCTCGGAAAACAAGCACTGAGTGTTGGGATCACATCATCATGCGTGTCTGGGATGAGGAGCCGTGGCTGTAGAACTTTCATATGAGGAAAGCCACTTCCATGGGACTGTGTGCTGAGCTCGCCCCCACCCTGCAGCGCAAGGACACGAGAGTGAGAGCTGCCCTGCCGGTGGAGAAGCATGTGGCTATTGCAATCTGGAAGCTGGCAACTCTAGACATCTACCGATGAGTCACTAACCAGTTCAGAGTGGGAAAGTCGCTCACTGGAATCACGTTGATGCAAGTGTACAGGGCCATTAATTGCATCCTGCTCAGAAGAACCGTGACTCTGGGAAATGTGCATGACATTGTGGCTGGCTTTGCACAAATGGGTTTCCCTAATTGCGAAGGGGCAATAGATGGCACACACATTCCAATTCTGGCACCAGACCACCTAGCCTCCGAGTACATAAATTGGAAGGGGTATTTATTGATGGTTCTCCAGGCACTTGTAGATCACCGTGGGTGTTTCATGGACATTAACACAGGCTGGTCTAGAAAGGTGCATGATGCATGCATCTTTCAGAATACAGGCCTGTTCAGGAAGCTGCAAGCCGAGACTTTCTTCCCAGACCAGAAGATCATTGTAGGGGAAGTCGAAATGCCCGTTGTGATCCTTGGAGACCCCGCTTACCCGTTAAAGCTATGGCTCATGAAACCATACACAGGCCTTGACAGCAGTAAGGAGCGGTTCAACAATAGGCTGTGTCAGTGCAGAATGACTGTTGAGTGTGCTTTTGGCCATTTAAAAGGCCGCTGGTGCTGTCTGTATGGGAAGCTGGACCTGACTGATGACAACATCCCCATGGATGTAGCCCTGTGCAGTACCTTTCATAAGATTTGTGAAGGGAAGGGTGAAAGCTTCACTCAGGCATGGACCATGGAGCTTCAACACCTGGAGGTTGAATTTGAACAGCCAGAGACCAGGGCTATTAGAGGGGCCCAGTGCGGGGCTGTAAGGGTTAGGGATGCCTTGAGGGAGCAATTCGATGCTGAAAACCACCAGTAATGTTTGGTGTCCTGCATGGGAGTGAAGTGCAGTGGTTCCAATGCTAGTAGGCATCTGTGTTCGCTATGGATGATGCACTGACTTGCAGTGTCTGGTACTTTCCTGGGCTACGCTATCTTTTACTTAATGCAATAAAGAATGTTTGCAAAGCCAAAAAATTCATTTATTGAAAAGAAACACAACAGCTGGGGAAACAAACACAGCATGACACATCTGTATTGTGTGGGAGGAGGGAAGGGGGTGTGGTGGGGAATGGAACAATCACAGATTTGCATATTTCTTGTTATCATATTCAGCCTTCCGGTCTGGAGTGCCGTGCAATGAGTGCTGCACTTCAGGCTGGCTAAAATGCATAGTGATGGGAGTTGAGTGCAGTGGGTAAGGGTCATGGTTTGCCGTGCTGGGTGGTGAAGCTACAGGTGTTGGAGGCAGCTGGTGGCGATAAGAAACCGGATGTTAGGGAAGTGGGTTGGTGGTGACATGGGGGCACAAGGGAAAGAGTTTGGGGACGAGGGTGGGGGCGGGGGGGCACGGATTTGCTCTGTCTGCAGTGCTATGAGCTCTGCATTGAGTCCGCTTAGTGCTCCATAATGCACAGGAGCCACTCTGTGGTTTGTTGCTCGCGTTCCGCATTCTGCTGGCGGACCCTCCTTTCACTCTCCCACCACTCCTGTACTTCTTGATTTTCAGTAAGGGAGTGCTGCATGACTTCATGCAGAAGATCCGCCTTGTTTCTTCGCTGCCGCTTTCCTGATTCTTTGCAGCCTTTTGGCTGTTGATAACAAATATGGCTGGGATCTCAAGGTTGCATCTGTAAAGCCAAAATGCAACATTAACAGAAGCCGCATTGTTAACACTAGACAGAGCAATGGTTCAGTCATACTTAAAGACAAGCACAGTGCAAACAATAGCAGAAAGTGCCCGTCCCAAAGTGAGCGCATACAACCCACAGGAGCTCCAAAATGGTGAGTAAGCACAGGGGCAAGAGGCACTGATTGTTTCAGGGCCATACTGTCCTCTGGGGTCCTGTGCCTTGGGGAGAGCCAACAGCTGCAGGGAGCCCCTATACTCATCACTGTCCCCACATTTTCCACATGATGAGTTCGTCCTGGAAGATATCTCACTGCTGAGGGTGACCTGGGAAGCAAGGGAGGGTCTTTTTGCAACAATGCGGCTTCCACCCTAACCCTTATGCGGCTTGACTGTGTGCAGCAGTGGTCCCCCCACCTCTCACGGCACAGTGGCATGGACATGTTAGCCTTACTGGGACAAGGAGCACAGTAGCTCTCCCAAGGAATCTGTGCAAACGCATTGCCCAGATTCTGCATGAGACCTTCGATGAGATCACTGATGCCAAATACCGTGATGTGAGAGAGCACATCAATGCCCTATTCCGCATCTAGGTGTGCACGCAGCCCTGACCCTTCTTTCTGCAACCCTTCTCGCATCAGCAGCCCACACCGAACAACTCCCTTCCCAAAATAAAAGTCACTTACCAGACATCTCCTCTGCTGTTTGTTCTTCCACAAGCACCATACGCTGCAACTGGCTACCTTCCTCCTGGCTTGAAAACAGCTCCTGGCTGCATGCATCTAGGGATGCTGGGCCATCCTTTGGCTCTGGGCCCCCGTCCTCCTTAGCACCCTCACTCCCGCTTTCCTCTTCCTGTCTTGTTGCACTCTGGGCTGCAACAGCCTCTGAAGTGTCCATGGTGCTCTTTGGAGTGGAGGTGGGGTCGCCCCCAAGTATCTCATCCAGTTCTTTGTAGAAATGGCAGGTTGTGGGCACAACACTGGAGCGGCAGTTTGCCTGCTGCGCTTTGTTGTAGACATTCCGCAGCTCCTTCGCTTTAACCCTGCACTGCAGTGCGTCCCGGTCATGGCCCCTGATATCTGCCCGTAGTTATCATAATTCCTATGACTGGAGTGCAGCTGGGACTGGACAGCTTCCTCCCCGCAAACACTGATGGAGTCCAGCACCTTGCCATTGCTCCATACTGGGGATCACCTGGCGCGTGGAGGCATGGTCACCTAGAAAGATGCGCTGAGAGCACTCCACGCCTGGCTGAGCAAACAGGAAGGGGAATTTCAAAATTCCCAGCGAATTTAAAGGGTGGATCTGACAGTTGGTCACCTGAGGGCAGGGCAGTAGAGTTCAAAGTGATGACCAGAGTGGCTAGAACAGGCATTGCGGGACACTTCATGGAGGCCGATCAGAGTGCATTAATAGACCAGGGCGTACACGCTGGCACCGCGGCACTCCGGCCAGGGCGCAGCAAGCTCTGTGGAAGTGGATTACCAGGGGCGCTCCAGCCACGTAGTCCGGGTGCTCTACACGCCTTGCCAGTGTGGACACCTCAGGAGTTAGGGCACCCGGGGCTGATTTAATGAGCTCAAACTCGCAAGTGTAGCCAAGGCCTAAGTCTGCCTACACCTTTGGAGTATTGCAAGAATTCATCCTTATCTTGACCCTGACCTTGTTAAAACCCATATTCATGATCATTACCCATATCATATAAAGCCATGGTTGTTTATTATGGACTTACTAAATGCCTACCCTCTAAGCTATATGGAATTCACAATACTGAGACTTGACTATTTAGAACGTTGGATCATATAACACCACATTCCACCACTTGTATTGTCCTAATCTCTATCATTAAACCTAATTCCCTATTGCCCTTTCGGTTTTCAAAAGGCGATATGAACTCTACCTCCTATCCAACCATTGTGTATGTATACTTAGAATACATAAATGTTTTATTACTCATTTTTGCAATATTTTCCCAGTCTTTGCTAATTTAATGAACAATACTAATTGCTACCCACAAAGGATCAATATATTAGCTATGAAGTGTAAGTATAATAAAGACTGGTAATGACCTCCCTCCTCTTGCTCCAGGGAGGCCCAAGCCTGATCTTGTTTGAACAGTGGTGCACAGCAATTTGCTTGGTAGTAGTCATGATAACCATCACATAACCTCCAATGGCAAGCACTGTAGGTACCCCAACTCTCAGAGCCATGTGGGTATCTGATATTCAGTAAATTCACTCAAGAGACCCTCACATGCAGTTGTCCTAAATAAGAAGACCCACCACTTGCAGACTGGCCATGATAAGGCACTGGTTAGTTAGAATAAAGGTAATTCAATCAAGTTTGGTTAAACTAAACAAAAAAAATTAATAACGGGCATAACACAATCATCAATTCGAATAACTGACTGATCACAGGAAAAGCTTTTTGTTTATGAGCAGGGACAGATTAAAGATAGAAGTTCATTCCTATGCCCTCAGCTCTTGAACTCTCATGATGAGGGCATGATCTCAGTTTTATTTTTTTTTTTAAAAATAGCAAGCTTCTAGCTCTCATGGTTGTGAAGAAAAACATGAAAATGTGACCCGAGTATAACCTGAAGGTTCAAATCAGAAAGCAAAGGAAAAGAACCCAACATTATTATTTATTATTAAAATCATGAGGATTTTTAAACCAGGATATTTTGGACCCTGACTCATGATATTTGAATGCTTAGAAATGACAATACTGGACACTTATGTGAGTCTGCAGACAAACTGTAACAATGGCTCTGACAGGTGTGAACTGCCCCATCCATCTCAACTGGGGTGTTAACTCCAAGACTTACTGCTCTGGGCCTCCCATCCCCTGCCAGTACCATTGCAGCAGAGGTTGCTGTGTGTAGCAGAAGAATGCAGAAAGCCCCACCCACCCTCCCAGATATACCCATGAGCCTGGCATAAGTATTAGGGGCCCCCTGCCATGGCCTTTGGGGGGGAGGGCAGAGAGGGGGTTAAGGGGCCCATGTTTCTGGTCCTGCCCCTTTGGGATCACAGTGGCGCCTCATGTTGTCTTAATTCAGTCCTGAATGTGAGAATCCTTCCCTAAATCCGGAACCTAAAGTCTTTAGGCCTAATCTGTGGTGGAGAGGTGTCTCATTTTATTCCTGCTGAGTTTCTCCTCTGCAGAGTAGAGCTCCCAAATTGGCGCCTGCTGCAATCCAAGATGGAGGTTCCCCTTTTTGGGTACTCTTACTCGTTTCCCTTCATCCTCTTCTAGATGAGAGGCTCCTTACAGAAGCCTAATTTGAACCTTTTCTTTCTTGGACTACATTCTGGGAACTTTCTCTTTGTCCTCTCAGGACCCGAGGAACTGCCTGTTTCATTCACCGACTTCCTACAGATCACACAAGATGACTTTTGTCCTCCTCTTTTCTTCTCCAACCTCATTCATCTTGTAGCACCAAAAATGTAAGCTCTTTGGGGCAGGCACTTTACTTCATCTTTGTACAGCACCTATCCCAATAGGATTGCAATCTCTGACTGTGGCCTCTAGGCAATACAGGTGTAAGCAAGGGTCTGAATGCATTTTCCCTTGACATCTAGTGATGAACTGGGGGAAAAAGAGATCAAGAGCAGACTGTATTTCCATGGACACACCTACTCGGCTTCCTCGATGATCACCAGACAGAACAGCATTGCCAAAGTGATCAATTTTGGCTGTTTGGGGTTACAATGTAAGTTATCGTTAATTGCAGGGGTCTGAGTAAGGGGACACATAATTGTACTTAAGCATGCCCTCTGTGAGGGGGTCACCATAACTTTAATCTCACTTGCTAAGCAGGGATAGTGATGCCAAATCCAAGTGACAGTCATAAGGGAATGGGGCCAGGTTTTCCTACCTCGTGATGTGGCCTCTGATTTAAAGAGTCCTAGATATCATTTACACTTGTCTCTCCACTGTTTAAAGATAGACCTGTCTAGACTCAACTGAGAGTCCTTGTTTCTGCTTAGTAATTACTAGAGCAGAAATCACTGAAGAGCAGGTATAAGGGCAGAGCTCTAGACCTGGAGTGGGGACAGTGTTGCAGTGAAAGACAACACGGAGCCTGTGGTAGTAGTGAGGTTCCCTACTACCCAGTAAACCCTCTAAGAGCTGAAATCACTAAGAACTGGGCTAAGTGGTGGAACCTCAGAACATGGTATTATATAGGCAGCGGTGATCAGCGGCAAAGGCAGCAGGGAGTAGCAAGCGGGGGTAGAGGTAATAGCGGGCAACAGCACCTGCAGAAGAATTGCTCAACAATCTCTCCCCCTTTCAGGGCTGGGAAGGGAACCCATTGGACTTCACACAACCAACTGTCAGTGGGGTGCATCAGAGGGAAAGGGGAGTGGTGTGTTAAAGGGACACTTGACTATCAGACTTTCACACCACAAGGCAGGAAACTGAAGTAAAGGACACTGTCCAGCATGCTGTGGAATAGGTATTTACTTATGGTTTATATGCTTTTGAATCATTGTTAGGGCATTTTCCCAAGTTCCCGCTCCCTTTTAATGAAAGTTTTCCTTTGTTACAGGTGCCCAGGGGGTGGTGTTTAGTTTTCCCAGATAATTGAGGGAGAGGGTCACGCCAGTTTTGTTTTGTAACATGAAGAGGAAGCCCTATATATTTAAATCTATTCTCAGCTATTCAGAGGTCTACTTAAAATGAGTTTGCTGGTCACAGTCCAGTTCCCAGTGAACAAGGGTCCATGCTTCAAAAAGTACCACCACAATTATTGAAATATTATGGGGAGATTTTCAAAAATCCCTAAGTGATATAAGAGCACAGTCCAACTCTGCCACTGGGGCTTGTGCTCCTAAATTTCTTAGGTGCTTCTGAAAGCTTCTCCCCGCTTAACCATTTATTATCATTACAAAAATTTTCAGTCCCCTCCAATAAATATTATGTTTGCAGTAATATTTTAATATTTTAGATGCATCTGTATGGCTAAATTTTATCCTGGATAGTCTAGAGTCTGTTATTTCTAGAATGCATTCCTTTGTGACTTATTGACTGCACATTTGGTGCCTTTTGTTTAAATAGGCTGACTCATTAATTGATGATGACTGAACTGCTGGCCTCGTGGTATTTAACAAGATAGGGCTACAAAATGATTTTTACTCAAATTTGCTACGTCAATGAAAAATTTACCTTCCGCCCAGTCAAATGAATAGAAGTAAAGTAAAATCTGTAAACCATTCTGATATATAGAATCTTTAAATGACATTTGTGGGACTTCTTTATGGTAACAGTGCTAAAGTTAAGGTTGCATTGGTGGCATTCCCATTCTAAACCTTTGCTCTCAGCTTTTTATAATTTACTCAAAGAATTTAAGATGGGCTTAAATTTCTATACTCTGAATTGATATTTTTTAATGTTTCATAAAAATCTGTGTAGCTGGTTTTGAGTTACTCAAATGAGAGGAAAAAGTGTTTTTCACCTGAAAATTGTGTCATGGGCTTTTTCCTGGGCTCTGCTCAAACTTGACTGTCTTTTAAAATGTCAAACTTGGCATGAATATGGAGAAGTGCATTTGCCTTGATTAAAGAAAGTTTGTTTTAATCATAATAGATATAACAGAAGTACAATTACCAGTGGATCTATTGGTAGTGCTTTTGGTCTGCCAGATGAAAATGCCTATCTGTTCCATGAGGTGCTCTTACATCTTTTTACGTCAGGATGTTTTTTAAAAGCTGTCAAGGGACATCTGAGCACTATAGTAGATCCAACAAAGTAAAAAAGCCTGAACTGCACCAGATTGAAAGCGATGCGCAGAAGACATAATGTAAACAGAGAAATATTCCTTCTATTGGGAAAACTTAAAGCACCCTAAGTACTCCCTGCTTCCAAATATTGTTATTTGTCTTTACATCACCCAAACCTGTGTTCATTCAGAATAAATATGAAAATATGTCCCCTGCTTACAAGAGCTTGCAATATATTAGACCTGGTCTACACATGGCTTTTTGCTGGTATAAAAACTGTCAGTTAGGCAATTGACTTTTTACTAACATGGTTATACTGGTACAACCCCTAGTGTGGACACAATTATACTGGTATAAATGTCTTGTCTTAAGTTACACTAATATAATTGCATCCATACTAGTGTGGATATACTGCTTTAACCATACCAGTGAACCTAAGGTATAGCGAAACTTGTGTGTAGATGAACTCTTAGATATGATGCCATGACTGGTGCAACAAACAGGTAGGAGGTGGATGTAGTATTGTGAGAGAAGTGTGTAGTATTAGCCCCATTTCCCAGATGAGGAACTGAGAGACTGAAAGTTTAAGGCTAAAACAGTCCAGTGTTCTCACCTAGGCCCTGAGTTTTCGGAGTACTTAGCATTGTATATGATCAAAGCAGAATACCCGTTGATTTAAGTTGCAGCTGTGAGTGCTCATCACTTTTGCATATCAGATCCCAGAGAGTCAGTCAGTCAGGAAAATGAGGAATACACAATTAGGAAAAGTTTGGTTTAACTGACTTGCCTAGAGAATTCAAATGCCTTAACCATGAGACCATCCTTCCTTCTCCGGCAGTCCTCTACCTCATTCACTACACACCTTCAAACTTCTAAATGAAGTCAGGATCCTACAGACTATACAGTCTCCTTTGGTACGCAGTTCTGAACAATCCCCAGAGCCAAGTCCATCCTGTGCATTGAATGAAGTAGGGGTCCTGGGGAAAAAATAATATGTGATTATGTAATTGAAGACTGTTTCATAGTGCATACGCACAAGGTTGCACTCGCTGCCTTAATTCTGGCATTTCCTAACTTCTGAATCCTTGACTTTGCAACCTTAATAAGGTTTTTAATGTGATTTTTGTGTATAATTTCCCAGGTTTTTAAAAAAGCAATCTAAACAAAAATCCCCCACCCAGAAATGCCATCACGTGGCATGGTATTGCCACCCACATAGGTCTTCAGTAGAATGGGAACCACACTACTCTCTGCTATTTTCAGCTAACAGAGAAGCTGATGGCAGTAGTAGTCTGTCATCCTCTATGTGGATCAGCACTAGCAGGGGATGACAGGATGCTTTGCAAGTGGGTTTCACTGATATTTGCTGACAGCAGGGGAATGGTAAGACTCAGGAATCTTGGGTTCCATTCTGGGCTCTGGAGGGGAATGTGCTCTGGTTGGCAGATCCTTCTGCCTCTTCCCCCGCACCAGTGTTCCCTTCTGCCCCCTCCAACCTGTCCCTGTCCCGCTCCTCTCTGTTTCCCATCCCTGACTCCTTGTGTCAGTCCCAATCTCCATTTCTAATCTCAGTCCCAGTCTCTGTGCCCAGCAAATCCTAGTCTCACCCTTCCAGACACCCTTCCTGTCCCAGTACCAGTTCCCCTTCCTCCAGCTACTCATCCAGTCTCTGTATCCCTCACCATAGCCTCCCTTCACACACACACCCTCCATCCTCATTCTCTGTCCCACTGGCTCTCAGTACAAAACTCCATCTTGGGGCTCCAATCTGTCCATCCATTTCCACACACACCCACAGGCTCCACCTCCCAGACTCTTTGCCCAGCCACTCCCAGTTCCCTTAGCCACCCATGGACTCTGGCTCCTCTTAAATTTTCCAGTAAATTTTGGTCAGAAGCAGACACTCTGCATAGAAAATTTCAGCTCAAATGGTTAAAGTTTGGCAAAAGTATAAGCAACTGAAAACAGTCTTCTAGTGGGAAGTGTCAGGCACCCTTACTATTAGGTGGAGCTAACAGCCTCCTCTATAATGAACATGCATGGCCAAATGCTACTAAAACACCCAAGGAATGCTTTGGTAAGAGACAATGCAGCAGGACAATAATAGGCATGCTCTCTGAAATGTCTAGACTTTATGGAAAAGCAGTTTGAAAAGTTAGCAGAAAGCAAAGTTATATGACTAAAACAGATATAACTCTAACTATAATTTTCTGGTAGGTTTAATAGTTGAAATACTGTCTTCAGCTTCAGTGGTAATATTACCAAAATGCAGTATAGCAGTAGAAAAGCTACAGAAAAGCAAATTAAGAATGAGCCCCCTGAGATAAAGGAATGTGCAACTTGGACTAAAATAATTTACATAAAAATTGTTAGATTGGTATTTAATTGAATTATATTGGATCTTAAACTTTGTAGATACTGTCGGTTTGAGTTACTATTGTAGGTTATTATAGACTATTATATTATTAAAAAACCAGTACATTAGCAAAATGGTTCCTGACAATGGACCTACCTGGTAAACTCATCTGTCTAAAGCTCTCATGGTTTTTAGTGCAGTGAAATGTGATAGCACAAAAAAAAAAAAAAAAAAAACCAAAAACCCTGTTAAATTTGTGGTTTCCATTCTTCTCCTTATATCAGTGGCAGATCTCTCTCACAGGTGGATATGATTTGCTTCCAGCCAATTAATTCTTATGTAGCAGGCCAAATAGCATTAACATTTGGTGGATTTCCTTGATTGATAATTGATGCTGTACAATTATAGTATACTTGGACCTTTCTTTGTTGTTGCTGTTGTTCCTCCATTTAAAATGACTACTGCCAGGTTAAAAATATTTAATAAAAAATCCTTATGTGTTTTATGAGCATGAGTCTAGAATATTAAAAATGGAAGAATTTTTATAATACACTTTTCACTATATATGCTGTTTACTGGTTTGCACTTTAGCTTGGGGCTCAAGCAGGATGAATATCAGAGGAAGATTATCATCAGTACAGTACCTAGCACTAGACCTTGATCCCCAACCAGGGCCTCTAAGCTGAACTACTATAGAAATAACAGGCATTTAACTGGTAGTCTTTCAGATCCTCAGCCTAATTCAATACGAGTTGCTCAAAGTGCTCTCAACTCTCTAATAAAGTGTTATTTCATTTCATTTTAAGGCCCTGATCCCACACTATCCCAAAAACTATCTGTTGATTTCAATGGGGCACTTTGTAAGTGCAGGTTTCAGCTCACATGATTCTCAGTGCAGGATTGGGACCTAAATTAACATCTTTTTCCAGATTGCCCAGTGTGTCTGTTGTATTGTATTTATTTATTCACATTGTAATTTCCTCAGGAGAGGGACAATTTTTTCACTAGGACTGTGCACGCTAGTACAATAAATAAATAAATAAACCATCCCAAAACAAGAGAGATATTTTCCCCTAATTTTGTAACTGCCTTAGTCTACTCCATAGGTGTGAATCATTCTAGACTGATGTGAACATAGAATTTGCCATACTGCATTACAGCTGATATAGCAAATTAAGTATATTGCCTCCTGCAACGGCTGATACTTTATTCTTCATAGGAAAGTGAAATAACCTCTTCCTGTAATGGACCTAACCAGTAGAACAATGGTGTATTCCAATCCAACCTAACCCCTGCAGGGATCAGTTTAAGCCATGAAATATGCAATGTGATTACTCCTAATTTAAAATGCATAGCTACAAATCTTACTGCTTATAAAATTAATTAGTTCTTTTGAAAATCTAGCTACACTATTTTACACTGACCTCTTTGATAAGTTTATTCTACGGGCTGACTATCTGCTGTGTAAAAAAAGTATTTCCTTTTATTGAGTCTAAATGTACCTACTGTTCATTTCACTTAGTGATCCCTTGATGAATCTGTATACTGTATCTGAATTGGGGCCAACCACTTAAGGCACCAAGCAGCATGGACACTTAAATATGCACTTAAATCCGCTATGGAATTGTTTGTTACCCACAAGTCACTATATTTCCATTCCTTTACAATAAAATTAGCAGCTGTTCGATAGAAGTGTCTGAATGTCTACATTTTAAACCACATCTAGGCATAGTTTCAAGCTTCTGGCTTCCTTTGCTTCCACCTGGATCAGGTTAATAATGTGTCTGTCTTATTAATGCAACAACTAGAGGATGTGATTCTTTTGGCATCTTGTTTTAATACCAGCTAAAGGTTCTTCCACCCCAGCCTTCTTCAGGGCATGATATTCTAGTCATGCTTGTGACACAATACACCCTATAGTCCTGAATATAATCCGTGCAACAGAGTTTCTATTCCAAACCATTCAAAATGTGAAAACTCACAGTGACTTTAACAACAGCAGAAAAGTTATACTTCCTATATGTGAAAATGTAACTTTTGGTTATATTTTAAGGTTATTATATTTGTTTGATTATAATTTTATCTGGTTTGTTAAACTGACAATGTTTGGATTTGAATTTCTCTGTTTAAAAGTTTGTATAATCAAGACATTCATTGTGCAGTTTGAGGGAGTAAGGAACATAGAAGCAATTTAGCAAGAGGCCTAGAAAGAGAACTAGAGTAGGAGGAGCCCCTGCCACCCAGTCAGAATCACCCTATTATTTGCATCCAAAGGTTACAAAGTATCCATCCTTTGGGGCTGAAGGCAAAGTCTGGTGTTAGAGGTTTCTAGATCAGTGGTTCCCAAACGTGTTCTGCCGCTTGTGCGGGGAAAGCCCCTGGCGGGCCGGGCCGGTTTGTTTACCGGCCGCGTCTGCAGGTTCGGACGATCGTGGCTCCCAGTGGCCGTGGTTCGCTGCTCCAGGCCAACGGGAGCTGCTGGAAGCGGCGGCCAGTATATCCCTCAGCCTGCGCCACTTCCAGCAGCTCCCATTGGCCTGGAGCAGCGAACCACGGCCACTGGGAGCCACGATCGTCCGAACCTGCGGATGAGGCAAGTAAACAAACCGGGCCGGCCCGCCAAGGGCTTTCCCCGCACAAGCGGCGGAACAAGTTTGGGAACCACTGTTCTAGACTATTGTATTATTTAAAGAAATACAGATTAAGACTTTGGCCCTAATCCTTCGGTCAGATCCATGCAAGCAGATCACAGACCCCAGCGCCCATGTGCAATCCTGTTGACTTCAGTGGGACTCTGCAGAACTCTGTGTTCACCAAGCTTGTCTCTCTAACACCCATTTTGGGCCATTAAGTGCTAGCTAGCTAGTGACAAGAGAGCATGTGGCCAATTTTTTGTCAGGCTCCTATGCTTGGGAGGGAGTAGAGAAGAGGATTCTTGTGCCCCTGTCTCACTATTAAGCACTTGTGTAGAACAAAGAAAAAATTTACCCTTGTGTGGAAGTGTGTATATATGTAGATCTATCTGGACATACAGACAAACATCCCTTCACCCTAGAAGAGGTCTTATGCAGGTATAATATTGTAATGAGATAGCTCCCCTCTGCTGGATGGGATCATATTATTCAGTTGTGTTATAGCCAAAAGAGAGCACTCAAGTCAGGGTCCTGAGTTTCTAGAAAAATATCTGAGTTCTGTCCCCACTACCAGCTGGAAGATCTTAGTGGCCATAATGTGCTGCGGAATGACAATGATGATGAAGTCCTAGTTGACTGAAGATTTGTTCTGTTATAAGAAAATTAAATTTAACATAATTGTAGCCGGCCATTTTGTGTGTCAAGCTACTGTTAGCTGAAAACCAAATACCACATAGCAAGGAATAATTGTTAGGACTTTGAAAGGCAAGGCCAAACCAGCTGCATAATTGCAGTTTTGCTAATTAAAACAACAACAAAAAATTAATATACCATAAAAATAAAAAAAAAATGTTTAAATAGCCAACCTTGGTTTTAAGTCCCTTAGTATATAAGATTTATTATTGTTATAACTAAAATATTAAAAATGTTTTGCTAATAAAAATAAGTAACTTGTTACAGCTAAAAACTTTGGTAACCCAGTAGGGTTACTATGGTAACTTATAGTAACCCCTAGTGTGTTATCTGTTTTGTAAAAATTAGGTATTAAAAATTAAGTAAAAGTAAACACCTCAGAGCAGTCTGAGGGAACTGACACCTAAACTCCCTATCAGCTGGATGGAAGGAGGGCCCTGGAAGCCTGGCTGGTAATCACTCGAAACCATCTTGGATTTTGGGTAACTATATTGTTTGGGGTGCTCTAAACTATTGCTATAGCATCTATGTGTGTGTGCTTAAGACCAAATAAAAAAAAGTAGTTTTAGATAAAAGAACTCTGGTTGGTACCAATTGTTTATCAGACAAAAAAGCTATGTCCTCATTTATTTATTCCTGATACTGCCTAAAAATAAAATTACATTACCACTGCTTTGGGTTCATAAAACCCTGGGTAACAGTTCCAGTATATATATAGAGGCCCTCTAATACCATCTGCAAGCCAAAGGAATTTATTATAACTGCACAAGGTCTGGTGCATTCCAAGATAAAGATTTTGAAATTATTTAGTCAAATCATTCTCCCCTTACTTATATAAGAAATCTCTCTAACTTTTTTTAAGGGGATTTCAGTAGAACTATTTGTCTGAGTAAAGAAAAAGGATTTGGCTCTGGAAGTTTGGAACTTTATGTAATTATTCTTATTTTCCAACTACTATTTCAAGTGTAAAGTGCTGAATTCCATTGCTTTTAATTAACAAAAAGTATGCCTGTGCTACCAGACATTAAGTCTTACATCTTGTAGAAATAGGATTGCATTGACATAATTTAAATTATTGTACCTTTCAATCTGTTGTTGAGTTTTACCAATTTTTGTGAAATTTAAGGAAAAAGCATTAAGGAAAAATCTTTAAGTTGATACCATTCACCTGCATACAACAACTGCATAAATAAAATCATTAGATTTCTTAAAGAGCACTGGTTACATCATGACCGTGACAAAAAGCATGACTCTCAGGATTCTTTTTATAACATCCCAGAGTGTTCATCTTTTCCAGCAGCTCCTCCGAAAAAGCTTCTCACCAGCCTCCCTTTCCAAGAGCACAGTGAAGCCAGTGCCAGAGGTTTGAGATTAGTTAGCCTGTTAAAAAAGTTGTGGTCTGAGTTTCCCACCCCAGAATGTAATGGAGACAATGCTGGCTTGCTTATAACCAACTGGCTTTAAAGGATTTGTGTTCAAGATCCCAGGAATTTTCCATTATAATTACTTTCAAGTTAACTGTGATACATGTGGTTTGTTTGCTAAAGCCACAACAACCATGTTTTTTTAAAAAATGTGAAATGCTAAAGGCGCCCTTAGGGGGCAATGACATCTTTTAAAGATTTTAAGAGTGAACATAAAACTAAAGATTGAGCTCTAACTTTGCCTTTGAGTACTTAAAAGAACCTTTACAAGTAAGGGGGCCACACATGATACCCTCCACTGCATGAAATGAAGGTAGCACAATACGCCAAGAAAGGGATCAAATATCCATAGAGGGGTGAGAGCAGTTGCTCTGATGCATTCTCACACATCATTTGTAGGCCCTGTAGCGGTCTTTCCATGGATTTGTGGCTGGGGAATGGGAGTGCAACAGGTAGTGGAGAAACTGGGGTGCAACCACATGACATTGCTGCAAATGTGCCTGCTAACTACTGCTGCTTAGATCTGATGTAGGTCCCCTATATGTCGCTGCATATTTTCATCATGAGTAGGGCTACTGGCATAGACTGCAAGGCAGCACAGCTTCTTAGGCAACCTTAAAGGATGAGCAGCCTTTAGCTCCAGCTCTGAGCTGCCTAAAGATGGCTCAGCACTTAAGGCCTTATTTATAAGGATAAGAACAGCCAAATACAAAAGAGATTTAATACTGCCACACATTCATAACCGTACAAGCTACCATATAAAGTGCAGGTGGTTTAAAAAAAAGGTATGTATGAACATTACAATTTTTAAAATATATCACTATAAAACTACTGAATCAGATTCCAAACTTGGGTTAATTATCTTCCTGAATATGAACTATAAAACATACTACATTTGTAGTCTCTAACTTCAACCATTTTGAGCTATAAAAATGCAAACATTTTACTTTGTAACATGGCAAAAGTTTTATTTTCCTCACTCTTGCTTAATTCAAAAAGCTAAAACTTAAAAAGAAAAATCACTTTTGCACTGGATCCAAGCATGGTGAATTTTAGCCCCAAAGAAATTTGAGAAAGCTACGAGCAACTGAAAAAGAGGTTCTGAGAAAGTCAAAACTTAATCTTCACTATTACATTTTCAACTTGCTATAATACAAGGATATGTGTTACTGCAGAAAATATATCAAACGTGGTGATGGGGAGATAATTGTGTACTCCTATCTCAATTAACATACTTCTATGAAATTCCAGCTATACACAATGTACATCAATAATGACTCAGATATAAGCAAGACTAATGGATCCCCACATTTCTGGTAACCTAGATTGTACTGTATTATTTTTGTAAACTGTTAGCAGAATTTTGTTGTTTACTATATACATTTCTTCGAATGAACAAATGTTTAAGTCTGCAATAATGAAACGTCTTTCAGAGATCTTATGTAAATAATATGTCTATAGACAAAAACAGTCTATAAGCTTAGTTTAAATAAATGAATGAAAACACCTTTAAAAATGGAAAACAATTTAGCTTTTACAAATGGCAAGAATTTCAGTCCTATTTTGTAGAATATGACATTACAGATGCTTGAATACAAAAAACAAAACAAAATGGAACACATTCTCTGTTTCAATGTGCTTAATATTTTCAAGGTTTTTGCTTGCTAAGCTAGAAGATTACTAGTGATAATACTTAGCACCTATATCATGCTTTACATTTTCAGAATTATGTACAAGAGTTAACTAGTTAATGGGTATTAGGTATACATAAGTGTCTAGACTGCAGAAATGAAATGCTGGCTTCTTTACTATAGAAAATTGCAAATCTCTTTACAAATTAGGCTGCAAGACTTCATTTAAATCAATGTGGTTAAAAGTTGATGGTTCCTCCTAGTGACAATCAGTCACAGATGGAAATTTAATTTATATACACATCTCTCACCCCAAACAATGTTCTACCTGAATAATTTTGTGTTGTGAATCAGGATTAGGCTACATTTTTCCTGAACTGTAGATGCCTACATGTGAAGAAAAGCTGGCATGAGGCGAGTGAAATCTAATCTTTGCTGAACAAGTGACTTTTAGATGTAGAATGGATGGATATTCATATTTGGGCATTAACATTTTACCACCATAAAAGAAACATATTGAGATTATTTTGAGATATACATTTTTAAAAATGCAGTAAAACATGAAGCACAATAATATTTTTAAAAATATATATTGAAACACGTATGGAGAAGGTAAAACTCCTATCTTTATGCATACCGGGAAGGTTGAGTCTGAAACATACAACATTTCTGGAGGATAATATCGTATATAGGGGCCTGCTGGTGTGACTTAACATCACATAAACTTGCAAAGGAAAATTATTTGTGATCACTTAATCAGTACAAGTATACAAATCCACTGTAAAGAGTAGTGCATCTCAGAATTATAGGTTATTGTTGATTTTTTTAAACTTTATTATATGTTTCTTAAATTCTAACAATGATTTTAGGATATACTCTTCATTCAGCACTGTTATTACAGTGCATAGACTTTGGTCCATGTATGATGGTCTCAATCCAACTCTTTATTAATATCAGAGGGAGTCTTTCTGTTGACTTTAATGGGAGCTGGATTGGGCCCAATATGATTAGAATCCTAAAGGAAGCCATTTTACTATTTCGGGGTTTTCCACAGATTCATAGATTATAAAACCAGAAGGGACCAATGTGATCATTTAAACTGACCAACTGTATCATACAGGTGACTTCCCTGAATTAATTCCTGTTTGAACTAGAGTGTATCATTTAGAAAAAATATCCAGTATTGATTTTAAAATTGCCAGTGATGGAAAAAACACCACAACCCTTGGTAAGATGATCCAATGATTAATTACCCTCACTGTTAAAAATGAATGCCTTGGTGCCAATCTGAATTTTCTAGTTTCAATTTCCAGCCACTGGATCTTGTTACATCTTTGTCTGCAAGACTGAGGAGCCCATTATCAAATTTTTGTTCCCTATGTATGTACTTAAAGACTGTAATCAAGTCATCCCTTAAAGATAACCTTCTCTTTGTTAACCTAAATATTGAATGCCTTAAATCTCTCACTGTAAGGCAGTTTTTGCTAACCCTTTAATCATTCTCATGGCTTTTCTCTCTGAACCCTCTCTAATTTATTAACATCCTTCATGAATTGTGGACACCAGTACTGGACACAGTATTCTTGTAGCAATCACACCAGCGCCAAATACTCAGATAATATAACTGCCCTTCTCATATTTAAGATTCCTGTTTATATTCCCAAAGATTATATTAGCCCTTTTGGCCAGGGTGTCACACTGGGAGTTCATGTTCGGTAATTATCTTCTGTGAACCTCAAGTCTCTCAGTCACTGCTTCCCAGAATAGAATCCCCCATTTTGTAAGGATGGCATACATTCTTTGTTCCTAGATATATAACTTAGATGTGGCTCTATTAAAATGCATATCGTTTGCTTGCACCCAGTTTACCAAGTAGTCCAGATTGCTCTGTATCAGCAACCTGTCCTCTTCAATATTTACTACTCCCCCATTCTTTGTATCAACTGCAAACCTTATCAGAGATGATTGTATGTTTTCTTCCAGGTCATTGATAAAAATGTTATATAATGTAGGGCCAAGAACTGATCCCTTGTGCTTGATGATGATTCCCTCTTTACAGTTACGGTAAGACCTGTGTGAGACCTGTCAGCCAGTTTTTAATTCATGTGTGCCATCTTAATTTTGTATCATTCTAATTTTTAATCAAAATGTTGAACAGTACCAAGTCAAATGCCTTACACAGAAGTCTATTACAGTGGTTCTCAACCTTTCCAGACTACTGTACCCCTTTCAGCAATCTGATTTGTCTTGCATACCCCAAGTTTCACCTCTCTTAAAAACTACTTGCTTACAAAATCAGACATAAAAATACAAAAGTGTCAACGTAATATTACTGAAAAATTGTACTTTCTCATTTTTACCAGGTAATTATAAAACAAATAAATTGGAATATAAATATTGTACTTCCATTACAGTGTATTGTACATAGAGCGATATAAACAAGTCATTGTCTGTGTGAAATTTTAGTTTGTACTGTCTTTGCTAGTACTTTTTATGTAGCCTGTTATAAAACAAGGCAAAAATCTAGGTCAGTTGATGTACCCGCTGGAAGACCTCTGTGTACTCCGAGGGGTGTGTGTACCCCTGGTTGAGGACCACAGGTCTATTAGATCAATTGAACACTTTTATCTTTATCAGTCAAACTTGTAATCTCATCCAAAAAAGATATCAAGTTAGCTTGACAGGATCCATTTTCCATAAAACCATGTTGATTGCTATTAGTTACACTATCCTTCAATCCTTTATTAACCAAGTTTTCTATCAGCCACTGCAGTATTTTATTTATTTAAAAATGTCTAACATAAGTAGCTGTTGTTTAATATCTTCCTGAGTTACTGTTGGAATGGAAAGTGTATCATGATCATCATATGATATAACTATATCATCTGATTTTTTCCCAAATAGAGAACAAAAATATTTATTGATCCTATTTCCTGTTTTGCATTATTGTTGATAATTCTACCATTTTCATCTAGTAATGGACCGATACTGTTGTTAGGATTCTTTCTGTTTCTAATATACTTAAAAACAAACAATCCCCTCCTTTTTTACCCTTTTGTTGGTTTGATAAATGAAAGACATAGGAAATATCATTTTACTTTTTAATGGATTTGCTGAGTTTTTATAAAAGTAATTTGGTAAAGCCTGTAGGATGATGCATTCACAACTGAAGTGCTTAATATTCTGCATCAATGTTTATTTTATTTTCTCTTTGTACAAAAAGGAAGGGGGGGGGATCTAAGCCTATAAGCACACCTGACATATATTACAAAAAATTAAACAGCAAGCAGAATCCAAAACTTCCCTCCCCCAATCAGATTCCTCTCAAAACCCTGTTCAAAGGTTCCATGGAATTTTTCTAAGAGTAAAGGTTTGTTTGGGCATTTTACCCCAAATCTCCTACTATACTATAGTACGATATACTCTGCTCTTGTTCGTTATTGTGCTTTTTATTAGAGAAGGCTGCATTTTATTGGTGACATACATATATAGGCCTATATCCTGTAAACACTTATGTGTGTTAAGGGCATGCACTAAATTGCCCATTTGTATAAGAGTTTGCAGGATCAGGATAGCCTGTGAATTGCTTTAGGATTAAAGGTACTCTGTAAGTGTAACCTTATTCTTCAGATATATTTACTTCAATTCACACAAGATATGAAAGAGAGCCTCCCCTGGCCTCTAGATGGTTTCAAAACTTATTTAAAAGTACAAAGCAGCTGGCAAAGAGGAATTCAGAGTCCTAGCCTAACCTTATAAGGAAGCATAAGTAAACAAGAAAGCCAAACACAAAAATGAAAAGATTGAGCTATATCAATTGTATTCAATTTCCTCCAGTTATTTGGCTGAATGATATTTGAACCTCTGCCTCTCAGCTCTCCTTCTGAATTTGACTTTCACTGTATACAGCTATCTTCTAATCCTCCTTTCCCCAGTGACCACTGTTTCCGTCAGATTGACGAGTACAAACCTCTCCATTACGCTTTTTAAAGCCTCCGTTAACGGTGTTTAGCGTCCCCACGTTTGAAGCCTCTGAAATAATTTTCCCCTGCCCTCAAATTTGAAACTTGCTCTAGCGGGCCCCCGTGTGAGTGTGTTTGACAGCTCCCGTCGCAGGCGGGGGGCTTTGCCGGCAGAGCACAGGCGGGACGAGGCAAAGAGCGGGGCCAGGGTGAGGGCAGGCCGGGCCCCTGTGCGGAGGTGCCCTGCGAGGACCCCCTCGCCAGGGGAGCGGCGCTGTCCGGACACCGGCGCCTGCCCTCGCTTCACGTTGCGGCAGGTGCAGGGCGGTGCTGCTGCGGCCCCAGCCCTGGGCGGAGGTGGGGAGCGCAGGGAGAGGCGGCTTCCTCCGGCCCGCCCGCTGAGGCAGCGACTTCCGAGCGCGGAGAAAGGTGAGGCGCTGGCGGGGCTGGGGCTGGAGCCGGGGCGAGGCAGGTGCGGCTGGGAGGAGCCAGCCGCTTTGCAGGAGCCGGGCTGAGGCCGAGGTGAGTGGCTTCGATGCCGGGGGACCCGAGCCCGCCAGCAGGGGACACGCTCGAAGGCTCCGGGCTCTGGTGCAGAGGCTCTCGGTGCCGGGGGCCAGCCCCAGCCCAGCTCAGCTCAGCTCATGCCCGGCGGAGCTGACCACGGGGGCTGCGCGCAACTAACTCGCGGCAGGTGGGGACCCTCCGCGGGCTGCAAACAGCGGGAGAAGCTGCGAAGGAGTTTGCGGCCGGAAGGAGAGAGGGGCCCTGGGGCGTCTCCCCTCCCCGCGAAATTGCTTTTTATCGAGAAAGGGTGCGTCGGGGGCATTTCTCGGGCGTGGCTGGCCCGGGCGCAGTGGGGCTGGGCGGAGCTTTGGGGTGGCCGTGGGGCCGGGCCCTGGCCTGGTTGCAGTGGGGCTATGCAGGGTGGGCTGGGCGGTGGCGGGGTGTGGGCGGGGGGTGGTTGTGTTGCATGTGTGGGAAGTCGAGGCACTTTTAATGCACCTGGGGAATCCCCGTTGTGGGCCGAGTGGCTTGGGGGTGGGCGTATAGTGACAGCTGCAAGTGACCTTCCTGCAGACCGTGAGCACAACAAGAAGCCCCACGCCCACGGCAGAGGCTTGTAGCTGGAGGGCTCTTGCCCTCACCCATATATCCCTGCCCCAGCCAGCTCCAGGTCTGTCTGTCTAGGGGGAGAGAAGGGGGCACAGGGCTGCCTGCGGGCGCCCCAGTGTGTGAGGGAGGGGACTAAGGGTGGGGGAAGGCTAAGGAGAGAGTGGCCTGGAAAGGGCCTGTCTGGGGAGATGGGGCGAGGGGTGGGCTGACATGGTTTGTGTGACTGGGAGAGAAGAGTCATGGGGGGAGAATGGTGTGTGACTTGGAGGGGAGGAAGGGTGGCTGGAGACCGGTATCTAGGAGACCGAGGGTGGGGGGGGAGAGATTTAACTGGACGATAAGGGATAAGAAGGGCTTGGCTGTGTCCTGATTTGTTGGACTGGCAGAGAAGTGGGTGAGTGGCGGGGTTTGTCTGGTAGAGAGAGGGTAAACAGGCAAAGGGTTACGCTGATGGGCTGCCAAGCTCTGTCAGGAAGCAAGGTGAGGAAGGGGTACGGCGCTCTCTGTGGCGGCTCTCCCAGTAGAATTGAGGAGGGGGTGACCAGGCTGACTGGGGACTGTAATTTCCTCTTCTGGGAGTCCCTGTTGTCTGCTCTGGGTGGGTGGATGGCAAGTGGCATTCAGTGATTGATGGACGATGAGGTATTTCTCCATCATCTTCAACATAAATTTGATCCAGTAGAGGAAAAGAAAGGAAGAGGAACAGGGAATATTTTAAAATGACACCTCTCCCCCTGCTCTGTGTCACTCTTCCTCCTCCACATTTCTTCAGGCAACGTTTTGGGTTAATAAATCTGGGCTGATTTGTAACTCCTAATTGTTGCCAGCAGTGTGAGAGCAATTCCTCTTTAGCTCCTTCAGTCTCTGCTGATTTTTAATGGGCCTTCATTCTGCTCTCTAAAGTCTGGTTTTGAGTTATTTTTTCCCCCTTCATATGGAAGAGGCTCAACAGTTAAGTGTGCGGCTTGGTGGTCAAGTGAAGAGGCATGTAAAGTACACCTGCTGCAAGAACAGCCATATGTGGAGGATACATAGCGTATCTATCTCTACCTTGACTTGCTTCTGCTCTGTTTTCTGTTCTCTGCCATGTAGCTGTCCTGACTTTCTTTCTAAAACTAAAATTTGTATATCCACTCATATGGTGTAACATGTTTGTGCAATTATATTTTTGACCGGCCCTAGAATAATAGTAATGTAAATATATGTTGTGGTTTTATCTGATAAACAGCATGGCTTTAGTTTGATAAATGCTTTAGTGACATTAAATGTGACTTAACTCCCCCCCATAGTTATTCTGCAGATGGTTTTTTAAATTCTGCTGATAAATTTTTATTGTATCAGACAGTTAGGGTTGTCTTCACTGTAGAGTTAACTAGAATTATAAACTAAAATGTTGCCCCTAACTCTACAACCACACACACCATCCATTAACTTAAGTGTGGTGGTGCTTTTAACTTGAGATGAGTATACTGTCGGGGATATAAACTACAGCTTGAGTTAGCTCAGCTTAAGGTATGTTAGCTATGATGATGTAAAAACATAGTGCAGACAAGGTGTTTGTAGTGTTTGCTATGAGATAAACTAGGTGAGGTCAACCACGGGTGGCAGGGTATAGTGCAGACCTCATGTAGCTACTTTGAAGTAAACACTACAAATGCCTTGTCTCCTCTTAGGGTTTTACGTATCCCATATTACTTATTTCACTTTTTTTTTTTTTAAATCTCACGCCCCCCCCTCCCACTTTTGTGTCAGTGAAGACAATGTCTTACTCTGAAAAGCACTATATAAATTGTGACCAATATTATCTGATTGTTGTACTTCCCCATGTGCGTCTCTTTATCTGTCTCTTGTCTTACATTTAGATTGTAAGCTCTTTGGGGCAGAGACTGTGTTTTTGTTCTGAGTTTGTACAGCGCCTAGCACAGTGGGATTCTGGTCCATCACTGGGGTCCTTGTCATTATGATAGTACGAGTAATCTTTTGTGTGTATCAAAAGTCAATAGAAGGTGAACAATCTAGATATACAAATAATACGTTTTAGTGTGTTTGAAAGTAACTGAGTGGTTTAATAAGAGTTTAATAAGACTCTTTGCCTTTATCCTTTTGAACAGATGGTCAAAATTTAAAAAAATCTGAAATTACTGATCTTATTAACCATTTTTACAGTATGACATAAAATGGAAAAGCTAGGAGTCTGGGAACTTGGGGTTAATGCTGTGAATGCCTTTGTGTGTTGTATAGGTAAAAGATTAAAGAATCAGAAATCTCTGATGTTTCAATTAATAAGTTAATTGAAAAGATGGGGTTGTGCTGAGATTTGAAACAACATTTGTAATATAGTTAAAACAAAAAAAAATATGATGTAATCTATTTGAAGCCAGTTATGCTGAATATACATCAAATGCAATATTTCCTGGTACAGTACATACAATGTGATTTATTTATTTAATTTGACACTCAACATAGAATGTACCTTCAATATTCTACTTTGCTTCAGAAGTGAATGTTGTAAATGAAAGTCACCTACTTCTTATAAAAGAAAGGTATTTTAAGCTAGTTATATGTCCAGTTGATGTCTTCATGGTGAAAACTTCTGCAAAAAAAATTGCAACAATCTATGTTTATAATTTTAACTGGTATGTCTGTCAATTCTAAAAGTAAAAATATAGCAGATACTGTATTGCTAGGCTAACCAAAAAGCAAAATGCCTACCAATAACTTTTCTGGATACAGTAGAGTGAACCTTGAACACTGCTGTATATTGTTCCTCTGTGTTACAGCCTCTATTACCTAGTAAACATGAATAACTAACTTTTACGTAACTGTATTGATCTTTAAAATGTACTGCTCTACACGTCAGAAACAGGAGAAAACAAGTTATTTTATGTAATAGTAACGTGTTTAAGCTATCACACAATCTCTGTCCCATTAATAAACTAAAACAGATTCTGTGAAGGAGGAGACTAGATTTTAAAAAAAAAATACAAATTATTTTAGATTCCCTAAATTTAAAAAATACAAATTATTTTAGATTCCCATGTGTGGAACTCTGCCAGGAATGCTCCCTAAATTACCTATTTCCTGCTAACCTTCATCATTTGGATGGTGTTAGCCTGTTCCTTGTTTGGAAACAATGAAGACTCCATGAAAGAGAAATACATGTGTTTTCACTAAGTCAGACATTCAGGTTTAAGAGCATAAAGCTGTGCAAAATCAAGGTCCATCATCACAATTCTTGCTTAAATAGCATATGTCTTCTGACACTCAAATAAACTATGGCAGTATTGTTATATCCAGATAGAGAAGTATTTTGAAACCTTGAAGAGTACTATGGTCTGAAATAATTCAGTCCTTCAGACTCTTGTTTCATTATATTTGACAGTAAGTTGCACCAGAACCATGTGGAGTGAGTCTGATTTGGTTGTCTTAGAAATACAACCTCCACAAAAAACATAAATGCACGAGGTCATAGTTTCTGGTGCAAACAAGTGACAGCATCACTCTTAGACTTCACTGAAACTTTTAAAAATATTTTAGTGAATATTGTTTTTTTTAATGTCATTGGTTGTTTCAAAAACTCTGGACTAGCAATATGAGACTCTGAATATCAATGAGTGTACCATTGCTGCCTGCATCAATAAATGCTTTATGTTTCTGGGGGAAAGGTCTATGAGGGAGTGGAGGAAATATGGACCCAGACAGTGATACTGATTGTAATTAATTCTTAAAGTTCTGTTTGTATTCCTGGCAGTGTCAAAAAATAAACCCACAGCTTTTCTCCATGGTTATTTTCAGCAAGGGCTCTGCATTTAGATTAAAACAGCCTATTTTTTTTTTTTTGAGAAGTGCTCCTCAAATTCAAAATAATAAAAAATAAATTCCTCTTGTAGCTGGCTATTATTTTATCTCTTATTTAATAATGCATTTGATCTGTTAGAAAGTAAGACGCTCAAATTTTCAGTACTGGATATTGTCCAGCTTGCAAATAAAAGGCCTTCAACTAGCCATTACGTATCACAACGAAGGAGCTGCTTTAACCGCTACTATTGCCACCAGTGAGTAGCTGCTGGAAGCCCTCCATCCTTCTGTATATTATATACATAGTAATGTAGGTCCTGAACATGGTAACATAATGGAACATGCACTAAAGAGCCAACTGCTGACGTATGTTAATCTGTTTGTTAGACATACATCTTGCTTAGTTCCTCAAAGAAATTGACAACTGCTGTATGAAAAGAGACAGGTTACTGTGACTGAAGCAAAATATTATTCTAATAACTGAGACACATCAGCTCTTAAAATAAATACCTGACATTGCTTCACATTTCATAGTACGTGTTGCACATAGTGTCAGTGGAGCGATGAGTGGATGCACTTGTGATCTTATTCATTCAGCTTGGAAAGGTTTTTCTGAGCATTATTTTGGTGTTTTTCGGTGTAACATTTACAATACAATCACTAAGGCCCAGTAGGGAGAATGTTTTGTGATATCCCTAGAAAGGAGAAGCTTCATTCACCACATTTCTGCTAAAACCTAAATAGATGCGATTGAATGTGATTAGAAGTGATTTTATTCAATTTTTTTTTAAAAAACTTACATCTCTAAGAAAAGGAAAATAATCAGGTGCTTTTGCTTGGCCAGAAGGTTTGTTGAACTGAATTCTGACACCAGCCAGATCAAGTCAGCATTTATTAAATGACTATTTGTATCTAATATGATAACAGTGAGTGATCTGTTCTATGATAACTCTATACGTCTGGATCCTGCTGTCTTTGCATGGACAAAATTTACATTGACTTCACTGGGAGTTTGCTTAGGAGAGAGCTGTAGGATACTCCTTAATTCTTTTTTAAACACTGCTGGGAATATATTAATATTTTTCATAAAATAGTTTAACAAACAGTCATTAACTGCATCTGTTGGTCATTTAAAATCAAAATTGGGAATGCAAGTGCTCTATTATAAGCAAAGTCACACGGAACATAGAAACAAAAATCACTTCTTGGTATGACACAATATAGAAAAAGATTTAAATGATTTGCTGTGTACTCTTGTATTCAGTGATGGAAAATAATGTTTAAACTTTTCTGAAATCTCACCTTGAGGAACATAATAGTTTCCTAAATTCTGCTTATGTGCAGAATCATCCATGTGATAGCTCCTAAAGTTCTGAAGTCCTTTAAGTATCTTTTATATGTAATGGCACCGAGGTCATCAATAAAGATCAATATTCAAGATGCATACTATATTCTGATTCTTTCAACCTTAGACACATACTTTTTAAAACAAACAAAAGCCTTGAAATATAATGCTGTTTAATAAAGTGAAAGATTGTCCCAGCCTTGAGAATGAAGCCCTCTATGGACCACATCCAATGAGGGTTTCTTATAGTATTAGTTACAGTACCTAGTGTCAAAGTTGGACGGAAGCCTAGAGTTCAATCTCCTTATCCATTCAGTTCTTCTCTACTACTGAGAAAGCCAGTTAGCATCACCTGTGAAAGTGCTGGCTTTGTGATATGTACCAATAGCCAGTGCTGCCCTTTCTTGATGTAAATTAAAAATAATCTTAATTGCCCAAGTCCTACAAAGGAGATTGGAGAGGAATACACAAAGAGGGGTAAAGTAGGTACATACTGTCCATTTCATAGGTGTCTTTTTCCACTGTAAGGATCACTAAAATGTTGAGAGAAACTGGTTTGGGGAAGCTTATATTGCCATTGCCTTTTCTGAATGTGTTCTGTGACTAAAGAACTTCACTTAAAAAAGATTTTTTTTCCCAATAATTTAACTAGACAATAGTGAAAATATGAGAAATGCAGTTCTTCCATAATTTATTGTGTAAGCCAGCAAAATAGGTAACTTCAATAAATAAACTCTATCCATGAGTAGTTTTAGAATAATTAACAAACAGATTTCTATGTATAAATTCCTGAGGTGACAAAACATGCCTATGTTTCAGGAGCATGTGTCTTAGGCACCTCAGCAAATGTGTAGTGTGATGCATCAAGCTTCTTCATCATGTTGCTGTAGCTATACAATATAATGCCCATGCATCAACTTGCCTACAAACCTCTACAGGATAATGGAGTTTGAAGTGCAATAGCAATAAAATGCCAAAAGCGTTTGGATATCCCCCAATAAATATGAAACACATTTTTCAATATGGGTTATGAGCGAACAAAGTTGCTATGTATTCTAAAAATATTATGAATTTCTACTCGTATGCTATAAATTTTGTAAGTACATTCTACAGTATGGTTTTCATTGTTTGGATATTTGAGAGGCAGCTTGCTCTTTGCATAAACACTTACTGAATTTGTGCACTTTCTTACTATTTCCTGCCACCTGACTCTTGTGAATTGAGTTTGATGTCTTTGCCTTTGAAGCAATGTGTATTGAATTTTTCTTACTCTGAGGGCACTAGGAGACCTGTATATTGTTTTAGGCTGATACTACCCAAGAAGATTCTAAGATATCTAGTCCTTAACTTTGTATTCTGCAGGATTCCCTGTAGCTTTTGGAATTTAGTGTTCTGATAACACCAAGTACTGTAGCTTTTTTTTGTAATAAGGGGAACAATAAAATGGCTACTGTTCCAGTCTAAGTTTAAATTTGGAGTAGTTTTTGGAGCGATAAAGGAAATAAACTTTTTGATTAAATACTATATCTTGATGCAAGCCTCAACACTTTTTTCCCTGTTATCATTGGTTTGCTATCAGAAATTTCCTCATAGGCTCAACCACAGGTGAGGGGATTGCATTTTCACACCTGGGTGAACCTTTACCTGAGGTTACTTGTTTTGCCAAAGCAATTCTGTAGCTTTGGGGAATCATGAAATTTCTGACTCAAATCACTTAGTTATGATTACCATCTTGTCTCTCTTCTCCCACTTTAATTCCTGCATGATTTTAATAGCAAATATTTCATGTGGCACTGTAGCTAGAGATTAATGATTTATACTATTTAAAGCTGGGATTCTAATCCATTAGCAGCTCCATATTTAAGACTACATGTCATTTGTTTTCTACCAATGAGTGGAAATTCCTTAATTAAATAAGAAAATTCAAAATACATTTTTTTTAAAGTAAGAGTCAAAACTGTTTCATTATGGGATGAGTGAAGAGAATTGTGGGGGTTGCAGGAGACTATAGAACTTGGGAACCAGGCTGGGCATTAGGACCAGAGAACAGGTCTTGCTAACAGAGCTAGAGCGAGGCCTGGAAAGCCCCCTCTCTGTCCTGACCCATGCTCACAATGCTCGTAAGACAGTGTAGTCTAGTGGATAGAACACTGAACTGACGGTCAAGGGTCCTGGTTTCTATTCCCAGTTCGGCAACTGACCTTGGGCAAATAATTTTACCTCTCTGCTCCTGTTTTCCTCCCATGCTTTGTCTTGTCTATATTGACTAAGTTTTCTGAGGCTTTTTTCCCCCTCTTTGTTTGTCCTGTTTGTATTAATTTATATATAAATAAGTCAATTATTCTTCATCCCCCTCATAGTCCCCTGCCTCATTCAGTTTATAGATGTCGATAGGGGTATCAAAAGATTTTTGGGGAAAAAAAGGCAACATTGAAAGGGGGCATGGAAGAGGAGTGGGAACACAGAGGATTTGTAAAGACCACAATATTGGATAATGGATAGCTCATGGAATGTGAAGTCAGAAGGTGTTATAAGAGGAGGGGATAGGTGTGGAGGGTGGATGCAGGATTCTACAAGGAAGATTGATGACCACAGAGGATGAATGAAGCACTAAATTGGTGCGAGGAGGTTACATAAAATTCCAGAGAGTAGCTTTTTGTTTTTTTGTTTTTGCTTAATTTGAAGGGAGGAAGATATTTCAGTATATCGATCATTAGATGAGACCAGTGGTTCTAAACCTTTTCTCGACCGAGACCCCATGTTGCAATATTTTGAAACCTCTTCACCCATCTTACTATAAAGAAAGGAAGGATGGTCACAACCTGAAAGCTGTTCGTGACTCTCCCTGTGGATTAGATTTGCAGTATGTGAAAAGCAATTATAAAAGTGTCTTGGTTATATGGCTTGTAGTTTTTAAACAAGTCAATTCTGAATGATATATAATAAATGTTGAACTGAGTAATTGTTACATTTTTAGAAATGTAGGTGCTGATTCTGCAATCAGATCTGTATAGGTGACTCCTGCACCCACATACAGCACTTTTGAAATCAGTTGGCAGTCTGCATGGTTATAGATTTCTGACCCTGTGCAGATCTGGTTGAAGGATCAGAGCCTTATAAACTATCACATGGCTCTTACCTTGTTGTGAAAATACATATTGACAGTGCACATTGCTCTGTAATGAACATTATGATCCAGGTAAGTCACTGGTTAGTTTTGAGCAGTTACAAATGTAGTTCCCAATCATAATGCTAGTTCTTATAGAAAGTAGCAAAATAAAAATGGTACTAATTTCAGAATGATATTTCATGGTTACATAGTTGGAAATGTTTTGTAATTTCAGGTGTTATTCCGAATACATTACTTACTACAAAGAGATCCACACTGGCTGTTTTATATATGGTCAGAAAACAAAGAAACGTAAATTACCCATGACTGATTTAAATTGTTATATGCTTATGAGGAACATTATTTTTACTTTAATCTTAGGACTAGTCTGATTTTTTTTTTTTTAGATTGATCCAGGAAATTTCTTCAAGGAAAAAAAAATCTCATTTGAAGTATTTCTGAAATTAATTGTATCAAGATTTTACAGAGCAGAATTTGGGGTCCTCTCTTTGAAGCTGTAGTACAATATAAAAACATTACTTAAAATAGTGATAGGTATTAAATGCAACATGTCCTGTTGAAGGATTAACAATAATTTTTTTATATGGGTTATCTTTTGTATTTATTTTGTGTAAAAGTTTGAAAAGAATTGACGCTTTTGTTGTTCCTTTTTCAAGAATAGATTTTTCAAGTTTAAAGTATTAGTCTTTTGCGCTAAGCTATTTTTTCCTCATTTTGCTACAGTGAAGTTAGTGACATTATTTCCATTGTTAGCCATCTCTTCTCAGGGGTATATAACTCTTCCATAAACATTTTACTTTGGGCTGCAGATTGGTATTTATGGTTTCCGTCCAGGAACATTTTTTTAATCATTTTTTAAAATTTACATATGCAGAAAACCTTGAAAATTAGAAGACTTTCTTGATATTAACTCAACAACTACTTTGAATTTAAATGTGAAGTTTGACAGATTAGTCAATATTAATGGTTATTTGCTATTTTCAATTAAATCTATTAAATCAAGACATTAAACCATAACTAGATTCTAATACACATATCCTAAACACCAGGAGTGAAATCTTGGCCCTTCTGAAGAAACTCCTGTTGGATTCAATAGGGGAAGATTTCGTCCCAGGGGCTAGACTATGAACCCCTTGTTCACACTGGTGAGCAGGTACTCTCAGAAGTAGTCCCGCTTAGTTCTTCATCGGGATTATTCATGCAAGTGACTGCAGCTTGGATGGATTAAGGGGTTCACAATCTGGCCTGGAATCATTTAAAAAAAAATTATCTAACAGAGTTAGGGTTGCCACCCATTTGGGTTTTACTCGGACATCTGGGTTTTGGCTTCTGTGTCTGGATGCCATTTAGGGTTACCAGGTGCCTGGTTTTCACCTGAAAAGTCCAGTCAAAAAGGGTAACTTGGCTGTGTCTGGTCAGATGTACTGACCGGACACCAAAAGTCCAATTACTGTGTGGTGGGGAGAGGCACCGGGTCATTAACCCAGCCTCCTGCCTGAAGGCAGGCTCTTTTTCAGGCTGTAGCAGCTCCTGTCCCAGCCCTGGAGCAGTGGGAGCACAGCTGGGGGTTGGGAAGGGAGGTGGAGATGATCCAGCAAGCAACAGCGGGAGTGAGGAAGAGGAGCAAGCAATGTGGGTGGGGTCATGAGGGAAGAGGTAGAGTGGGGGTAGTGTTTTGGGGAAAAGAGGCAGAGCAGGAGGCAGGGCCTTTGGGGTCTGGTTACCAGCAATTAGAAAGGTGGCAACCTTAAACAGAGTGGTGGATTTAAAATACTTTTATTGAGTTGAATGTTAGTTAATAGTTCAAATGAATCAAAATGTTCAAGTTCTGCCCTAGCTAACTAAGTAATTGCATGATTTTATTACTGTTAACCTTGTCCTCCCTTTCCTTTCCCTCTTATTATTTGTTACTCACTTGTTGCCTCTTTCAAATCCTGAAAACGCTCATGTGCACAAAGTTACTCAATCACACAAGTGTTTTCAGGATCTTAGAATGTATGCTCCTTGGGGCAGAGACTCTAATCATAATTGCAACTTGATTATGTAGACTTGCACTAGCTTTAATCTGGCTATCATGGCTAAAAATAGCAGTGAAGACGTGGCAGTAGAGATTTCAGTATGGGCTGTACAAGCCTGCCTAGAACCCTGGATACGTGCTCGCATTGTAGCCTGTGTTGAGCTCCATGCTGCTGCATCATGGATACTACAAGTGTGGGGGAGGCAGGAGGGGCTCAGCCTTCAAAGGCCACAAGGTCTACCCCTATCCCATCAGCAAATTCCCAGGTCTGCTACTCCTGGGAACCGTTCCTTTTAGTTTTTTAACCACTCTGGAAATCGGTTGCAAATTGTGATGAACTAACCTCCCTACCAAATACTATCACTAATTACTAAATCCTGTTCTAAATACTGAGTCTTTTCAGTTATAGTCAGACTGCTCCATGATGTCCAGTCTCTATGAATCTATTAATCTTGTGTTAGCATTAGTATGCATTTTCCTTAGGTCACCATTGCTTTTGAGTTGTTCAAAGGCCTTTGTCATAGAAGATGAAGGATCTTGTCTGATAATGTTTTAAAAAAATTTTTTTAAACAATTCTGCGACCACTTTCGGCATTTTAAGGGACCATTTTATTGACAAAGGCCTAAGTTGTAAAGCAATGAAACAGTTAAAAACAATTTGTAAAAATAGCTAAGAGGATGCAGAGTGTATGCCTGTGGTTTAGAGCAGGGAAGAAAAAAATCTCTCAATTGAAGCTGCTTGTGTGTGCCCATCTACTACTCTCCCCTCAAAATTTAAATGGGGGAGGAAAGAACAAAGTTGTTGAACACAGAGAAATTCCCCCTTAGATTGATCATAAAATTTGACACACTTTACAATTAGTATAAACTGCTGGACTGTGTCCCTCTAATTCAAACTTTTTTTTTGTTTTACATTGGCGTGATACTAGATTTATGTTTGAATTCCTGGATCTTTTTGGTGATTTTCTTGCCAAAAAATTTGCTTTGACTTAACTCACTGGAAAGAGAGCTGAAGAAAAATGACAGTTTCATGCTCTTCTTTGTCATTAACAGAGCTGGCATTCTGTGCTTAATGCATTAAATAATATGTACCATTGCACTTCCGGTGATGATCCAGGGTAGTCTGCAGAGGGTGATTCGGGGGAGATGGGGAGGAGGTGGCATGGTGTGCACGGCTTGACGATGCCTTTTTCTAGCACCTGCTTTTTTCCAGTCGGTTCATGGAGTGTCATTAATAGTCTTCTCTGAGGTGATCATGTGTTCCACTTGCTTGGATAAAGGGTTACTCTCGTTGGTAACCAACACAGAAGGAAGGCAGAATACAGGTATCAGGCACACAAATAAACGTGTGATTTCTGCTTAACTCATAGAAGGATGTGCAACACAAATGGTTGAAGTCAAAAAGACACAAACCCCAGAACAAAAAAGATCTACTGTAAAGAGCCTATAATATGCATTTTCAGTTGGACTTGATTGGTTGAAATTCTGACACCCTTGTTTTTCAGAAAAGGAGATGTCTCATCCCACAAGCTGTTTCTTTGCCTTGTTGAATGGCAACCTTTTTGAAGCTTTAAAAACAACAAACCTAACAAAAGAGAGCCTTTGAGACAGCCAGCAGGCCCTCACATTTGACAGCTCTCAAGGAGAAACATGCAAAGTGTGAGCTGCTCCTTTGTGCTGTCCCGCTAGGAGGGTGTTACAGACTCTGCTTCACCACACTTCAGGTTGGGAAGCAGGAGGATCATTTGTTGCACCCACTCTTCCCTCTTGACCCCAGGCTGCAGCTTGCCTATCTCTCTTTGGTATTCTGAACAGGAATGGGTAAACACGTTTTGCCTAATTTCAAATCCACTTTAACTTCATGGGTTTAAAATTAGAAACAGAACTCAAGTCTTTTGAGGGTTGTGTTCTGTTAATAACAGGCCCGTTGCCAGTGCATGTCTGTGCATTTAACTTGTGCTCCTGGAACCTACTGCATATCAATTTCCTATACTAGGTAACTTAAATTTCTTTGTTCTCTCTCTTACCTTTTTTCCCGCCATTTCACTGGCAATGAATGTGTGACTACTTGGTATCATTAACTGCCTTAGGATGTTGAAAGTCTAGGCATTTCTCTGCAGTGAACTTGGAACAAATTATGGTGAAATAGAGCTTAAGCCTTTGACATTATCTTCTGTTTATTTTTCTTTCCTTATTCTATGCTCTGTATATAATTCACACCATTTGGCCTTGTGCTGCACGGTAAGGCATCTGAGTTGGTGACAAAGGATGAAATCTACTCCACACACACAAAGCCAGGGTATTTATTTGGGCTCTCTGTGCCCTGAATGTGAAATGGTTTTTGAGATTAAATACACCACTCCCCAACCCAAGGTTTGTGTTTGTGGCAGCTACGAAGCTCCTCCTGCCCCCCATAATTGCTGTTTCAGTTTATGATTACAGCTTCTACATGTCAGTTGCACAATGTACTGGGAAACTGGATCTTTGTAAGTGTAAATGTAAATAATTTTGGGTTCATCTCTGACTCACCCATATTGTGCCCTTCCTTGCTGGCCTATGGTGGAGCTAGTGCAGAGAATAGGGAAACCCCCATCCAACCTGTATGTTAAAATTCAGTGATGTAAAGGACTTTGCATTAGCCCTCCATGCTATGGGAAAATTTCACCCAAATAGTATACTAATGTGTATGCTGTTGTGGCTTATGGTTTAATTTAGTCCTAGTTTACTGGTTCAATATATAATCAGTACTGATGTTTTTGTCATGCTGCCATTCATTTAAAAAAATATTGCAAATCATGTTACAAAATAATTCTTGTAAATAGTGCTAAGCTTATTGAGCAGTGTAAAAAATATGGAAGTTTTTGGTATTTTTCTCATAATCCTTTTCATTATAACGACAAATCACTTCAAATAAAAAACAGTTTTACTGTGCAGTATTTTTTACTGTGTTATGTGTCTATTAGAATCTATTCATAACAAATAAGTCATTTAACAAATTTCACCTCTTTGGATACATTTACCTTGGAGCTGGTAACTCAATGAGAGCTAGTATGAGTCTGTCTCCTTGAGCTGAGACTCACACCCAGCTTAACGTGTTGACATACCCTTTGTGTTTGTAGATTATCTTTGAACCAAGTGCAATTTTCTCATATTTATTTATTGTTCAGAAATATTCCCTGAAAATTTTCTGCAAATAATTTTTGGTCAATTGCTTGTTTGTTGGAGTAATCAATAGTGGAATTCAAACTCTTTTTTAATTGGACACACAAATCACATAGCATGTTTCTGTTCTCCAGTAAAATGATCAGAAGTGGTAGACTCAAATTTCTAATATGTGTACTTGTGGTTACAAACTCAGAATTTGTTTTCCATGAACTTTCTGCAATATTTATTTTAAAATGTAGTTTTGGTGAACATTTATTCTAGTAAACTCAATAGCTAGAATATTTCCAGAAAAGAAACAAGAAAAATGTGACTCTAGTTTTTTTCATTTACTCATTGAAAATATATTTTAATATTCATCTCACTATAATTTCAGATACAAAGGAGGTCTATAATGACATAAATCTTGTATATTATAAGCTGAATTGTCACTAGATAAGGTGTCCGATTGATTCTACCACATTGTCTGCTAGAAAAGTGTGGTGTTTTAGATGCTGCTTGTAATTATTAGAACTGGGAGCACTGGCTGTTGGGAGTCTGAAAGGACAGGAAGGAGTGGGGGGATGTTGAGGAGGCGGAGTGAGAGCTACTGAGGGTGCAGCAGCAGCATGGTAAAGAGGTTTCCACTTTAAAAAATAAAGTCTTGTTGAAGTTTGTTAGTACCTTGCCTGGTTGCTACAGCAAAAAGGTAGCATAGTTGAATATACTGGAAAAAGAGCCTAAACTATAATTCTCTTTTTTTGGTTGTTTGATAAAATGTGTAAAGAAACAAGGAATTGTATGATTTATTTTTATATGTCTGATATAGCTATTTAAGCATAGTATGTTACAGTCAAGTCAAATCATTTATATTTATTTTTATAAAAAAATTTTGAAATTACTATCTGAGGCCTTTTAGGCACTTATGCGTAGATTTAACTGTACTATCATGAGCAGTCTCATCAAAGTACATGCATAAGTGCCTGCAGGATTGGGGCCTAAATTTCTTTTGCCTGAGTATAAATAATAGAACTTCTTAGAGTTTTTCAAAATTTGATTTTTTTAAATGAAGATTTTCATTGAAATTGTAAATCCTGTCAAAGAAATGCACACAAGTTCAACAAGATTTTCATTATTTTTCTTATGCACTTTTGACCACTTTTAATAGTTTCCTGCTTTAACTATAATATATATATATCTATATCCCATGTCGTGTCATTACAGACATACCCCATTAAATAATCAAAGACCAATGTGAATTGTAAAAGTTTATATCTTAAATCTAGAGATGAGTTAAAAGTGGCAATGATAGGGGCTCCAGATTTGGAGAACACCAAAGGTAGCATTGGATAATTCAGATTTTTATCCAGTTCCTTGTAAAAGTTTGGATTCAAATTTGCATACAACTGCTGAACTTAAATGGCAGATATCTAGTGAGAACTGTTCCTTGCTGACACTTGTATATTTCCTCGCTCTCAGTTTCCTTCCTGCTGCCATCTCCACTGCCACTTCTTGGTCAATGAATGCCATAATTCATTTTATTGTTCGTTTTGCAACCATGCAAAGGATTCTGGGATTGGTGGTACAGGAAGACAGCAATGCTGCTCATTGGTGCTGCTATTTGTACAGTTTTATATCTGTATCAACCCTCCCATTGAACATCTCAGGCGTGGTGGTGGCTTTCCTTGGCCCCCATCATGGAAGAGTGGCCAGCTTATATCCAAAAAGACCCCCTCTTGGAGAGGGAGAAATGATAATGGCATCAAGGTGCCCCTATCTTGGGCCTGTGGAAGAATCTGTAGAGATAGGACGTGACTGGGGCGACTATTGAACCTGGAAGCTTGAACCAGTTCCAGTGGATTTTGGAAGCTGGATCTTAATCTGGGCATCCAAGTAGCAGGATATTTGAATGTGGAATTGGGATTCAGGTCCATCTCTTTTTAAATTACAATTAACCAATTTCAATCACACATTGTGTCTGCCTGTTCACTTTACAAAAGGGTGTAGGCAGATGGTAAAATTTGGCCAGCTTGTTTTTCTGCCTGCTGTCTAGACAGTTGGCCTGGTTCCCATTGATCTAGCTCTAGATTTCTTTCTTGAGCATAGGCCCACTAGGCCAGTTACCATTTTGCTGTTTCTTTGGCAGTGTGCTCATGTGGTTGATAAATAAATTAAGGGATGGTAATGAGCTTTTTTTTTTTTTTTTTTTTCAGTCCTTGATGTAGGATTGAAGAATGTGACTCTCAGAGATTCAGTTTCTTCTAACACTGAACCAAGTCATTTTATTGAAGTGAGGACAAACATTATCTCTAAAAATACACACACTCTCTCTACTTCATTGCTCCTAGAACTTCCTCCAACCTTCCTGCTTGGATTCCTGCCAAATGTTGGAAGAAACAATACATAAATAACTCCTCCCCCTTTATTTTCTTGTATAAATTTTCATTATCATGAATTAATGTTTACCAAAAAAAATTAGGCCCCAGGTGAGTCAGTGGCCAGATCTGGTTAACTTCTGATTCTGTGGATGATTTTGTCCAGTTTGATTCATTTGAAATATATTCCAAAAGCATAGACTCCTGTTAGGACTCTTCTCGGCAGGATTATCTTACTTCAGTTAGGCTGTGATGTGAGTGCCATTGCTACTTGGATCATACAGCTATTCAACTGGATTTGTAACCAGTTGAGGATTCTGCCTCTTCTGTACTGAGTACTTTTATTACTTTCTTCCATGTAGGATTTCAGAGTGCATCTATGTCCGGTGATAACTGATGATGTGTGGTATCTTTTGCCATTTAGTGAAGAATTTACCAGGACTGGGTGTCTTAGTTTAGGCTTGGATGAGCTTTGGGATCCATTCTGACAGTTAAAAAGGAAAGCTTGAGACTTCTTAGGAAAGCTTGAGTGTGTCTCAGTCTTCACGTTGTACTTTAGGAAAAGATTGACCTCTGTGGTTGGTGACATTATGGTCTATCAGTCCATAAATGGATGACCTGGTGAGCCATACTGCTCTCTGCACCAGGGAGTAGTGGGGGCTGGAAGTAATATGCTTTATCTTCACACTTGGAATTTAGAGTTGGAAAGCTGAGGCCTGTAATCAATTATTTTTTTCTTTTGGAATGCTAAAAAGATACAGATGCCTTTTTAACTCTTCCAAGGCCTATCAGATAATGCTGGAGTATAAGAGCAATTTTTAACTCATTGTCTTTTTGGTCATTCTGCAAGACTTGCAGACTCCACCTTATGTTTTAGATTTTGACCTATATTAGATAACCATTCCATTGTACAAGCTTGCTCCTAGCATTTTGTGAAGCCCTAGTGTATCCTATCTTAACTCTTGTTCTGCAAGGACAGTTGGACTACAATACAAATGCCATACGTTAGTTTTGGACAGTTCATATCTTGTTACATAGAAATCACAGGCTCGATAAGGGCCCATATGAAGTAACTGGTGCAATTGTGTCTTATAAACTTCTGTATGGTTTGCAGCTGTGTTAATCAGTTATAATTTCTATAGTGAAGATAGCAGGTCACCCCAAATGACACCCAACTGTGCGTCTTCATCAACCAAAGCCTCAGGAGAACCTTGGTAATCCATAGGATTCTTTGATGAGATGTCAGGTGCCACTGAGGCTTCCCTGATATAGAAGTAAGACCACCTTTTCTCGGTCTCTGCTATTAGCAGCACATATGCCTTGGAGTTTGTCACAAACTTGAACTGATGAAAATATCTTGGGAACATTATGCTCTCCAAGCATCCTTTTTTACTCTGGAACAAAACACTACAGACTTCCAATCATCATTTCCATACAGCTGGAGCAGCACTCCGCTGAGACCATAGCTGGATGGCATCCTCTGAGAAGTCTGTAAAATTGGAAAAGTCATAAAATGACTGATTGCTGCCGATAGATTATTTAGAAGATCATCAGAAGTGTTTTCCTGCGCTTAATTCCAGGTCTACATTGTCTGTTTTAATCAGTTTGTAAAAAGTTTGGACTTTACAGGGCAAGTTAGGGATGAATTTGCTCCAAGATTTTATTAGACTGAGACAGTATGTCAGTCTCAGTACATTTTTATGTAATGGCATTTCAACTATACCTTTGGCTCTTCTGAATCCTCCCTCTTCATTGGTCATATGCCCTGTGTTGTCACCAATCACATGCTCAACAATAGTTGTCATAGCATTTGTTTCTCTATCTAATTTTAGTCCAGCAGCCTCAATTGCCTTCTTCACTTCTTTAAACCTTACATTATGTGCTTCCTCTGTTAAAATGTTATATAAATAAACTTCCTGGGGTCCTGGTAGAGCTTGCAGAGTCTCACTCAGTTTCCTTTGGAAAATTTTTAGGGCACTTGCAAAGACCAATGGGAAGTGATGAAAGCAATATCTTCTGAATGTCATTATGAAAGTTGTTGGCTTAGCACAGTCAGGGTGGAGTGAAACTTGCGAGAATATGCTAGCTGCTTCCACTGAGGAGAATATTGTTGCACCCATTAAACTGAATATTATGGCCCCATTCATAGGCTGATAAATTTTAAAGCCAGAAAGGAGAACCGTGATCTTCTAATCTGCCCCCCTGCATAACAGAGGCCCCAAAATTTTCACCCTGCATCAGTGTCCATAACTTCCAATTGAACTACAACATATCTTTTTAGAAAGACATCCAATCTTGATATAAAGACTTCAGGTGATAGTCTGGTGGAGCTTGTTGAGTACAGCACCCAAAATGGACCTCAGAAGTGGCTCTCAACTCCCTTTGCAATTTCTTGATTCTTGGGTTGGCAAGGGTCAGTTTGGCCACCAGAGTAAGAACAGCCAAAAGGCTCCTGCTGCAACAGCTGGGGATCAATGTAATGCAATAGCACTCCAGTCACATGCTCCATGACACACTCCTACAAAGCATTTGAGTGATAAGAGCGGGTGGAAGGGGTGGTACACCACTAGCTGTATATCAGCTGGGGATTTCTTTGTGCTGGAGAATCTTCAGCTGTCCAGCTGCATGACCCCTTGCACTGCCAGAGTGGCACAGAAAGGCCATAGAATGGGCCAGGATCTAGCCCTATGTCTACCACAGTGGATATTTTTCTTTCCTTATTGATTCATTAAGCCTCTTGGAACTTCCATGATGCACCATGAAGGTCAGCCACATGAGGGAGATAGCAGTACATTATGGGAAATATAGTCGAGCCAGAAAGCAGGAGTCATAGGGAAGAGTGGAGGCACGAGGGACTTGGAACTACAACTCCCATGAGATACCATAGCTTGGGCGATTTCTGTGCTTTGACAGACATGCTCCCAATGTCTCTCCCCCTCTTCCCCCCCCCCACTTTTTTTTTCTTCTTACATTTCCAACCCATGTTTTTACTGCCTGGAAATGTAAGGGACTGACTCTCCTGTATTTTCACTCGGCATACCTGTTGCATTTCTGCTCAGGGAACCTAGTGATATCACATGCAATGTTATGATGCTTCTCTCTTTCCATTTTGAAATGTCTTTTTATATGCAGTGTGCTACCATTATTCTTGCAGGGTGACGTATTTTGAGTAGACTCCTGTGCTTTGCCAGTTGCCTCACCTGTTTCAGAGTTAGCTCAGACTATAATTCTCCTGAAAGTTCCCTGTTTAAAATCCCTACTACTAGACAGACTCTTATGTTCCCCCCTCCCCTTACTAATATCTAAATTCACAATTATCAGCCTTAGAAAGCCTTTCACACTTTCTCTGGGCCCTTTTTGGTTAAAACCACACCCATTCGTGTATTCTTTCCCTTGGAATGACATGCCCATTAATCTTTTTAATACCAATGCCACAGTTATTCTATATTTCCTTGCTCAGGAAAGGCAAAACATAATAATTTCAGCTTCATTCTGCACTACATAAATTAATGCGCTAACCTGTACTTCCTTTTTTTGCATGTCAAACTTAGCTGCGCTTTGGATTCTGGAAAAGCTCTCCTTCCACTCATAGACTTATCAAAATCTTTTGGCATTTTCTTCTATTTATGCAGGTTCAAAATAAGTCAGCTTCTAACACCACATCATGTGCACTAGTAAGAAAGCACAAAACAAGTGTGTTCCTTAAGAGGACATACCTACACTACAGAGACGATGCTGAGATAGTTACACCAGCAGAGCCCCTCTAAAGAAGATGCAGTGTATGTCAACAGGAGGCGTTCTTCTGTCGGCATAGCTATACCAGTTCCCCAAATGATATTAGCTGTACCAGCAAAACTTGTGTGTCAGCATAGTTGTATCTGCTGCAGTAGGGGTTTTGTTGGCATAGCAGTATTGGTCAAGGGGTATGATTTCACACCCCCCCCCAACACACACGCTTCTAGCAGACATATCTGTTGGCAAATCTTTGTTTTATAGACAAGGCCTAAAAGTAACAAGGACTTTATGCAGTAAGGAAAATGGTATTGTCTCTAAAACTTATACCTTCTACTGGAATATAAAGCTTCTAGAAATTCCCTCAACCTCCTCCTGCTTGTCTTCCTAATACAGCTGTAACAGAACAGTGCGCACATCCTCACAGAAAGGCCCATATTGCTATATTGGTCATTGCCCCTCGTTTTTGTGGTATTGTTCATAGTTGACTTTCTAAAAAGTATTATTTCAAAGAAAATGTTTTCTGCAACAAAACATGAGTTCTGAGTTTTCTGTCATTGGGACATTTCTAGTTATATATAATGATAAAACATATGGATTTTAAAAAAAATCTGTCAGTTCAAGTGGAGCAATATCACTCTTTTAACTTGCCTCCAGTGGGTCTGATAATTTCATAAGCTCTTTTAAAATGTGGAGAGTTCATTCTAGGACAAAGAGAAGGCTTTCTGCTTTTTAACGTCTTCCTGTGTAAATCGCTGGGGGGAAAAGGGGGAAGGGAATTAGGCTCTGGATTGGATACTGATTCCTTTGCATTTTTGGCATTATGCCTCCTTACTGTTTTATTGTCTATTTTGGCTGAACTTGAAGTTCCAACCAAGCTACTTGCCAAAAAAAAAAAAAAAAAAAAAGTTAGGTCCTTTAAGGATACTGAAAAATGAAGCCAGCTTTTGAATCCGCCACGTCCTGTAAGCAAATAAAAATGAATCTGTATGGAGCTCAGACGTTCTTTCCTGTTCTCCTTTGGATTCCAAGTAGGAATGGAGCAATTTTTCATCACGTCCAAAAAAAGGGGCTAGAGTGCGTCAAAGCAACAAAAAAGAAATCTTTTAAAGGTTTCTGTGAGGTTAGCTTTTAGTGTGTATGTAAAAGAACTTGTACATCTTGGTTAGTGTAAACTTCAATTTGAAAAATCTCCAGCAGGAAGAAATTGGGCATTCATATTTTCTGCATTATAAGAAGATAAACCATTTTAAAACAGCGTATGACTTTTTTTAATGCATTTTCACTTAACAGGTGGTTTTGCAATGAGGCTATCATAGTATAATTTTTATTCTAAGTGACAAATGCTTCAGAATCCAAAAATATAATGTTATTGCATATATAGAGGAAAATGATCATGAACAGCCCACATTATATTGCCTGAGAGGACCAAAAAACTAGGTGGGATAATTCTCATTCCCAAGATCAGCTTGAATTTGTAAAGGCAATTCCTTTCCAAAAGAGTTTGGTTAGCAACTTAGTGACCTGCATATTATGGTAACCTCCTCTGTGGAGAAAGTAAAGATTTGAATTTTTAGTGATGCTAATTCCCTAACTTCTGTGTAGGATGAAAATTGAAATAAATAGATAAAATAGTCTAATATAGAAGATAAATGGCATCACAGGTTGTAATTTTTTTTTAACATTCATTTCTTTTGCCATTGTAAAATCAAAGTAATTGTAACCTAAGCAGAGTAAAGATTTACTGTGGACAACTGTTCTTCATGCATAATTCTAGAGGAAACTGTTTTTGGTAGTGAATGAATGTGTAATCATTAACACACGATGAGGATGCTGTGCAGGCCTGAGTCTGTAGCCTGAATGTTTCCAGCACTTCAGAGACGGTTTTGTACTTATATAATGAACTGCCTGGAATATGCGGTTGCATTTATTTATTTTTAAAGTTTTAACCTAAAGCAAGCTTTATTTTTAAAAAAGAGAGAGAGAGAGATAACTATTACTTTGCACAAAGAAAAACAAAGAGCTTTATTTTTTAAGGATCTTCTTAAAGGACGTGTCAGTCTCTTACTGAAGTTGGTCAGGGAGAGGCTGATTATTGTTGCTTAGGAAAATGGAGAGAACACGAACATTTTATTGGAGATCTTAGTAGTTGTGTACATTTTACATGCACTAGTCTAGAAAAGGTTAATTATCTGGGAGCTATTTGTAGTTTTATGAAAATATTGTTGAAATTTTTTTTCTTTTAATGGAGGACTAGGTCTTCCACATGCCTGGTAAACCTGAAGCTTCATTCTCTCATGCCCTTTGCCTGTAGTTTGAGGGCCTCATATTTTTGTTCATTGCCATCTCTATATGAGACCATTGTAGGGCTGGAATTTTAGGTCCAAGTTGGGAGGAAGTATTGAACGTATATTTTGGAGGAGCAACAACAAGAATTGTTGAAGTGGGGCCCAGAAGAATACTAGGGATATTTAAATGAATCTGCTCATTGGGACCTGATTGTGGCCTATCTTTCATGCCAGTGCAAAGGGAGTAGAGGGGGCATAAGAAGCCCTTTATTTTGCTGCAACGGGAAGTGGGGACTTGGCAGAGTCTTGCCTTTGCCCCCCTCAATGTGCTGAGTGGCATAGTTGCACCAGTGCATTGGGGAGCTTATGCTGCCATAGGCCATCATTTACTCCTTCCTGGGAGCAGCAGGGAGACTGGGAAGGAGATTGTGGCTCCGAGAGTCATTGTCTCCCTTCTAGGCTGCTCAATGGGCAGCTCAAGAACAGTCATGGGAGTTTTGCCATTGACTTCCATGGAACCAGGATTCCCCCCTACTGCCCCTTCTTATTGGTGATCTAGCCCTGCATAAAGATCTTTTGTCTCATAGAAATACCTGGAAGATAGCTGTCAAATTAAATTAGACATTTGTATACCCCGTCCCCCCATTCGTCAAAACTTACAAATAAGTAAAATCACCTTGAAAAGGTTATTTGAGTGGGTGGTGGTTGTTTCATGCTGACGCTGTGCTTAAAGAGAGAGAGAGTCCCTTCCCAAGGAACTTCGTCTCTGAGCCTTGTCCAGTAAACAGTGATTACTAGGCATTAAGTCTTGTGTGAGTAGTATTTTTGAAGTCAAAGCTTTACACCCAGAAATGTGTATAGGATCAGGCCCTACGTCAGATGCTGATAAAACCCTAAAACACCAGATCAAACAGATGGTGCTAGTAATTTAAAATATTTTCTTTTTAATGGGTGTTGGTAGAATTTTACTGATATGGGCAAATATTTGTCTTTACAGAAAAAATGAATTTTTACAAAGGCATTGAATGAAGAGAAGGTGGGCACCTAACAGTGGGAAAGGGAAGGAGTTCCAGATGCAATGTTGATATAATAGCAACAAACATTTTTTGCCTGTTTTTATCTTTTTTTCTTTTTGATTTCGCTAATTTGTTATTAATTTTCTATAACACCCTCTCAATCTGATACTTACTGATTCTAGCCGAATACCAAAATTGTTACACATTGTAGCTTTGATGCAATATGCTGTGCATGCAAAGCAATCTCTTTTAGAACATTATCCTCTTGTTGATAGTTTTTTTTTAATCTGCTTTTGAAATTTAAAGGGCAAAGCTCCAATGGCAGATTTATGGCCTACCAATATTTCATTTTAAGAGATTTTTTTTTTAATTGCAAAACTGTAAATAAAAAAAAGCCATTCCGGTTTAGAAGCACGTATTTGTTGGGAAGGTAGGGGGAGGGGGAAGAAAGGAACAAATGACAAAGGAGCAGGGGAGCCCTAAATCCCTGCAACAGATCCTGTGCAAATAGATATTTTAGAAGTGTCCATTGAGTAGCTGTGTGCTTTAGCCGTGTTGAGTTGTATGTCTGAAGGAAAACGGAGAAAAGGGAAAGTTCGCTCTGGATGTTGGGCATTCAGAAAAGACTAACAAATTAGGGCCTTAGGTAATGTCCTAGACCTTTCATCAAGATCATATTTCATTGTTGGTGAGAGCTTAGATTTGTTTGTCATCAGTACAAAACCTCTGCTTTAATTTAAAGAGGTGTAATTACTAAATTGAAACCAATCCACAAGCAGCCTACTACCCTGGTCATCCCTATGCTGATTAAGACCTATTTTTACAAAGACAAAATCTTCACTTAAAAAAAAAATCTTTGACACAATAAATGTGTACAATGTAATGCATGAAATACATGAGGTAGGAACACAAGCTGTGCTTAAGTCTAGCAAAGTGAGTTCACCAGCATTTCATATAGCAACTGTAAACTTGTCTGAAAATACGGCTGTTAATGTTTTAATCTTTTGTCTGTAAAAGGAATATAGTAGCTTTAACAGACTGTTGGCACCTGGAGAGCTCCTGTGTTGAATTCACTAGGAGTTCCTACAGTTGCTTGTGAGGTAATTTGTTTTTTCCTTCAGGTATGGCTAATGATGCCTAATGTATTTTTTTAACTCAGGGTAGCTGACATTGTCTCCGTCCTGGACCTGCCTACTGCTGATGTTTGAGAACAAAACAAAATTGGTAATTTTCTGGCAGTGCTCTGTCTTAGATATTTTTCTGTCTACTTCATGCTTCTTAAAACGGTGTAACAAATTTGATTGGATTTTAATTTTTTTGAAAGATTATAACCTTCTTTATAAGGCAGGGGAAGTTGCATTGTCATTGCAGTTCGCAAGTAGCAATAGGAGCTTATCCTGAGGATATTATAAAAGGGTAAGATAAAGATAGACTAAACTGAGAAAGAAGAGAACAATTTGGCATGGCAAAACATTTGCCTAAGGGGAACAAAAAACTGCACTAATTGCTCTGGAGGAATTTTAATTTGAACACATTGCTAGTAAGTATACAGTATGGATGACTGTCACTGATACAGTGCATTTATGTACTTTGACCCTGTAAGATGCTGAGTACCCTCAGCTCTCATTGAAGCCCAGGTGCTTAGCCCCTTGCAGAATTGGGCTCAGTGTTCCCCTTATTCTGTTGCTAATCTCAGATTTTAATTTTTTAAAAAATATTTATTGATTCAACTGGAACTTATATATCACAGATAAGGTCATAGTCCTTCAAGTGGCTCTGCATATTCCCACTTACGTGGACTGCATTTCCTTGTGGTAGAACCTCCTTCTAGCCGTGTTAGCTAGAGCGCTCTTGTGCCTCCCACCCCTGCCCTCAGCATCACTGACGTTCTGAGGACAAGGCTGTATAGGGGCAGAATTCCTCCCAATTGTGTGCCTGGACAGATGTGAACCTCTTTGGTCTCTTCAGAGCTAGTGCTTTTCTCTTCTTAGATAGTTGGTATTAGTTTTGTTAGTCTAGCTAGTGTTTTTCCCAGTTCCAGGTTATGGCAGAATCGAAGAAGCAGAAGCTGGGATTCAAGAGGTGTGCTTCCTACCTGGAAACCAGTGACCACAAGTGGTGCCTCAAGTGCCTGGGAGAAAGACACTCACCTTCTGGATGTTCAGTTTGTTGTTGGACCTGCACTTCCAGAGCCCACAAGGACAGGGAGACTTGTTTGTAATTCCTCCTTCTCAGGGAAGCTCTCAAGCTAGACCCTCTGGATCTGATCAGTCCTCCGATCCATGGTCTAAGAGGTCATCCCAGTACCTGGGGCTTCCATGGGCTCCCAGCAACTGAAGGGCGTCAAGAGGTTGCAAACCCTGTCAGGGCTGGATCAGATTCCTGCAGCTCCCTCAGTCAAGCTCCCAAGGCAATGCATGTCTGAACTGGGGGCCATGTGGTCACACCTGACTGCCTTGGTTCCAGGAGAGAGGTTGAGAGATTGTTTAGCCACTCACCAGTGCTGTACCTCATGCCTCGCAGATACCTGATGCTGATGGAACTTCTGTGGCTGCAGGACCAGGAGGGGTTGAGACTTCCACTTCCAGATCCAGGAAGATGGAATTGATTGGTGTTTCGGAATTGGGGCCATTAGTACTTTTGGTTCCGTCTCTCCCAGTGCTGAAGAAAAAGAGGCATAAGTGGTCACCGTTAGCAGTGCTTGTTCCCGTGCATCAGAGCTTTTGCATCGCTACAGTTCTGAAGCAAAGACCTGTTCAGTAGCTCAGGGGATAGATTTGCTACAACATCAGATCCAGTGTTGTCTGCTTCTTTGAATCTGTTTTTGGTCTCTGGGTCATATAGTTCCAGCTATATCCTTGGTTCCGGAGAGCTCTGTCACCTTGGGCAGCCCAAGTTTACTTTCTGGCTCCAGTGCATTAGTTGGTTCTGAGGGTGAAACATGGTTTCCAAAAGGAAGCATGCTTCCATGGTTCCAAGATCACCTTCCTCGATTCCCGTTAGGAAGAAGAGGTCAGAAGGTACTGCTGGTTCTTCCCTGGATCACCATATGCTTTCTCTACCTAGGACTCCTACAGGTTCTCTACAAAAACCTGGATCTCCATACTTTACTCTGGATCTGCTATTATCCCCAGTGCATCCTGACTCCAATCCAGACCTGGATCTTTGCCAAGAGGAAGACAGAGGAAGAATGCAGAGACCTGTGACTTGATACATACCTCTATGGTCCTCCTCCTTCAGACATGTTCCCAAACCCTTGTTGCTGGGGAAATTGGCAGGCCTGGAGCCTTGTTGGGGGTTATCTTGGGAATTTTTCAATTACTCTCCATGTGGATGGAGAGGTAATATTTATTCCGCAGAGAATCTGGCAGTCCAGAGATCCTCTGATCCGGCTCCTCTGGATCAGTCAGTATTATAGTTGGGACGATTCCAGAAATACAGTCTAAGGAGGAAGGTGAGTAGGCAGCTCCTTCTTTGAGCAGTAGCAGTTGGAAATGGATTATGAACCTGATTTATCACCAGATGAACATGTGGGGGTGACTTCAGCATCCTCTCCTTCCATGGATGGCACACAGTTCCACGAATTGGTGGATTGTATGGTGTCCACTATAAATCTTTCTGTAGTGCTTGCCCATTTTGGATGGTTAGCTACAGCTAGCTAAATCTGTGGACCATGACTGTGTCTTGTTACCCTGTTTCCAAAAAAGTTGACAAGTTGTATCAGATACTTTCTGAGGGGTTTCCTACTTCCAAACCCACCCTATCCCTAATTCACTGGTGGTGGCTACTGCCAGTAACAGGGCAAGATCTGGACAACCACACTGCACCTCAGCTGATGAGGAGAAAAGGAATGATTCATTGCGGGAGGGGTGGGGGGAAGATGTTCTCTTCATTGTCCCTGGGTATTAGGGTAGCAAATTATCAGGTGGTCATGGCCTGCTATCAGTTCCATTTGTGGGAGCACATGACATTGTTTTTACAAGAATTACCTGACAGCAGAAGGTGGTTGGAAAATGCTATTGTAATAGAGCGCCACAGTGTAGCCAGGTACTCCCTCGGGGCTCCTTTTGATGCTTTGGATTCTGCTGCCAGAGCATTGGCATCTGCTTCTAATTGGCATTAGGAGGCAAACATGGCTTTGTTCATCCTCTCCAGGTCTACACACTAGGAGTATGTCTACACTATATCAAAGACCTGCGACTGGCCAGGGACAGCTGACATGGGCTTGGGCTGCGAGGCTATAAAATTGCAGTGTAGACATTTGGGCTTGTGCTGAAGCCTTGGCTCTGAGACCTCATGAGGGGAGAGGGTCCCAGAGCCTGGGGTCCAGCCGAAGCCCAAACATCTGCATTGCAGTTTTATAGCGACACAGTCCAAGTCCCACGAGCCTGACTCAGCTAACCTGGGCCAGCCGTGGCTGTGTTGCAGGTCTTTGATCCCCGTGTAGACTTACCCCCCTGTAGACTTACCCCAAGTGTAAGCTGAAGGAACTCCCCTTTGAAGGGGAGGATCTTTTCAGTGAAAATATGGATGAACTGCTGGAAAAACTAAAGGACACAAGTTCAATGGCCTGTTGGAGGTGGCCTCCTATGCCTTCTTTCCAATGCCAGCAACAGTTCCACCTCCAACCTTCATCATCATATTTTTGACAATATAAGCAGCCTTCCAGAGTCGATATAAAAAGAAGCCTTTCAAACCCAGGTCTAGATCTAAACAACCTGCTTCCTTGACCGCATCTATGACACAGAACAGTAAAATAAAACAATCAAGGTCAAGAACCATTCAACCAGGACTAATCTACCCCCTCTTTTTTTTTTTTGAGACAGGCTTGCTCATTTTATCAGTGCATGGAGGCAAATTACTTTAGACCAATGGATGCTGTAGATTGTAGAAAGAAGCTGTGCAATACAATTTGAAAAATTGCCTCTCCCAGTTCCCTCTCAAGAGACTACTCTTCTTGCAGATGCTTTCCTGCTGCACTGGGGAAAGGGTTTGATGTATGCCTTTGCTCCTTTCCCACTGATTGAGATGGTAGTGAGAAAGATGTGTCAGGACAGGGCAAGGATGATTCACATTGCCCCAACTTGGCCACATCAGCAGTGGTTTACTGATCCCCTGCAACTGTCCAGCAGAATCTTTGTGTCTTTCTCTGTCTCCAGACCTTTTGTCTCAGCAGGAGGGCAAGATCTTTCACCAGAACCTACTGTCTCTTCACCTGACAGCATGGCGATCGGACTTTGACTGTCTTGAGTCATGTTCTTTGTCTGTGCAGGATATACCAATTAACTATAGAAAACAGTCCACCAGAAGCTGTTAGCACTTAAAGGGGACCAGATTTCAGGCATGGATGAAGGGAAAACCTGACTTTCCCAGTATCTGCTTCCATTCCTGGTGTGCTGATGAAACCATCCTTTCAACCCTTGGCTGAGTGTTCTCTCTATCATTTATCTCAGAATGGTTTTCATTAGTGCCATCATGTCATCCAGGAGAGTGAGTGAATTGAATGCCCTCATGGCTGATCCTCCTTTCACTTCTTTTCGTAAGAAAAAGGTAGTTCTCAGACCTGATCCCAGGTTCTTACCTAAGGGGGTTCTTTCACATCAATCAGACAATTAATTTGTTGGTATTTCTTGGGGGGGAAAGCTGACATTGCTAGACAAAGTTTCTACTGCAAGGCACCGCAAGGCAGCACCATACCCATAAGTGTAAATGTGCAGAACCGTCTCGAACAACTGCAGTTACAAGTAAGTAACCTTTATTTTTCTTTCAAGAAATATAGGAACTAGCAAATGGATGGTCACAGATTACAGTAAGTGATGTCATAGAATGCTAATGAATAATCAGACTAGAAATAAGGCACATTTTAAAGTGGGGTAATTAGCTGTTTAAATAATTTACTTAGGGTTATGGTGGATTCTCAGTCACTTGAAGTCTTTAAATCAAGACTGTATGTCTTTGTAAAAGATATGCTCTAGCACAACCAAAAGCTGTGGTCTTGATGTAAGAATCACCTGGTCTGAATAAGTCTATGACTAGGTCAGACTACACGGTCACAGTATTCTCTGCTAGCCTTAAAGTCTATTAATCTGTGAATGAATAAATCATTTTGAAAACTCTCTTCTCTTTTCTTTGTGTCAGCCTCATGAATATGTTTGTTACTCATATAATGTGTGATGGCCTCTCTCTAATAAATCCTCTTTTCCTGATTGTTGGGTACTTGCATTAACATACTGCAAGCAATGAAATCCTTGGCAAAGCCTCAGGGTACACTTAATGGGAACCAGGGATAGTGCATTCTTTGCAGAGGGCTCATGATTTTGGAACCTGTTTCCAGCTGAGATAAAGTTTTGCCACCTTCAAGGCACATTGCAAGATTTGCCTTTTCATGCAGATGTTTTTGTAATGGATGGGCAAGGTTCCTCCAAATCCAGAGTAAAAAGTGTGGAGGAAAAGGCTAGACTGGAGAGCTTTGCTCAATCTGGAGGGCATGGAATATGTATTTAAAGGCACCCAAATGCTATGGGTGGACACTGTTAGAAATGAGTGTGATAAGAAAGTAGCTGGCTTTACAGTGCTACCAGGATTCTAGATAAGAGAGCTGCAATAGGATCATAGTAATACCATACTTCTATTATGCTGCTCCTAGCTCTGCCTCTGTATTACTGTTACAAGGTGAGCCAAGGCTTGGATTTAGTTTATATATTGTATTTGGGAGGTCTCCGTTATATGGCAAGCTGTGCTTTAGTTCCCTTTTTGGTCTTCTTGAGTGTACTCTTCAAATGACAGGACTGGCATCCTGTAGTACCGTCCCCTCTGGATGGATCCTTTTGGATCCACTCTTAGACTGGATCATTGGGCTGCAGCTTGCCTATTTCCCAACCATATTAACCCAACAGGCCCAACTGAGTTTGGCACTGTAAACCCTTTGCCTCTAAGGCACCTGTGACAGACAGTAACTGAGTAAAGTGACTCAAAAACCTCTTCTTTAAAACAAAGCATTATTTATTCCTTCACCCAAATGTACATAACATGCAAAACAAAAGGAGTAAAACAATAAAATTCTCTCTCTCTTCTCTCCCCCCCCCGCCCCCCGCCCCAACTACAGCTTAATCTTTGCTTGCAATCATTTGTAAGTACCCTCAGCAAAGCTAATATCCATCTCTGGGTTGGAGAAGCAGACTGTCCTTCTCACAGTGTACTCTCTCTGTCTCTGTGTTTCTTCTTGTATGCCTATCAGCTCTCACCAGGACTCTCTGGGCAGCCCTCCCTCCTTCCCAAAGCCAGCATCTTTTAACATTTAGGATCCCATTTGATCCCAGGGTTTCAGCTTTGTGAAGAGTAAACCATACCAGCCTCATGGGAGACTAATTAATAGTTCTACTCCATTGTTCCCTTAAGGAGTCTTAACTTTGCCATTGTTTCGGTTCCTGTTGGTCTGCCCCTAAACACAGCCTCTTCTGATTTAACTCTGTGCATTCAAGCAGGACAATATCACACAGGTAACCTGAGGTTATGATACCGATAGAAATATTACACGTACCTTCCTCATTCTCCACAGAAGGGGTTTTATTTATCTCCACACCTAGAAGAAAGCAGAGTTGGTGGGGGGTGTTCTAAGACTCTCAGCAGGTGGAGAATGATGCCAGGAGCCAGCACACTTGGGTGGATACATATATGTTATAACATGATACCAGCTGTGAGAGCAAGCATCAGCATACTACCTAATGACCATGAAAAAAATTCTACTCACATGGACTTACTTTATTTAGTCTGTTACTGTAAATAGGGTTTTTTTTTTAAATGTCTTGCTATAGTGCTGACCTTGATATTTTTCACAGTGCATTTAAATGGATTTAACTCCTTAATGTGTGGTATGATGTATTTATTTTTATTGTATTTATTAGCTGTATTACTTTTCTATGTTTATGATTTGGGGTGGCATTGGTCAAATAAGAATCTGAAACCTCACAATCTGAGTTGCATAGTTGTGAACGTGGTGTTGTCTTCTGTGGCTGAGAAAAGAAATGGAAAAACTTATTTTGAAAGACTAGTTTATATGTAGCACTCTTCTGTCAAATGGTGGTCTACATAGGAATTGAGATTTTTCAAAGGTGTATCTCCGAGCACTGGGATCCCTGAGTTTAAGTCTCATTGTATTGATCTATAGTTTCCTTTACTTAAACAGTTCATTACAAGTTTGAAACTGAAATCCGTTTCCATATCAAAAGGTTAATTTTTTGTCCGTCTTTCAGCTAGCACTTTTAAAGTTGCCCGTGAGATCTAGGCTGCTGGTGGTATATTTTTAAATATATTTTTATATGATGCTGGTGCAGAATAATTTGTTTTACAGAGTTAATAGTACATGGACTTTATGAACAGAAAAGAGGAGGCAAATGGTAGGCTAAATCTTGAGCATAGTAGCCCCATCAGTATTTTTTATAGTATATTTTGGTAAAAATTAAATATGCTGCTTTTGAACATTTTGGAGCAAGTCTGAGAAAAATATCTTGGAGGCCCCTCAAACATAATCGTCCTTCAGCTACTGTGATCACACCACTATGCATAGAGCTAGCCATAGGATTTTGAAGAGGATCAGCACAATTATTCTTTGCATTCTGCTCCCCAATAATTTAACTGATTTGTTTTTATACAAAAGGGGAAATGCTTGTGCTGCCACCAGCAACCTCTACTGCTACAAGAAAAGAGGAGCCCAGCTGCACCAGAGGTCTGGAAATAGCTGCCAATAGTGTAAAAAAAATTCCAAGAGACAGTTCTCCAAATATGCTACAAGGTGGGGACTGCATGTCTGAGAACCACTAGTTCCCCATCAGTTCAAGAGTTTTATTTGAATTCTAGTGAATTTATTTTTTTCTCTTTTTTCCTCCAATTATTAAATTTTTGACTCTTGAGTTGCCAGTAATATAAGTGCTCAAAATAAACCTTAGAGATATAGGATATCTACTAGAGAAGTATAATAAAATAAAGGAGTACAAATATGTTAAATTCACTATCTTAACTGTTATATGACTTCTTTCTGCCATTTCTTTGTCCTCTCATTTTCTCCTCCTATTATCTCACTTGTTCTGTTCATTATTACCTCTCTTTCTCTACTTATTTCTATTATTTATTGATTTCTTCCTTTAATCTTCTTTCTTTTGTAAAACTGTAACTTCTTATCACTGGCCACTCTTCCTGTCACTTTGTTTCTGCTCCTCACCTACTTCTTGAAACCATAATTAAGAAAGAGGGAGAGTTGCAGGATGTCCATGAAAAAGGAGGAAATTGGATAGGGTAAGTGTGTCATTTACCTCTGACCATTTTTCTCTTTTTGCTCATTATAGTCCGATTGCATTTTTTCCTTCATTTTATTTGTGTTTCTCATTTGCCAGTATTTTTGGTTTGTTGTCTGTTTTTATTAAAGATTTTTTTTTTTAGTTTGTGCCAATCCTGTTCTCAGAAAACCAACCAATATAAAAGGTTTTGAAATTACATCAAAACTTGGTGAAGTACATTGGCTGCTGGTGTTACACCACTGTTCTCTTTCCCATCCATTTCCACTTGCAAATTGTGACGTTTTTACGAATGGAGCCAAAAGTCTAGATAAGTGAACCAGGGAATCATGGGAATATGCAAAATGAGATGATTTTAAGAGAGGGTGCTCACATAAAGGTGGGAAATACATATAAAGGTGTGTGGCCCCAGCAGGAGCTCCTCACTCATTCAGCATACACCCCTCTGGAAACTATCTGAAATAGTTAGACTTGGCAGAATTCTAGCTTTACTTTTTTATAATTTTGATTGATAGCAATTGGTTTATTTTTAAGCATTTTTTCCTATTTTTAGGGATTTAAATTTTCACAGTTGCAGGAATTTATGGTGGGGAGGTCAGACAATTATTGGTATAGACATTCAGAGTAAGACAGCTAAAAGTTTATAACTATTGATCCACAAATTGTAAATACATTTCAAAATATTCAAAGTAATTATCCTTAAATCAACCTTTAGTTAAGTTCTCAAGGAGCATTTTCTTATTTTCCCTATATGTTAATTTCAGTTATTATCGATGGAAATATTCTTCTTTGAGCAATGGTCCCTATATGTATTTCAAATGCGGGTGCGTGTGCACGCCATGTGCCAGAGTTGGAAGATTTCTGTAGCAATGTCTATTGACCTGCATATGCGTCTTACGTTGCCTCATGTGGGTTATAAGGTATATATGGCTATATAATGTTAAAAGAGGACCTGCAGGGCTACACACCCTCAGATCCTCTTACCACCATGTGGTCGGAGTTGGAATCTTCTCTCCCTGTGCTCATAGCCTCTATGAGAACAATCATCCCTTTTGTATAGTTAGTTCAGTTGTTTCTCTTAGTTGTGTACGTAGCTTGTAGTTAGTGAGCCCTAGTCTGCACTACGAGTTTAGGTCCAATTTAGCAGCGTTAGATCGATTTAACCCTGCACCCGTCCACACAACGAAGCCATTTTTGTTGACTTAATGGGCTCTTAAAATCGATTTCTGTACTCCTCCCCGACGAGGGGATTAGCGCTGAAATCGACATCTCTGGGTCGAATTTGGGATAGCATGGATGCAATTTGACGGTATTGGCCTCTGGGAGCTATCCCACAGTGCTCCATTGTGACCACTCTGGACAGCACTCTCAACTCAGATGCACTGGCCAGGTAGACAGGAAAAGCCCAGTGAACTTTTGAATTTCATTTCCTGTTTGGCCAGCGTGGCAAGCTGATCAGCACAGGTGACCGTGCAAATCTCATCAGCAGAGGTGACCATGCAGTCCCAGAATCGCAAAAGAGCTCCAGCAAGGACCAAACGGGAGGTACTGGATCTGATCTCTGTATGGGGAGACAAATCTGTGCTATCAGAACTCTGTTCCAAAGACGAAATGCCAAAATATTTGAAAAAATCTCCAAGGGCATGAAGGACAGAGGATATCACAGGGATCCACAGCAGTGCCATGTGAAACTTAAGAAGCTCAGGCAAGCATACCAAATAACCCAAGAGGCAAACGCCCGCTCAGGGTCAGAGCCCCAGACAAGCCGCTTCTATGATGAGCTGCATGCAGTTCTAGGGGGTGCCCCTACAACTACCCCACACCTGTACGTGGATTCCTGCAAGGGAGTCTCACGCATCAGGGATGAGGATTTTGGGGATGAGGAATATGATAGCGCACACCAGGCAAGCGGAGAAACCATTCTCCCCAACAGCCAGGAACTGTTTATCACCCTGGAGACAGCACCCTCCCAACCCAGGCTCCCGGACCTTGAAGGTAGAGAAGTCACCTCTGGTGAGTGTACCTTTGTAAATATAATACACAGTTTAAAAGCAAGCATGTTTAATGATTAATTTGCCCTGAAGACTTGGGATGCATTTGCGGCCAGTAGAGCTACTGGAAAAGTCTGTTAACGTGTCTGGGGATGGAGTGGAAATCCTCCAGGGACATCTCAATGAAACTCCTGAAGGTACTCCCAAGGCCTTTGCAAAAGGTTTCTGGAGATGGCAGCCTTATTGCGTCCTCCATGGTAGGACACTTTATCATGCCAGGCCAGTAGCACATAGTCTGGAATCATTGCATAAGAAAGAATGGTAGTGTACGGTCCTGGTGTTTGATGGCATTCAAGCAATATCAGTTCTTTATCTCTCTGTGTTATACTCAGGAGAGTGATATCATTCATGGTCACCTGGTTGAAATAGGGGAATTTTATTAAAGGGACATTCAGAGATGGTCGTTCCTGCTGGGCTGTTTGCCTGTGGCTGAAAAGAAATCATCCCCGCTGTTAGCCACACGGGTGGGAGGAGGGGTGAAGCGATTATCCCAGAGAATGGGGTGTGGGGGGTTAGTTGGGCTTGTGCTGCATGTTAACCCAAAAATATCAGCCCCTCCTTTTAAATGGCCAGTGTGTCTTTTTCAATTTTACTCTCCTTTTTTTTTTTCCTCCAGCAGCTGCAAATGTTTCAACGCTGCCACTCGCATCTCCGTTCCAGAAGCTAGCGCAGATAAGAAGGCAAAAAAACTGCACTTGAGGTGAAATGTTCTCTGAGCTCATGCAGTCCACCCAAACACTGGGTGGGTTTTTTTTTTTAAAGATCAAGATAAGAGTTGTCTCTGTGTGTCTGCATAATCAGCTCCAAGTCTTGCATTTCTGTTTATCATTGGACAGGACTGAGACCTGTATCTTCATAAATCAAAGTATGTTGTAGGTACTGCCAGACTGCCTGATGTACCTTCCTGCTCACTTTGCCATTTCTCTTCCCTATGCATGTTAAGAGCAGTAATTACTTTTATTCACGTAAGAGGTGTCTGGAATATTTTAAGATCATATGGGATCATGACAAGATCCCAATTCATGCATCCAGATAAAACTGTCTGGCATACAGGTTGTCAAGATTTTCTTCCACTTTCCATCACTGATAGATCTGATCCCATTCCTTCTGCAGAGCTGAAAATTTTCTGTGCCTGTTTAGTTAATATGCTCCCAGCACTGTGCTTGTAATAGATGGACTTTATCTCACTATTGAGGGAGTGTGGTCAGAACAATGTAATGGCAGTGAGGAATTCAGAATTCCTGGTTTTGCCACTGACTTATTGTGAAATGTTAGGCAAGTCCCTTTACTTCTCTGTATCTCAATTTTCCCCTTATGTAAAATGAAGATAATACTTCCTGGACAGGAGTGCGGAGGCTTAAGTAATATTTGTAAGATGCTTTGAGATCTTCAGGCAAAAGTGAACTATAAGTGCAAAGAGAATGGTGATCCTCATTTTGACTTGAAATAAATTCACGATATATAATAGAACAAGTCTTCACATTAAAAATAGCTTTACCTTCTATTTCAACATTTTGGGTCAAATTCAGATATGCTGTGAGAAGATACAATACCATTGAGTTGATGTCTGCATGTGGCCCTCTATCTCTGAGTAAGTCTGTTTGCATAGCTGTCATTCATTAATTTTGGAATGCAGTTTCTTCCTCCTTATATGGGTATAGAAGAATGGCATTAGAACAGCTCTTAATGAATCTTAATATATAGATGGTAATTGAAGAGCATATCCAAGGCTCTATTTTGTTCTTGCATTCAAAAGCCAGCATCATTAGGTGGAACCCATTTTAAGGAGTTTAGCTGTCCTTCATAAACAACATACATACAGTATACATAGCAAAAGAGAATGTTACAGTCTTAAATGAAGACTGGAATTAAATCTCCTGTTACCTCTCTGACCTGGTCTCTTTCTACTGTTCTCAGTTGTCCAGTTTGCTTAATACAAGCGGTAGGACTGACCATTCCCTTTGTTTCCTTTTCCTAGTCTCATGTTTTCTCCTCCTTCCATCTGTTCCCATATGCTTAGCGTTTCCTTCCTGACTTCATCTGTCTTGTCTTCTCCAAGTTTCTCCTTTCAAACACACTTCTTTCATGATACCTGTAAACCTAGTTCTCGCTTTAAAAAGTGTTGACAAAATAGATGTATATACACAAAAACATGGATCCAACAAGAGTCATGCATAACATCATTGCTGAAGTCCTTTTGCTTTTCGTGTGCTTCCTATTCTGTGCCTCACTTCTGCACTCTTTTAAGACTGTAAACTCTTTGGGGTCAACGATTCTGTGTTCATACTTGCTTGTAAAGTGCCTAGCATACTTTTGGTGCTACATAAATAATAGCACAACCCTTCCAAGCAAGAGTAACCCAGGCTTTGACCAATTCCCAAAGAGGACAGGTGTAAATTTGTTAGTTTAGGACTTTGAGAAATTTGGGATAGAACAAGGACCTAGAAAGAAATAAAACATGTCAGATTTAAATAGGAACGGTCAGATCCTGTTCCTAGCCAAATAAATGAGCTGGAGGCTGGACATCTCTATGGAGAAAGAGGGAGGTGCAGAGTGGCAGCGCTGTGGCATTCAGAGATTATTCACAGACCCTTGTAGCTTGGTCATCTAATAGAAAACTGACCTATTATTTCTCACTAGCCTGAGCTATAAGCAGTCGCTTACTACCTAGCTGTCCAGAATTAGTAATGAGGTGAGCATGGCCCCTAAGTTATGTATTTTCTTGGCTGCTGGTGGAGGAATAGAGGAAAGGCAAGATGGTAGTGTTTGCCAGTCCTCTGAAATACTTCTGTCTTCCACGTCACGTCAGTGTATATGGTGTTCAGATTTAACTAGTAGTTCTTTGAGTGCTGGTTCTAGTGTGTATTCCAGAAGAAGGTATGCACGCTCTCTCCACTCATCTGAGACTGGAGAATTTTAACAAACAGTGTCTGTTCATAAGCACCTGTGCAGTTTCCCTCCTCATGCCCTGAACCTAGGACATAATGGATTGTGCAGACTGGTACCTCTCCAGTTCCTTCTTACTGCCACATGGCATGAATTGGAATCCTCTACGTCCGAAGCTACCTCCATGTTTCTTCTTCAGAATCTATAAATATAATTGTACATAGTTTTTAGTCTTGTTGAAGTTCTAGTGTTATAATATAGTTAGTATAGCTTAGTTTCTTCCCTGCTTGGGGAGCCTCACTCTGTGGACAAGGATTATGCCCCAGAATCCCAGGTTTTAAGTACTGTATCTCCTGCTCCTTCTCCATGAGTGAAAAATAGCGGCATTGGCTCTGTTAGAATATTAAAACGGCCCTACTGGGTCAGACCAAAGGTCCATCTAGCCCAGTATACTATCTTCTGACAGTGACCAATGCCAGGTGCCCTACAGGGAATGAATAGAACAGGTAATTATCAAGTGATCCTTCCCCTGTTGTCCATTCCCAGTTTCTGGCAAACAGAGAGTAGGGATACCATCCCTGCCCATCCTGGCTAATAGCCATTGATGGACCTATCCTCTATGAATTTATCTAATTCTTTTTTGAACCCTGTTACAGTCTTGGCCCTCACAACATCCTCTAGCGAAGAGTTCCACGGGTTGAGAGTGCGTTATGTGAAGAAATACTTCCTTTTGTTTGTTTTAAACTCACTGCCTATTAGTTTAATTTGATGACCCCTCATTCTTGTATTATGAGAAGGAGTAAATAACACTTTCTTATTTACTTTCTCCACATCAGTCATGATTTTATAGTCCTCTGTCATATCCCCCCTTAGTCTCTTTTCCAAGGTGAAATGTCCCAGTCTTATTAATCTCTCCTCATATGGAAGCTGTTCCATACCCCTAATAGTTTTTGTTGCCCTTTTCTGAACCTTTTCCAATTCCAATATATCTTTTTTGAGACGGGGTGACCACATCTGCACGCAGTATTCAAGATGTGGGTGTACCATGGATATATATAGAGGCAATATGATATTTTCTGTCTTATTATCTATCCCTTTCTTAATGATTCCCAACATTCTGTTAGTTTTTTTGACTGCTGCTGTGTATTGAGTGGATGTTTTCAGAGAACTATCCACAATGACTCCAAGATCTCTTTCTTGAGTGATAACAGCTAATTTAGACCCTATCATTTTATATGTATAGTTGGGATTATGTTTTCCAATGTGCATTACTTTGCATTTATCGATATAGAATTTCATCTGCCATTTTGTTGCCCAGTCACCCAGTTTTGTGAGATCCCTTTGTAGCTCTTCGCAGTCTGCTTTGGATTTAACTGTTGCCTCGGAGAGGTTCACTTAGTGCTGCATCTGCAGCCCCTTCCCTCCCTAAATACACAAGGGATGAGAGCTCTGACTGAGGAAATACATTGTAGAGAAGGTCATGAGACCTCAGTCAGATTTGGGCCGGGAGAACCCCCTGTACATTGGCCTCAAATGACAAGAAACTCCCCTCCAAGCACAAGCTCAGGAGCCGAGGCCAGAGCTGCTGAGTCCAAGGAATCATTAACTAAGGCTTCTAATGAGAGTAAAGGGCACTCTCACAAAACACGGACAGATCCCCTTCCAGATCTGCCTCTAATAGGAGGGATTCCACCCTGTCTCAATCTTTGTCAAGTGAGTCCTTGTGTGTGTATGTGTGTGTCTCCAAGGACATAGTTGTACTTAAACCACCCAAACATTGAGAGTAAGGTGTGAAGGAGAGAGCATCCATCAGTACTGACTACAGCTGTGGTTCATAAGCTAAAAGATCGGCATCTACTGATGCTATCCAAGAGCTCCAGCTTAAACTCTTCTGTGGTACCCACCCACCCCTGAAAGAACCCGTTGACCACCATGACCATGGATGTAGCAGATCTGTCAATTCTGACTATTGGAACCCCCCACACTCTGTGGCAGAGTGAAACCTATATCTCCCCAGAAGATCTCTTCACCCTTCCCAACCCTCAATCTCCTCTGCTTTCGGGTCTGACCTTCCTGAAAGATGTTTTGACACCAGAGGAAGAAACCACCTTGAAGAGATGGGGATGCTCCCCTATCCAGTTCACAAGCTGGAGTATTCACCCATCAGTATTGACAGCTCCAGAACCTACTTTCTCTTTGGATGACTCAGAGGCTCTAGATGAGTCTACTTTCTCTCCAGACAAGCCATCACTACCACTTAGGGAGGTTAGTTTGGACACGGGCTCCATCCTCCAACCAGATATGACTATCCACGGACCTCAGGGTACCTAGTGCCATGGGGTCCCCCTGAACCAATCAACCCTTCATACTTAACCTATTGGGGCCCATGGAATCATTATGCTAGATACCCTGGATCCGCCAGCCCTCTCCTAGATGACAGCAATCAACTTGTTGGAGTACAAGAGAGAAGAAATGGATCTGGCACAGGTCCTGATGGATGTATCATCTTCCTCACCAGATGAGGCAATCGCCCCACTTTCACCATCCCCACCTGATGACCACAGGCAATATCAAGAGCTCCTGCAGAGGGTGGTGACTGAGTTTGGGATTCCATTCAAGGAGGTCCAAGATACTCAATATAGGCTCCTTGACATCTTGCAACTTTTTAGTCCCAGCCGAATGGGCCTCCCAGTAAATGGGCATCATGGAACCAGCCAGGGTAGTTTTGACATTCTCCTGTGCCCCCAACCTGAAAAGGGCTGAGAGATGCTATTTTATACTAGCCAAAGGAACAGAGTTCCTCTCTGCACACTCAGTTGTGGTGCTACAAGCAGCCACCAACAGATCCAGGCTACTGCATCCTGAGGCAACACCTGTAGACAAGGGCTCTGGATTCCTTGACCTTGTATGGAAGAGTTGTCACCAGCCATCAGGTTAGAATTGCTAACTAGCAGGCCCGATAGTAAAATATGATTTCACCAACTACACCAAATTCTTGGATTTTAAGGACAAACTAACTCAAGAGAACAGAGCCCAATTTAAGCCCTCATTGAAGAAGGCGAACTGGTGATCAAAACTTCTCTTCAGTCTGGAGTGGATGCTGCTACTATCACATCTGGAGGGATAGCTATGGCAGTATTTATGAGGTGAGAGTCTTGGCTCCAGTTCTCAGGTCTCCCCAGGGAGCTTCTGAGTACCCTTCAAGTCTAATTTATTCAACAAAAAGACGAATTAAGTTTTACACTGGCTAAAAGACTCTAAGACAGTCCTCCGCTCCCTGGGCATTTATACCCCAGCCCCAAAGAGAAAACACCACAAACAGGTGTACAAGCTGAGACCGCCCCCTCAGCCATTCTACCACCAGTGTCCCTTTGAATCACCATGCAAACTCCAGAGGACACAAAGGCCCAGGTTTGATGACTGGCGATCCCTTGATTCGAGGATGATCTCTACCACAGATTTTCATATGCATCCTGAGATGACTCAGGAGTCTGACCCTGGAACTGCAAATCTGCCTGCAGTAGGTACAGACATTTTGTGGCAAGCCAGCTGCCTGCTGGGAGAAAGTTTTTCTTTTTTCTTCCTTCCTCCTCCTCTCTCTCTCTTTCAGCTTCGAGGGCAAGGCGCTTCTCCTCAAAGCAGGCCGCTGCCTGATGGAGGATATGGCGCCATTGGGGTCGGTTGGTGGTTTGCTCTTCCCAGTTTATGATGTCCACATCAGTTTTCTTAAGATACACTTTCCGTGTGTCTTTGTAGCGTGGCCCTGGTTTACAGCTGCCTCTACGTCAACTGCACCTACTCAACTCCATCCACTATCTAAGGATTACCTTTGATAGGGTGATCAAGAACTGCCTACCCTTATTGGTGCTATTCCCTATTGCCCCTCAAATCTTTGGTTACCACCTCATTCTTTCCACCCACAATTAGAAGGCATTAAAACAGTTATTAGAGATCATCCACTTTGGCTACTCGGTAGATTTTTCCTGATCCCTCTTCAGGGACCACTCTCATAAGGAGATTCTCCATCAGGAGACTTTCTCCTCCAATGAGAGGCCACATAGGAAGTGCCACCCCAGCACCAATGGAAAGGTTTCTACTCCCCATATTTCATAGTTCCCAGGAAAAATTGGTGATGGATACCCATTCTCAACCTTTGGCAATTAAATGCTTTTAGTCACAAATAAAATTCTGGTCACGTTGGCATCAATAATCCCCGCCCTGGAGGAGGGCACGTGGTTCATGATATGAAGGTTGATTACTTTCATGTGTATGTTCATCCATCCCACAGAAGTTCTTCAGATTTGCGGAAGGACAAGAACACTGCCAATTCAGAGAACTTCTGTTTTGGCAAGCAGCAGCATCCAGGGTCTTCAGAAAGATCTTCTCTGTGGTGGAAGTTCAAATGCGATGCCTGGCTACACCATCTTCTCATTCCTGGATGACTGGCTCCTGATGGACCAATCCAGCCAGGAAGTCCAGTTTGCAACTCTATTCTTGCTCCATCATCTGGTAACCTGGGGACTCTGTGTCAACAAAGAAAAGTCCACTTTGACTTCCACAAGGACAATAGACTTTTATAGAAGTAACCCTAGATTTGACTTCAGCAAGGGCCTACCTTTGTATAGAAAGATTCCAGGCCAGGAACAGCTTGACAAGATGAGTTACTCTCAGATCTCTGACTACTGCCTAGGTCTGTCTTTCCCTACTAGGCTGAATAGCCTCATGTACTTATGTAATGCTGTTTGCCAGGCTCCACCTCTGACACCTACAGGCTTGCTTTGGTCTGTTTACAAACCAGACTGAGCTAACATGAATACTAAGCTAACAAATCCCACCCAGGTCACGACTTGTCTTGTCTGTTGGATGAACCTGGAACAAGTGTATGTGGGGGTTCCTTTCCTTAGGCCAACATGACCATTGTCACAGACTCATCTCTCATTGGATGGGGAGTTCACGTGGACAGTCAAACCATGCAAGGCACTTGGACTCCTCAGGAAGTCAGGATGCCTATCAGCCTACTAGAGCTGAAGACAATCTGCCTAGCTTGCTGTGCATTCCTTCCACTTATTCAGTCCTGCCATGTCCAGACAATGTCAGATAACATGACAATTGTATTCTGCATAAATAAGGTGGAGCTAAATCCCTTCCTCTTGGTATAGAGGCAGTCAGTTTATGGAGCTGGGGCATAGGAAACCACATAGCACTCTCTCCTACATGTCCACCAGAGTGTTTTGTGCACCTGGTAGGTAATCTCAGCAGGCACCTCTCCAAAGACCATGAGCGGGAGATTCAGGATGGAATTGTGTATGAAATCTTCACCCAGTAGGGAACACCATCCTGGAACCTGTTTGCATTCCAGACAAACAAGAATTTCACCTTTATATTGCTCCAGATTTGCTCTGGGCCAGGGCTGATGCCCTTCTGTTACCCTGGACACTACCTCAGATGTGCCTTCCCTTCCATCCCACAAGGTCTATGAAAAATTTGCTACGACAGAGGTGAGTTCATTGTAATGGGCCCAGACAGTTCTGATTTCTGGACGTTTAGTGGATGTCAGCCTGTCCTCTTTTCAGCATCCAGCCCTTCGCAAATGTAGTAACTCACAAGAATGGCAAGACCAGACATCCCAGTCCCAATCCTCTTCACCTCACTTTGTGATATTTGGATGGTCCTCAGACCTAGAACATTCATGCCCAGAGGCCATTCAGTCTATCCTCAGTCAAACTAGAAAAAATCCCACTAGCAAATGCTTTCTGGCTAAATGGACACAACGTAATAAGTTATCCCTAGAATCAGTAGATATCCCTTTAGGGGTTTCCATTAATTCACTGTGCATCCACCTAGAAGCAATCAGTGCTTTCTTTGCTCTGATAGAAAGCTACTCCATTTTTACTCACCTAACAACAATTAGATTCCTGAACGGTCTTGTGGTAGTGAAACTTACACCATGATGGCACCTCAACTTGTACTATCAGTAATTACCTGATCACCTTTGAACCATTGGCCTCATGTTCAATGTCCCTCCTCTCCATGAAGTTCACCTTCCTAGTCGCTATCAGCCAGAAGGGTGAGTGAACTAGGAGCCCTCATGGCTGACTAAACATACACCATATTTCATCTTCTTCTCCACCTGAAATTGATCCACAAGGTTATTTTCAAGTTTCATATGAATCAACATATTCACTTACCAATATTCTTCCCAAACCTTCATCCTGACCATGAGTAGAGGAGACTTCACACTCTCAATGTCAGATGGGCTTTGGCATTTTAACTGCAAAGAATGAAATGGATAAAATCACCAAGATTACTTATTGCTATAGTGGAATGATTGTGAGGACAAGTATGTGCTCAGAGACTAAGTGGATCTCCGGCTGCATCATTCTTTATCAACTGGTGTATATTCCTCCACCGGATGGGGGTGAGAGGCTACCTGGCACTCCATCTGCAAATTCACAAAACATTACACATCAGTCCAGGCCTCTTGCAGCCACTGGGACAGCAGTATAACAGACATCTATATCAACTGTATCCTCATACCTACCTCCTGTTTGAATTCTGATTACCAATTACTCATTTTTACACATAGGGATGAGCTGTCAAAGAAATGGAGGTTACTTACCTGTAAACCAGAGGTTCTTCAAGATTTGCGATTCCTATGTGTATTCCATTACCTATCGTCCTTTCCCTCTCTTTTTTGGATCTTTCTGATTTGCAGTAAGAAGAGAAACTGGAGAAGGGTCAGTCCACCCCCCCCTTACACCTTTGGTTGAGAGCAGAAGGAGGGCAACTACGTGGCCACGGACCAATGGGCACTACTAGCTAGAAATCTCTGGTCTCAGGCATGTGGAGTGCATGCATGCCTACATATGAATAAAGATAGTGACCACACATCTTGAAGAACCTCCATTTCTTTATCCAGCTTTTGGGGGGAGGGGGTTGTTTTGTTTTTAGGTTTTCCCCAAACATTGCAATATCTAGGATACAGCAGGATTTTTTGGTTGATACAGCTGGTTGATGAGCTGTATGCTATTTTTGTTCTGCTGACATCTGGCTCATATGTTGCCTTGTTATTGCCCCAAATGGATGTACAAAGTTCTTGAATAAGAATGGTGACAGGACTCACCCTTTCAGGACTCAATATGAGAGAGAGTTTTTGAGGACAATGACGAGTTGTCCATCATGATTTCTTGGGATCTATTGGAAAGAAACTGGAAAAGGCAGTTTAGCACAGTTCAGTTGATTCCTATCAGGATATATATGGGTCAGCAATACTTACAATCAGCAGCATCAAAAGCAACTGAAAGATGGAGAAGTATGAATGGTGATTTTTTTCATTTTTGTCTGTCGCTAGGAGGTTGTATATCACTGCCATGGCCTGGCCTTATACTAGATTGGTGCTTTGGTTGGTTGACAAACCCAGATGTTATGGGAGACCATTTACTACTACCCTCTTCGTAATCAGTCCTAATTTTTCCTTTGACTTCTTCTGCTATGTTCTAGTCCAGGCTTTTTGGGGGGATGGATGTGGGGGCGGGGGATCCCCCTTGCTGGTTACTGTGGGCTCTTACCACTTGAGGAATTGTTACAAAATTTTCCATTCAGTCATTGGTGAGAAGGGGAGACTTCAGAGGGATGTGAGTCTTGGGCCCTTTTTTCCCCCCTGTCATGATCTCGCTATTGCCTATTACACATTATTAGGAGTAGGCTGGTTCAGATAAAATGAAAATGCTGCTAAACTCCTGTATCAAATCTTGAGTGGGTAACTTAAAATAAAATTTTAAAAGCCTAGTTTACTGGCCTCTTCCTGATTTTAGCTGGGCAGGAAATAGTGGGAGAATAGGTTCTTTCCTACCCTACTGAAACTAGGAAGCATTGGAAATATTCATGCACGAGAGAGCCTATCCTTCCTATCTCTAACTCCGACTCATTGCTCTGTTTTTCTGCTGCCTAACATTAAGGTGAAGTTTGGACTTAATGTGGATCATGCTTGGTGGCTGTGAAAATCACATTCTGAACACCAGCAAGCCTTTTTTTCTTTTTTTTTTTTTTTTAAAGGAGGTACATAAGGATACAGATGGCTTTAAAGGAATTTTAAGATTGGGGGTGGGGGGACCTCTTATCCCATGGCAATTTAATACTGAATCAGACTCCATCATTGCAGCTATCTGTAGTTCCCCCACCACAGGCTGATTACTAGAATCCATTGGGGGCCTACACAGCACATCCCATCCAAACTAAATAAATCTGCTTTCTGTTAACAGCAGTTTGCTAACAGATGTGGCCCAGAATCTGAACCTGTATTCACTGTATAGCCCCTGAGTCAAAATTTGGATGGTTTAGCTAAAATCAATAAATGATAACAAAAGTTAACTAATTACACAAAATATACATCCAAAGTTGTGAGGAAGTAAAAGTACTATTGGCTTTTTCTTTGCCCTTCAACTCTGTGTATCCTAGTTTTGTACATAATTTGAATGGCAAGAATGATGCCATGCAGCTCTCATTCTAATTATGTAAATTCAGTGTTCTCCCTTCTGAAATTTGCTGTGCATCTGGGCTAAGGACAAGGAAACCTGCCAATTGTGGAAGAGGCTGTGCTTAAAGTTTAAAAGCAGGAAAAGAGGTCAAACAGACCTAAATAAGTAATGTCATATGTATTCTGTTCTGTAGAATTTTATGACTTAGAAAATATTGATGCACAGGTTAAAACTCTCTTGAATCTGCTCTAACTTGCCTTTCCAGCATTTATTTAACAAGTCATTTTAGGTCTACTTGACCTTGGCAGTAATTACAGTGGTCCTGGTTCCCCAGAGGGGATTGGATTTTGAACAATTTCTCCAATGTACATAGGAACAAACAGACTTTACTTACACATCAAGAATTATGTGTTTTCCTTTTCCAGTTTTTTTCCTTCCTAGACACTTTCTGTGACCTTTGTAGGTAAAAGTTCCATTTAAGCTCTAAGTTGTGCTAAAAATATCTTAGCAATATGATATATGTCCTTATATTAAATTTAAATTAAGTTGTCTTAAACACTGCCAGTTGTGCTCTGGTACGGGATTTTTTTTTTTTTTAATACTCCAATGTGACACACAATGGTGCATCTATTCTTGTCTATTTTCTGCCATGTATTATATGCTTTGCTCTGCTCTGTAATGTGCTGGAAATAGTTGGCTTTTTTAAATAGGTAGATTTTTATAGGTATGTAATAGAAGGAATATATTTGAAAATCATAAGAAAAGTACTCCTAGAATAATAGTGACACCTGTTAACTGACAGGTGTTTCTTGGCAAGCTTTGTGGTTTTAATTACATTTAGAAAATGTTCCTTTATTAGAGGGCCACAAAATTATATAGCAATAAAAATCTATAGTCTTTGGATTGACATAACACTTATGTTTTTATTTTCTGTGGGGAGTTTGTAACTTAACTATATTTCTGGTTAATGCCAGACACTTTATTATATGTTTGGACTCTTTTTTTAAAGTTTATGTTTATATAACCTAGTTATCACCCACCAACCTAGTCAATAATTAAACAAGTAACATAAAAACTCAGACTACTTTTTATTGCTTTGTACTGAGTTTGAACCATAGCTTTTCAACACTAGGCTTTTTGATGACACTGCTTGTCTGCTCATCATTGCAACTTATTTTTACGCCCCACACCAAAAAAAGTATTTTATAATGAAAGGGAACTTTGACCTATAGTACAAGGCCTTTTCCATTCTCTTTGAGAAATAGTATTTCTTTTTCTTTAGAATACTGCTGTGAAGGCTTTTAATTAGAACAACTGGAAACAAATAACATTTACTTCTTCTCAAGTTGCTGTGATCAGAGCACTTCTATCACCAATGGAAAATAGCTACAAAGTATAGTTTCCATAGCTGCAACTTCAACCAGTGATGATTTTTCTCTCAGAAGAGATTTCAGACTATTATACTTAATTGGAGAGAGTGAAATGCAAAATCAGTGCAGAGGACCCCTGTGCAAGGCCATTTGGACAGTGCATGACTCATGGGCAACATTAAGGCTGGGATATTCAAAGGGGCCTCATTGAGTAAAGTGCCCAACTCCTATTGGCTATCAGTGCAAATCCCTGCCCAAGGGCTTAAGTGGTGTGAAAGTCTCTGAATTGGGGTGAATTTCATCCCATTAGTATTAGTTTCTCAGCAGTTTCACTACACTATATTTAATATTTGTACAACTGTGGGCAAGACAAATTAAAATAGTTTTTTGCAAGATAAAGCTTTTGTCATTTGTAATTTAGATGATGATGATGATGATGATCTTTAAAATACTAAATATTCTGTATATTCTGCACAAAGTGAACTTTTAATGCTCACAAAAGGTAATAGACAACTTAGAATACAGAGAGGTAGTTAGTCCCCATGCCAGTCAGTCCTTGGCCTCTCTGCTGAGACTACCACAAGTTGCCAAATGTGGTGATTTGTATGTGCTTTACATAGGCGTCTAATAAGAGTAAGACTGAGACTATCCACACACTTCACACAGATCACTGAACAGCCAGCACTTCGTATGAATTTCATGTTACTACCAAGTCAGTCTGGATTCAAACTGTTGTCCTGGAAGTGGGAGGCTCTTTATTCCATTGCCAGTTTCCTAATGTATCCATGGTATGTTAATATTTATTTTGTCAATAAGTGAAAAATTAAATTGGTATCAAGGTTTCCGTATTGTAAAGCAATTTCTGTTGTTACTGAGTTAAAAATGTATAACTTCCAGTTTTTGGTTTACAAATTCCTCCATAGGCCTGACTAGAAAATAACTTTTTTTAAGAAAATGGAAAGTAAGCTAGCATTTCCTAGTTAACTTTGCATTGAAGAATACAACACAGGTTAAAAAGGAGAGATTCACAAAGATCTCTGGGACATTACAAATTTATGCCAGACTCTTGTATCGTATGATATGGTATCTAAAACAGATCATTTAAGGGCTGCTGCATTTACTGTTCTATGCTGTAAAGCAAAAGTCTTCATTACCCTGTAAATATTGCCGTAATTTGTACAAAGTTAATATATTGTATGTATTTTATAACTTGCAGTAGTATAAATGTTCACCTATTTTTCATTCAGTATAGAATGTTGAACTCTTCAATTATATAACACCAATATTTAAGTATGAGAATTAAATATTTAATTTTAGTAAATATGTAGCTCTACCAGATATTCTACAGCTCCAGACTGATATGATGTTCTCTCTCACTTTGAACAAAAAGGCTGCAAAGACAGTCGCAGAACATGTCATTTGGGTTTAATTTTTCCCACAACACTTTTTGTATGCATAAAACCTCAGAATTTTCTCTACCACAAACGAGTGTTTTCAGCAGCTCTGACAACACAAGGACAGCTCATATATAACTCAAATGCTTCCTTTTAAATACTTAATTCCCTAATGGTGCCTGTCTGTCAGGCCTTCCCTGAAGACTGACAGCTGGTGGAATTAGGCATTTTTTCTCTCCTATAAAGAACTTTCAGTAACCCCTTTCTGAGCGTGGTGGGTGCCAGATATATACACTGAGTCACACTGCCCCAAAGAACTTACAATCTGAAACGTGGAGATATGTCTGCACACTTCGTGTAGGTGCTTTAGATTAGAACAGCCTTCCATTGTGTGTAAATATTTGTAGAATATTCCCCAAAGTTTCCAGATGTAATTAGACTGAGGCATAAACTGTTGACAAAATTTTCAGCCCCGGAGGAGTGAAGCTAGCCACCTCCAGCAGATTTGTCTGTCACTGTCACAAGCATACTGCCCACTCTCTGTGTTATCTTTTGTCTCATTCGGTCTACTACAAAAAACTCTTCATTCGCCTTTTAAGATTTATTGTGACAGATAAATTTTGTGGTAGTAGCCTTGTGATCTCAAGGGTCAAGGCTGAATTATGATGCAGATCAGAGCAATTCAATTTCAGTGTTCTCTGTTTCACTGAAAGGGGTACTGCTGTTTTTCTGTTTAACTAGTGCTGGTATATGTTATTTAAAAATATTTTTAATTTTATATATTTCACTGCTGTAACTTTCTTTAAAGCTACAACTGTATCTTATGTGGCCAATAGTCCATTGTTCATCAGGCAGCCAGTCTTCTTCTTTGATAATGCATTGTTTTTGTTAAGGTTATGAGTTCACAAACCTCAAATGTAAATTATGGAAAAACAGATTTACAGAAGTTTTGCATGTATATTTTCTACTGTCTTGTTTCCATGGGGCTATTTTCATTCACATAGACAGATGGATGTATTGGCTAGGCAGTGTTCATCAAGTCAAAATACAAAAATATGTGGCAATGTATGTGCCAAGATCATGCCTAGGGTTTGGCGTATTGCCTGTGACTGTATTTCAAACATAGGCAGATGGAATTCTTTTCTATAGCCTTTGCAGTTGAAATGGGTAAGTCTAAGATGTGGACTTCACTCTTTATATCCTTTTTATCCACAGACAAACTGACTGAAAAATAGTGGACAAAACCAAGTTGGTTCTATGGGAGATATATCTGTTTACAGGAGGTACCTACGTACTTGATGGGCTTTTTTTTTGTTTGCTTGTTTACCATTTCTAATACCCTAAAAGTATCTGCGTATGTATCATCTGCTTTTGGGTGTCTCTGCTCACATTTGGATGTTTCCACATTTTTGTAGGATTAGGAAAATCTATTTTAACCTCAAAAGGATATCGCTAGCAATTCAGAAAGCCAGTGAATACAGTCTACTACATTTTGGCACTGGAGTCTTCAAAGGGGATTTAAGAAGGAGAGGGAGGGAAAGAAACATGCAGCTGTCTGATGTAGTGATAGAGAGTGGACATACAGACACTCGTGAAAGTAGAGGGTAGAATTTATCTTTGGCTGAACTCAAATAGGATAGAGAAGCAAAAAGAATATAGACATGCCTGATTTCAGAAGAACACTTGTTTGTGCTTACTACACCAAAGATATTGCTTAAGAACAGTTATGTTAGTAAAACTGACTGTCAGGTCAATGTCTAGCTAGTGGAGTGGTGAAAGTTATGAACTGTGTTTTCAGGATTTTTTCTGTGGCATTTTTTACTTAATTTTCTTTTCATTTACTAGTAAATTTCCAACTTGTGGTGCCCTCTCCCCTCATTTTGTGTCAGCCTCTCCTTGAATGCAAGAAGTAGTGATGGATACCAATTTCCTGTAAGTTGGACAGGGGAGGCATTTTGTAATCATTTTCTCCTGTAACTTAATATAAAAGTTCAGTCTTTCATGTGGTTCAATTCATTTACTGTATAGAGAGGATCCATAACATTTTCATTTTTCCAAACTAGAATTTTTATTGGTACATTTTTGTTTGTAACTGAAACTTGGAACCAGAAAGTTCTCCAGTCGTCACTAATATTTCCATAAATTTCCTTTTATAAAACTATGTTTATGTGCATTTCAGTGACAAACCAATCAAATCATATTTAAGTCTTAGAATATGTACCGAAGCAGTTTTTTTCAGACTGTATTACTGTTTGCAGTTCAGTTAGTTTCATACTCAGTTGCCAATCTGAGATCTTTGTTTAAAATTTTAAGACAAAACAACAAGAGAATAACACTTGAGAGATATTTTTGTGTCTTTTGGCCAATAAAGAAAATGACAGATCTTCCTTCTACTTTAAAACTTCAGGTAAAAGCTATATATAAAACACATTAACTTATGCATTAAGAAATGTAGGTAGGTTTCCAAAATGGATTGGGAGTTGTCTTTGAAAGTCAGATTTCAAAGCTTAAAGTGCAGCTTACTCAGATTGGATGCAGTTCTTCGCTGAGTTCTGCAGTCTGAGACAGCTGTTTTTTCTGGTGTTCCCTGTTGGAGGAAAATTCTGGCTGTAAACCTTATTCTTGGCTTAGGTGTTCATAGGATCAGGCTCTAAGTAAAAATATAAGTACAACAATCTTTTAACCTACTGTTCATTTAATGAAAACACTTCTATTCATATTTTATCTTTTATAAATCCTTACCTCCCCTTTATTTTTTCCTAAAAAGAACTCCCAATTTCTGGGCCTACACTAAATTGTAAGTTTCGCCATATGAAGAAATGACAGCAGTAGAAAATGCAGATTTACTCTACTTGTAAACAAGTCTTAGAAGATGAAGTAAATGTTGATCATGTTTCATAGAATCATAGAAATGTAGCGCTGGAAGGGATCTCGAGGGGTTATCTAGTCCAGCTCCACATGCTGAAGCTGGATGGAGTATACCCAGACTGTCCCTGGCAGGTATTTGTCTAACCTATTCTTATAAACCTCCAGTGATGGGGATTCCCTTGGAAGCCTATTCCAGTCCTTAACTATACTTATAGTTAGTTTTTTCCTAATATCTAACCTAAAACTCCCTTGCTGCAGGTTAAGCCAGTTACTTCTTGTCCTACCTTCAGTGGGTGTGGAGGACACTCGATCACTGTCCTCTTTATAATAGCCCGTAACATATTTGAAGATGTTTCCAGGTCCTCTGTCAGTCTTTTCTTGAGACTAAACATGCCCAGTTTTTTTAACCTTTCCTTATAGGTCAGGTTTTCTAAATCTTTTATCACTTTTGTTGCTCTCCTCTGGACTCTCTCCAGTTTGTCCACATCTTTTCTAAAGTGTGGCACCCAGACAGTGCTCCAACTGACGCCTCACCAGTGCCAAGTAGAGTGGGGCAATCACCTCCCAAGACTTTCATATGTCATTCCTGTTAATACATTCCAGAATGATAACTAACCTTTTTCACAACTGCATCACATAGTTGACGCATATTCAATTTGTGATCCAGGATTTTTTTCAGCAGTACTAATGCCCAGACAATTATTCCCCATTTTGTAGTTGTGCAGTTTAATTTTCCTTCCTAAGTGTACGACTTTGCACTTGTCTTTATTGAATTTCATCTTACTGATTTCAGATCAATTCTACAATTTGTCAGGGTCATTTTGAATTCTAGTCTTGTCCTCCAAAGGTCTAACCACCACTCACAGCTTGGTGTTATCTGCAAATTTTATGGGCATACTCTCCACTCCATTATCCAAATCATTAATGAACATATTGAGTAGTACTGGACCCAGGACAGACCCCTGTGGGACAGATACTTGAACCTACCTTGAAGCACAGCAGTCTCCAGTTGTATTCAAAATGCCATGCCTAAACTAATTCTAGAGTGGGTATATACAGTGGTGATGCATTTGAAAGACCAGTTGCTAGCAGACATGGTAAATTTAAAGAATAAGGTTAAGTTCTATTCCAAGGAGAAGGAAATGACTTGCAAAATCAGGATGTGTGTCATTAGGATACAGAAGTGACATCATGATCAATGTAATTTATGGTATACAGTGCTTGTTACATGAGCAGAGTAAATCAAGTAGCATCAAAGCAGTTAGTTGTTTGACCCTTATGTTTTACTTCTTTTGTCCTATATGGGATTTTATCTTAATAACCAGGGATATCAACAAGGGTTTAAAATATGTTACACATCTGTTTGCAATTGGCTAATTTTGATGCTGGATTTCCTGAAGAGTTAAGGTAACATAAAGAATTGAGAGGGGATTAAAAGATTGTTGAGATTTCCACCTAGACTGCTTTTACAGTGTTTTCTTTTGGATTCATTTGGTCAGTTGCATTAAGGTCAGCTGCTTCTAAAGTATTCCAAAAAGCAAATTATTTTTTTTTTTGTTATATAGGAACCTTACCTTCTGTGATTGCTCTCAGTGTAAATAATGCAGTTGTTGAACATTAAATAACAACATACACATATACAAAGGCTCCCAGGCCAGCCAGTTAGATGGAGAACAAAACTGGATTAGGGTTTGTCACTGTAGAACAAATAATGTCACAACAAGATATAATTATTCACACATTTCAACACTGAAAACTTGAATAGTTTGAGTAGTTGATCGGCTGCATGGCTGCTTGTTGACTTAGCGAACACATAAGGGTATTGGCACCTAAGGGTTATTAAACTGATAAAATACAGGTTTCAGAGTAACAGCCGTGTTAGTCTGTATTCGCAAAAAGAAAAGGAGTACTTGTGGCACCTTAGAGACTAACCAATTTATTTGAGCATAAGCTTTCGTGAGCTACAGCTCACTTCATCGGATGCATACTGTGGAAACACATCCGATGAAGTGAGCTGTAGCTCACGAAAGCTTATGCTCAAATAAATGGGTTAGTCTCTAAGATTCCACAAGTACTCCTTTTCTTTTTGATAAAATACAGATTATCTGCTTTCTCTTGTGCTCTCAGTTTAACATTTGCCCTGTAACCCAGACGTTACCTGTCTGCTGCCATAGTTACTAGAAACAGCCTTCCCTGGAACTGGTTTCAGGGTCAAGTACAAAGATTGTGGAGAAGGAAGAATGTTTTGTTGTTTTTTTTTTGTCTGTTGATGTAATATGAGTGTCAATTGCTCAGGTGGCAACTCAGATGATGCAGTAGATACATGTGAGGCCAAGTATCCTGAAAATGCCAAGCTCTCTTTATCTGCTGTATGATACTGGCAGGCTCAGGTAACCTGGTCAATACATTTCGAGGAGGCCAGAAAAATATTAAGTAATTTGTCAGAGGCAATAAAAGTTCTTTGGGGGGCAGGGTGTTTGGAGATACTCAACCCAGTGGGCTTTTTTTTTTTTTAGACATGCCTGCCTTTGGTGCAATGTGGTGTGTTCAAAAGGTGACAGCCTTTTTCTTCCCTCTCTTCTTCCCCCCACAACACACATACAAGCAAACCGCTCTTCAGAAGGTATAGCTGGGCGTACAAGTCACTTTTGGTAGGGCTGGGTTAAGCAATGGATAATGGGGAGGGGAGCCAGATAAACTCCAAGTTATAAGGAAATATCTTCCTCTCGGCTTCCCTTCTTAAATTGAACATGTATATAAAGAGTTTTGTATCTGGTTGGGCCATTAAATTATAAATTATTTTGGCAGGGACTTTATTTTTCTGGGACATTTACAGCACCTGTTGTACAGTACTGTGTATGCTTGGAGGTATATAAGAATTTCCACTTTGTTTTCATCTCCTGTTTGTTGTTGTTATCTTAGTTTAGGACTTTACCCTGCAAACTCTTACTGATAAGTGCAGTGATTACTATCATGAACAGTCCCTACTGAAGTCAGTAGTGAACACAGCATGCCAAATAATTGTTCGCAAGGTCAGTTCCTTAGATTGTATGTTCTCTGGAACAGGGGATCAGTCTTGATATGTGATGTAAAGTGGCATGCACATTAAAACTCTGCTGAAGTAATAAATCTTGCAAATATATAGTGGATGTCCTTAAATATTCCAGTGGTTTGGAAGAGTCTACCAGTTCTTCTAGAAGCCTCATTTTAAAAATGAGGTCTATGTCTGAAACCACTAGATTCTCTCAGATTGGGGAAGTTCACCCTGAACTGTGTTATTTTTGCTAAAATGAACATTTTTGTAGGCCAGTATTTACAAAAATTAGGTTAACAAATCCATACTTAGGCACCAGCCTGATATTCAGAAGTGCTGAGTACTCAGCTCTCCCATTCAGGTTAATAGGTGGTGTTGGGTATTCAGCACTTCCGAAAATCAGGTGTCTAAATATGGATATGGAGTCTAAGTTCTTATATTTTTTAACAATCTTTGTTATAATATGTTGACATTCAGCTTTCTACTAAGTATATTACTTAGAAAAATTGTACTTACTACGTTACCTTTGCTTTTGTCATTCCTTCTTTCCCTTCCTTTAGTTCGTTTTTCCTGTTCTTTTATCTCTTGTGTATCTTACCGTATTTTTGTTTTCATTGTAGTATATTGTGTCCTCTTCCTCCATCATGTTTCTAATCTCTCCCTCCCTTCCTCTTCTCAGCAATATTTCCTTCATTTCCAAGACCCCTTAATCTTTTGATTTTCTCACTGTTTCCCTTATCCAAACAGTATTTTCCTCTTCTTACCCTCTGCTCCCTTTATGACTCACCCACCCAAGTCATGCACAGTCAGTCTGCTACCTACCTGAAAACACAAGCCATGTACATCCACTCTCTGACAACCGGTGGTGGTAGGTCTTTGGGACCCAAAAACTAAAAGGGAAGACAAGGGCTTTGTTAGCTTGTGGAGGAGAAAGGGCCCCTGAGGCATTTTGTTTCTTGTTTATTGAGGATTTCACACTTTGAAATCTTCCTACTTTATCTTTGATGGCAGCCTGAATAGGACATGTCAGGTACTCAGAAGAGCACCTTATGGTAACAGTGGCAAAGAGTCCTGTGGCACCTTATAGACTAACAGACGTATTGGAGCATGAGCTTTTGTGGGTGAATACCCACTTTGTCGGATGCATGTGGTGGAGATTTCCAGAGGCAGGTATAAATATGCAATGAAGAATCAGGCTAGGGATAACGAGGTTAGTTCAATCAGGGAGGATGAGGCCCTCTTCTAGCAGTTGAGGTGTGCACACCAAGGGAGGGGAAACTGCTTTTGTAGTTGGCTAGCCATCCACAGTCTTTGTTTAATCCTGAGCTGATGGTGTCAAATTTGCAAATGAACTGAAGCTCAGCAGTTTCTCTTTGAAGTCTGGTCCTGAAGCTTTTTTGCTGCAGGGTGGCTACCTTTAAATCTGTTATTGTGTGTCCAGGGAGGTTGAAGTGGTGTTCTACAAGTTTTTGTATATTGCCATTCTTAATATCTGATTTGTGTCCATTTATCCTTTTACGTAGGGACCGTCCAGTTTGGCCGATGTACATAGCAGAGGGGCATTGCTGGCACATGATGGTGTATATTACATTGGTGGACGTGCAGGTGAATGAACCGGTGGTGGTGTGGCTGATCTGGTTAGGTCCTGTGATGATGTTGCTGGTGTAGATAGGTGGGCAGAGTTGGCATCGAGGATTGTTGCATGGATTGGTTCCTGAGTTAGAGTTACTATGGTGTGGTGTGTAGTTGCTGGTGAGAATATGCTGGCAGGTTGTCTGTGGGCGAGGACTGGCCTGCCTCCCAAGGCCTGTGAAAGTGAGGGATCGTTGTCCAGGATGGGTTGCAGATCACTGATGATGCGTTGGAGAGGTTTTAGCTGAGGACTGTATGTGATGGCCAGTGGAGTTCTGTTGGTTTCTTTCTTGGGCTTGTCTTGCAGCAGGAGGCTTCTGGGTACGTCTGGCTCTGTTGATCTGTTTCCTTATTTCCTCGTGTGGGTATCATCATTTTGAGAATGCTTGATGAAAGTCTTGTAGGTGTTGGTCTCTGTCTGTCTGAGGGGTTGGAGCAAATGCGGTTGTACCTCAGCTCTTGGCTGACGATAAGGGTGTGATACTCAGGACTGTTGGTAAGAGTCTGAATTTTATTTCCTGGCCCCTGTCTCAGGACCTGGGTCAGGATTATAAAAGAATATATCCAGTCAAATGGGCTGGATCAATATCCACTGCCTCCAAAGGGTACTATTACATAGCCCACTGGGTAAAAGCTTGTTTGCTCAGTGGCAGGAATGTAGTTAACATGAGTTTTCTTGTATAGATGTAAGAAAATATCTGCACTATATTTATAAAGACTAGAAATGTTTAGCTATGTATTTAAGCTTTTATGAATAAAAATAGCAACCTGCATGATAAGTAGATTTTTTTCTGTGGTGACTTAGTGTATTATGATGTCAAACCAAAGAAGGGGAATCCGATTAAGCTTTTTCTTCCATTTGAAGTTAACGCAAGTAGGTACCTGCACACCACTGCACAATAATTATTTTTTTCAATAGCAAATGTCAGCTATATTAGTGAAAGAGCTGTTATAAGCTGTTATAGAATAGGTTGAATGCTCAAAACTCAAGGTAAATAGTAAAGATATAGTCAGATTATTTAAAAGTAATGTACAATGTGATGGATATTTATATTTTTTGAAGTAGAGAGGCTACTTTAATGGCACTAGCAGGTGAATTGCATTCTAATTTCTACAGCCTCATCTCTTAAGACACTGCCCCAAGATAAATTCAAATGTATTAAGAGCTGAATAAGTGGCCTGATCTTAGAAAAGTGTTGCTCACTCAGCAGCTCCTTTTGATCCTCAATGGCAGCAGCTGGGTGTTCAGCACTTTTGAAAATCAGGCCAATGATTTTGGGTGCGTAGATAGGCACTTAAAAACCTGAACTTAGGCATTCAGTTTTGAAAATCTTGATCTTAGTCCTCAAAAATCTCAACATTCTAGATAAATACCTCTCGGTCACTCATAATTGGCTTTAACTATTAATCTATTTATCACTGGTTAATAAAATATTAATAAATTGTAAAAGTTTACTTCGTCCTTCAGGAAACCACCTTGTTTCTCATTAGTTTTAAAGAGAACAAGACAGTTAAAATTAGCTGTGCAGAACTCAGTTAACATCACCTAGGCTACCATGCTGTTCACATTGTCCTCCTCTTCAGTGTGTCTAAGATCAATAAACTAACCTCTGATAAGGTAAAGCTATGGTTGGCTACACTTAGACAGGCCTCAGCCTTCTAAATCTTCCCTTCTCATTGAGGGAATGGTGTTCCATAAAGCCTTTTAAAGATGCCATATGGATATTCATGGTTTTATTTTCTCTTTCAGCATACTCTGGTGGGACAATAGTTGAATGGCTTTCACCCAAGTCTTTGAGGGTGTGCCTGATTGCTTCTGTAATGGTGTTTACAAGCCCCATACTGAGCATAGGCAAAAGGGAGAGGAGAGTCTTCCCTGCCTACAGGGAATCGGGCTGATCACACCCACATGAAACTGCCATAACTTTCAGTGGTGGAGAGATGCACCCACCATGGAGACCAATAACCCCACCCCCAACTTTAAAGGATGGAGAACAGAGAGGGAAAGGGAGACAGAAAGGAGTGGGATGGGGGCAAGAGCCCCACACCGGGCTATTTCTAAGAAACTGACAAAAGAAGACTGGAGTTTAAGGGCTGATAAACTCTTAGCATAAATTGAGTCTGTGGACTAGTATAATTGTAGGCAAATTCGGGGCATCAGTTAGGAGAAAGCTGGGACCTCTAGGGCAGTTGATGGGGTTTCTTTAGCATTGACCTGTTGGCATAGTTAAGAGCCATTAAGTAAAATAGCTGCAGATAGTTCATTTCTTGTCCAGTATTTTAGCAAGGGGACTCTCTGAGCTACAACTGGGTTAGCTCTGGGAAGAAGGTTGAAAGAAATTTTGCGAGGCTTCACGTAAATATTCTGAGGTCATGGGAAGCAAAGTGAAAAGCCAATGGGCGATATCAGTGAAGGCTTACTGCATGGAGAGAGACGGCCAGCTACTTCCTATACTTCAGATTGTTCTTCTAGTTTCCTCTCCAGGAAAAGAAAACTGGCATGTTAAGGAATATCCACCATGTTCTGAACTCAGTTACAGTGTTGCCAGTCCCACTGGATCAGTTTCACGGTGAACAAATGAAGCACCGTCCTGTTACGGTTCTCATATAGTATTGCCCTGTCATGGTTACAGGGCTAGCTGCATCCCTATCACCTTTCTGATCTTTCTGAATGTACCCCCTCAAGTGTTTGGTCTCATAGTTTTACCTACCTTGAGGTGGAATTTCACAATTCTCCTATGCCTAAACTGGGTCCTAGACTAAGTGACCTGTGTGGCATCTGTTCTTATCTAGCAGTTCTGACTGAGTCCAGGCATCTGCGATTCTTCCCTTTGAAAGCATGTGACAAGTGGTGTACAGTGATAAAAATAGTCATCTTAAAACAAAAGTATTTTTTATTTTGCAGTAGGAACAAAGCATTGGGGGGAGGAAAGGATTTTAAAACAATAGAAAAAAAATAAAGAATAGTTTACGTGCCTGTATATATTTCCTAAAGCCCTCCCATCCTTTGGTGGTGGCCAAGGCAGGTCCAGATTCTCCTGATGCCCCACCGGGATCCTATTGTCTCATTCTGGTTCCCCAAGTAACTGGTGCGCTTGAGAGAAGATCCTTTTTAATCCTGCCAGAGTTATTTTGTTCTGTGCTCATAGCCTTTTCCTATCAGGTCAAAACTAGTTTTGTGGGTTGGCTGGAGACGAGGCAAAAGCTAACAGTTCTGGCATAGTCCCTTGACGCTTAAGTATTTTCTGAGAAGTTGCTTATCAGAGGAGGATTTCATTGATTTTTCTAATCCGCTATGAAGTTATTTTCCTGTATATTGGGCAATGTGGACTAGCATTAACAACATAGTTAGATATTATTTTGTTATGAGAGTTTCAGCTAGTCAAAGCCCAAGAAAAAACAAGCATTCCTTCGAAAAGGACTCAAAAAATATTATGAGACTGACCAGTTACAATTGCCTTTCAAAAAGGCCATTTTCCTTAAAGACATACAAAGTCAACACATTTTTAAGTTAGTGTGTATGTAGTGTGTCTCATGAGCTCTTGATTTGCAGCATCCATCACTGTCTTGCCACCTGGGACTTGCTTCTCTGGCAATGCTCAAATAACTATTCTGAAATTAGAAATTAACTTCAGACGTATGTGCAGCGTTTCTCTCCTCACAGGCATGAAGACCACTGCAGTCCACTTGCTCCGGCTTCCAATTTCTTGCTCGCCAACTTAATTTGTTTTACAGGTTAGTTTTTATTTGTCATAAGATTGTATAATACCCATATATACGGAGGTGCTGTTCTTGCTCCCTTTATTCTCTGTGAGAGTTTTATCATTGATTTTAATAGGAGTAGCATCAAGCCCTTAAAAACTAAACCTTCCCTACTCATTTTTTATTGTCAATGCAATATTACTGAGAAGAGTGAAAAAGAGACAGCTCACCACTTTTAAATCCATACAAGAAAAAGTAAAAATCTTAACTTTGAAAAAACCTGCATATTAGGAATTATTTGGGCTGTCAAGCAATTAAAAAAATTAATCGTAATTCATCGTGATTAATCACACTGTTAATAATAAATTATAATTTATTTATTTAAATATTTTTGGATATTTTCTACATTTTCATATATATTGATTTCAATTACAACACAGAATACAAAGTGTACGATGCTCACTTTATATTTATTTTTGATTACAAGTATTTGCATGGTAAAATAACAAAATAAATAGTATTTTTCAGTTCACCTAATACAAGTACTGTAGTGCAATCTCTTTATCATGAAAGTTGAACTTATAAATGGAGAATTATGTAAAACAAAACCTGCATTCAAAAATAAAACAATGTAAAATTTTAGAGCCTGCAAGTCCACTCAGTCCTACTTCTTGTTCAGCCAATTGCTCAGACAAACAAGTTCGTTTACATTTGCAGGACATAATGTCACCTGAAAGTGAGAAACAGGCATTCTCATGGCACTGTTGTAGCCAGCGTTGCAAGATATTCACTTGCCACATGTGCTAAAGATTCCTATGTCCCTTCATGCTTCAACCATCATTCCAGGGGACATGCATCCATGCTGATGATGGGTTCTGCTCGATAACAATCCAAACCAGTGCGGACCAACACATGTTCATTTTAGGTATCTGAGTCAGATACCACCAGCAGAATGTTGATTTTCTTTTTTGGTGGTTTGGGTTCTGTAGTTTCCGTATCGGAGTGTTGCTCTTTTAAGACTTCTGAAAGCATGCTCCATACCTCGTCCCTCTCAGATTTTTTGGAAGGCACTTCAGATTCTTAAACCTTGGGTTGAGTGCTGTAGCTATCTTTAGAAATCTCACATTGGTACCTTCTTTGTGTTTTGTCAAATCTGCGGTGAAAGTGTTCTTAAAATGGAACAACATGTGCTGGATCATCATCCAAGACTGCTGTAACATGAAATATAGGGCAGAACGCGGGTAAAACGGAGCAGGGGACATACTATTCTCCCCCAAGGAGTTCAATCACAAATTTAATTAACACATTATTTTTTTTCCATGTCATCAGCATGGAAGCATGTCCTCTGGAATGATGGCTGAAGCATGAAGGGGCATACGAATGTTTAGTATATCTGGCACTTTAAATACCTTGCAATGCTGGCTACAAAAGTGCCATGCAAATGCCTGTTCTCACTTTCTGGTGACAGTGTAAATAAGAAGAGGGCAGCATTATCTCCCGTAAATGTAAACAAACTTGTTTGTCTTAACGATTGGCTGAACAAGAAGTAGGACCGAGTGGACTTGTAGGCTCTGAAGTTTTACATTGGTTTGTTTTTGAGTGCAGTTATGTAACAAAAGAAATCTACATTTTAAGTTGCACTTTCACGACAAAGAGATTGCCCTATGGTACTTGTATGAAGTGAATTGAAAAATATTATTTATCATTTTTACAGTGCAAATATTGGTAATAAAAATATACACTTTGATTTCAGTTATAACACAGAATACAATATATATGAAAATGTAGAAAAAAATCCAAAATATTTAATAAATTTCAATTGGTATTCTATCTTTTAACAGTGCAACTAAAATTGCAGTTAATCTTGATTAAGTTATTTAATCGCGATTAGATTTTTGAGTTAATCGCATGAGTTAACTGTAATTAATCGACAGCCCTAGGAATTATGTTGTTGGCATTCTGGTACACTTCCAATAAACAGCTTTCCAGTTATGGTACTCCTTTAGTTTCAGTAGTATGTTTAAGTAACTGCAAAAGCCATTTATTCCCAGTAATATTATTTCTTAATGGATTAGCTCAGGCTCATGTGTTCAATAGAAATAGATGCCTTATTTTGTTCTACAGTTGGCATGTCAACCATTAATGTTTGACCTTGTTATTAATCAAACAGCAAAGAGACCAACTATTGCTATTGAAATACATTACCTTGCATTCAATGTTAATAACTTCTACAAAACATCTGATTATGTACACTATTTAAATAACTGGTATGTCATTACTAAAACACCATAAAGTTCTTTTTTCTTAGTATTAGAACAGAAACAACTTCTTCCTCTCAGACATATTTTACACTTTTTCCTTCCCAGGAAATATTGAAAGATCATGTAATCTGAAGCAGTGCTAGGTGAGCTAGAGTGGCTCCATATTTATTTAAAATATCAAAATAGGAAATTCTGCTGAGATTAAATTTCTTAATTTGAAGGGTGTCTTTTAGCGGAAAACATAGAAGGCCACTGTAATAGGGGTATGGCACCTAGGACTTCTGGTAAGAGAGACAACTTTATTTTCTGGTCCCTGTCTCCTGACATGGGTCAGGATTATAAAAGATTAGTACCCATCACATAACGGGGATCGACTCCAGTGGCTACTGCTACAGCCATGATGAACATTTAAATAATTATAGAACTGTATAAAACCAATCACTATTGAAGACACTGCCCATTTTCAATTCTTGAGATTACAAGAAGTTAAATCTAGTATAAATTGTGGCACCCTTTTTAAGAAATGAAAGATTAAAATGACAGTTTTCTTATGCTTTACTTTTTTACAGTGACTTCAAATGTTAATATTCCCAGGGTAAGGTAAAGTGCCTATCTATGGTCCTCTTTTTTTTTTTCCTCTTCCCCCCCCTCCATGTACAGTAGCAGCTTATTTGCAGATGCTCCAAGTCCATTTTAATCCCAGCCAGCAATGGAGTTGTATACAGAGAATTTCCTAGCCTTATAAACCATGTAAAGTATTTATTGTTTATATCTGCAGTTAGGGTACTCATTTTGTAACCTATTTCATAATTCCAAGAGAAAAATGATATGTTAAAATAGAGTTAAGTACACATCTGTAATTTAGATTAAAATACATTACAGGGACGTTGTAATTATCCCAAAAGCAATCATTAAAAACCCTGGAAATTCAGAGTTATTTCAGAGTTACACTTAAGAGAAATCCAAACAGGATAAGGGAAGAAATGCACAGTTAAGGCAGCTGACATTGTACAATTACTATATGATTATGAGTGAGATATTTTAGCTTTTGTGATCCCAGATTAGATCTGTAACACTTGGTTTTGGGATAATTACAAAATATCTGTAATGTATTTTATTGTAAATTACTGATATGTACTCTCAACCTTAGTTCCATCTTAACATAGTTTTTCTCTTGGAATTTTCTTGTTTTGTTTTTTACTGAATGACTAAAAATTGTATGTGGAAACTAAAAAAATGTTGCAATTATATTTCTAATAATTTGAGGATATGTAGTAGACAACAGTACCATCAAACATTGATGCCCAAGGCTAGCATCTGGTCATATGATTTTTAAAGGGCCATGAGAGTTGTGCCACATAATGTATTATTGAGACCTTTTGAAACTTGGGCCCAGTCTTCCTCAGATTGATGAGCCATTACAACTGATAGAATTGCTGATAGAATTCACATTGGGTGTAAAGTAAGGGTGGTGGTGGTTAGTTGATGTCACAGTAGTCCCATTTAAGAATTAGTTGAGCTGTTGACTTATCCTGCCTGTAGCCTGTATAATCATTATTGAGGTGCCAGTGGTGAGTTGAGTTCTGTTTTGCACGTAAAATAGCAATTCAGCCTCTTTGCTATGTTTGGGAAATACAGAGTATTCTCCCCAATGTACAGCACTTTATCTTGCACTACAGAATACATTTTCTGGGAATTTGCAGTTAATCTGTTGATTAGTTCGCTAACCAAAATAATAATAGGGACCTATCTGTATTGCTAAGTGCTTAAATGCCTGTAAAAAGCTGACCCTTGGTCTCTGCCTCTTTTGTAAAATGGAGGTAATAGTGCTTCCCTAGTTTATAGGGGTATTGTAGAGTAAATACATTAAAGATTGTGAGGTGATCAGATATAATGGTAAAGGGGGACATATAAGTTCCTAAAATAGATAGCAATGCTAGACTCCATCACTGAGGCTATGGCTATACTGTGAGCCAGGGGCTTGATTCCTAGCTTGTATAGACACACTTGCACTAAAATAATAGTGTAGCCACAGTAGCCTGGGTAGTGGCAAGCAGCAGCCTGCGTTTGCTGTAGCCTGAACCCCATGGATACATATTGTGCTGCCACTTGCCGCTGCCTGAACTATCCTGGCTACACTACTAGTTTTAGCTCAGTGAGCGCAAATGTGAGCATGTCTCTATGAGCTGGAAGCACACTGCCAGCTCCAAGTGTAGAAATACCCTGACAGGCTGCCTAGACCGGATTCCCTCCTAACTCCTGGTCTAGCCAGCCCTGATTACTGTTGCAGGCAGTATGGTGGCTGGTGAGGCTGCATGGCTGGCAACAGGGCCACTTGCCTTTTTTAGTTCAGTGCACTCCTCCAGCAGATTGATGATCAGTTGAGACTGGGGTGGGAGCTGGGGAAGCAGCTTCTTACTGATCCCTTGTCTCATAACATACTGCTGCCCCTTTTGTGGAGCAAAACTAATCTAACCAGACGCTGCATCTTTGGGCTATGTGAGATGCCCTGAAAGAAGGAGCAGCAAGATCCTGTTGAGTACTTCAGGAAGAAGTTCACAAACACACACACATTTGGGTTGTACTCTTTAGAAGGGCCAATATCACTGACCATCTCAGTCACCATTTTGTTACGTAAATGCAGGGGATTGGACAAGTGTGAATCTTGTGGCCTCTCACAAAATGGCTTCTTTTAGAGGAGGCGCTGTCCTCCTATGCAGCCTTGACTGCGTCTGAGCTTAGTGTTTCTCAAAAATATTAAATGTGAATTAAGGGTAGAATGGCAAAGACTCAGCTAATTATAAAAGGAAATGTATGGCCTTTCTCTGGTTAGTCTTTTAGTCTAAGCTAATAGAAACATCTCATGTAATTTAAAAGCATGTGACATGCTTTCAGTAATCCCTTGATACTAACCATGACCAACGCTGCATTTTTCCTGTCAGTCAGATTGCTTTTTCACTGTCAGGAAAATACAGCTGACACAAATTTAATGGGCTGTTTTCATGGGGAGGATATAGGGAGTATCTAGTATACTTCACGTTTTAGTTGTATTATGGAATGGGCCATGATCTTTTCCATGAAATCTCATTTTGGGGGATGGAAGGAATACATGTTTAAAGGACTAAAACAAGTTAATAATGAAGTATAAATACAATTTTGTTTCTTACTGCCATAAGCAATAAAATAACTATGCTTTCAACTGAAGTCCAGGAAGATTTATACCATATGGGAAAAGGCTACCGTGACAAAAGAAGCATCATTTACATGCATATTTTTGAAGTACAGTTCTTTTTAATAACTGAGTGATAGCTCATTTTGATGAGAAACTGGGCTGAGCTCTGCTTTCTTACTCTGATATTAATTTAGAATAACCCAATTGAAGTTAATTGAGCTACTGCAAATTGACACTAGTATTTGGGAGCAGAATTTGGCCTGTTGCTTTTAGCATACGGATAAAGGAAAATCTCAACATTTACCAACATAGGGCCTTCATTTGTGTGGATAATCTCAGTGGTGCCACTCTTGTGAGAATTCAGAATTAATCCAAAAATTGGAGATGTTGGTCATTAGGCTGTATTCTCATCCTTAAACAGAGAAAAAGAGGATTTGGTGAGTACCATTTGAGAGGACCTGGTGGAGGAATTCTTAATTACTTTTAATGTAGCACCAAAAATGTTAGTGATTATAAAAGTGCCATTAGTGTGTGTTCCAGTTTGGAATAGAAAATCTACATTTGTATATTTAAACTTCTGTAAATGAATAACTAGTCATATATGTTAGTTAGAAATTATGTTCAAGATTTTCAAACATGGTTGCCTAAAATTAGGCTCTAAAGTTGGTATTTAGTCACTGAAATAAGTAGCCCAACTTTCAAAAGTGCTGACCACTCAGTAGCTCCTGTAATTGAAAATGACACTGAGATTTCTAATCTTGCTACTTGTGAATGAATCTTGTCCATAAAAAAGGGTGCAAAAGACTGAAAAGCATCATCGTCATTTATGTCTATACCCATCAGCAAGGCTTCTGTGTTCTCATGTGTCCAGGTGGCAAATATTTTCCAAACATTCCAGCAGGGCCAAGGCGAAAATTGCTCTACCCCATTTTCATATTATTTTACCAAGAGGCCTCCAATATACATGACAAACGTGGATAATATGAACCGGAACGCCCGGTCGAAAAGGGACCCTGGTGGCTCTGGTCAGTGGCGCAGCAGGGGCTGGGGGCTAAGGTAGGCTCTCTGCCTGCCCTAGCTCCACACAGCTCCTGGAAGTGGCCGCCAGGTCCTTGAAGCCCCATGGTACATGGGCAACCAGGGAGGCTCCATGCACTGCCCCCACCCCAAGTGCTGGCTCTGCAGCTCCCATTGGCCAGGAACCATGACCAATGGGAGCTGCAGGAGCGGCACCTGTGGGTGCGAGGTCAGTGTGTGGAGCCTCCCTGGCCACCCATGCGCCTAGGGCCTGCAGGGAAATGGCGGCCGCTTCCTGGGAGCCACGGTAAGCACCCGTTGGGGATGCGGGTTGTGCAGTCCCTCCTGAACCCAACCACCTGCCACAGCCCGGAGTCCCTTCCCACACCCAAACTCCCTCCTGGAGCCTGCACCCCAGCTCCCTCCTTCACCCCATACCCCTCATTCCTGGCCCCACTCCAGAGCTTACACCCTCAGCTGGAGTCCTCACTCCCTGCATCCCAACCCGCTGTACCAGCCCAGAGTTCTCTTCTGCACCCCAACCCCCTCATCCCTGGACCCACCCCAGAGCCTGCACCTCCAGCCCACCTCCTGCACCCCAACCCCCTGCCCCAGCCTGGTGAAAGTGGGGGGGGGGATGGAGTGAGTGGGGGTGGGGCCTCAGAGAAGAGGCAGGGGCTCAGGGAAGGGATGGGGCAGCGTGTTCGGTTTTGTGCCATTAGAAAGTTGGCAATCCTACATCTCAGTTTCAGTGAGTTTTGTACTTGCAGAACAGGGAAGAGTGGGAACTAAAGAAAAAATTACAGGGAAAATTATGTCAAACCTAGGGCCAAATTCAGACTTGGTATAAATGAGCACAACTCCACTGACATTTATGGATTTGTGTGTGTTTGCACCAGAGCTGAACTGGTCTTCATGGCATGCTCTGTGCTATGGTATATTTTGTACATAGACTGTCTTGGTGATGGAAAAAAAAAAGTGGACTTTCCTCATATAAAAAAATCAGGATTTATATTCTAAATATGAAATGGCATAGTAAATCTATAGTTACGTTTAAAGATGTAACCACTTTTAGTTAGGATTAAATAATGACACTTATAAAGAGTGTTACCTGAAAGGAGCAAAATTGTTTTGGCAGATTTACAAGGTGATGTCTGTTAGAATATCACCCCTGCAGGGAATTGTTATTCGTTTAATACATTTTTAAAGTTAACCCTAAAGAATTTTAAGGAACTTGCCTTTGCAGATATATAAAATATATAATAGGTTCTAATTGTTAGAAAATTAAAATTTTTAATTTCCCTTTCCCTTATGATCATATGTAGCACAACAGTGAGAAATGCAGTAAATTAGGTATAAGGAGCAGGAGAATAATGATGTATCGTAGCTCATAAGTAAGACTGAAAGTTTTACTGTTCTGATTTTTTTTTAACAGTACATTTCCTGGAATGCAGACAAATTTTGATTCCAAACCAATTTTTAGCCTTATCCTAAAAGGCCATTTTCCCCTCATCAAGGCTCAAATGATTCACCCGATTAAGTGATGCTTGGGGTCAGAAATGTAATTCGGTTTACTTTTATAAAGCTGCATTAGCAATTTGGCTGCTAGATAACTGTCTAGATTTACTTTGACAAACTAAGACCCCGGTTCTGCTGTGACACAGTGTTGCCCCCTCTCAGTATTTTTTGTGTATCTCATGATATTTGGTATTTTCCGTAAAGTCCCTGCTCCTGAGTCAGCAAACCCATAGGCCTATGTAAAACCCTATTGAGTTAAATAGGGCACTCTGCAAGTGCAGGGGTATGCCTGAACTTCTTGGAGGACCAGGGCCTAAATAGGAGTAGTTCACAAATGCAAATTGTTTATCTGCTCGCAAAACATGTATACTTTGAATGCCATACTGGCTTTCACTATCTTAGATGACATAGAAAATATTCTGAAAGAGACTGTCCACTTGTGGGATACCATTCAAAGTTTGCAAATGTAATTTATGGGAGGAATGTGGAGGACATTATTTTAGTTTTCTTTGCCATGTGCTTAATATTTTTTTATTTGAATTTTGCTCCACTTTTGAATACATTTGTCACAAATATGTTCCTTTAAATGAGAAAGACAGAACAGTAGCCTTTTGTGCATCTAAGGAAATATTAAGAGTCACAAATACCTATGACTTAAAAACTAGGTTTGTCCCTTCTATTAGATCTACATTTAACTGGACATGTTTTTTGAGGACAGATGTGTCACAAAGTCCCTCTAAAAATAAGTAATGAAAAACTGGGGGGACACACCCCAACCTCCCCTAGTTTTTTTTTAACGCTTAAAACATGTCTCTCTTATTGCATAGATTATGAGGCAGTGTAGTTTTTTAAAATGAGTTAGTTTCAGTACAAAAATGGATTATGCATGTTTGTGAAATATTAAATATAAGTTTGTCCCTTCAGCAATTGTAACTATATCTAGTGCTCATGATAGTTCATTCCCCTACCACTCCAGAACTAAAATGCAAATACATCTGGTGTTTGTTGGCTTTGTGCAAAAAATATCCGGACTTGGTGGCTTTGACCCTGTTTCATTGTGATTAAGCTTGTTAGGATTTTATGTTTTTAGTATCTGTCTTACAACATTTTCATTACTGTGTATTTTATTAAGATTCAAGTGGCTTTATTTTTATGGTGGCATCTGGTCTGTGTAAACCCTACTCAGGTTTAAAAAGCTACTTGTCTCAATACCAGACATAAGGGAATTGTGAAGTAGAAGGATGCTTTATGCATGGATGAAGCATCATAGCACCTCTTTAGTCTAAAATATGGAAAAGTGGGTTTGTTTGTACATACATGATGTAACCATGTGGGCATAAAGATCTCTTCTACCTCAGCTTGACTTTTCCAGATTTGAAGACTTTTTCAGTGTTTATCTTGAAAACAAGAACAAGTGATTTAAATATCCTCTGAATAAGTATTAGGTTATATTAATATATATTTTAATACAGACACCAGGCAAAGGATGAAATCCTGGACCTATTGAAGCCAAATGGGAATTTGGCATTGACTTCACTGGAGCCAGGATTTCACCCCAAGAGCTTTGTTAAGGTGACTTCACAAAACTCATTCTGAATCTTGGGTCTTATTTTCCAAAAAGGTATTATGGACCTAATTTTTTTATTATCAAAATGAGTTCCTAGTTTCTTTGAAGTTTTGCAGGGTTTATGCTGTGGGAACCTCCTTACAAATGCTACTTATCTGACCCCCATGAAAAAAAAATGAGGATGCTCAATTTTATTTGGTTGCTGGATCTGGAGTTCTTTCTTTGTTTGCTGTATTTCTAAAAACAAAAATCAGTTGAAAAAATGTAAATTATAATAATGGTGGGTGCACAGACTAGCCAGGGCTTCCTAACTGAGATTGTAAATCCATTCAAAACACTGCTGTACAAATCCTCTTCTTTTCTCATCACTTCCATTATGTTACCTCTCTTTTTGAGAGTCTGACCCAAACCCCCCTGAACTCACTGGGAGTCATTCCATTGACCCTGTCTTGGATCTCTCCACTGGCTCCTCCTCAAACATCAGACATGAGGTTCTTGGGTAGGCTTTTCTAAAGGGTCTAAAGGAATTCAGGTATTTTAAAAGGTATTTAGGTATCTAACTTCCATTGATTTCAATGGGACTTAAAATGCCTAAATACTTTTAAACATCTGGCCCAGAGTGCCCAATCCCCACTGATGTTCAGGTGCTTTTGGGAGTTCCACCCATACCCCTTACCCTGAAGGCACTTCACAATTTGGCCCCACCCTCGCTATCTGATGTCTTAATTTATCATATTACCAACCTTTGCCATTGCGCCCCCCCCACCCCCACTTCAAAGCTTATATCGGCCATGATGCCTACAGGACATGGCAATTGATAAGAATTTAGCAGGTGGCAAGCTGCATTGTATTCACAACTAGTTTATATGGAAACGTGCTCATGATATCCCCAACCTTGCAAACCATTATTCACAAGCTTTATTTTGAGCACGTGAGTAGACTCATTGACTTCAGTGGGGTTATCCACATGTTTAAACATATAAATGTTGGCAGAATGATGCTGAATACTCTTACCTTACTTCCCCTCTCCCCAAACCTTACCAATTTCCTCATTTGTTTCATCCAACTGTTGCATCTTATCATTAATTTAGATTGTTGGCTTTGTCAGGTAGCCAGGCAAGGACTGTCTCTTTACTACATATTTGTACACCAGTTAGCACAATGGGCTTGGAGCCTTTAGAAAACAATATGATAGAGACAGTAAATAATAATAAACTGAAAAGGAGTACTTGTGGCACCTTAGAGACTAACCAATTTATTTTGCGAATACAGACTAACACGGCTGTTACTCTGAAATAATAAACTGAAAATTGGCTTCCACTATTGAGCTATGTTTTGTTATTGGCTCAGCTCAGGCACTGCTGCTCCATGCTGCACTTGAAGTGCACATGTATACTTGGGTTCCCCAGAGTGCAGTCTGGGTTTCAGTTATAATTCGGTGGCATTCACAAAGAAACCAAAGTTGGAGGTGCTAGCAGTTTTCCATTTCTACTTTTGATTGGACTCTCTGGTTAGTCTATGTACTCAGGATTTGTAGGTACAGATGGACAGAAATAGTGAAATTTGCTTAAGTGCAGATGGCTCACACCCTATGACTGACTTAAGCCTCATCTGGATTCTCGGGCAAATTCTGCTCCTTCTACTGGGGGTGCAGAAATGCCGTCTTGCTCCAGAACTGGTCTGGTTCTGCTGTGTATTCTGGAGTGGGAGGAAGTTAGGTGGTAATAGAATTTGGAGACACCACATGAAGAGTTTTGGAGTAAAACCTCATGAATGCTCCCTTTATGTTGAAGAATTGTCAGGAATAGAATATGTGCCGATTTATGGATCTCTTTGGTTCTTGCATCGTGGGAGTGGAGTACGTGCTTTGCAGCGGCTACTACAGTTGTTGGGTTGGAGAAGCTGTTATGAAGTAACTCTGTTGCAACTGTGTGTGAGGATTCTTCTTCCCCCATTTTCCTATGGCAGAGTTCCCCAGTTTTCAGCCAGGTTAGTAAGCCGAGAGAAAGGATTAGTCTCCAAGGTTTTAAATAAATTGCTTTTGTGCATTGTTACCCCAGTATGACTATCACAGTGATAAACACTGAGGTTTGCTACCCTGAGAACCTGCAGCTAGAGATGGGAATTTCCTTTGTAACTTGTGTGGTTTATATTTTGATGCTGCAAGACAATTCTGAGTAACTGAACAAACTTTTTCACACTCCTTGTAGAGCTGTTGTAGCCTTCCTGACAGCCCTAAATATGTGGATCTTTTAGTCAGTTACATTACAATGAATCATGCCAGGTTAAGGTTTGGAATGACCCTCTCTAATATAACCGTTCAAAAGTTTGTATGAAAGTAATATTAATCTTTTTAAAGTTTAAAAAATATCTGCAGTGAAGACAACTTTATTGTGGTGTTTCTTATCCCTATTTCTTTGTAATCAGAGTGGCATTTCCTATTGTTAATGTACTGTAATGACACAATAATAAACTTCCTTAAAGTAAAATGCTGTTGGAGGTAACTTTTCAGTGAAATTTTTCTTGATTTCTTTTGTATGAAAATCTCTCTGTTATTTTTAAATAGAAATGATATTAATAACTTAAATCACATGACGTCGTCACCCATCATTTGTATGGCTCATGGCTTACATTGTGTATAAGTATTATATTTTAACAATTTAAATAATCACAACAGACATGCAATATTTTGTCATGACTGCAGTCTTAAGATAGGCAGTTAATTAAAATCTAGTTAGTAACAACTTATTTCCTATTTGAATTACTAAGAAAACAACAACAATGAACTTTACTGTTATGGAATGACTGTACCTTCCATTTTCTTTACTTGCTCTAAAGGTCACAGAATAATAGTTCACTGCTCTTATTAATTTTATCATTAAATGAACTAAACCTCAAGGGAAACTGATTGCATATAAGCCTCATGATAAAGTGTGTGCTTTGAAAAGCTCAAACAAAAGTCTCAATAAGTTGAATTAGTGCTTTAAAAAAAATCCTTGATTCAAATGATCTGAAAAAGCAATTCATTTTAATATGGTAAAAATTATAATTACTAAATGCTATTTTTATATACAAAATTTTTAGAGGCATACTTTTTCAGAGCCAAGAAAAGTCATGTTGACCTCTGGATACAGTCTGTTGATGTTCAAAATATTTGACCTGGAAGTGTAACAGTACCTGATTGGTTGGCCAGGGAACACGGAAAATGAGGTTCATACTGTACGATACGTGAGCAGTACAACAGGGAAGACTGTCTGTTTTGTAGAATAGAACATCTGCCAGCAGATGGCAGCAGAATGGAAAAGTAGGCACATAAAATAAGACAGTGGACAAAAGAATTCAGATTTCTAACAGCCTAGTTTCACTAGCTGTTTTTGACCATGCAAGGTAAGTTAGGGTTTAACTGAAAAGGGAAAATGTTCTGGGCATTCAGTACATACCATATATCCTTGAGCTCCAAAGAACTGAACTGTATCTCTGTGAATACAAGATATCTGATAAGACTTTTAACAAAAGGTTAATTTCTGAATATGTTTTCACTACTCTTTTTCCATAAAACTTCTGACCTTTCACTGCTCATATAATGTGCAGAAGTGTTAATTTTGATTCTCTAAAGAAAGTTCATTATACTGAAGAAACTACCCTGAACTTTTTTAAAATGGGGTTATGAACTTAAATCCAACTTGGAAAAAAATACTTTAATGTCCTTAGACTGCTTCTGTAAGTATATATTTCAAGCAGAATGGCAATTAACTCTCCAGATTTGTTAGCTGCAAATAACTGTATATGCTGTGAACGTGGAACCCCAAAAGAGGAACAAAGAAAAGTGAATTAGATTAATTTCACTCCTGATCTAAAATCTACTTGAGTAACGTGCACTTTTGGAAAGGTGCACAATACTGGTCACTTTTATGTTGTGCTGTACTAGGAGTTTTAAAAAAGATAAAGAATTGCAATCATTATTTGCCTTTTTTGTTTAAATGTGCATGTATTTGTACAAACTCAGATATTCAGATTGCATTTGTAATTTATGGTATAGTGTGTGAGTCATCCTTTCATGAATTCCAAACTAAAGATTTAATTTTTTTAAAACAGGATTGAGGCATAGAAGAAAATTTCCACATGACTCTCCAGACCTTCACCCTCAGTAAAAATATGAAAGGTAAAGAAGGTATTTTGTTACTCCTAATTGTTCTTTATGAACACAGTCCTTTTTCTAGGAACAAAGGACGTGTACCTAAAATTAAACAAACTCTTACAAAGGTAAACAAATGGATTTGGATTTTTTTTTTACTTTTCAAAGTCTACATTGTGCTGATTTTCCATGGTGATTTGTGTAAAGAACACAGAAGTAAAGGAAATATATGTATTAGTTAACTATAACATGGTCATCTTTCCAAATGTAGTTCAAAATAGGGTCCTGTTGAATTGAATATTCTTTGAGAGTTTTATTGTAACTGAGATTTTAGATATTTAGTAAAATGTATTTGTGGGGGAGGGATATAGATACCAAGCCCTCTGTTCTACTTAGTACATACAGAAGAAGATGAACACAAAATCTTAACTCTTGTATTGTGTTGCTATGATTTGATTGTGATAGTGCAGCTTTTATAGCTTCTTCTGTACACTGTCTTTTTCTAAAGATTTTCAAGTTCCACACAAATTCTTTTTGGCAGTTTTAGTGACACAGAACATAATTTTTCCATAACTTTATTCTATTCTAAAAGCATGCTGTAGAGTTGCTTTGTTTTAATTGACCCTAAAGTCAGTTTAAACAAGTTATTATCCTGCATTGCTTCATAAGGATTTCTGTTGTTTAAAGTACTTAAAAGAGGGAACATCGCTTGGTAATCAAAAACAGAATTTGCAATTGGACTGCCGTCTTAGATGTGGATAGTGAAACAATGAGGGCCTGCTCTTTCAATAGTACAGTATGCAGTGCACAGTGAGTATCAGGCTGCAGTCTGCTTGCCACGCTGCAGATGAGCTGCAAAAATATACTTACCGTTAACCATGTGGCATTTGCACATATTCAGATTTCTTTCCCTTGAGTGTTTTTCTAGTGATAATTTGAAATACTGCGTATTAATATATTAGTCATGTGAACCTGGCACTTTTTAAATCTAGAAGCAGAGAAGCAAGTAGCGGAAGTTAAGAAATTCCATTGACCCAGTTAAATATAATTACAGAGGTTAGAATTGGGGCCAGGATGTTTGAGTTCTACATGTAATGTTTCACTGCTCGGCCTCTTTTGAATGGCATTACCTCATCTTGAATTCATTCAGGAAAAGAGTTGCAAATCCCACAAGAACAGATCTGAGTTATCCAAGGTCATTGCATGAACAGGACATGAACAAGTGCTTTTTACATTTTCGATTACAAAAATATGCCTTTTCTCGTATGATGTAATATTTTATTCCTTAATTTCACATATTAATTTGATTTGGGTGCAAAAATGTCAAGCTTGATTACTTTTTTGGGTTGTCTTTCCTATATATGTTTGATATGTCAGGTGCAAGTAAGTCTGTTCTGGGGCTTGGGGAGGGGAGAAAGAGCAAATATGCTGAGGTGCTTTGTAAAATAATGGCTTTATGTGAGCAAATGACATCAATTGGAACAAATTACATACTGCTTCCAGTGATGTAATCCAGAAAGTTTGAATTGCTTTTAAGGCTCTCAGCCTGAATGAATTCTTTTTCTTTGTGGTCTTCAACAGTAATCGGGTTTTATATTGCAAGCACCAGGCTTGGTCTTTGTTTATTTCTACATTTGAGAATTGCTAAGGTAGCAAGCAGGTAGGAAAATTAAACGCATTTTATAAAAATGTTAGCAATTTGGAAATATTTTGGATTTGTAAAATATTTTTCATTTGTTTATTTTGGGGGTAGGGGTTGAATGTTTTTGAAATGCTTATAAATAGAGACTACAAGTCAGGTATGGCTTTGGACAATTTAAGATATATTTTTATAAATCTTACTAATTGTGATATATAAATATTAATGTAACATCAGAAGACCGTGAAATAGCATGTTTTGTACACAAACACAGGTGAATGTACAAATAGGATTTTTAATTACATGCAACAGGTGGTAATACATCATTTGATATATTAAACATGAAATGAAAAGCAAGTACAAAAAAAGAACAAAGTTGGAACTTCTGAGTCAGATACATATTTTTTACAGAATAATCTAAGATGTTGATTTCTGCTTTAACACTGTGATTCAAGAGGTCATATTAGTATAGGATTAATAGTACAGTGACTTTTAATATTATTCAACAATTTTCTGATGTTATAGTGTACTCTTTACTTTGTATTTTGTAATTTAATATTTCAGAAGATGTATCTACAGCCTAGACAATGTATCAGTCCTAAATTGCTGCCACAGTATGTGATCTTAGTTGTAGTTGCACAATAGTAACCTCTTTACACAGAAGATTGTGGACTGTCACTTTTAAAATCTTGATGTAGTGGCCGTATATAGATTGGTATTATCAAACTTTTAAATTAGATTTGTGAAGGCTCTTTTTAGAGGACCAGATTATTTTACCTTTATTCACTTTTTGTGTGGCACTTCACTTTATGAGGAGTCCCACTGACTTCGGAGGAACATTTTGTGGAATTAGTTCAACATGAGTGAGGGTATCAGAATCCAGCCCAAAGAAAGTATTTATAGCTTCAGAAGACAATAGGCATTTTTTAAAAGTTCAGAAATGAAAGCTATCACAATTCTATTGCTGTTTAATCTTAATTAGTATGGTAGGATTTCTGATGTTGTGTGCCATGTAACTTTTGAGGGCTCAATTAGTTTTTTATGTTTTTTTTTTTAACGTAATAGTCACTGGTAGCTTTTCTTAAAATTTAGAAAATGGGAAATTGCAAACTTTTTTTGGCACACCTGTTTGCTGAAAGCACAACGACTTGTGAAATGTGTTTACTATAGCTGTCCCGTGGCTCATATACTTTTACTGCATATTGTCAGTAGCCTCATACTCTTAAATGGAATTTTCATTATTTTCAGTAAGAATGGGTTTGTTTTAATTTTTTGTGTTTAATAAAGCGTATTTGAAAAGCTTTTTTTTAAAGTAAAGACATGAATTGCATTACTAGTTTCATAGTCATTGTTAAGAAATACTCTTTCTGGAATTATTCAAACAGATAATACTTCTGGGGATGTTTTTCATCAGTACTGGTCTCTAAGATGTTTCTCTCAAGAGATTTTTTTCCAAGCTCTTAAAAAAAGCCTTTCAATTATTTTCATTTTCCAAATTTTTGGACATCTGTAGAAAATGCAAAAATACAAGGCTGATTGGTTAAACATCTTATATAATTTAATTTATCTGGCCATAAAAATATCTTTAGTAGCACAGGAGTTAAGGCAATCTAATAGCAGACAAACTATAGGAAAACTGTTACATACCTCTTACTAGGAACAAGAGCCTCTATTTATCCTGTAGAGGAATAAGCACAAGGAGAAACAAAAGAACACCATCTTTAAAAGAAAAAATGTCTAAGGGTTGGATACTGCAGCTGAATCTGTGCCAGGAGACCACACTGTCCACATGGATCCGGTTTCAGGCTGCAACCGTAATTTCTCAGTGTAATCATGGGAGTCAATTGCTTATGTGGTGAGATTGTCTGGAATGTGAAAGTAAAAAGGTAATGGTTTAAACGTCTGTCTGAACTGAAACTCTGTGCATATACATCCACATATGTAAATAAAATTACATAGGTGATAAATTGCACCTTTGGCTGCATTATCTGCCCATTAGTGCATCTTAAAACTTTTCAACTTCAAGAAACCCTGCCGTAGAAATGTTTCCTCCTCCTTCACCCGAATCTGGAATTTCCTCCATCAAATAACACCTGGCCAAGTCCCATGGTGGTTGAGATTCATTCGTAGACCAATGACCACTTTTGTGTGTGTGTATATATATCACAGTTTTAAAGTCTGAGATATTGCTGCCCTTTTATTGCTAGAAATGGGAGCTTTGTACCATTGGTAAGAGAACCTTCTCAACTTCCCTATGGAACTCCATGACAGCTTCTAGCCTAGCAGGGTTCCAAGGTATTACATTTTAAATGTGTGACGTTTTCCAACATAGAATAGAAATTTTTATGGCTCTGATGGTAATGTTTTTTTTTTCTTAATTTTAAGTTTTACTTCCCTCTGAACCATGCACGATCAGATTCATTGGGTAAAATTCATTGCTGCCATGCCAGTAGAGAATTGGGCCTATGGTAGCTAACATACCTTGCTTTACAAACTGAATGATACAAAAAATAAACCCAGTAAATTAATTTTAAAAAAATTCTTAAAACACAATGGGCACATTATAAAAGTTGTGTGTCTGCATCAGTTTCTATTCCACTATTCTGTAAAATTATCCTTGTGCAATTGGTGGTATCAGTGAAAGAAATGTGCCTGTCAGTCAATTATATGCTATTCTACTGGTATGCTATTCCAAGATTGCAGCACTATTCCTGTTTTATTCATATTCTCCATCAAACTGAACATGTGCTTGTAGATTAGCACATCCAAAGGACCCAAACATTTTCACCATTCAAATATGCTGTTTTCTGTTCTGCCCCAATATATTGCTCTGCTTTTTTCCATTTGTGGGGTCTGTTTGCGGGGAGTGTGCGTGAAGGAGGTTAGTTACTGTTATTCCTTAACACAGGACATCTAGTTGCTGCCTGACTTTCATAGTTGCTAATTATAGCTAGTTATAGATGATATTTTAAACTGTATTAATTATACATGCAGGGCACTTTTATTGTTGAGAGAAGCCAAATGTCCCTTGGGTTTCCCTGAGTTATGCATATCCAGCGACTCTTCCTCTTTGGAATAGAATGCTCATGGAACAACCCAAGACCTGCATCTGAACTTTGGAGACACCCTGCCTGGGGCTGTCTGGCTGTTTTTTGTCTCCTATTGCTCCATTTTGAACAGTGCTCTCCTACTTTGTCCAAATCCCTCCCCCATCTCGAGTCACGTTTGTTTTTCTGTATCCTCCGACTTCCATTCAAATGTATTCAGCTACTTTGGCAACACTCTCCCAAACCCTCTTCCATCCCTTAAGAATATAAGAACAGCCATACTGGGTCAGACCAAAGGTCCATCTAGCCCAGTATCCTGTCTTCTGACAGTGGCCAATGCAAGGTGCCTCAGAGGAAATGAATAGAACAGGTAATCATCAAGTGAACGATTCCCAGTCGCCCATTCCCAGCTTCTGGCAAACAGAGGCTAGGGACACCATCCCTGTCCATCCTGGCTAATAGCCATTGATGGACCTATCCTCCATGAACTTATCTAGTTCTTTTTTTAACCCTGTTATGGTCTTGGTCTTCACAACATCCTCTGGCAAAGAGTTCCACAGGTTGACTGTGCACTGTGTGAAGAAATACTTCCTTATGTTTGTTTTAAATCTGCTGCCTATTCATTTCATTTGGTGACTCCTATTTCTTGTGTTATGAGAAGGAGTAAATAATACTTCCTTATTTACTTTCTCCACACCAGTCATGATTTTATAGACCTCTATCATATCCCCCCTTAGTCGTCTCTTTTTCAAACTGAAAAGTCCCAGTCTTATTAATCTCTCCTCATACGGAAGCCTAATAGTTTTGTTGCCCTTTTCTGAACCTTTTCCAATTCCAGTATATCTTTTTTAAGATGGGGCGACCACATCTGCATGCACTATTCAAGATGTGGGAGTACCATAGATTTATATAGAGGCAATATGATATTTTCTGTCTTATTATCTATCCCTTTCTTAATGATTCCCAACATTCTATTCATTTACTTGACTGCCGTTTCACATTGAGTGGATGTTTTCAGAGAACTACCCACAATGACGCCAAGATCTTTCTTGAGTGGTAACAGCTAATTTAGACACCACCATTTTATATGTATAGTTGGGATTATGTTTTCCAATGTGCATTACTTTGCATTTATCGATATTGAATTTTATCTGCCATTTTATTGCCCAGTCACCCAGTTTTGAGAGATCTTTTTGTAGCTCTTCGCAGTCTGCCTGGGATTTAACTGTCTTGAGTAGTTTTGTGTCATCTGAGAATTTTGCCACCTCATTGTTTACCCCTTTTTCCAGATCATTTATGAATATGTTGAATAGGACTGGTCCCAGTACAGACCCCTGGGGGACACCACCATTTACCTCTCTCCATTCTGAAAACTGACCATTTATTCCTACCCTTTGTTTCCTATGTTTTAACCAGTTTACCAAACCATGAGAGGACCTTCCCTCTTATCCCATGGCAGCTTACTTTGCTTAAGAGCCTTTGGTGAGGGACCTTGTTAAAGGCTTTCTGAAAATCTAAATACACTATATCCACTGGATCCCTCTTGTCCACATGCTTATTGACTCCCTCAAAGAATTCTAGTAGTATTGGTGAGGCATGATTTGCCTTTATAAAAAACATGTTGACTCTTCTCCAAACTCTTTACAAAAACCGTGTTGACTCTTCTCCAGGGACCTGGCTGTGATACCATTGCAGTGTAGTTATCATCCTCGGCTCGGTCATCAGCTGACCTCTGCTTGCCACAGCCATCCGAGAAGAAATCCTCTCTTTCCTGCTTGCATGGGAAGAAACAGGCCACTACCTCACCATTCAAGGAGCCACCCCCTGTGAGGTCAGTATCCTCAACTTCATTGTTGACTATCTGGGTCCCTCCTGTACTTTTCTTCTCCTTCTTTGTTCTTTACACCAACCAGACAACAGGTTAGCATATGCTATATGGCTACTCTCTGGTTTGTTGCAAGAAATTACAGTTCTTCTTCAAGTGATGTCTCTATGGGTGCTTCACTATCAGTGTAGCGGCGCCTCCTGTGCCTCAGATTGCAGATCTTCAGCAGCAGTACCCATTGGGCCGCACATGTGCTCTCCCTGTCTTGTGCAGTGAGCACTCTCTCTATAGAGCTGTGCAGCTCAACTGCCACAACTGCCATTGATCTGGGATGGAATATAGAGCGGAGCCCTTCTATCTCCTTCTCCTTTCGAGATTTTCATTAACTTACCTTTCGCTAGTAGTAATTAGCCCTTGCCATTTATTTTTCTCCCCAACAAAAAATAATTTTAGTTACTCTTTCCTCCTCATTATTCCCTGTTTTCTGCCTTCCCTGACTGGGAGCTCTCTCCCTCAGGATTATTCTGGGATTCCCCTGATTCAAGAGGTGTCTCACTTGTCAGGAGGCCTTTCCTGAGAGCGATGATCACCCATGGCACATCCACTGCCTCACTGAGGGTCATGTAACACAGAAGTGCACCCACTTCATCAACTTGATCAACATGGGCCTGAAAGGACCATGATCTCAGACTGAAAATTTTTCTCATGGAGAGTTTTTTATGGCCCTGGCCCTGATACCACTACAGTGCAGTTATCACCCTTGGCTCAGTCATCAGCTGAGCCCCACTCGCGACAGCCATCCAAGAAGAAATCCTCTTTCCCACTCAGATGGGAAGAAATGAGCCTCTACATTGCCACCCAAGGAGCCATCCCCTGTGAGGTCAGTAGCCTCAACCTCACTGGGGTGAGACTTAGCTCCCATGACTGTCTGGGTCCCTCCGGTACTGGAGCTAAGCAGAAGTTCAGGGACCCTAAATAGGCCGGACCACAGGTGGACGCACTGTCTCTTGGGAACAACTTGCCACAACAGTACCTAGTGCCTCATCCAAGACAACCTTGGGTGCCTTGGCACCGTCAACTCTCTCTGCACCATCAACTCTCTTGGCACTGACCAAATCCTTGGCACCGAGTAAGGCACGAAACCATCTACTAGTTTCTTGACGGAACACACTCCATCCTAGGCACTGATAGTTCCTTTACTTTCCAAACAGCCGTCAGTGCCAATGATGCTCCTGCCTACTCCACTGGAGTTCAGAGATCCAAGGGACCTGGTCAATAAATGGACACAAATCAGACATCAAGAATTATAACATTCAAAAATCATTTGGAGAACACTTCAACCTCCCTGGACTCTCAGTAACAGACTTAAAAGTGGCAATTCTTCAACAAAAAAAACCTTCAAAAACAGACTCCAACGAGAAACTGCAGAACTGGAATTAATTTGCAAACTGGACACCATCAAATTAGGCCTGAATAAAGACTGGGAGTGGATGAGTCGCTACAAGAATTAAAAAACCCCTAATTTCCCCATTATAATTTGTCCCTACTTTTACTCACACCTTCTTGTTAACTGTTTGAAATGATTGACCCTGATTACCACTACAAAAATGATTTTTCATCCTGTTGATAATAGCCTACTTTAATTGATTTGTCTCGACCCCCCACTGGATACGGCAACTCCCATCTTTTCATGTACTGCTATATATATCTTCCTACTGTATTTTTCACTCCATGCATCTGATGAAGTGGGTTTTAGCCCACAAAAGCTTATGCCCAAATAAATTTGTAGGTCTATAAGGTGCCACAAGGACTCCTCATTGTTTTTGCTGATACAGACTAACACGGCTACCACTCTGAAATCTGATACCCGTGAATCTCTGCTCCTCTGTCACAAGCTCCCTATGGATCATGCCTCTTCCCTGGAGTCACAACACTTCTCCCTTTCACCACTGAGAGGAGGAAGAGTATGGAATTCCAGAGCACATGCAGGCAAGCCTCTACTCTTTGGTGTTATCCAAAACCTGGAACAGTACTAGGGCCCTGATATGGACCCCATTGATGCAACCCCACATCCCAGTTCCTCCACAACCCCACATCCCAGTTCCTCCACATTAGCCCTGCTGGGATCCATGGGCTATGTACGGGGCACAGTTCCACAAACTGCCTATAGGGCAGAGAAAGAAATGCACACGATCATCATCCTCATCCATCTCTCGACCATCTGATGTTGACCCACTACCGGTGGAAAAACAGCAGGAAGAAACGGAGGAAGAGATTACACCACCACTCCATTTCTCCTCCTCTTCCCCGGATGAAGCCATCATGCCACCACCTCTTATGTCGGTGGACAGTTTTCAAGCGTTTTCAACAACTATTCTACAGAATTCTGGAATCTCTCCAGATCCCACTAAAAGAAGTCAAAGAGCAACAGCACAAACTGCTTGATATCCTACACGCCTCTACATCAGCAAAGATCACCCTTCCTATTACTGAAGTCCTGTTGGACCCTGCCAAGGTGCTCTGGCAGCCTCCTGCATCCATCCTGCCAACCTGCAAGCAGGCAGACAAAAATATTATGTCCCTGCTAATGACTTGGAATTTCTCTCTTCCCATCTTACTCCTAACATCCAGGTTGTCAATGCTGTATATGAGAAGGGATGCCAACACCAACCCAGGGAACCCCTATGACAGGGACTGAAAGTGATTAGATGTATTTGATCACAAAGTGTACTCTTCTGTGACACTCCAATTCTGTGTTACCAATTAGAAGTCTCTTATGGCCAAATATGACCATATGAACTATTCTAAAAGACAAGAATTCTGTCAACATCTGCCAGACAACAAGAAGGAACAAGTCTAGGTACTTGTGTCGGAAGAACATCTTTTGGCCTGCATGGCACTACAAGCTCCCATGGACTCTGCAGACATGGTTGTCCCCTCCATCGCAACACCCGTGGTAATGAGACAAGCATCTTCACCTTCACCTCTCTGGATTCCCTAAAGAGGTACAGACCATGGTCGAGGATCTGCCTTTTGAGGGTTCCAAACTATTTGCCAAGCACATGGATGAGTCCTTACACTCTCTAAAGGACTCCAGAGTGACTCTCTGCTCTCTCAGCATATATATATATACCAGCACTGAAGAGACGTCAGGGGAAATACCAACATACCCAGAGATCCCCACCTCCATCTTTCATTCCTCACTGCCAATATGACATGGAAAGAAGAGGCGGCAGAGGCCCCTTCTGAAATGCAAACAAACTACTTCTCATGCACCTTCGTCTAAACAGTTTTGAAGGTTTGGTTGAGGCCCTGAGAGTCCTCCTCCTGTTCCAGTGGCTGCAACCATCTTTCACAACCCACCAGTTTTGTCAACCATTTAGCCCAGGTCAAACTTTTTGGCCTGAGGGCCGCATCGGGTTTCTGATATTGTATGGAGGGCCGGTTAGGGGGGGCTGTGCCTCCCCAAACAGCCAGGCATGGCATGGCCCCTGCCCCCATCGACCCCTCCTCCCCCGCCCCCCCCGCTTCTCACCCCCTGACAGCCCCCAGACCTCCCGTCCCCAACTTCCCCCTACCGCCCCATCCAACCCCCACCCAACTACCCCCCAGGATCCTTGCCCCATCCAACCACCCCTTCTCCCTGAGCGACCCCGGACCCCTCGTCCCTAACTTCCCCCCCACCACCTGATTCAATCCCCCCTCTTCTTCCTGACTGCCCCCCCAGGACCCCTGCCCCATTCACCCTCCCTGTCCCCTGACTGCCCCCCGCTGCCCCATCCAACCCCTCCTCTCCTTCCTGACTACCCCGTGCCCCCATTAACCCCCGTTCCCCCCTCTAACAGCCCCAACCCCTATCCACACCACTGACCACCCCCCGAACTACCATGCCCTCTATCCAACCCCCCCACACACTGCTCCCTGCCCCTTACCACACTGCCTGGAGCACTGGTGGCTGGCAGTGTGGCTCCACCCGGACAGGCAGCCACACAGCACAGAGCACTGGGTCAGGCCGGGCTCTGCAGCCCCGCCACCCACAGCATTGTGCCACATGGCGGTGTGGCTCAGGGGGAGGGGGGAACAGCCTCCCGGGCCAGGAGCTGAGGCGCCGGGCAGGACAGTCCCATGGGCCGGATGTGGGCCGTAGTTTGCCTGCCTCTGATTTAGCTCCTTTGCATCCATCATGGCAGCAAATCACTTCAGACAAGTTGGTCCTGGAAATAATCAACAAAGGGCACTCCATTCCACCCCCATCCCTCTTCAGGGAACTTTCTCATGAGCACCTTCTACGAGAAGAAATAAATCACCTTCTGCAACTGGAAGCCATACAACTGATTTCATCCCAACACAGAGGGAAAGCTTTTTATTCCCACTACTTTCTGATAAAAAATATGCGGGGGGCAAATCTTCAGACCAACACAGTGCAAGGAAGGTGGTTCCCGCGGAATCCTCCTTACATATCAACCTCCTAGAACTATGAGTGGTTCACAATGTGTGCTGACATTTCCTGCCACTTATCAGACATTGGACTATAAAAATAATGATAGACAATATCTCCTGCGTCAACAGGCATGGCGGAGCAAGATCCCACTCCTTATGCTTGGAAGCACTGAAATTGTCGAACTCGTATATCCAACACAAAATCAACATTTCGGCCGCATATCTACCTGGACACTAGAACACCACAGCAGATACGCTGAGCAGACGATTCTCACAAGACCATGAGTGGGAACTAGATACAAGAGTCCTTCGGCACATATTCACTCTCTGGGGATATCCCCACATAGATCTCTTCACCACACCAGAGAACACCCAATGTCCTCAGTTCTGCTCAAGAGCGGGTCTAGGCCACAGGTCTCTGGGAGATGCCTTCCTCATTACATGGGATGCTCCACAATTCTATGCCTTTCCACCCTTTCTCTTCTTGTTCAAGGTGCTTCACAAAATACAGGTGGAATGGGCCTGAGTTATCATCATAGCTCCAACAAGGTCACAACAAATTTGGTATCATTACCTCCTACATGTGGTGATGTGTTCTTCAATCACTTTGCTGTTGATTACACACCTTGTCTCTCAAGATGCAGGCCGAATCCTCCATCCCAGTCTACAACTCCTTCATCTGAAAGCATGGCTTCTTCATGGTTTCGGGATTTGGAGATGACCTGTTTGGAGGCAGTCAGAGAGGTTCTCTTAAATAGCCGACGTGACACAACTCTCAGAACTTACCTCCAAAAATGGGAAAGATTCTGGTGCACAGCCAATTCATGTCTCTGTGAGGAACACTCCATTACCACTCATTCTAGATTATATGTTAGATCTTAAAAGATTGGGCCTATTCACAAGTTCTGTTCATGTGCATTTCGCTGCCATCACAGCATTCCACCCCAGGATAGATGGCTATTCTGTAATTCATCCACCCATTCATGAAGAGGTTACTTAAGAGCCTTTCGAACCTCTACCCTCACATATGACATCCCACCCCATCTTGGGATCCCAGCCTTGTCTTGTGCTGTCTCACCAGAACACCATTCAAGCCCATGGCATTATGCCCCTACATTCATCTTTCCATGAAAACAGCATTTGTCATAGCCATCGCATCTGCCTGATGAGTACGGGAGAAATAGGGGCTCTCATGGCATGCTCTCTGTTCATCATTTTTTATAAGGACAAGGACATCTAAAATTCCTACCCAAGTTGCCATCCTCCTTCCATATGGACCAATCTGCCACTGTCTCTGCCTCTTCGCAAAACCACATGGCAACCAACATGAAGTGACACTACACACCTTGGACATTAAGCATGCATTAGCCTTTTACCTGGATAGAACTAAAGCTTTCAGACAGTTGCCATGCTTATTCCTCTCAACTGGCAAACGATCAAAGGGAACAGCTATGTCCAAACAACGTCTGTCCAAGTGAATCTCACAGTGCATAAACCTTTGCTACCAACTGCACAACCAACTACCTCCACTTAGAACTCGAACACATTCCACTCGCTCTCTCCCCACCTTGATTGCCTTTCTTAACGATGTGCCAATCGTGGATATTTGCAAAGAGGTGACCTGGGCATCTGCGGACACTTGAGTAATTGCATAGTGTTGGCTAAAAGACACGGCATTAGATGCCCTACTAAGACCCATCGTCCTCTCCTCCCTGGATGCCACTCCAAAGCCCCAGCCTTCCACCTATGGGAACTACTCTTCAGTCACCTACAGTGGCACAGCCATTGGGACTCCACTTGAAAAAGAAGCAAAGGTTACTCACCTTCTGCAGTAACTGAGGTTCTTTGAGATGTGTCCCCCTGTGGATGCTCCACTTACCTGCCCTCCTCCCTTCTGCTTCGGAGTTCAAACATAGACTCTGTGGTAGAGAAGGAACTGAGGGTGGTTGGGCCACGCAGCGCTATATAGGTGTTGCTCACGGCACAAGATGTGGAGTAGTGCATGTGCTGCCAAACGGGTACCAAATCCCAGGTACCTACGGTGGAGCACCCATAGGGACACGCATCTCTAAGAACCTCAGTTACTGCACGGGGTGAGTAACCTTTTCTCATTTGTATATTCAAACTCACGCAAGCATGCATACTATCTCTTTGTTGTGAAGTATAACACAGGAGCTTGGACCAGGGCTTCAGGAAATAACTTCATTTTGAAGCATAAAATACTCATTAAAATATTGCCTTCTAAGTGAAAGTTCAAAGTACTAGGTTCTGATTTTCCCCCAACAGAAAATATCTTCCTTCCCAATAGAGCCATGTTCTGCACTGTCTTTCTTCTCTTGCTCCTTTTCAAATAATCTAATAACGGATAGTGCGTGGGGAAATCATTGGGAATGTGAGATACATGATCATGCAAGCACATTGGCGATTTAGTAATTGTATACATTCTACATCATGTGCAGAACATTTGATATTTGTGTAAATATTTGGGATCTAGTGTTATCTAATTCATGAATAGAAGTATTGGTCTAAGGAGTAACATTTGATGCATTTTGTTTGGCATTGTCCCAGAAGAGGAGTTTATTCCTTGCTCTTTACCTATAGAATAGAACATAAAAACACATTTCCCCCCAGCGCGCACACAGCAAAGAAAACAACACTCCAGAAAAAGGAATGTTATGTGCCAAATAAACTTGTATTATATGTAGGTTACTATTTCATTGTATGTCAATGTCTGTTTGGAGATCCACACATAAAATAGTTTATTTTGCTTCTAAGTTTGTGCTGCTCTTTGTTGAGGCTTGTAAACCTCCACTTAACCACGCTTTGTTACTCTGCGATTTTTCTAGGGGATTGCCTTTGTATTTCTGTTTCCCTCAAAATTAACCTCTTGGGGGGCAGTGTGGGCTTGTGGAAAGAGCTCTGGACTGGGACTTGGGAGACCTAGGTTCTATATTGCTGTCTCTGCCACTTACCTTATGAGTGACCTTGAGCAAGTCACTTCACCTTTCTGCACCTCTGTTTGCCCCTCTATGGGAATAATGATACTGACCTCCTTTGTAAAGTGCTTTGAGATATACAGATGAAAAACACTGTATAAGAGCTGGCTATTACTATTATTATCTAAGCAGTGTTTCAATACAGCAAAACATAAAAAGATAACTCTCCCGTGACTTCCCTGCAAAGATAGTGGTTCAGGAGGGCCTCTTTTGCTGAATGACATAAGAAGCTGACATTGAACAATGATACCTCAGTTTTAGTAACCAAAGAATGATACCGTTTTTTCCAGTCTGCTAAAGTTAATGGTGATCTTCTGCCTTGGTCTCTCTAGTATGGCTGTAATCAATGATCTCATTTACACTTGAAGTCTCCAAAGGAGGGATCAGCTGGTTTTATTAACATACATCATGTCCTCATACTTCAGTGTCCGTAGTAACATAATAGAATTACTGGTGGAGTGTAGCTCACGAAAGCTTATGCTCAAATAAATTGGTTAGTCTCTAAGGTGCCACAAGTCCTCCTTTTCTTTTTGCGAATACAGACTAACACGGCTGTTACTCTGAAACCTAATGTCACCTGTTGACTTAGACAGTGTGAATGTCTGTCCTGAGTACACGTGGTTGCGTTGGGATACCCCTGTGGAAATCTTCTGCAATGTGGTCTGCGTTTCATCAAGGGACTTGGATGTTACATTTATGTCAGCGGTGACGCTTGTACTCTAGCCTCTGTGTTTTTCTTTTCTTTCCAGAGATCATAGGTTCCTGAGCCATCTAATCTCTCTGATAATGTTGTTGGCTTTGGGGATTTTGGCTTGATGTACTGTAGCTTTCTGTCATCATTTCCAGGCTTAATAAATACACAATTAGTGGATGACAACACTGATAACAACAGCCTTTGTGCTGACAAACAAACTAGGATTGACACTGGTCAATAGTTTTGTATGATTTTTGACATAATATACCACATACAGTCCACATGTTTCGTTCTGGTCCTATCGTCGTATTTGAATGTACTTTCCCATAATAGATTACTAGCAACAGGTATGTGAATGAAATCCTATGTAAGATTCATAATGAAGCAGCATATTACATGTACTATTTTTACAGGGTAGTGGATTGAAAATTCTTTCAACAGAAAATCACCCAAGATGCATTCGTGCCCCACCTTTAAGGGTATTTGGCCCTTACAGATTATTCCAAGGTAGAACATTGTTTTTACTGTGGTGCAGCTATTTAATATCAAAAGCATGTCAGAATCACTAGTTAAAATCCCGTTTTGTTTTTCTGTTCAGATGATGACTTGAAGCACACAGCTATTGCTGCTGCCTCTATCTAGGTTCAGTAAATAAACTAGATTGGACTTCACCTGTGTGAGTACTGCATCTGCCATCAGATACTTTGCACTACTTCCATAACCTTTTTATCATAGCACAGTCCTGTGCCAATGTTATGGTGCTTATCAAATCTAAATGATCATTGCATTTTTTTTCAGAATGTCTGATATGAATTGCATCAAGCTAGCATGGCATTGGACGAAAAATATCAGGACAGTTGCCAAATCAAGCAAGAAACCAAAGAGGAGATGCTGATCCTAGCCAGTCGTCACTTTGGGAAAAAATGTTGACAGTTGAACTCTTTGCAGAGTCCTAAAACAACTTTGCAGAGTCCTTCAATGGATTATTGAATGAAAGAGGTGTTCTAACCGGATGTAATTTTACATTGTATTGTATGTGTGTGTACATTCTAATAAATTGTTTGCTTTGCTTTGGCTAAACCTGTATGTATTTTCTCCTTGCAATCAGTTTACAGTAAAGGGATCCCTGGGAGGCTTTGGTCTATGCATTTTCAGTTCTCAGATCATGAGCAGTCTGCACTCAGAGATTCTCAGTACATACTAAGTCAGTTGTATTTGCTTTCAAAAAGCTGGATTCTTTTCTCAGTTAAGAAACTAATAGAATATTTCAAAAATTCTTTTAATCTTTAGAGCAGATATGTTTATGGGCATACCTAGACAGCACTACCGTGAGAAATGGGATAGGCAAGAAGATCTCTTTTGGCTTTTTCTCCGAATGCTCAGCTGCACCCTTTATCACGTCAGTTGGTGTATAAAGCAGATATTGGAGACTGAAAGAGTGCAAATGTATGGGAAAATAATGGCGTGCACGCTAATAATTACAGGAACCACAAAAGCTCGTAAGTATAAATATCAATGACCATACAAAATGGTCGTAGCATCCAGTTCACTGCATATAAGGGAACTGAATGAAAACATTAATACAAACTTTAATATTGTATTGTCATTAGCAACAGGCTACATGAATCTGTGATGAATGAACTCATCAAGTATAGCCATGACATTACTAGAAATAGTTGACTTTCCCCTTGAACCATCATAATTAACATGTGAAAGCCAGTCATGCAAAATATTGACAGGAATATTTTTTCCTAAGTAGAACAGCATAAACGTCAACCTCCCCTCATAAAATGACTCAAGGACATGGGTGGGATTCGCTGACATCTTGCCAAGGTGGTTGCCTCAGCTCAGTATGTAATCCGTCTTTTCATGCTTTAATGGCAACATTGAAAAATTCATACGGTTCTCTCAGGAATTGATCAAGATCCTAAGGGTAAGCACCAAGCTTTGGAAAAGAGGACAGTACAAATCTATATTAATTTTTGTACAGTAATACATCAGGTAATATGCAGCACTACAAAATCCACTGCTTCATTAACTGCTTCAGGGCAGCAGTTGTGTAGGGGCTTCTGTAGACTTTCACCACAACACTAGGATGCTGTAGTGCTGCACAGGGAGACAGTTTCAGATCATGTTGCTTGGTCAAAATATATTGGAGAAGAAAAACTGTTTTACAATTTTTCTTTTTTAAAAAAGCAGCACTTGCATGTAAATAAAATACCCTCATCATCCAAGAAGGTGAGGTTCAGCTTCATTGCATTACTTGATCCCCAGTAGAAAATTGTTTAAAAATACCAATAGTGGATAAAAATTCTGTTGGCTCTTTTTAAATAAAATATTTAAATTTTGAGATGTGCCATTTAAAAAGTCACTGCAGTTGCCTGAATGTGAAAAGATGGACAAATATGGCTGCTCTTTTCCTGATCTGAACAGTTGACTTAGCTACCAAACAATAGTTCAACTACAATATGCCTGTACAGGACTGCTAATATGTTTGAGTGGATGCCTGCCAGTTAGCAATGTGAGCATTACAACCACCTCCAGTTCATGGGAAAACAGCAGAAAATTGGGTTGCATCAACTTAGATGGAGGGTGAAGGGCAGCCACTGAGAGACATTTTGAGAAGTATTGATTTGCTCATGAATGAATGTGAAAACATTTTAAAGTGTGTCTGCTGTAGTTTTTCTCTGACCTGTATAATATAAATAAAATACATGATGGCATGATGGGGTATAAAGATGTTCTTGCTAATTTGGGATGACCTGCATGCCCAGCTTGAAATTTTGCCACTCATGGGTAACATGGCTATTCCAAACTCATGCTAATAAAACCTTCATGCCACAGCACACCATCATATATTCTTGCTATGTCATAATATAGTGGATGAACCCTGTCTCGTTCTCTGAAGTCGTTGGATGGTGTATAGTGAATGACTTGGATGACCTAAAAAGTGATGATTCTGTGATAACTTTAATCTTCTATTATCTCTTCAGGTTACCACTCCTTGAAAATTTGTCCAACTAAAAAATAGTCGTATCTTTTTGGAAAATTGGTTCTTTGTGAAATAGAAAAACTTTTATTAGAGCTTAATTTTTATTGTATTTTTTACCTTCACCTTCTGGATATGCAGCCACCTCAACACAGAAAAAGTGTAGGAGGTTAAAAAATGTATCCATTCCGGTCTTGTTAGCTGACATGTAGAGCCCTGTGCAGATACAGAATTTGTCTGCATCTGATCTGTGATCCGCAAACTTTTTCAGGGCTCTGCTGACATGTTTTAAACCTAGTGTAGACAAGGCAAGTTGTTGTGTTAATGTGTTAGCTGTTTAAGGTAAACCCTAGGTAGGGAGCTTAGTGTTTACCTCAATCAGCTAACACATGTTAAAAGGACAACTGTCTTGTCTACACGGGGATTTTAATGTACTAACGCATGTTAGCTAACATGTCAAAAATGCACTTTTTTTTAGTGTAAATATGGTATTAAAAGTGTATATAGGACTATTTATTTCCTAGGCTCCTTCTTTCCAGTATTAAGCCACTGACTTATTAGAACACTAAAAAGAAGCAGACAAAAATATAAAATGTGTTCTTGTGGAAACATAAGTGTAGGTTTTTTTCAGTTTAACTTGTCACTGATCCAGAGAAACAATATATGACAGTATGAGAGAGAGAAAATATCAGCAATTTAATGAATACGTGTGCATGAAAATACGGCTGAATAATCAGTCCAGTTCCATTATAGGCAATGAGATGTTTTTTGTTTCATTACTCTGAGGTAAATACAGAGTAACACAACTAAGTGGAGGGTAACTAACTGCAGAAATTGACTCAGTATTTCGTGTTCCATTTTTGCCTTAGTCTTTCTACCTTGTACAAACTTTAGCAACTTCTGAACATCTAAATATATGATTGTCTACTCCATACAACAAAAATTCTGGCAAGATATAATGCAACAGTTTTAAGTCTGAATCTTCAGTTGAGTTATTTCGCTTTGGCAAAGTTTTCACATTTCCAACAGGTTTGCAGAGTTATAATCCAGGAAGCAATCAACCTTTTCTCATAGGCTTTTTATAAATTTGCAGAGCAAAGCTGGATAGGAGTTGAATGTTCCAAAGAGAAAGAGTCACTTGATTTTTGTTCTTTAAATTATGTAGAAAATGTAGGTAGGTTATGAACTATTGATCAGACTTGGATTCTAACAGCAGGATTTTTGAAACATTTATGACTTTTTCCAGTAATGTTAATCTGGCTACAATGACTGTTTTTAAAATATTTTTTACTATTCTTAAATCAAACTTTATTGAAAAAAACTGACAGTTACATATCATAAGAATGTAGAGCATGTGATATTGATGAAGAATTACTTTTAGAGAGTCTTTCACTCAAAAAGACCCCAAAACATTTTAAAAAGTCATAAACTGTAGATAGCTATAGTATATCATTTGTATTCTCAGTTATATTAAAATACATGAATACTTTCACTCACCACTGAAAAACAGTCAATCTAGAGTAGAGTGCAGCAGTTGTTTAAGATCACATAGCCAAACTGCACAGCAATCTAGGACAGGAAATGAAGAATACAGAATGCAACTGAATGCAGGGGGAAAGTTTTGCTAGATGATTATTCAGATTGGTATTTGGCAAGGACACCAAGATGACTCTCATACACATTGCACAGGAGAGCGTGACAGACTACAACTCTGCATTACCCAGCATAAGAATTTCCTAGACAAAAGAGCAATTGCCCAGTAGCACCCTTTGGGTTCTCGCCAAGAAAGAACAATAGAGCTATTCCTCTGCCCCCTCCTTGCAATAGTCTACAGACATGACAGCAGTATGTCATGATTACTTCAGGCCAAACATTACGTTTTAAGAAATAATTTCCCCTGAAGTGAGTTATTTAAAAGTTGACTATCACAATGTATGTTCCCAGACAAAATGTACATTAAAATGGAGTTAAATATCCTAAAAACAAGCATGGCAAACTAAGACAATTCAAAGCTGAAGTTGAACTGGAAGAAATCCAAACACGTTAAGATATGGAAATGATCAGTGAGGGCACTCAGCCTCCCCTCCCTCTTGAACTTTGCTTTCCAATGCATACATGTTTCTTCCTTCTTCACCATATGTTCCCCAGCACATGTGCTCCTCAGTCTGTCACTCTCTTCTCTGCTTCCCCCTTCCTTTGTGCACATGTTCCTCAGTATCCCTTCCCTCTGCACCCGCAATTGCTGTGCATGCACAAAACACACCCAATTATTTTCCACCCTTCTCCATCCCACATTCTCCTGCAAGTGCACATTTTTAGTTTCCCCTGCTGCTGAGTAGATCTGAATTGCTTTCTTTCTAAATGTTTGCCATCTTCTGTTGTCCTCAATGGCAATGAGATGTTTGCTTTGAAAAGAGCCACTATCTCTCATTGTTCTCAATGGGAGTGAATCCAAGCTACCCTCAGGGTAGCAAGTAGCTCCCAGTGCTATCAGGAGATGGTGTGGAACACTGTGAGGAGAAAGTGAATGGAGGCAGGGGCCATCCTTGGTAAGGAGACCCTCTGTTCTGAGTCCCATTGTGAAAAATTGAGATGGTGTGTCCTCAATCCCACTGGGAACAATAGGAGATGATAGCTATTTTGAAAGGAGGGCGATTAATGGAATTCTCTGAATAGTTTCAGTCTCTACTAAGCAGAAACTTTCAGTTATAAAGCATGATGGCAAAACAGGCTATTAATTCTAACATGATTTAAATGTACCTATGCACAAGATTTCAGTGAGCTTTAGGAAGCCTGAAGAGTTTGTATCATTCTGCTGACATCACTCGGGCAAAGGAAGGGCTGACGCCTGGTATTAAATTTTTTAAAGGACCCATTTTTGAATTACTTTTAGATCATAAACTAATTAATGGATTTACTTGTAAATACTCAGGAAAAAAGTGCTGTAATTTTGGGGAATATACACTGTACTTTTAGTACATACCAAAGCAGTTTAATCCCTGCTTTAAAGCAAAACTCAACTCAGCCTTAATTATGGAACTGCATCTGGCACCTCTGTAATGGTGAAAATTAAGAGCCAAGTACATCTGGGATTTTTTTTTCCATTTTAGAAATAACATGGCAATTTTCGAAGGATAAAGTCATGTCACTGGATCTTTTTAACTTTCTTTTTCAAAATAGAACAGCAGCTTTCGATGTAATTATTTAATTGCATCCATGTTGACTACATTCTAGCTGAACAAAAACATTTCTCATGTACAAAGAGCGAAGTTAGGAAACAGCAACAAAAACCAACCCTCTCCTCATAAAAATAAATAAAAAACAGTTCAACTATATAAAGATGTGATATCTATTAAAACAGCCACATTAGAAGAGTTATCCATTTAAATTTAGCAAGTTAAACAAGGGTTAGCTTTCTGTTTTCTTAAATCCACTTATTGAGGACAATGAGTTGGAGAGAAGGAATCTTTAGCCTTAGGTGTTGCTTGCTTCATTTTAAGGGAAACTCATTTTAGTGGAAACTTTTTTTTAATGTAGTGGGTTTAAATAGATACATCTTTTACATGGCATATTTTTTTCTATTTGTTAATGTAATTATTTATTAAATACGGTGAGACTGATCTTCATAGGTGCTACTCCCACTAGAATTGTGGCTACTCGGTATCTCTGAATATCAGGCCCAGTGTAATTTCATTTCTTGCGTTAGAAAAGTCTTATTCAATTATTGTTTTTTTTAAAAAAAGTAAAAGGTTTTATTGTGTGAAGAAAAATGAACATTCAAAATAATTAAAATAATAAATCTATGCAGAGGTAAGGAATTTTCTTATTATTGGTATTTTTACTGTGGCAGCACCCCATTGTGCTAGGTGCTGTACAAACACAGAACAAAAAGATGATTCCTGCCCCAAAGAGTTTCCGTTTAAGAATAAGGCAAGATAAAACAGATAGGGAGAGCACCAGGAAACCATTAGACAACATCAAGCTATATTCATTACAGCAAATTTACAATAATATTTTATGTTTATTCACTGCTTTGTTGTCAAAATTAGTCACAGGAAAGTAGAAAGCTGACAGGGAACAGCATGTTCTATAGAAGAAATACCATGCAGAGCCATAAAATTGTCATTATACAGTAAAGATGTCATTCTATCATTGGCTTTACTCGTGGGGGGATTATGCACCACTGTGCACGCGCAGAATTCATGTGTCCTGCAGAATTTTATTTTTTCCACAGAAAATACATTCTTCCCCAGAAGTGCTGCAGTTCCACCTTTCACCCACCAGAGGCCAGTGCGGCACCAGAACAGCCAGCCGCATTCATGCGGTTGGCTGTTCTGGTGCGCTGTTCTGGTGCCACAGCAGCCTCTGGTGAGCAAAAGGCAGAACTGCAGCACTTCTGGGACAGAATGTATTTTCGGGGGGGGGAGGGGGAATTCCGTGTGTGTACAGTGACACAGAATTCCCCCAGGAGTAGAAGTTTACCACAGCACCTGACTGTGGAGCAACTGGGGTTCAGAATGGTTAGTAGGGGAGAACAGATTGGGGCATGGGCTCAGGAGCTAGTGGGGTGACAGCATTGAGCCAGGGACTGAATGGGAGTGGGGGTGCATGGCCACATGGGAATGGGGGAGGGGAGCGGCAGAGACCCATCAGGATGGGGAGTGTAGGGACAGGGGCAGATGTGCCTGACTGAATGGAAGAGGCTTGGGATCAGCCAGGGGGAGGCTCCCTAACAATCCTGTCGTTCCCCCCTCCCCCAAAAATCCATATTTCTCCCACCCACACCCAACAACCCTCCAGGTTCACTCCAGGGTCCTTCCCTCACCCTCCTCCATTACCCCTAACACTCCCAAGCATTTGCATTGATTCTGACGGGTGCAGGAAATACAATTCTATATTGTAATTTAAATGAATTACTCAAAGTTCTGTATTAATATGCCTAGTAAGGAATCTATTTGTCAAAAAAAAAATCCAGAATCTTTTTTTTTGTCTGTATTGTTACAGACATACTTGTTGACAGATATTTTGAAAAAAAATTGAAACTGGCATGATTATATTGTGTTATTTTGACAAAATTAGGCAGAATTTTGCAGAATTCTTGATTTTTTGGCGCAGAATTCCCCCAGGAGTAGACTGTCTTGTAGGCTTGGTAACACAGTGCTATCAATAAATCTCCTATACTCCTTTTTATAGTTATCTGTTAATCAAAGCACTCTGAAAGTACAGTAACTCCCCACTTAACGTTCTCTCACTTAACGTTTTTTCAATCTTACATCCCTGCTCAATTACAGAACATGTTCCATTTAAAGTTGTGTAATGCTCCGCTATAACGTCGTTTGGCTGCCTTTGTCCACAGCTGGCAGCCCCCCATCAGCTCCCCAGCGCCTCCCACCCTCTGGCAGACCCCATGGATCAGCACCTTCCCTCTCCTCCCCCCACCTCCTGCCCACAGCAATCAGCTGGCTTGAGGTGTTCAGGAGGGAGGGGGGAGGAGCAAGGACTCGGCGCGCAGGCTTCCTCTCCCTCCCCTGCCTCTAGAACGCCACAACCAGCTGATTGCCGCTGGCAGGGGGCAGAGGAGGGAGGGGGGAGGCTGTGCGCCGAGTCCTCGCTCTTCCCGTCTCCCTGCTGCTTCCTGAACGTGGCAAGCTAGCTGATTGCTGCGGGCAGGAGGCAGGGGAGGGAGGGGGGGAGGAGCGAGGACGCTGCATGCGGAGTAAAGGGGGAGGAGGGGGGAAGAAGAGACAGGTTAAGGGTGGGGGTTTGGGGGAAGGGGTGGAGTGGGTGGGCCGAGGGTTGAGCCCCCTCCCCCCTGGTGCTCGCAGAGTAGGGGAAGCTGCCACTGCTACTGCGCAACATGCTTCTCCTAGCTTACAGCACCTTCAGCCTCCTTGCCTGCCTCATTGTCTCCACTGCCAGTGGACTGTGCCTGTGTGGGGTAAGGCGGGGGTACCTCCCAACTATAGTACTGTACTGAACGGTGTGGCAAATTTTTTTTCCCCTGGAACCTAACCCCCCCCTATTTACATTCATTCTTATGGGGAAATTGCATTCACTTAACATCGTTTCACTTAAAGTCATATTTTTCAGGAACAGCACGACAATGTTAAGTGAGGAGTTACTGTAAAGAGCAAACTTAATCAAATGTGTGGAGTTTTTGTCTTTCATACCATACTGTTTGAAGAGGTATTCAAATTTTCTCTCTTTGAGATATAGGTGATTTCCAGTGTTTGTATATTTTACTCATGGTGATGGCTACAGGAATCAGCACTCTCCTCAACCTAGTATGCTGCCCAATTTTTGTTACAGATGTTAACAAATCCAGAGCTTCCATGGTGGTTGCATTGGGGCCGGATTGACTGATTAATAAATGTCTAATCTGTAGATACTGAGTTATTTCATTTGAAGGGCATATTTTTGCAGCTCCACCTCACATCTTAAAAATATAATTGTGAATTAAATGTGATAGACAGAGAATAGCTTTATCTATCTATTGCCTACTATCAGTTTGCCTCTGATTTGTGGGGCTGAATTATCCTCCAATACTAGAGTTACTTGGGGGGGAGTAGAGGGGGAAAGAATCAGAAACAATTTTTTCTGTAGTTTAAAAAAAAATACAATCCATAGTCTTCTGACCAGCTTTACTCCATAGGCCACGGAACAGCAGGGTCCACCCAGTCAATGGCCTGACCACTTTTAAGCAAGTACATAAGGGATGGGCAGTCTGCTAGATCATTTTATTCAACCCACTATAGTCCAGCATGGAGCATACAGTTCAGTGGTGGCAGGGGCAGGAAGGGGGTGAGGCATTTTGGGAGGGCCCCACCTTTGCATAGATGCACATCACATGATGCCGTGGTGAGAGTCAAAATGGACCAGAATGGGGAGCCAGGCCCAGCCCTGCAGGACAGGAGCCACCACTGCAGGGTGAATAAGGGGCAGGTACAGTCTCTAACCCCGCACTTTACATTGTGCTCTGCAGCCACTGCTTTACTCAGCACTGAATTCTTTTAGTTTTGCTGCTAGATTAGACTAGGCCTTTCTGATAGCAGTAGTCTTTCCATGTATATCTGTGTGGAACCAAGTATTAAGAGAAAGTAAGTGAAGGTAGGAGTTCCTGTTCTAAAGAGGAGTTCCTTTTCTTTGTGGATCTGTGCTATGTCTTTGTACTATTGGGAAATCTGACTCAGGATGAAGGCACTGTAATACATTTTAAAATCCCAGTGGCTCAGTAGATAGAACACTGGACAAGTAATCCTGGGTTCTGTAACTTTCTCTGCCACTGTCCGGTTGGATGACTTTGATCAAGTTACTTCAACTCTTTGTATCCCAATTTCTCCATCTGTAAAATGTGAATAAATGCTTACCAGCTTTATAAAATGTTCTAAGATTTGGGAGGAGAAATGCTGTATAAGATCTAGAGCTAGCGAGCTTGATCGGCATTCTACAAGCCCTTACATACTTGATCACTGACAAGAGTAAAGATACTTAATTGTTTAAGTGCTTTCAGGATATGGGACAACATGGGTTTCTCCTTTGTTTGTAGGACAGTATAATTTCTCCATGGGAATTTTGAGTTCTCATATAAGAAATTTTTAAATATGTGATCTAACTTTTTAAAAAAGCATTAAAAAAGGAGAATGGAACTGAGTGCATAAAAGGGGCATAGTAAAATAGTTATTTTGATAATATTAATTTTCCCTTCACTCCAATCTTTGCATATATAGATATCTATTTATGTATATATATAATCTTACTATATGTTCCATTCTATGCATCCGATGAAGTGGGCTGTAGCCCACAAAAACTTGTGCTCTAATAAATTTGTTAGTCTCTAAGGTGCCACAAGTACTCCTGTTCTTTTTCCAATCTTTAATTGCATTTGTGGAAAAAGTTGACAGATACTTGATTGAAAATATAGTACCAACAAAAATGGAGGAAACTCATAGGGCAAAAAAATCACCCACAAAAAAGAGCTCATTAAGTTCCTTGGATGACATGGAAATGTTTATATTTTAAAAAGAAAAACAAAACTAGAAATGATTCAGAATTGGAGGTACTAATAGGTGTGTGAAGTGGATGCAAAGGACACTTGGAAATAATTTATTACCAACAGCTTTTAGATGCAATTTATGCCCTCTGCAAAATGTTATGAAAAACAGAGGCCTCTTTCAATGAGGTGGAATATGATATATATTTAGACTTAAGGAGCTTTTTACTTCAAAATAGCATTTAGTATCTTTTACTGACTCTGAGAATGCCAGATCTCTTGGGGACTTGATTTTTCAATTGGTGAAAGTATTCTTCTTTTCCTGGGCCTGATTTTCCTCTCTCTACTGATTTTATACTGTTGTAATCAGGGCCTAATTAATGATTAGGTACTACAGGTTTGTGGAAGGACCCCAGCTCCTGAAATCACGTGAATACAACAGAATCTCACCTTTTATTTAAAAATACATATTTTGCTTCTAGCTTTACTAGTGAAGAAGAAAAACTTGAAAACATGAAGCAAATTTTTAAGAAGTGTAGTGATATCTGATTGAGTCTGCAAGCAGCCAGAAACAAAAGCTCTGAAAGGTGCTGAACTGCCCTCATGCATCTCAACAGAGCGTTAACTGTAAGACCCATTGCTCTGGGGGCCCTGTCAGTAGCACATCCATCGACAGAGGTTGCTGTGTATTACAAAGGAAAGGAGGGCAGCAGACCCAGCCCCTCCACCCAAGCAGGTACACCATAGCTGCTAAGGTAAATATTGGAGACCCCACACTTGCCAATAGTGCCTGCTTCTCTGGGTTTAGGGGGAATAAAGCAGTGTCCCTTGCTACAGCTCTTAGGGGGAACAGCTCTGGGGAGGCTAGTGCCACTGTTAGGTGGGATGGAATATGCTGAGTTAGGGTAATGGATGGGACCATGCATGATGGTGTCTCTAAAACTCCAAATTGCCTTTATCCCATTGTGGGTGCTCTTGATTTGATTTATTACATCAGTCTGAGATTAGAATAAAATCTCTTGTTCCCAGACGTTATGTAGTGTTCTGTGCATGGCTAGAGCTTCTGAGTAGGCTGGGCTAGAAAACAAGAATTCTATTCCATGGAAGATTATGGCATGTGGTTTCGTTCCCCATAGGATTAAAAAAACTTGGGGGGTGAGTGGGGGGAATGGGAAGGAGGGAAAGAGACCCACCACAGAATATCCAATAGCCTGGTGGTAACTTCACCTAGGATATGGGAGAATTAAGATCAAGTCCTTGCTAGCCCTGACTAATAGCAGGGACTTGAACCTGCATTTCTCAATGCTAAAGTATGTCACTCTAAAGCCTACTACCCCGAAAAGTTTTATTGTAAAGTAACACTTCAGTCTCAGAAAGTGGTAATTAACCATCTATTTTTACATGTGATATATGCAAAATAACCTCATTCCTTCAGAAGCAGGAGGTCTAGGGAAGAAACATGAAATAACAAACTTGATATTGTAGAATTTGGACCGCCACCATATAATTAATGGAATGCCTTTGGAAAAAGTTTCCAAATGAATGATCCATTGAGTGAGTCATTAGCTTGGCTTGTAGAAGGAACTAGTACCAACTTATTGGTTCCCCACCCTATTTTTAAAAATAGAATCAGAAGTGCGTTCCAGGGAATCACACTTGTCAGAGGGAACAGAGGATAATATTTATATTACTGGTTTCAGAGTAACAGCCGTGTTAGTCTGTATTCGCAAAAAGAAAAGGAGTACTTGTGGCACCTTAGAGACTAACCAATTTATTTGAGCATAAGCTTTTGTGAGCTACAGCTCACTTCATCAGATGCATACTGTGGAAACTGCAGAAGACATTATATACACAGAGACCATGAAACAATACCTCCTCCCACCCCACTCTCCTGCTGGTAATAGCTTATCTAAAGTGATCACTCTACTTACAATGTGTATGATAATCAAGTTGGGCCGTTTCCAGCACAAATCCAGGTTTTCTCACCCTCCGCCCCCCCCCCTCCCCAAACTCACTCTCCTGCTGGTAATAGCCCATCCAAAGTGACCACTCTCTTTACAATGTGTATGATAATCAAGGTGGGCCATTTCCAGCACAAATCCAGGTTTTCTCTCCCCCCCCCCCCCTTTTCCAAAAACCACACACACAAACTCACTCTCCTGCTGGTAATAGCTTATCCAAAGTGACCACTCTCCTTACAATGTGTATGAAAATCAAGGTGGGCCATTTCCAGCACAAATCCAGGTTTTCTCTCCCCCCCCCCCCCCCCCGCCTTTTCCAAAAACCACACACACAACTCACTCTCCTGCTGGTAATAGCTTATCCAAAGTGACCATCTCCTTACAATGTGTATGAAAATCAAGGTGGGCCATTTCCAGCACAAATCCAGGTTTTCTAACCCCCCCCTTTTCCAAAAACCACACACACAAACTCACTCTCCTGCTGGTAATAGCTCATCCAAACTGACCACTTTCCTTACAATGTGTATGATAATCAAGGTGGGCCATTTCCAGCATAAATCCAAGTTTAACCAGAACGTCTCGGGGGCGGGGGAGGTAGGAAAAAACAAGGGGAAATAGGCTACCTTGCATAATGACTTAGCCACTCCCAGTCTCTATTTAAGCCTAAATTAATAGTGTCCAATTTGCAAATGAATTCCAATTCAGCAGTTTCTCGCTGGAGTCTGGATTTGAAGTTTTTTTGTTTTAAGATAGCGACCTTCATGTCTGTAATTGCGTGACCAGAGAGATTGAAGTGTTCTCCAACTGGTTTATGAATGTTATAATTCTTGACATCTGATTTGTGTCCATTTATTCTTTTATGTAGAGACTGTCCAGTTTGACCAATGTACATGGCAGAGGGGCATTGCTGGCACATGATGGCATATATCACATTGGTGGATGTGCAGGTGAACGAGCCTCTGATAGTTTGGCTGATGTTATTAGGCCCTGTGATGGTGTCCCCTGAATAGATATGTGGGCACAGTTGGCAACGGGCTTTGTTGCAAGGATAGGTTCCTGGGTTAGTGGTTCTGTCGTGTGGTATGTGGTTGTTGGTGAGTATTTGCTTCAGGTTGGGGGGCTGTCTGTAGGCAAGGACTGGCCTGTCTCCCAAGATTTGTGAGAGTGTTGGGTCATCCTTCAGGATAGGTTGTAGATCCTTAATAATGCGTTGGAGGGGTTTTAGTTGGGGGCTGAAGGTGATGGCTAGTGGCGTTCTGTTATTTTCTTTGTTAGGCCTGTCCTGTAGTAGGTGACTTCTGGGAACTCTTCTGGCTCTATCAGTCTGTTTCTTCACTTCCGCAGGTGGGTATTGTAGTTGTAAGAATGCTTGATAGAGATCTTGTAGGTGTTTGTCTCTGTCTGAGGGGTTGGAGCAAATACGGTTGTATCGCAGAGCTTGGCTGTAGACGATGGATCATGTGGTGTGGTCAGGGTGAAAGCTGGAGGCATGTAGGTAGGAATAGCAGTCAGTAGGTTTCCAGTATAGGGTGGTGTTTATGTGACCATCGTTTATTAGCACTGTAGTGTCCAGGAAGTGGATCTCTTGTGTGGACTGGACCAGGCTGAGGCTGATGGTGGGATGGAAATTGTTGAAATCATGGTGGAATTCCTCAAGGGCTTCTTTTCCATGGGTCCAGATGATGAAGATGTCATCAATATAGCGCAAGTAGAGTAGGGGCGTTAGGGGACGAGAGCTGAGGAAGCGTTGTTCTAATTCAGCCATAAAAATGTTGGCATACTGTGGGGCCATGCGGGTACCCATAGCAGTGCCGCTGATCTGAAGGTATACATTGAACCCAAATGTAAAATAGTTATGGGTAAGGACAAAGTCACAAAGTTCAGCCACCAGGTTAGCCGTGACATTATCGGGGATAGTGTTCTTGACGGCTTGTAGTCCATCTTTGTGTGGAATGTTGGTGTAGAGGGCTTCTACATCCATAGTGGCCAGGATGGTGTTATCAGGAAGATCACTGATGGATTGTAGTTTCCCAGGAAGTCAGTGGTGTCTCGAAGGTAGCTGGGTAGCGTAGGGCCTGAGGAGGGAGTCTACGTAGCCAGACAATCCTGCTGTCAGGGTGCCAATGCCTGAGATGATGGGGCGCCCAGGATTTCCAGGTTTATGGATCTTAGGTAGTAGATAGAATATCCCAGGTCGGGGTTCCAGGGGTGTGTCTGTGCGGATTTGATCTTTTGCTTTTTCAGGAAGTTTCTTGAGCAAATGCTGTAGTTGCTTTTGGTAACTCTCAGTGGGATCATAGAGTAATGGCTTGTAGAAAGTGGTGTTGGAGAGCTGCCGAGAAGCCTCTTGTTCATATTCCGACCTATTCATGATGACAACAGCATCTCCTTTGTCAGCCTTTTTGATTATGATGTCAGAGTTGTTTCTGAGGCTGTGGATGGCATTGTGTTCTGCACGGCTGAGGTTATGGGGCAAGTGATGCTGCTTTTCCATCAGCCACACTATCAGAGGCTCGTTCACCTGCACATCCACCAATGTGATATATGCCATCATGTGCCAGCAATGCCCCTCTGCCATGTACATTGGTCAAACTGGACAGTCTCTACGTAAAAGAATAAATGGACACAAATCAGATGTCAAGAATTATAACATTCATAGACCAGTTGGAGAACACTTCAATCTCTCTGGTCACGCAATTACAGAAATAAAGGTCGCTATCTTAAAACAAAAAAACTTCAAATCCAGACTCCAGCGAGAAACTACTGAATTGGAATTAATTTGCAAATTGGATACTATTAATTTAGGCTTAAATAGAGACTGGGAGTGGCTAAGTCATTATGCAAGGTAGCCTATTTCCCCTTGTTTTTTCCTACCCCCCCCCACCCCGACGTTCTGGTTAAACTTGGATTTATGCTGGAAATGGCCCACCTTGATTATCATACACATTGTAAGGAGAGTGGTCAGTTTGGATGAGCTATTACCAGCAGGAGAGTGAGTCTGTGTGGGGGGGGAGAAAACCTGGATTTGTGCTGGAAATGGCCCACCTTGATTTTCATACACATTGTAAGGAGAGTGGTCACTTTGGATAAGCTATTACCAGCAGGAGAGTGAGTTTGTGTGTGTGGTTTTTGGAAAAGTGGGGGGGGGGGTGAGAAAACCTGGATTTGTGCTGGAAATGGCCCACCTTGATTATCAGACACATTGTAAAGAGAGTGGTCACTTTGGATGGGCTATTACCAGCAGGAGAGTGAGTTTGTGGGGGGGGGGGGGGGGGGCGGAGGGTGAGAAAACCTGGATTTGTGCTGGAAATGGCCCAATTTGATTATCATATATATTGTAAGGAGAAAAGGAGTACTTGTGGCACCTTAGAGACTAACCAATTTATTTGAGCATAAGCTTTCGTGGCAGTTTCCACAGTATGCATCCGATGAAGTGAGCTGTAGCTCACGAAAGCTTATGCTCAAATAAATTGGTTAGTCTCTAAGGTGCCACAAGTACTCCTTTTCTTTTTGCGAATACAGACTAACACGGCTGTTACTCTGAAACCTGTCATTGTAAGGAGAGTGATCACTTTAGATAAGCTATTACCAGCAGGAGAGTGGAGTGGGAGGAGGTATTGTTTCATGGTCTCTGTGTATATAATGTCTTCTGCAGTTTCCACAGTATGCATCTGATGAAGTGAGCTGTAGCTCACGAAAGCTTATGCTCAAATAAATTGGTTAGTCTCTAAGGTGCCACAAGTACTCCTTTTCTTTTTATTTATATTACTGTAGCTCTCAGAGGTCACAGTCAGGATTTAGACACCTTTATGCTAGGTACAGCATAAACACTTACAAAGAGAGGTTCCTCGTTTTAGAGTTCACAATCTAAAGAATAATTTGAAATCTTCTGAAAGAGGTAAGGACATTGTGTGTATTGAATAGAGGGGTAAGGAGAGATGTCCAAAAATTGCTCTTGGTGCCAGAATGAAAATATTTTCCACTTCAGATTCTAGAGCTTATGCATAGAAAGTTTCAATACTTCTAATATATAATTGAGCTTGTGAGAGAGAAATCCAGATGTGGATGAAGAATTTGACCATACCACTGGAATAAACCAAAAACATATAGCATATGGGAAGTGTAAACTGTCTGGCATCTATCTGTCAAAGTACAAAAATTACTTGACCAATAAGGTGCCATGAAAATAAGAGCCATGATCAGTATTTATCTATACTGATAGATCTCCAAGGAATGTCCTGTGGGCATGAATGGACTCCTGCGGTATTTCTTGGGCTGTTTGCATAAATATACAGCATTCATGTAAAACTACAGTGACATTTTGCAGTTTTTCTGGAGCCAGTCTTAAATATTTCATTTAATATGCATAAGGTCACCCAACTTCTTGGGTAACTGTACCTAGCCAGAACAGGAAGAACAATATTGACCTTGAAGTCAGACTCATAGTGGATCACTCACATTTATCTTGGAGTGCTTTGACTGACGAGTTGTAGTTATGAAACTCAGAGAAAGCTAAGAGTGACTGGAGCATCTTCTTACAATACTCTAGTTATGAGCTTCCATTGGTGACATCTTCTAGTTGCAATCAAGATACTACTTAAAGCATCAGGGATATGTCTCCTTTTAAATATCTGAACTGACACATGCAACAACTTGGACCGCTGCAACTTTCCAAATCCATGTAACTTTTACCTAAAAAAAATTACTTAACACATTTTTTGGAGTTCTAAAATGCTGCCAGTTATTCATCTCAAGTGGAAGTTGGTCTAATAAAAGATATTATTTCACCCATCTTGTGATTCTTGTTTTAAAACAAATTAAGTAGGGGGGAATAAAATAATGAAAAAAATATTTTTAATAAAACCTATTCTAAACAAATGTTAAGGTTGCAAAGTGAAACATTCAAAAGTTAATGTGAAAGAAAGAAATGTGAAAATTAAGGTTGCCCACACAACTCTCCTCCCTTGATCATACGCATTGCAGTGCAGTGTTTTATTCTACATGTGAGTATGTGTAAGACCTACATATATACATACATGATATAAAACTATCAGTGTTCAAAATGTATGTATGGAGATTAAGGGGGAATGATTTAAATCCAACAGAATGAAGCCAATGTGAACTTAACATTTTTAAGACTTTAATGTTAAATTTGGAGTAATTAATATGGTGAGTTGGTGGAAATGAGGAAGGGGGGAAAGTGCTGTTAGCTACATGCAGTAGAACACCCCTTCTGGGGTCTTGTAATAGGTGTTTAAGTGGTTGTGGGGGAACAAGAAACTTCTGGAAGCTTTGACCAAACTCCTCATAAGCACCAGCTGTCATGTGACCCCAAAACAGGCATCTGGGGAGAATATTTAGCTATGGAGAAGTAAATTGTAAAAGTCTGATGAAAAGTAGTCTTGCTAATTTACGGATTAATGTAATAAAACCCAACTTGCTTCTTCATTTGATCTTTCAAAAGCCTGCTCCTGCTTTTAATAGACAACATCCTTGTGTGCTTCGAATCAGCTTTTATTCTGCATAGTAAGCTCACCACCAATGACTGTAAATTGGACCCTTACAAAAAAAGAGTGTTCACAGTGATACTGGATATACTGTTCCACAGCTGTACATCACAGGTTTACAACATCTGGGTTGCATGCGCTCCCCCTCTCTTCTCTTCCCTCCAATGAATTTCTTGTGATCCACAGTTTTCATGGGCACTGAACACCAGATGCAGTGCTGAGCAAGCAGCAGTCTCTCTCTACAGCGCCATCTTTTTCTTCTTCCACTTCCATCCCAGCTGCCCTCTAGTATCACTTTTCCTTTATTTCCCACTAGAAACAGCTCTTCTAGCCCTGCTGATTGCCAGTCAGAGATATGGCAGCTCAAAAAAAAAAAGGAAGGCCAACCAGGAGGAGTGGAATGGAGAATTCTGGGTACAGCCAATTACGGCCCTTAGAAGGAGTGGGCCTGCCACTTCAGATTGTGATCAATCTGCATGTGGAGGAGGAGGAAGAGAAGAATTGTTCTTCAGCTGATTGTCAGAGACCAGGATGTGGGAGGTCGTGCCTCGTGTCTGGAGCAGAAGTCAGGATGAGTGGTTGGTGCCAGAGTCAGTAACCAGGAATAGGATGCCAAGGTCAGAGCCAGGGCACAATTCCAGAGGCAGCGTTCCAGCCACCCCTTTTTTTTTTTTTTTTTTTGCTTGAGCGGCACTCCGGACACACCCCCTTTTTTTTTGGCTTGGGCAGTTGCACTCTCTGAACGCGGGCCAGCAAATTTTTTGCTTGGGGCGCAAAAAACCTAGACCCGGCCTTGGTCAGAGCAGGTGTCCGAGGTCAGAGCCAAAATCAGACCTCAGGAATTGGAACCAAGGGTCTGAGCCAGGTTCCTGGAGTGAGGGAGGCAAGGCTGGATCCAGGGTAGAAGCAGTGCTGGTGCAAGGCAGGGAACAAGGCAGGAGCAGGAGTTAACACAGCTGTAGGTAAATGCTTTGAGCAGCCGTTGGCCTAGTGCTGCTGCTGAGCTTAAGAGAGCATGCCTTTTGGTTCCTCCAGCCAATCGGGTAGTCTCGCCAATCAGGTGATTCTGTATGGACCTGGGGTATGGCTTGAGTCTGTAAATCGAAGTTCTGTAACTGCAGAGCGCTAATCTGGGTTTGTAAATTCAGCAGGACATCTACCAACCCCAACAAGGAGATGTTAGCTTTCGTAGGATCCATCGTTGAAGAAGCTGCTACCCGTTTTTGGTTTGGGGCTGCTCAAACTGTCAGAGACCAGGACATGGGTGGTTGTGCCTTGCCTAGTGGCTGGAGCAGAAGTCAGACCTAGTGGTTGGAGCAGGAGTTGGTAGCCATGAACAGGAACCCAAGATCGGAGTTGGAGTCAGAGGCCAGAGCCAAGGGTCAGGGTGAGAGTCAGAGTTAGAAGTCAGGAATTGGAGCCAAGGGTCAGAGCCAGGTTACCTGAAGTGAGGCAAGGCAGGAGCAGAGCTGGGAATGAGCAGGTGCAGCTGTGGGTGAATACTTTGAGCACTTGTTGGCCTAATCCTGCTGCTTGCACTTAGGAGAGCATGCCTGTGGGTTCCTCCAGCCAGTCAGGCAGTCTGGCCAATCAGGTGCTTCAGCTGTGAGCCAACTGTGATTCAGTTGCAAGGGAGAGAGAGCTAGCCCTTCGCAAGCTTAGTTGCATGCCTTAATCCCTGACACTGATAACAGCTTTGGCAGAGGGGAATAGAAAAGTGGAAGGGAGAATGTGAAAGAAGAATAGAGCTGGAAGAGGTGGGATAGGACTGGGAGGTAGAACAGAAGGCATGTAGTGATATCTAATTCCATGACACCTGCAGCACCTGTGACTTGTAAATACAAAAATACTTTCCAGTTTGGCAGTCAGACTGAAAAAAATGTTAAGGCATCAGAATCAACAATCTTATTAAAAACCTCAACACATCTTACCCAAAAAGAATTTCAGTTGACTAGCTAAACTGTGTTAAAGAAAACTGTTAATACTAATGAATTATACTGACTTTTATAGCGATTCAAAATAATAAACATGGAAACCAAGTCTTCTGTATCTGAAGAAACAGAAATGAGCACTATGCTATGGTCACTTTGTATCAACTATATCATCTCAGACAAACAACGCTCTATTATTAGTATGAAGTCACTGTGGAGGAGAAGGTTCTGAGTGCGGTAAACTAGTCCTCAGCATCACATGGTCTGTCTGATGCTAGATGGTAGACAAAAGGGCTATTTATATGAGAAAAGGATGACCGAAAACAAAGATGTGCAGTGATACTGATGGCAAAATAAATCATCAGACCACTAAACAGATCAAGCATCTAGCTCCTGAACAATTGTACTAATTCAGTCCAGTTGGTGAGTTTTTGAGTTTGCTTTACAGAAACTAAAAGTCAGCTGGGGACAAACAGATACGTTTGTTTGCTTCAGCAAGACAGACAGAAGCAGCAGTCTTGACAAATTTTGTCAATGTCCCTGATAATCAACTGTAGTGTTGACTGTAGTGTAGACTTCTTTGTGTTGGTAACTAATAGCACTAATATATTTATGAATGTTTTTGAAAGTTCAAAGTACTTAAAGCACATTCGCTAATCTTCAAGTATTATAACAGAGTCTGCAATCGAGCTAGATGTTCCTTTTCCAGTACTGTTTGTTTTTAACTTTTGTATTAGTTTTAAAATATTGCTTTTAAAGGGCTCATCCTTTGTCCTGTTCAAGACAAAAGCAGAGAAAGCAATAGCCTGAGCAATGTTGGAATGCACCTTAAGAGTATGGACCAAGGCTTTCACTGCTGGATGCCTAAAGATAGGTTCCTACATCTTGATTTTAGTTATCTAACTTTACGAACCCAGTTTAGAAAATCCTGTCCCTACTTTCTGAAAGGGCAGGCAGAAGCTAGGGCCATGATACCAAATGCACATGTATCTACAGTGACTATGTACAAACTGCGCATTTTGTGTGTATAATTGGCAAGTTAGATGGTCACTTTTGCACATACTACTATATAATTTAAATGTGCTGTTGTAGTATATAATTTAAATGTGTCCTTGTATCAAAGGACAAGTAAATGTGTCCTTCGATACAAGTCACAAAGGATTGCAGGACATACATACACATAGAAAACTCATGTATATCAGGATCTATTGCCTGAGCAATATATATCATGGAGGCAGTGGTGAGTGCACTCTCATTTCTATATTACATTTTGTCTTTTCTCTTATTACTATATCTACTACCTTAAAGGAGGAAGCTTTAAACTGTAGTGAAGAAAATACTACAATATTAATATGATATTGAATAAATCAACCTATGCTTGGTAAAGCCACCTGGATTTTTTGTCACTTTCTATGACAAAAAGCAGGAACAGATGTGATCAGACAAAGTATAAATTACAAATGTACTTGCATGACATAATATGCTTTTATGACAACCAGCCATCACACACTCCCGTTTCAGGTCAAAAGGCAGTCTTCCATGGTAAGTCACCAAAAAGATGATGGGGAGAAGAAAATTCTTGAAAACACACACACACACACACACACACACACACACACACACACAGCCTCTTCTGCATTTCCTTAATTAAAACTTAAAAATTAAATTAAAATTAAAAGCTTCTTCTTTGCTTATATCACGTAGAACAGTGAATTTATAACTCAAGACAGATAAATTATAGCAGTAAGTGATTTTCTTAATTTCTATCCAAAGGTTGAAGTATGTGTATGGGAGGAGATCAGTATCTACAGAACAAACACTCCTCTGTCCTATCTGTTCCCCTTCACACTGTGTTGGTTCCTCCTTTCCTAGATGATCTGCACCTCAGGTTTCTTGGAAGTTGTGGCTGTGTTACTATCTGCCCAGACTCGCAGAAAGGGATAGAAGTCAAGGTGAGATTAGGAAGATCTAAGGAAAAGGGGGAATAAACAATCAGAAGAGTGGCTGAGAAAAGAATCTGTGAGGAACACACTAAGTATCAGAGAGAAGAAGAGCAGTGGAGGACTTGTAGGGATTGGTACCCCAACATAGACTTTTCCATTTCTAGATTACTGGTTCTGTTCTTGTCCAAGTTGCTTTTCACAAAATGTTATCGTCTGAAGGCTACTGTTGCCTTTAGTGAAACGAATTGGTTACGTCAGTCCAGTTCTTATTGAATAAGGGTGTGATTTACAGAGGTACTTAGGTGCCTAAGTCCTGCTTTTTGGCACCACTGCAATCCACAAAGCTCCTGCTTGGCTGCTGTCTAGGCACCTAAACTCACTCAGTGCCTAAGTTTTTGAAGCAAAAGTTCCATAGGTGCTTTTGTTTCTGCCTCTGAGCATGTGCACTGCTTCCTCCCTCTTAGTGCTTGGACACCTATCTCCCAGCTAAGCCCCAGAGCGATTCACAAACTGGGGGAAGATAGGTTTCAGAGTAACAGCCGTGTTAGTCTGTATTCGCAAAAAGAAAAGGAGTACTTGTGGCACCTTAGAGACTTTAACCAATTTATTTGAGCATAAGCTTTCGTGAGCTACAGCTCACTTCACGAAAGCTTATGCTCAAATAAACTGGTTAGTCTCTAAGGTGCCACAAGTACTTCTTTTCTTTTTGGGGGAAGATAGGCATTCAGCCACGCAAGTCACATGTGGAGTACTAACCCCATAGGCATGCTCAGAGGCTGCCTGCGGATTGAATCCTATTCAAAATCTGTCAGCAGCAAGTCCCACATCAGAATATTCCATAGCCCAGTGGTTAAAGCAGTGGTTCTCAACCTTTCCAGACTACTTTCAGGAGTCTGATTTGTCTTGCATACCCCCAAGTTTCACCTCACCTATAAACTACTTGCTTACAAAATCAGACATAAAAATTCAGAAGTGTCACAACACACTATTACTGAAAAATTGCTTACATTCTCATTTTTACCATATAAAATAAGTCGTTTGGAATATAAATATTGTACTTACATTTCAGTGTATAGTATATAGAGAGGTATAAACAATTCATCGTCTGTATGAAATTTAATTTGTACACTACTGACTTTGCTAGTGCTTTTTATGTAGCCTGTTGTAAAACTAGGTAAATATCTAGGTCAGTTGATGTACCCCCTGGAAGACCTCTGTGTACCCTCAGGGGTACCGCTGATTGAGAACTACTGGATTAGAACATTCATCTGAGAGGTGTCCAGTCCCTGTTCAAATCCCTTTTCCCCCGCCTCATGAGGAAGGGTGACTTGATATGGGGGTCTCTGACTTGCTGGGTGAGTAACCTAGCCGCTAGGTCAGCGGTTCTCAAACTGTGGTTCGGGACCCAAAATTAGACTTGCTGGGACCCCTGGCTGAAGCTGAAACCTGAGCTCCATCCCCAATCTTTCTTGTCAGAAGGGGCTCACTATGCAATGAAGTTTGAGAACCCCTGCACTAGACTAAAGGTTACAAGGGAAAACTTCCATCTCACCACCCTGTTTTGTTTCAGGCCCTGCAGGCAACACAGGGCTTGTCTACACTTGCCGGGGGATCAGCACACAGTGATCAATGCATCAGTGGTCAATTTAGCAGGTCTAGTGAAGACCCGCTAAATCGACCACAGATTGCTCTCCTGTTGACTCCTGTACTCCACCGGAACGAGAAGCGCAAGGGTGTTGATGGGAGAGGGTCTCCCGTTGATATAGCATAGTGTGGACCCACAGTAAGTAGATCTAAGTACATTGACTTTAGCTACATTATTCACATAGCTGAAGTTGCATAGCTTAGATCTATCTCCCATTGTGGTGTAGACAAGGCCACAGGCAACTGAATGCCTAATTACCCTCAGGTTGTGGATCGTAAGCAGAGATGGGCACCTAACTCTAAATGTTGGATTGCATTTAATATGTTGAGTTTAAGTTCCACAGAAGAACTTGACTGGAAATTTGCCCATGGAAGTAAACACTAAGCACAGTGAATTGGGAAAAAATTATGGTTTATTACTATTTATTTATATTGTGGAAGTGCTTTGAGGTCCTAACTGGGAAAGAGGTACTGTATATACCTGTGATGAGAAAAGATTATCACTGACCCAAAGAGCGTGATGATTTTTCTGTGTGTCCAACAAAGGTAATACCCAGAGTGGTTGAGAAAACTCTTCTTTCCTCTTTGGCTCTTTTCAAAGTGGGGCGGTAATCCAAATGTAACTCCAACATGTAGCAATTTTTAAAAAAACATAATCCTAGGAGCAAAACCCAGCAGCCCTGGTAGGGTTGGAAGTTTGGAATATGGTGACTGCATTGTAACCCTGAACAGTTGAATATATATCTCAGTGAAGCAGTTTATTGGGTATAGGTTCAGCTTATGGTATACCCCTCTTCATGTGAGACTCTGGTTAGTTATTGTTGTGCAGAAAAGCAGTTAATAAAGGTAGGCTTTTTCTCTGCCCTGGGTGACAATACTAATTCTTTTAAAAATGTGGTAATAGTTGGAAAAGTGACTAAAATGACATCCCGGAGGGTTTTCTGTTGACTCCCGTATCCCTGTTCCTCAATTTACAAGTCCGGTGCTTCTGTAACCGCAAGCCCTGAAAACTCAGCCTGGGATTTGAAAAATCAAGCTGGGTACTTTCAGGGTTGCATGCTAATAAAGATTTTTCGGTTGGAACTACCTGACAGCTGTGTGTCTGATGCATGAAGCAGAATAGAGTCCAGCAAGTTCTTCCATAGCTGTATTGTCTCTCTGTGATAACTAATGAAAACTTGCTTTTTTATCTGTAAAAAAAAGAAAATATCATTCAAAGATGCATTAGGAGCCTACATGTTGAATAAAAAGATGTCATTTTTACATAGTTTAGTTACTAGTCAAATCATAATCACAGTGTAACTTAACAACAGGACAAAGTAGTAACTTTGCAGAAATGCAGGTAGGAAAATCTAACTTACTGATCAACTAACCAGTAGTGTCTGTTAGTCCTTCCTCAAAGATGATGTAAGGAAACAGTTCCCCTGTTTAATAGTAATATATATATATATATATATATATATATATATACTATCCAAATGATGTATCTAACGTAGAGATATTAGGGCCTAAATTTCCTACACTGAGTAATGTTTGGATGCCTCAATCTTTTGGGTACCCAGCCTGAGACATCTTAAAGGGACCTGATTTACAGAGGCTGAGTGCTTAGAATCAGGCTTCTTTGGGGTATCTCAAATTTGAGTGCCTCAAAACAAAGGCACCCCATGTCACTAGTCGTTTAGTGAAGGTGTTCATTTTTACTCACTCAAGCCAGTTTGACTCTCCATATCTCCTTCATGTATTAACTTTTGCCCATAGTGAGGCAATCATCTTGATGGATTGGGGCTTCTGTTATTTCATCACAGCCTTACTTTTGTATATGGTCAATTTTTATAACTGCAAGACTGAGCTGCCTAGCCCAGCTGTCACAGTTACAGGGTAAGCTCTGCCTTAGATGATTTTTTGTCCTCCTTGTGTATACCCCTAAGGTGGCAGGCCTGGGTTCCTTCAAGGCCCCTCTCAAGGATGAGCCCATTCAGTTGAACCCCTCTGGCCCAACAGCATTTGGAACCTGTAAATCCTTTTTCTCTGGGAGCCTGAGACAGCAGCTGATAAAAAGTGACCCAATACAGATTTTTCAAAACAGCATTATTTATTCACCCAAAGGTACATAGCACACAGAGCAAATGGTACAAACAGTTAAGACCTATATAGATTCTTCCCTTTATCTTACCCTTCATCTTTCCTTGCAAGTTTTGGTAATTTCCAGGCAGCACAGTTACCTCTGTCTCTGGGCTGGGAGAAACAGCCTGCTTGCTGCAGTTTGTGTTTCTACCTCAATGTGTGTCTATCAGCATCACCCCACCCCCTTCCATCCCCAAGGCAGCTGCTGACAACCTACTGAAGACCCATTCTTCCCTGGGCCAGCATCTTTAAGGTTTTAGTATTCTCTTTGCTCCAATGCTGAGGTGCAGTGACCACTGATGCATCCCCAAACCACTCGACATTCTGGTACTTCTGGGAATGGTGTGGGCCTGTTCTGGCCTCCGTGACCCTGCAGTGCTGATGTGACCATGCTTGTACAGGCAGAGCAGCACTCTCTTCAAAATGGCATTCTCCATCGTGTGTGGCATGATATCGGAGCAAACCATGTCTGGTTTTATAGCTGTACTGGACAGGGGACAAACCTTGGAAAACAGGACTGTCTGGCTTAAAATGGCACAAATGGCCAGTCTATGCTCAGGCCCTGTGAAGAGAAAACCTTGCCATCCTGGACGGAAACAGGAAGGGCTCTATTCTTCCCCCCCACCCCATTGTTTCCTTATGGAGCCTGTCATTGTTTCATTTGCTCTTTGCCTTCGCCGCCCTTCCCCGCCCCCAACGGCCTCCTTTAATTAAACTCTGTGTAGCCAGGCAGGATAATATCAAACAGGTAAACAGAGATGCATAGGATATATATAAAAATAATACACATAACTCCATCATTATCCACATTATCCACTTTTGTCCTGTGCACTTTTCTTTCCCTTCACCACCACGTTCATAATTCTGAAAAGTAACTGGAAGTCTTTGTTCTTTCAAGATAAATTTGGAGGACTTTCCTACCATCCAAGCAGTATGTGAATAACTTAATGGATATCTCCTAGTATATGCTGTATAGAGGTCAGACTTGTTCCTTTTCAGAAACCTCTACCCCTACTGACATGTTTCTGGATGCTACTTTTATTTGAGTGGTAGGTGAGAGAAATTGGTGCTGGCAAGAGAAAGCTTTCAAGAGAAGGCTCCCCTCCCTGCCACATTAGCTTAATTGCTGTCAGCAACATGAAGCTCATCTTAGCTCACTGTGGTAATGTTTAGCTTTTATATTGGACATACAGCACTTTTCCATCTGTAGGGTTCCACCCTTGAAGCAATCAAGTTGAGAGAAATGTTGATACCTAATTGACTTTTCACCATTTATGATGTTTGTATTTCACTCAGTTCAGCTTGACAACTGTAAATAGATCAGATGGCTTTATTTTTGTTTTTCTGTGTCCATTTCTAGTGAAACCTGGAAAAAATTCTGGTGTTCACCAAAACTATCTGGGATGCCGGGTTTGTCCTTCAAAACCAGGACAGTCTTAGAGAACCTACTACACCCCCCTGGCAGTATTTCCAAGGCTAGGAATCCTTGCAACTGCAATGTGTGCTTGGCAGATCTCCCAGGGGCGGTAGTTCAATCTGCTACTAGCAGTGACACCTCTTTTCAATGGAGAAGGATCCAGGTGAGTCTTCAGAAGCTGTGTTATCTCGGGCAGAACAGGAGAGTAAACACTTCCCCCATCTCCTCTTTTGCAGCTGTGGTGACCCTAGAACTCAGGGTAAATATATCAAACTTGCATTCCTTGTGGTATTATAATCATTGCCTATATGCAGACAGTGTAGATGCACCTGCCATTAAGGTGATTCATGCAGTGTTTGAGTGACATGTTTACTGTGGGGAACAGCTCTCCAGCTTGGCCAGCCAAGAACTAGTATGTCATTAAACCATATATTGCTTTTTTTTCCGGAATACATATGGTGATACAAATTGATTCCCTGAGCATGCATTATACAAGTATTGTGCCTTTGGGAGGAAAAGAAAATATTTCAGGTGTGATTTTTTTGGTTATACCTGTATTTATAGGCAATTTGCTGTGGTGTGTTGTTTTGTTTTTTAATTCGCAGGCTTGTGCTTTGTAGAAGGGTTTTAATTAAAAAAAAAAATTCAGGGGCGGGGGTCTGTATGGAATCTAGGTAACTTAAGAAGAGCAAAGAAAGATGTTCCTAAAATTCTAGACACCTTCTGAATAAAGCATAGTTTTTGTCTAGGTATCCCACATTGTTTTGATAATTTCTGTGCAACTACCTTCACTACTCAGAGGCAATAAAGTTTCAGAATATGTTTTTGGTGTTGCTGTTGGTTTGAAAGTATATTAGTGCAAATGGCACCACACAAATTGTAACAGGTGCTTTCCAGATGGTCTAGTCTTTAATTCTTCTTCACTTTTTTATATGTTACATTGGGAATAGTAAAACAAACTGAGAAAGAAACGTCTGCCACTGGCTGGACTCAAAGAATCCCCAAAATATTAGCCATGGCCATTTCTGGTTAATCTGATACAGGGCACTGCAGGGCTAATAAACCTTAGTAGTATAAATGCGAATCAAATAAACTAAGCCCTTATCCATCTACAGCAATCTGTATGTCTTGTGTGTGAAACATAGTTTCCTGTGGTCCATAGCTCCAGTCTCTGACCTCTGGGAACTGGTTTCAAAATCCTGTCAAAACTGGAATATGCTTTATTAAAACAAAACAGAACAGAACTCCATACAGGGAGAGGAGGTGTAAAAAATCTTCAAGAAATGCCCGTGAAATTAAAATTCAGATGGTCTTGGCCCACTTCCTAGCTGATAAAAGTGCAATAACATAAGACCATATGCTGCTAATATATTTAGTTCAAAAGGGCCCCAGCAGTGGAGTTATGAAAGAGGAATTAACTACCTGTAACAGATCTTTGGTAGAATCACAAGGGGCAGATAATTTTTCAGGGTTTATGGCTATCTGCCTCCATCATGTCACCTGTGTTCTGTGATTCCTGCCAGATCTCACAAGTTAAACAGACTTGGGCTGGGCCAGTGATTGAATGGAAGAGCTCTAAGGAACACTTAAATGCTGGAGGAAGTGATGTTTGTGATGCAATAATGTTACATTCATGGCATATACATACAGAGAAGTTAGATAAAAACATAAAACACTCTTTCTGGAAGGTTGTCATGTAACACTGCTTTATGGCTCAGAATTCAGAACCCTGACACAAAAATCCAAACACAGAGAGACTAAAGCAGAGAGGCACAACTCAACCTACCTTACACTAAACTGGCTATTTGTAGACTGATCAAGAGGAGCCAGATCCCACGGATTCCCCCAGAGCCCCTTAGCCTACAAGCAGGAACAGGAAAACCCTTATAATTTAAAGTGATAGCTTCTTATTTGAACATAGTTTACACCACAAATAGGTGACACACTTTTCACTGTGTTGATTTGACCAATGCCTTAGTATGGTGATGGTGGTGGTGTGCTGCTGGAGATGCTCCTTTTGAATATGCGGTAAAACTATGGCCGTGATCTCGGTGAGTAAAGACCCCAAGTGCGCTTTTCATAAAAACAAGGCTGTTAACTCCACTGTGCTCAGCAAACTGAAATTGGGTAATTATAATCTTCCCACTTTATATCCTTGTGAAGTTCAATTCTGTTTCAATTGGATATATTTTTTCCTTCCTGTCCTAAATTGTTCAATACTAAAACACTGTCCTACTTCAGAAATAAGCAGCATAAAGTGTGGGTGAGAAGATACCAAAACCTGCCTTTTTTCATCTCATGGGAATATTGTGAGGATTAATTCATTAATATTTGTAAAGCATGGAGATGGAAGATGATGTAGGAGAACCACGGTGTGTGTGTGTGTGTGTATTTGATCATGTATTACCATACTTTATTGTTTACAGTCTAAAGATAGCTGGACATTTGTTACTGAATGGTGAATTTTATGGACTACAATGTAATGGTGTGTACTGTTAATTCACATAGTAGAATCCCTTTGTTAAGAGTGGGGCAGGAGGGAAATGTCATAGGGTGAAATTGCATGTATTTATATTTGTAGTAATAGTAATCAAAAGAGCGGCTTTAGTCGTGTATCTTTGAGCAGTACCTACTGAAGATTTCATGACTTTAAGGGCTACATCCAGGAGACAAATAGCCTTGATGGCTGCTAGCCCAAACAGGCTGTATGGGTGCTTCTGTCTACAGAGTTGCATAATTTGGAAGGGTTACTTAAAAATAACTGTTGGTCACTATCTGTAGTGACAGGACACAAGAGAGTACTGGAAAAGGAGGAAAAACAACAACACCCTGTAATCGTGAAGAGATGGATATCTTGAATATTATGTGGCTGCCTATGACAACACCTTCGCGGAGCAGAATCACCGATTCAGTCCTGGCTGGTTAAAAGGGATTATTGCTGGATGCATTCTCTAAAATTTGGAGTCCTGTAAAGCATGTTAGTTATCAGTCAGTTGGACAAGCATATGTAAAGAGCCATATAGTCCAAAGATAGGCTCTTCCTTGTTTGGTAGCCATTTCAGGGCTCAGCATGAAGGACAAGAATGTCCATCAGGTTTAAGATTGTTCCTGTTTCTATCTTTTTAAAAAAGAAAAGGCTACCAGGGCTGCGAGGAGACTTCACTTGTATTCCTTCCCCCTGGAATAGTTATGGGGGAGATTTTCTTGCATCATATTCCTTTCCCAAAACCCAGCAACTATATAAAATGTTTGTACATGGCCTGTAGACTGTCCAGGACTTGAATCCACCTAAGGGGATTCCACACACAGGTTTGGGAACTGCTATGAAACAGTTCCAGGAAAGACAGTCATAGAGCACAGGAGCTTAGTTCACACGCATTCTCCTAAACCTCCTTTTCCCCAGTTGCATACACGTGTTACTTAGCTTCTATGTGAAACCTCAGTGTGTAAAGGTTTTGATTGTCCTAGAGATCCCCAAAACAAACAACTGTAAACAACTAGAATAACTGTGCAGACAATATCACTAGACTTCCAGTTTGACTGGCTTGAAACGTATACTTCAGGCTAGCTAAGGCCTTTAATTATTAGAGTTACTTTTGAAGCACGCTTTCTTTCTGTCCTTTTAGATACAGAAAATGAACCCATAAGAAATTATATGTATAATTATGGTGTAATAATTAATGCCTAGAACCTTATGGATTATTATATGATAATTCTCAACCTAGACTACAATTCTAAAATGTTTATATATAAATTTTGTGGAGTTAAGAGAGACAAAATGAATATATTGTTATATATTAATGAGGACTTTTGGAGAGAAAACAGATGCAGATTCAAGTCCTGATGAAGTGCATTAGAATATATGGATATTTCAGTGAGAGACAGTTGAAAAAATTGTTAAAATGTGTGCTAGAAAACCTGAGGTCCCAATTAGAGACAAGATCCAAGAGTTAGCCTTGGGCAGTGTTGTTCATTGCCTTGAAATCAAGCATAAGTTTACACTCAGTGCACTAGGCAAGGGGAAGTCAGTGGAACAATTCACAGAAGGGAATGAAGTCTGTGTTTTGGCAAAAATATTCATATATAATTTTACCTGCTATGTGTTGAGTGGATTGAAGTGTAGTGATAGGGGGACCAGGTGGGCCAGAGAAAAGGAGATTACAAGGCAGTAATGGCTAGTTGGATTCTCAGAATGTTGCCAATGGAGGGATATTTGGTGATAGCTTTGATGTCTGGGGAGAAGGAAAGAAAAGAATAAAATGTGATACTGAAAATTGCAGCCTGAGAGCAGGTGAAGATGGTGGTGACTTCACCAGCACTGGTGAGAAGGAGAAGAGGGGACACTGGACATACTGAGATTAGTTTTGCCCTGTTGAGGTTGAGCTGGCAGCTGGCCATCCAGAATGGTATGTTGGAAAGACATTAAAAAATGCAGAGGATGGAGGTAGGGAGATTTGTGAGCCAACAGTGTAGAGGTTGTAGTGGAAACTGTGGCAGTGGATGAGATCACCCAAAAATAAGGTACAGAAAAGGAAGCTAATTATAGAGCTGTGTGGAAGACTGGGAGAATTTTTTTTTTAAATCCAAATATTTAAAATTCAAAGTTAATAACCCTCCTGGGTCTCATAGTAGTCTTATCTTTTTCTGTCTTTTAGGGAATGGCTTGCAAATGCTTATTAACAGGAATGCATTTACTGCATAATGGGACTTCCCAATTTAGGCAGCACTTTTAAGCCCCTTAATGCGTGTTTGTATGATTTGGCCCTTAGATTGCAAGAACCCTGAGGCAGGGTCATTTTTATTTGTGTCTTATACAATGCCGAACACGCTCGCTTCACAAATTGTTCCGTTTGAGCTTACAGAAAGGTGGAGTGGGTACCTAGTTCTATTTAAATTTAATGCAATTACATTTTCCTTTTGGTAAAGGCACAGCCAGTGACTGTCTTCACTCCAATTAATTTTTCTTTCACCAGAAGTTAAAGAAGGGTCATTTCTGAAGCACAGGCAGTAACAGTTAGCTTCTCCAAATGAATACAATTTTTTTTATCCTTTTATATTTATTACCGCTATAGGCAACACTTGTCTTGCATTAAATACACATTGGATTGAATTACTTAAGGGAAAAATACATCATGGTCCTATCAAAAGCCTTATTTAGTAGTTTCAGTCTTGTTAAATACCCTGGCAGCCTTTAGCTGCAGTACTTTTGAAAGGTAACATCAAACCAATAGAGGGGTTTTTTTTTTCAATTTTTGTTTTCTTTTGTTGCAGAGATATAGCTTATACCCTGACTGTTCAACTGAAGTAGCATTTCTGTGGGCATTTTATTATTTAATTGTTATACAATTACCCCCTTTGCAAATGTATTTAGAATGGGATTTTTCAAATCAATCTAAAGGAACTGAATGACCAAATGCCATTGTTTAAGTACTCGAAATTGGCGAAAATCAGAAATGATTTTGGCTTCTTCAGCTATCTTACCACATGGAGTTTTGGTTTTAAAAACAGAATGGGAGTGGTTTAGATCATTTTGTCTGAACCCTCAAAGTTAGGGCTGAGAGTCCAGATGAATGGTGGTTGTTTTGACTAGTCTGTAGTAAAGATAGTGAAGAGGTACTGGAGAAAGTCAGCATGATTTGTAGAATCACTGGTTCCATATGTCTCAATACTCAGATCAGTGGGTCACTTTCCAGCAAACCATACCTCAGACAGCACACGAGACATTCTAAGGCCAATAAATGCACTGTCAGTCAGTAACCATGAATTGTCACACAAAGTTCTTTACATGTACACTTTTGTAATATTTGTAATGTATTGCTACAATGCATATTTAGTGGCCTTTACCCTACATTTACACTTGTGTGGGAGTCTAAAGCACAAAGTGATAGAAAGGATGTGTAAATAGGACTAAGGCCTGATAATGAATAGTATTATAGGGTGTTTTTTTATTCACCAAAGAGCATTTTGTTTCCATATTCATATTTGACCTATTTTGCTGTTTTTAAAAATATGCCATCTAGCTGCTACTGGGCTAATTTATAAAAGCACTATAGACCCTCTCTAAATATAAAAATTACAAGGTTTTCCAACAGCCCAGATGGCTCTATTGGCTGAAAATCTCAAGGTCAAGCTTTCTATGAAATGAGATGTCTCAGTGGCACATAAATGCATATAATAACTAATAATTCCATTTGTACTGTTAGGAGAAGATTAACCTAGCATCAAAGGGCCACGTCCTCAGCTGTAGCAGAGGAGCTGTCAGGACAGCTCAGGGGGACAGAAGGAGATACAAAGGTGGTGTTTGTGCCCTCCTAATCCTCTAGTTGACTCAGCACTCGTTCAGCGCCAGTTTGGTTCCCTGGTGCCTCAAGGTTGTTCAAACCTACATTGGCTGCCTGCAGCCCCTGAGGTTGTTCTGGCAGCCAGAGAAGTGCCAGAGTGAGAGGGGAGAAGGGTAAGAGCTGCAGTAGTCAGGTGTAGTAGAGGCAGCAGCTTGGGCTAGCCATCTGAGTACATCCGCAGGGGGATTCCTCTGTAGAGAGGAAATCCTAAGGATCCCTGTATAGAGGGGAAATCTCCATTGGCTGGTTAAGTCAGCAATCTGACAGCTTTTTGCCACCAGAGCGGTACAGAACTATTGCAGGATGGCTGGGCACAAAGCTTTTAAATAATGTTACCCTTTTCCTTCAATGTAAAACTTTCTTTGTCGCTGTATAAGAAAACTCTCCTTATTCTCCAACTGAAACTCTTCTTGTGGGAGTGTCTTCTAGTTCAGGGTAAAGAGAATGGCTCTGTGATCCTTTTGTGTATGTTGTGTGAAACAAAAAGGGACTCCCACTAAGGGCCATATAAATTTATTAGTAGAAATTCAAGACATTCACAGAAGAACAAAAGATGAAAGGTCAGCCTTGAACTTGGGATTCTCTCACACCACCGTCAAGTAATAGTGCCAGCCTGATAGAGGTGTACACCAAACAGGCAAGAGAGGGGATAAATAGGGAACTGGAGAAACTAACAGATCTGGGGCTGTAATGCATTCACTTGAAGGTGAGTTTGCAAATTTATTCTGTGTTTAAATATTTTTTTAAATGGGTGAACACCTGCATTTCTTTGTCTTTTAATTACTTTTTCATTTTTCTTGGGCTTCTTACGGTTTCTACTGTATCTGTAGTTTGCTCCTCCTTACCGTAGTACTCTAATCTTCACAGGGAGAGAGTCATGAAAGGAATGCTGCTCTGTGGCCTGCTCACTCCCAATCTGCCCACTCCACTGAATGTCCAGTTTCTAACCACCTGAATCTCCCCCAAACTTCCTTTTACCTCCTCCTCTGCTTAGAGGAAGAAACCCATCCACCCTCCTCCACCTGTAATCTACTTGGTATTGATAAAGAAAACTTAATATTTTAAAAAAGTAAAATTAATATTAAAAAGTTTTTCTTCTTCTAACCTGTTGAATCTGTTCACCCCTTGCTTAGCCATACATTTCTTTTGAAAAGTGTCTGTTATCTCTGATTTTTTATTTTTTTTTAACAGAGAGGCTTCTGTCAAATCATTTATATCCATCAGATCTTGGAAGCAATAATTTTCTGAATCCAGTATTATCTTACATGCCCATGTCGTGTGCCGGAAGTTGCCTGAATCAGTATATTGAGTTCCTTTGATTTACTTAGTGTACTATTTTTGGCACAAGATATTTTCTGTGCAGAAAATTAAAAATTAATATTTGTTTCATGTTTGTGCATTATCTCATACCTGTAGAAGATATTCTATCCCCAGATCAGTTTCCCATCTTGCTCTGGTTTTCCCCAATAAGCCCTATGTTGCAGAGTCAAACATTAATATGAAGTTTGTAGAATGCTCTTTTTTGTTTGTTCTGGTATCATGATCATAAAATCTGTAATGTTAGGCAGCAGTCCCTTCTCCTTCCATATTTTGAGCTAGCAAATTCTTTAGGGGTGTGTGTATATATCTCTGTGTGTACTCCTACTTATACATATACGTATATACATATACAAGGAGGCAGAGTTAGGTACTGCCGCCTGTGAGAAGAGCGTGCTCCTTTTCACCAGGTAGCTTAGGTGGCTGGCACTGGGTACTGTGTTCGTAGAATCATAGAATATCAGGGTTGGAAGGGACCTCAGGAGGTCATCTAGTCCAACCCCCTGCTCAAAGCAGGACCAATCCACAACTAAATCATCCCAGCCAGGGCTTTGTCAAGCCTGACCTTAATAATATCTAAGGAAGGAGATTCCACCACCTCCCTGGTAACGTATTCCAGTGTTTCACCACCCTCCTAGTGAAAAAGTTTTTCCTAATATCCAACGTAAACCTCCCCCACTGCAACTTGAGACCATTACTCCTTGTTCTGTCATCAGCTACCACTGAGAACAGTCTCGATCCATCCTTTTTGGAACCCCCCTTTCAGGTAGTTGAAAGCAGCTATCAAATCCCCCCTCATTCTTCTCTTCCGCAGACTAAACAATCCCAGTTCCCTCAGCCTCTCCTCATAAGTCATGTGTTCCAGTCCCCTAATCATTTTTGTTGCCCTCCACTGGATTCTTTCCAATTTTTCCACATCCTTCTTGTAGAGTGGGGCCCAAAACTGGACACAGTACTCCAGATGAGGCCTCACCAATGTCGAATAGAGGGGAACGATCACGTCCCTCAATCTGCTGGCAATGCCTCTACATATACATCCCCAAATGCCATTGGCCTTCTTGGCAACAAGGGCACACTGTTGAATCATATCCATCTTCTCGTCCACTGTAACCCCTAGGTCCTTTTCTGCCGAACTGCTGCCTAGCCATTCAGTCCCTCATCTGTAGCGGTGCATGGGATTCTTCCGTCCTAAGTGCAGGACTCTGCACTTGTCCTTGTTCAACCTCATCAGATTTCTTTTGGCCAGTCCTCCAATCTGTCTAGGGCCCTCTGTATCCTATCCCTACCCTCCAGCGTATCTACCTCTCCTCCCAGTTTAGTGTCATCTGCAAACTTGCTGAGGGTGCAATCCACACCATCCTCCAGATCATTTATGAAGATATTGAACAAAACCGGCCCGAGGACCGACCCTTGAGGCACTCCGCTTGATGCCGGCTGCCAACTAGACATGGAGCCATTGATCACTACCCATTGAGCCTGACAATCTAGCCAACTTTCTATCCACCTTATAGTCTATTCATCCAGCCCATACTTCTTTAACTTGCTGGCAAGAATACTGTGGGAGACCATGGCAAAAGCTTTGCTAAAGTCAAGGAACAACACGACCACTGCTTTCCCCTTGTCCACAGAGCCAGTTATCTCATCACAGAAGGCAATTAGATTAGTCAGGCATGACTTGCCCTTGGTGAATCCATGCTGACTGTTCCTGATCACTTTCCTCTCCTCTAAGTGCTTCAGAATTGATTCCTTGAGGACTTGCTCCATGATTTTTCCAGGGACTGAGGTGAGGCTGACTGGCCTGCAGTTCCCGGGATCCTCCTTCTTCCCTTTTCTAAAGATGGGCACTACATTAGCCCTGTATTATCTACCACTCCCCATGAGCTATCGCAGCTGGGAACTCAGCAGACCTTTCTCAGGTTACAACTAACCTGCAGCTGGGAACATGTTTCTCAACTCAGGTACACAGATATGCACTAGCTTTGCTTGAGCTAGCATGCTAAAAATACTTCTCAGTGTAGCCAGGCGTAACGCAGGCAACAGCTTGGGCTAGCCATCTGAGTATGTCCCCAGAGGGTCCGGGTGGGTTTGTATTCAGAGGGCTAGTCGGAACTGTAGCCCATGCTACTCCCAGCTATACTGCTATTGTTAGTGCCCTAGCTCGAGCAGAGCTAGAACGTGTGTCTGCCTGAGCTGGGAAGTACCCTCTTAGGCACTGAGCACTACCATTCCCTATCTTTTTGAAGTATTCAGGAGAGGGAAGTTTTGCATCATGCAACCAATTTTCTCTGAGGTCTTCTGGGGAAGCCCTCAGCCCTGACCTCTCAGATCTTTCGGATTAACTAGATGGCTTTTCCTCTATCATGAAACTTCAGGGTGCAACAAGTAGAGTAGTTTTATAGCTTTCTGTAAGATATTTACAGTGGTATGTCAAAAAAGGTGATAAATCTTCCATCTTGGTGCATACCACTTCTTTCTCTCTAACCTCCCTTAAACTCACATTGCACCCGTCCACTCCATTCAAAATGCAATACTAAGATCTTCCTTTTTTCTTGTTCTAAGCATTTCACTTCCAGCCTCAAATCTCTCTATTGGCTCCCCCTTATTCACTGTATCACGTTCAAACTTCTCTTTGCTTTCAAGACCCTTCACGGGTTTCCCCCACCCCCTCTCTGTTTAACGAGTGGTGTCTCTTACTCCACCATCAAACCCCTTTGTTCTACCAATGATATTACAACTCTTGACCATCTTTTTTCCCCACAGTCATGCTTGTCTTCTTCCAGGCTTCCCACTACACGTGAAACACCCGTCATGAACTGATCTGCAGAGCCACTACACTTTTCTTCTAATCCCTCCTCAAGACCCCCTCTTTCTGTGATACATACAGGAAAGGTTAAAGCTTGGGGCATTCGGGAATAGTTGCTGTGCATTTATTTATCTATTTTTTAAAAACCCACAATATGCATAACATATGTAAACAAATATGCTATACATAAACATGGTATCTATTTTGATTGTATCCTTCTCCATCCCTGATAATTTGCTTGTCTTCTTAGGCTCCATTCCTGCAAATACATATATGTGGTTATCTACACACTGTGAGTAGTGCTGTTGAAGTCATGACTGCAAACTCACTCTCTTGTTCCATCACCATAGTGTCTGAGCTTTTTATGGGAGGAACCTCACAATGCCATGTTTGTCCATGGCAGAACTGAGCATTAAAGCTACAGACAAGACACCAATATGACAAAACTGTCTTTCCTACTTTAAAAATTGAATTGTGCATACTTCTACTCGAAGGAGCTATTTACAGCTTGATAAAAGGGCATTTACTTCTAAGAAAAAATCAGTTACCAACTTTAAAAATCCTTCAGTTCAGTTTTCTGTTTGTTTGGTTTTTTTACTTTTCATCTTTACCTCACTATTGTTTGAAATATAAATTTGTGGTTCTAATTAAGTTTGAATAGCAAATAAAATTCAGCCTCTTCCCCCTATCCTCTTCTTCCCACAGACTTGGCAACTGGCTAGTAAATGAGAGCTGATGTCCCTTTATAGTTCAGTGAGTGCTTTGTCATGTTGCCAAGTGTTTGCAATGCATATTTTCATCTTTGTGAAATTTTTCACAAAAGCACTGATAAATCAGGCTAATGTTTAATTCGAGTACTTAATATATCAAAGAGAGAGAAGAAAGTAAAATATTGAAATAGTATTACTATTTAAGAAGAGAGTGCTTGATTTTACTGTCATGTTCTAAGAGTACACAATTCTGTAATGCCTGCATGTTGTTTTCGATGGATTTCTGAGACACAAAGGTGCTTGCAATATGGTACAGCATTTTAAATGTATGGTTTGGCTCAAGTTTTGGATCTAATATTTATGGTTGGAGAATTTCTTTTGCCTGAAAATGTCTGAATACATATATTGGTGTAGAATGAAGAAATCCATTCCATGCAAGCAATCCTGAGATAGGACACAGAAACAACAGGGCATAGTACCCTCAACCACTGGGGAAAAGGCTCAACTTCTGTGTACAGACACAGATGAGAGAGGAGGGGGAAAGAGATCATTATGAAACACATAAGGTCTACGAAGGACTATTGTGCCAGCCAGAGTGACCACAGTTGATGGGGTAGCAATAGACATCATGTAGTGAAGTTTCCAGATCTGGCTCAATCCTGCAAACCCATGAATCTCTGGGGTGACCCTGCAGGCAGTGACAAGATTGGGGCACGCACCCATTCTTGCATCAATGGAGAGTTTGAGAGCACAGCGTGCTGGAGTGTTTTGTCCGTCCTAGCTACGTCCGAAGGCCGCTTTGAGTATAGTGAGCAACAGAAGGAAGGCCAGATCTCTGTGAGATGATGACGTTTTGCACAAACTCAAACCACTCTATGTCAGGATTTGGTGCAGACAGCTCATATGGAATGCCTCTAGCTGCTCCAAATCTGTCTGTAAGAGGGTCCTGGCTTCTGACGTGTTTAGCAATACAGCTAGTTCACAGGTTTAATCAATCTCTGAACTTCGTCTCAGTGCAAAGATGTGTTTGTGTCCATAAGCGAAACATGAACTTAATGCAGAGGCAGCAAAAACTATTAATCAAAGAATGTTCAGTTTGCTGTGACCATTTAAAATCTGCTTGCAGCCTAGGTAGATGAACTCATCAAACACTCTCCATGGTACTTGACCCCACCTGCACCAGGGTTTCTGGTGTCCCAGCTCTGAGGTTTTGGACCCTGGTCTTCTGCCATAAGATGTTCAACCCTGGCATCTTGGAGACCTTGAACAGTGGGACTGAAAATCTCCGACTTCTCCAAATGCACGGTAGCATCATCAGTGTAGTCTTGGTCGGTAAACACTTCTTGACCAACTGTGATTGCGACATGTGGACTGGCAAATTTTAATATCCAGTTGATAGCTTGACAAAACAATGTCAGGGAAAGACTGAATCTTTGCTGCACACCTGAGTTTGTGTAGAAACACGGCAAAAGCCATGAACCAGTGCACACGCTCGCACTGGTACTGGTTTGAAGATCGCACACCAGATTTAGCAGAATATTTGGAATACCAGTTACTTTAAGTGTGAGCCAAAGTGCTGACCTGTTGACTCAATCAGAAGCCGCTTTGATGTCTATATATGCCACATGAAACTGGTAATTAAATTCTCAGTGCAGCCCTGCCAGAAGCTGGAGAGTAAGAAACATTGTTGACTGCCCTGTAGTGAAACCTGATTGCTGTAGGTGACAAAGTCTGTTAAGAAGCAGCTGCAGCCTACCAAGCAGAATGTGAGCAAAGACCTTTCCAGGGCTGGATACAATGAGATCATATTACTGTAGCTGCCACACTTAATGAGAGATTCTTTGCCCTGGTGTGACCAGGGTCCCAGTGGGGGCCAGCCGAGGTCACTTAGTTTGGGTGAACTGCAAAGAAAGGGCATACAATCCCCCAAAAGCTGGTGGATATTACAATACTTAGATTTACCAAGCATAAAATAGCTTCTTTATTACCTTACTGGTCACTCAGAAGTCCAAACAACACAGTGATCCAGCCTTAGGCCTCCACCCAGGTACCTAAGTCAAATATGATGAAAATTCCTGAAAATCTTATTTCATCATATAAAAGAAAAGGTTCTACCAATCCCAAAGGATCGGACACATTACCTCCCATGTTATTGAATATTCCAGATCTTACCCAAATACATGCTGCAGCCAATTCTTATTAACTAAAAGGTGAACATAGACAGGGACTGTTGATTATATTGTTGACCCTGCTCTCTCTCTCTCTCTCTCTATATATATATATACACAAAAAAACACAAACATTATCTCCCCACATGTCTTTTGAGGATTATTTATTTTTCAGGGTGTTTAACCCTTTCTGGCCATGCATCACGAACTGCCACACTTAATGAGAGATTCTTTGCCCTTGTTCAGGGACACTATGATACCATCTTTCCATTCTGCTGGTTCTTTGCCTGATGACTTCACTTTTGAGTACAGCTGATGCAGGCCGATGCTCATTGATTCCAAGGCATCTTTGAGCAGTTTGGGTGGAATACCATCAGGTCCAGTGGTATATCCATTCCATAACTTTTGAGTGGCCTTTCATACTACTTAGAGTGACAGAGGATCAGTGTTTGTCCCTGGATCTGCAGCTGTGCAGTTTGCCAGGTCACGTAGCGCTAGACATTCATCAGCAGGTCTATGGTTCAGCATGCCTTTATAATGTGTTTTCCATCTGTCCAGGACCTCATCTGTCAATGAGCTGGGAGAGCCGTCTGGTTTCATAATGAGGATGTTAGAAGGCTGTTTATGGCTGCCAGCCAGGCACGTGATATCTCTGTAGGCAGGATGCAGATTGTTGTACTTTAGCCTATCCTCTGCTTCATCAGCCAGGGAGTTGATGTAGCTGTAAGATTTCACAGTCATGTTTTTGCCACGGCCCAGAAAATGCGTTTCAGCCATTTACATTCTTGGACATCTCCCTGCTTGCATGCATCTGCCTTTTTTGCTCATGTATCAAAGGCCTCTTCAGAAAGCCGAGGCTTCTTGCCCAACCATTTGAAGCCAATTGTTCCAGAGGCAACATGTGATATAGTGTTACATATACCATTCCAGGTGATCTCCCTGTCATCCAAAAGGATACCAGGGTTACTTATCTGATCCCTGATGCCCTGTGTGTATTGCATGACTACAACAGGATCCTTAGAAAGATGATGGACTTTGTACTGTTGGTGAACATCTGGCTTGTGAGAAGTTGGAAGAGCCAGCAAGAGCTGAGTGAAAACTAGTCTATGGTCTGAGTTTGCTGGTGCTTCTGCACTGCCAAAGATCCGGTGAGATTTCACTGTGGAGCCATTTCTGACAAGCATGTGGTGCATTTTCTTCATGACATATCTACTGTTTGGAATCGAGATCCAGTGGTGGTTTTTAAGGCGCCTAAACCAGAAGCCCATAACAAACAAGCCCTTGGCAGCACAAAATGTCAAAAGCTGGGTGGTGAGGTCATTTGGGAAACCCAAATCAAAGGGACCTTTCACAGTTTCGTCCCAGTTTGATCACAGCCAGTCACAGCATTGAAATCTCTGAGCACCAGCAGCATGCCATGAGGCAGAGTTGTTATAATGTTGAATTGGAATTAATTTGCAAACTGGATACAATTAACTGAGGCTTGAATAAAGATGGGGAGTGGATGTGTCATTACACAAAGTAAAACTATTTCCCCATGTTTATTCCCCCCCCCCCCAGTTCCTCACACGTTCTTGTCAACTGCTAGAAATGGCCCACCTTGATTATCACTACAAAAGGTTTCCCCCCTTTCCCCTCCCCCCGCTGGTAATAGCTCACCTCACCTGATCACTCTTGTTACAGTGTGTATGGTAACACCCACTGTTTCATGTTCTCTGGGTATATAAAATCTCCCCACTGTATTTCCCAATGCATGCTTCCGATGAAGTGAGCTGTAGCTCACGAAAGCTTATGCTCAAATAAATTTCTTAGTCTCTAAGGTGCCACAAGTACTCCTTTTCTATATGCAAATGTACATCAGCTATTGATGCATAGCAGAAATAAATTTGGATGTGAAATTGAAGAGCAGTCTAATGAATTCACAATCACAAAATCTGAAAATACAGGGAAATTGGAAATGCCACAGCTGTCACTTTAATTTGCCATGTACATTGTTGGTTTCCAACCAAAATAAATGTACTGTAGAAACAAAAATCTTAAATGTGTCTCTCTTCCCCCTCTCCCCATCCTCTTTCTACATCTCATCTGTCAAAGCTAGAAGCAATAACCACAGAGATATTTTGCCCCAAAGGAGAAAAACAACTGTAGGCGCACTTAGCGGAAACTTTTAGGTACTGCTATGATTTACTGCCTATCTGCCAATTTGCATGACATTACCAATAGATATTATGTTTTTGTTTTCATTGTTTGTATTTTCTGAAGCTCAGCAGAACCCAATTACCTAGAAGGAAAGGATTTCATATTTGCACAAAGTGTGCATTTGGCTGAAATTAACGATACATTAACTATAAATCGTAATTTTGTAAAATTTAATTCCTTCAAGATCATTATTGGTCATTCAGTAACATTTGGGGCTTTTTCAAATAGTATTAAAACAACAACATTACCTTTGTCCTACCTTGAACTGTTTGTGCCATTATAACCCGCCTATGAGTGTATATTACAGGTCCTAGTCTGTTCCAATCTATAGGGGATGTTAAGTTTGTTACTGCACTAAGAAGAAAGCCTTGGTTCTTTAGCTCAGGCTATAACAGCTCACATTTTAGTTTTGGAAATCGTCAGTTCAGTTCCTGGTGCATTGACAAGGTGTTGGCTGTCATGCTACTCCTGCAGCCTCCATCCATTGACTGAAACATTGTTTGTTAGTTGTAGACTCACATGGTGCAGAGTAAAACTGTAATCTAAACATTTGGAACACTTTTGGGTGTGTCTGAAAGGTGACTTGCAAGCATGCTAGGAGCACCAAACAGCTCTGTGAATGGTGCGTTTCTGTAGTATGCACAAGGGAGGGAGAACGCACACCTGACTCCACTTCTTTTCACAGCTGAACTGTTCTAAAACAGATATGGATCTGACGAAATGATGCCGCTGTTCTAAACCTGTGGTGCACAATTTTCATTGTAGCCCTGTGGCAAAGTGCCCAGTGATCCACCTCTCTTTATCAAACCTAACATCTTGAAAATATGGCAGCCTGGATTTGGTTTGTACAGCCACACAGAGAAATAAAAGAAAAATATAGCCCTTGTACCAATATGAGGGTATGTCTACACTGCAATTAAACACTTGTGACTGGCCCATGCCAGCTGACTCAGGCTTGTGGGGCTCATGGGCTGTTTAATTGTGGAGTAGATGTTTGGGCTTGGGTTGGAGCCTGGGCTCCAGAGCTCTGCAAGGTGGGAGGGTCTCAGAACTTGGGCTGCAGCTCGAGCCCCAACATATACACTGCAGTTAAGCAGCCCTTGAGCCCCGCAAGCCCAAGTCAGCTGGCATGGGCCAGCCACAAGTGTTTAATTGCAGTGTAGACATACCCCAAGACAGCTGTTCTCAACTGGGGGTCTGTGAGCTGTTTTAGGGGGGCCATGGAGCCCCTGTGCCACCCTACAGGGCTGAAGCTGGGAGCCCTGAGCCCTGGCTCCCCTGCAGGGCTGAAGCCCTGGTGCCCCCCACACCCCATGGGGTTCCATGGCACTGAATCCTGGAGCCCTGAGTCCTGATGCTCTCCACGGGGCAGAAGCCCTGAGACCCTGGGTGGAGTTGGGGAGACAGGGTGCATTTCCCCTTCAAACTGCAGTGCTTTACCCAGAGCCAGGCTCCACACAACCCTCACCTCCTCCCCTTCTCCTGCCCCCGAGGCCCGCTCCCTGGGCTAGGTTTATAAAATCATAGAATATCTGGGTTGGAAGGGACCTCAGGAGGTCATCTAGTCCAATCCCCACATTTTTTTTGGCCCAGATCCCTAAATGGTCCCCTCCCGGATTGAGCTCACAACCCTGAGTTTAGCAGGCCAATGCTCAAACCACTGAGCTATGCCTCCCCAACCCAGAAAGGAAAAAAAGAGAGAGACTTTTAAGATCTTGGGGAACAGTTCATCACCTGACCAGGGATTGAATCCTGGACCCTCAGATTAAAAGTCTGATGCTCTACCAACTGAGCTATCCAGGCTCACAAGGTTGGAGGTGGGAAGCTAGAGTGGGGCAGTGCAGGGCAGCTGCTGCTCTGGCTGATGCTATGGAGCAGGCAACCCCCCGCATCTTCTCCTGCTGGTGGTGCCCAGGGTTGCAGCTGCTCCTCAGCTCCCAGTCCCCTTTGATTGTTCACACAGCCAGTAAGAGTTGGCCAGGTGGTGGGGGGGACCCATCTCGGGGGCTGGCAGAACGCTCAGGGAGCAGCGACCACACAGGGACCACAGCCCCTAGCTAGCCCTTCCCTTCATCCTGAGCTACCCCCCTTGACCATAAACTGCCCTAGCTACCACCTCCCTGCACCCTGAGCTACACCCCTGCCCGCACACAGCCCCTAGCTACCACCTCCCTGCACCCTGAGCTATGCCCCTGCCCTCACACCCCCTACCTACCACCTCTAACTACCCTCCTTGCTGCAACCTGAGCTACCCCCTGCCAGCATACAGCCCCCAGTTATCCCTCCCTGCAACATGAGCTGTTCTCAAACTTTTTGAGCTGAGCCACCTCCCCCTTTGAGTTATAATTTTTGGTTGCACCCCGCTCCCAACCCAGATAGGCTGTGTGGATTGTTGAGGTGAGGCGGGGATGAAGGTGACACTCACTCCCCGGGCCCCGATGTCTGGAGTTGGCCCATGCCCTGCCGGCCCGTGCCCCCACAAAATAGAAGTCAAACTATGCCTATGCCTGAGGCCACCCCCCAACGCCACCCCCGGCCTGGAGCCTCGAGGGTCCCCTCCTCCCTGCTGGGCTCTGGAGTTTTTATAGCATGTTGGAGGTGTGTGTGTGTGGGGGGGGGGGCTCAGAAAAGAAAAGATTGAGAATTCTGCCCTAAGAGACCTGGCCTACTGCACCAGTGGGAACTCATATAAACCAGAAATGCCAGACTATTTTAAAACTTGATTGTGTTTTTAGATCTGTGTGCATGCCTGAGCCCTGGTCTACACTAGGAGTTTAGGTCGAATTTAGCAGCGTTAAATCGATGTAAACCTGCACCCGTCCACACGATGAAGCCCTTTTTTTCGACTTAAAGGGCTCTTAAAATCGATTTCCTTAATCCACCTCTGACAAGTGGATTAGTGCTTAAATCGGCCTTGCCAGGTCGAATTTGGGGTACTGTGGACGCAATAAGATGGTATTGGCCTCCGGGAGCTATTCCAGAGTGCTCTATTATGACCGCTCTGGACAGCACTCTCAACTCAGATGCACTGGCCAGGTAGACAGGAAAAGGCCCGCAAACTTTTGAATTTCAATTTCCTGTTTGCATGGTCACCTGCAGCTTGCGATGTTGGCCAGAGCTCATCAGCAGATGTGACCATGCAGAGCTCATCAGCAGAGGTGACCATGATGGAGTCCCAGAATCGCAAAAGAGCTCCAGCATGGACCGAACGGGAGGTACGGGATCTGATCGCTGTATGGGGAGAGGAATCCGTGCTATCAGAACTCCGTTCCAGTTTTCGAAATGCCAAAACATTTGTCAAAATCTCCCAGGGCATGAAGGACAGAGGCCATAACAGGGACCCGAAGCAATGCCGCGTGAAACTTAAGGAGCTGAGACAAGCCTACCAGAAAACCAGAGAGGCAAACGGCTGCTCCAGGTCACAGCCCCAAACATGCCGCTTCTATGATGAGCTGCATGCCATTTTAGGGGGTTCAGCCACCACTATCCCAGACGTGTTGTTTGACTCCTTCAATGGAGACGGAGGCAACACAGAAGCAGGTTTTGGGGATGAGGAAGATGATGATGAGGTTGTAGATAGCTCACAGCAAGCAAGTGGAGAAACCAGTTTTCCCAACAGCCAGGAACTGTTTCTCACCCTGGACCTGGAGGCAGTCCCCCCCGGACCCACCCAAGGCTGCCTCCCGGACCCGCCAGGCGGAGAAGGGACCTCTGGTGAGTGTACCTTTTAAAATACTATACATGGTTTAAAAGCAAGCATGTTTAATGATTAATTTGCCCTGGCATTTGCGGCTCTCCTGGATGTACTCCCAAAGCCTTTGCAAAAGGTTTCTGGGGAGGGCAGCCTTATTCCACCCACCATGGTAGGACACTTTACCACACCAGGCCAGTAGTACGTACTCGGGAATCATTGTAGAACAAAGCATTGCAGTGTATGTTTGCTGGCATTCAAACAACATCCATTCTTTATCTCTCTGTGTTATCCTCAGGAGAGTGATATCATTCATGGTCACCTGGTTGAAATAGGGTGCTTTTCTTAAGGGGACATGCAGAGGTGCCCATTCCTGCTGGGCTGTTTGCCTGTGGCTGAACAGAAATGTTCCCCGCTGTTAGCCGGGGGGAGGGGGGGTGAGGGGCTAGCCACGTGTTGGGGGGAGGCAAAATGCGACCTTGGAACGAAAGCACATGTGCTATGTATGTAATGTTAACAGCAAGGTTTACCCTGAAAGAGTGTACCCATTGTTCTATAAAATGTCTTTTTAAATACCACTGTCCCTTTTTTTTTCTCCACCAGCTGCATGTGTTTCAATGATCACAGGATCTTCTCCTTCCCAGAGGCTAGTGAAGATTAGAAGGTGAAAAAAACACACTCGTGATGAAATGTTCTCTGAGCTCATGGTGTCCTCCCACACTGACAGAGCACAGACGAATGCATGGAGGCAGACAATGTCAGAGTGCAGGAAAGCACAAAATGACTGGGAGGAGAGGTGGCGGGCTGAAAAGAGTAAGTGGCTGGCTGAAGAGAGGGCTGAAGCTGAAAGGTGGCAGCAGCATGATGAGAGGAGGCAGGATTCAATGCTGAGGCTGCTGGAGGATCAAACCAATATGCTCCAGCGTATGGTTGAGCTGCAGGAAGGGCAGCAGGAGCACAGACTGCCGCTACAGCTCCTGTGTAACCAACCACCCTCCTCCCCAAGTTCCATAGCCTCCTCACCCAGACGCCCAAGAACACGGTGGGGGGGCCTCCGGCCACCCAGCCACTCCACCCCAGAGGATTGCCCAAGCAACAGAAGGCTGGCATTCAATAAGTTTTAAAGTTTTAAAGTGCTGTGTGGCCTTGTGCTTCTCTCCTCCACCACCCCTCCTGGGCTACCTTGGTAGTTATCCCCCTATTTGTCTGATGAATGAATAAAAAATCCATGAATGTGAAGCAACAATGACTTTATTGCCTCTGCAAGCGGTGATCGAAGGGAGGAAGGGAGGGTGCTTAGCTTACAGGGAAGTAGAGTGAACCAAGGGGCGGTGGGTTTCATCATGGAGACACAAACAGAACTTTCACACCGTAGCCTGGCCAGTCATGAAACTGGTTTTCAAAGCTTCTCTGATGCACACAGCGCCCTCCTGTGCTCTTCTAACCACCCTGGCGTCTGGCTGTGCGAAACCAGCAGCCAGGCGATTTGCCTCAACCTCCCACCCCACCATAAACGTCTCCCCCTTACTCTCACAGATATTATGGAGCGCACAGCAAGCAGTAATAACAGTGGGAATATTGGTTTCGCTGAGGTCTAACTGAGTCAGTAAACTGCACCAGCGTGCTTTTAAACGTCCAAATGCACATTGTACCACCATTCTGCACTTGCTCAGTCTGTAGTTGAACAGCTCCTGACTACTGTCCAGGCTGCCTGTGTATGGCTTCATAAGCCATGGCATTAAGGGATAGGCTGGGTCCCCAAGGATACATATAGGCATTTCAACGTCCCCAATGGTTATTTTATGGTCTGGGAATAAAGTCCCTTCTTGCAGCTTTTGAAACAGACCAGAATTCCTGAAGATGCGAGCGTCATGTACCTTTCCCAGCCATCCCACGTTGATGTTGGTGAAACGTCCCTTGTGATCCACCAGTGCTTGCAGCACTACTGAAAAGTACCCCTTGCGGTTTATGTACTCGCTGGCTTGGTGCTCCGGTGCTAAGATAGGGATATGGGTTCTGTCTATGGCCCCACCACAGTTAGGGAATCCCATTGCAGCAAAGCCATCCATTACGACCTGCACATTTTCCAGGGTCACTACCCTTGATATCAGCAGATTTTTGATTGCGTTGGCTACTTGCATCACAGCAGCTCCCACAGTAGATTTGCCCACTCCAAATTGATTCCCGACTGACCGGTAGGTGTCTGGTGTTGCAAGCTTCCACAGGGCTATTGCCACTCGCTTCTCAACTGTGAGGGCTGCTCTCATCTTGGTATTCTTGCGTCTCAGGGCAGGGGAAAGCAAGTCACAAAGTTCCATGAAAGTGCCCTTACGCATGCGAAAGTTTCGCAACCACTGGGAATCATCCCAGACCTGCAACACTATGTGGTCCCACCAGTCTGTGCTTGTTTCCCGAGCCCAGAATCGGCGTTCCACCATATGAATCTAGCCCATTAGCACCATGATGCCCACATTGCCAGGGCCCCTGCTTTGAGAGCAGTCTGTGTCCATGTTCTCATCACTCACGTTACTGCGCTGACGTCGCCTACTCGCCTGGTATCACTTTGCCAGGTTCTGGTGCTGCATATACTGCTGGATAATGCGCGTGGTGTTTAATGTGCTCCTAATTGCCAAAGTGATCTGAGCGGGCTCCATGCTTGCCGTGGTATGGCGTCTACACAGAAAAAAGGCGCGGAACGATTGTCTGCCATTGCCCTGAAGGAGGGAGGAGCGACTGACGACATGGCTTACAGGGAATTAAAATCAACAAAGGGGGTGGCTTTGTAAGAAACTGAATGGCCCCCTCAAGGACAGAACTCAAAACCTGAAGGATAGAGATCAAAACTGGGTTTGGCAGGCGGTTGATTTCACAGAGGGAAGGAGGGAGGGAGGAGAAAATGAATACAAAACAAATCTGGTCTATTTCTTGTTTTGAACCACTTCATCTATCTTTATACATCTTGCTGGCAGCAGACTGTGCAGTACTACCGCTAGCCGTCATCATCTCCTGGGTGCTTGGCAGAAGACGGTGCAATATGACGACTAGCCATCATCGTCTGCTGGCTGGAGGTTAAAAGACAGTGCACTGCCGGTAGGACTGAATCACCACGAGACGAAACTTAAAAGGGAAATGACCTGGCTGAGTCACTCCCATGTTTGCCGAGGCGCCCAATTAAAAGAGCACCCAGGACTACGTCGATGACAGCTACCAGTCATACTGCACTGTCTGCTGCCAAAAGGCAATTAACTGCTGCTGTGTAGCAATGCAGTACCATGTCTGCCAGCACCCAGGAGACATATGGTGACAGTTTGCTGAGCGGGCTCCATGCTTGCCGTGGTATGGCGTCTGCACAGGTAACTCAAGAAAAAGGTGCAAAACAATTGTCTGCCCTTGCTTTCATGGAGGGAGGGAGGGAACGGGGGCCTGACAATATGTACCCAGAACCACCCGCGACAATGTTTTAGCCCCATCAGGCACTGGGATTTCTACCCAGAATTCAGATGGGTGGCGGAGACTGCGGGAACTGTGGGATAGCTATCCACAGTGCAATGCTCCGGACGTCGACGGTTGCCTCGGTACTGTGGACACACTCCGCTGACTACGTGCACTTAGAGCACTTGTGTGGGGACACACACAATCAACTGTATAAAACCGCTTTCTACAAAACCGACTTCTATAAATTCGACCTAATTTCGTAGTGTAGACATACCCTTAGAGTGTGTGTACTCAGGCATTGTGTATGCAGGCAAAACTGAACTAACTGATTTTACAAGGTATGCTGTGATTCCTGTCTGAAAGTATGCTTGAGCCCTTAGTTTGCATGTCCATTTGTGTGATACAGGAGAAGGAGGCATTTGTATCTGAAATGTGTTCAAAAACAGGCTAATATCACTCCATTAGCTTCTTGGTAAAACATCCTGAGAATAGTTAGGTTAGTTGTTGTCTTGCCGAATGCATTCAGTGGCCATAATCATTGTTCTGAAGTCAAATACATTATGTTTCTTCTTACACTACTAAAAATAAGGAACTAAAAACATTTTTAGAGACTTCTGATCAATGTTAGTGGCAGTGATTAGAATAATCTAGTATTTTTCATCATATGTGTATGAACATCATTACCAAAAAATGGTAACTATCTGCAATAAATAATTGCTTCTGGTAGGACTGACATTTTGGAAAGCAGAGTGGCTATTTGAAACCCAAGCTTTCCAGCTGGCTGCAGCTGATTATCAGTATTCTCAAATGGACTCATCTGTTTGTAAGCAGTTTAATTCTGTACCTAATTTTAATCTGCAACCTCTGTTCATGTCTGTTGTGCTAAAGCATGTATTAGCACTTAAAGGGAGACTATGGCAGTGATTGTTATGTTACAAATTAAACAATATGAATTCACTGCAGGATCAGATATAATTGGAAGAGGAGAAGACAGGTTGTGAGATGTTTAAACAAGGGTTTTACACCATGTAGCTTTGGTAATTAGTAAAAATGTGAAGGCAAATTATGAATTGTGAAAAACATGGAAGGTATAGCAGCTGGAATGCTAGAAAATGGTCTGCAAATGTGGCCAGTCCTAGTTAAGAAGAATTAACAGAGGTTAAATGGATGTAAACTTTCTTTGGAAGGTAGATGTCTTGGGGGAGGTGGTCCATCTAATTAAAACTGACAGAGAAGATTTACTTTAGGTTATACACCTATGACATTTAAATGCATTATTTTAAGATCTTGTACAAATTGCCATTTGTCAACCTCATTAACCTCCTGTGCATGCCTTAGTTCTGTACCTAATTTGAAACTCCTACGAAGTTGAAAATCATAAGAGATTAATATCATTGTGTCCTCTGCTGAAAAGCATGGCAGTTCCATTGGACAAACTGCAGGAATCAGAAGTGTCTGAGGAGTTTAACCAAATCCTGGATTTCCTCATATTTAAAGAGGGAATCTGCTTAGTCAGGTTAAAAGGCGAAAACTCAAGTTTGTTTAATTATGTTTCTGTCTAAGTATGAATCTTAAACCGCTGGGAGCAGGAAGCAATTGAAATGGTAGTGAGACATGGTAGTGTCACCATGGAAGAGGCATACTTTAATTGTAACAGCAATATCCCTGTTCAACTGAAGAATTATGCTACATATGCATACAGAATTATGCAAACAGAGTAGTAAGGAAATAAATAGATGAGATGGTTTGGCAAAACTTTGGTCTTGAGCTATCAGTAATATAGGACTTGATCTGATACTGTTGAAGTCAATGAGAGTTTTGCCAGTGACTTCAGTGAAAGCAGGATCAGGGCCATTATGGCCACTTACATTGTTGCTCCTGCACTTCTTCATCCAGCTCTTACTCTTCTTTGTCCCTTCCTGCCTCTGCACTGATTGCCCTCCTTTCCCCGCTCCTCTGTTCTAGCACAATGATTCTCACACTCTGCCATCCTGATGGGATCCACACCTGCGAGTTGGGAGGGTTGGGTTTAAAAAAAATGTGAAGTTCAGAGTCAGTGTTTATTGCTCTATAAACTACTCTACATAGCAGTATCTCCTTTTCCTGTGAGAGGGGGATCAGGCTAGAGTGGCAGATTTTATATATCCTTCCCAAGGTGTGCAGGGACCAGTGGTTTACCTGAGTGCCACTGGCCTCTCCAGCAGCCCAGATGAAGTCTTCTCTCCTCTCCTCTCCTCTCCCTGAACTCTGAAGGGACGGGGGACGCTTAAAGGAGCTACCGCCTTTTTTCTTTTTTTTTGCTGCCAGTCCAGGCAAAGCCCTCCCACCTTGAGATTGTGGGGTTGCATTCTTGCTGATAAATCTGATGATCTAGCTCTCACACAGTCTTGGAAAGTCCCTTGTGGATCTTCCTTATTCTCAGAAGAGGCCAAGAGGGTGACGCTATGGCTTTGTGTGAAACCTTAGCCAATAAGGCTTTTAAGGGAATACATTCACAATACGATATTGTGTTATAAAGTGTCAGTGTTGCAAAGAATTCCGTTAATGTTAAATCTGAAGTCCACAGAAAATATTGTGACTCTTGAAATTATACCCTGTCTTGTTTCCTGTGATGTCTTTGCAAGTGTGAAGATGCTGCATTGCACACAAATTTAATAGAAAGTTTTAAAAGTTTAAAATATGAAGTGTCAATGTCAGTTATAAAATAAAACACTTTTTTTTGCTAGAGAATCAGCTAATAGTCCAATCTTCTGAAAAACATTTTGCTAAATCACAATTCCTAACACTAACAATAGCACATAAAGAGAAATTATAGCCAAAAAAAGTAGTATAATTTCAACCACATACTCTTGTCAGTACTGTCATCTTCAGATCCTAAGCTTAATGGAAACCATCAGAACATAGAAGAGAGAAGTCTATGATATCACAAAATATATCTACATATTATATATTTAACAGTCACTCTTCTTTCACTTTACATACATGAGAGATTAATTTGGCCCAACTATTCTGTATACAAAGAAAAAAATCCTACAGCCTGTTAAACGTTTGGAGAAATTTTAGGTGGGGTGAGTGAGATCAAATTTCTATTGCTCTGTATTGTATTTCTCATAGTATCAGTTTATCATCTTTGACAGAAGTTCATATCCTCTTCAGATGCTATAGGGTCCTACAGAGTTTTATACGTGGGCCTATGATTTTCATTATATTCATTCTTCTTCTGGATACTTAACTGTACTTCAAAACATGGTTTTAAATTACCATTTTATGCTATGACATCTAGGTCACAGAATTTATTTCTGTTCACCCAGAGGTAGCAGTTTGTAGTTTAGGAAATGCTTATCAGATGGTCTGTTACATGTTTGAATACAAATTAACACCTACCATCAGGGAACCAAAAGTATTGTCTCATGAGCTTGCAGGTGTAAGGACTGCTAAATAAGACAGAATGTTTTTTGTCTCTGGCTGTAAATGGGGCAACTTTCCCTTATGGAAAAATCTTATAGAAATTAACAATATGAAAAGAAGTGTGTTCTAGGAAATGTATTAGGGTTCTATAGAAATTACTCTAAAAACATGCATAATTTTGTAGAGTTTTTTAATAATGCTATAGAATTCAAAAGCATAGCTATGATTAATTAAATTCTATTGGATGATTTAAAAAATCTATAGACGGTAATCTGTTGAATTTTATAGAATATTTCCATAAGGGTTGTATTAAGTTCTTATATATTCTTTCATTTTACTGGTGGGTTTTCTCAATTACTTCAGAAACTTTGGGGGTGCTTTATAGTAGAGCACTGTACCATGCTGGAAATAACAAATCCCCATAAGCTAGTCAGAATTTCAGAGTGTTCTAAAAGACACATGAGTGAACCCGCTGAGAACTATGACAGCTTGTTTGGGAATTCTGGATGAAGAATGGCTGATTGGGTGCCGTTTATTCAGTGGAAGATGCTAACGACTGCCCCGCCCCTTTAAGCGGGGCGGGAGGGGTGGTATTTGGCTGGCTGACTGAATGAAGTGTGCTTTATGGCTGGGGGTTGGGGGGAGATGAAAACTGCTGCAATAGGGGCAGCGTGGTTGCTGACCCATCCCCTGGGAAGGAGTGATTTAAAAGGGGCAGCTCTGTGCCTCAGCCCTCCCTTTTGAAGGAAGCAGGATGAGGCAGCACCCACGCTCCCTCTCCTTTAGGTAGTGAAATACCTAGACCTGCTGTAGGCATTACGCTAGCTGCCCCTTTTTTTTAGGGGGCCTGTGAAGGAATTTTTCCCTTGCCACCATATTGGCCTAGGTGTGGTTGGGGTTTATTCGCCTTCCCCACAGTGGGTTCAGGAAGGGCTCTGTTCATGCATGGCATGACATGCGGTAGGCCATATGTCTCAACTCATTATTTAAGTGTAGGGCGGATGTCCAGTGCAGGCACCCCACAGGGAAGGTATACAGTGACCGGATAAATGGCTTGGAAAAGGACTTAAAAAGAGGTGTTCGTTAAATGAATGGATGGGAGGCGGGGGGTTGGGGACTCCTATGATTGGTACAGCAGGGAGCCAATGCCCCATAATTATAGCCCACTTTAACCCTCCTACAATGGGAGGTGGATGGTAAGGTCCCGGCAATGGATTTGCTGGAGGGACCTGGATGGAAAAAAAAGAGGGAGCTGGTGGAAGCCCCCGGGTAATTACGGAATAAAAAGGGGGTTACCTGCACTGTCTACTTTTATGTGCCATGTTCTCCCAGACATCTAATAATAAAATTGCGGCCTAATTAAACCCATGTCAAATGTCTCCTGTCCTTCTTTCGGTATAGTCAGACATAGGCTCATTTAATCTTTTCCAGTGAGCTGATAGTTAAGTTGTTGAAGCTAGTAAAGGGTGTTGAGACTTTTCCCTCTGCATCACTAAGGCATTGTCTATGCACAAAAGTTGTACCACTTTAACAAAATCAGTACAACTGACCTCTGTCACTGTGTTGTCCATAAAGATTATAAACTTTTGGGGTCAGAGATCTGTCTTCTGACATATCTGTAACTTGCCATTCACATTTTTGCTCACTAAGTAAGAAATAAATATATAACACCTGGCTGAAATATGCACAGCCACACGCCATTTGAATATAGGAGTAAGTCTTTCCCCTGCAATTCAAACCGAGAACTCCTGGGGTTATAGGTTGCTGCTCATCTTCTAAAGTTGGGTACCTGAAGAAGGAGGATGTTGAAATTTGGAGTCATGGTGAGCAGAGAAGAAAAATCAAGGCATACTGAGAGTGAAAGCATGGCAAGTTATCATCTATTAACTCGGGGGTTCTCAAACTGGGGGTTGGGACCCCTCAAGGGGTCACGAGACTATTACATGGGGGCTTCAAGCTGTCAGCCTCCACACCAAACCCTGCTTTGCCTCCAGTATTTATAATGGTGCTAAATATATAAAAACGTGTTTTTAGTTTATAAGGGGGGGGGGGGTCGCACTCAGAGGCTTGCTGTTTGAAAGGAGTCACCAGTAAAAAAAAAAAAAAAAAAAAAGTTTGAGAACCCCTGCATTAACTCATCCGTGCAATCCCATTGTCTTCTAATCATGAATTAACTTTAGTAGGCTAGCACAGGTATAACTGATTAAAACAGATTAAACTGTTCTGTTGATGATTCACAAGAAGGAAGTGACTGCTGTGTATTTTAGCTGTGGTGGCTCTGCAGGGGTAGGAGGAATAAAGAATAGTAAAATATTATTTCTGTCTAGGACATGCAAAGGAGCTTAAGCTAGCCCACTCCTTTTGAAATTCAGTAGGAGTGAGCATCTAACTGGTTTAGGGTCCTTGGAAAGCTCACCCTTAGTCAGATATGACATGGAACATCCACAAGGAACAGATCTAATCAGTAGGAATATGCAGTTTTTAGAGTTGTTTTTAGAGTTGTATTTATTTTTCTTTCAACAGCCATACGGCTTGCCACTTTATTTGCCCACATACAGTGGGACTTGATCTTGCAAACCCTTGGAGTGGAATTCTCACTGAAGTCCTTGAGAGCTCTGTACGCAGAGTGCTTGCAACTTTGGAATCAGAATTTTTATTTGGGTGTATTGTCTCTGTAAATTTTGCATTTAAGTAATTCCATCCTAGTCCTCCTGTAAAATTATTTCTGTTAAGTTTTGCCCTGATATCAAAAATCCACCTGGAGTTGTACTGGAAAATGATCACCACTGTTATAATAATAGGAAAGGGCCTATTTATTGTGAGGGAAGGTTTTTTTAATGAAAAGCTATAGAAACAAAGGTCAAAACTTTCAAATGTCGGTGCTAAAGTTAGTCAGTGGGATTTTCAAAAGTGTTTAGTGTTGACCTAACTCTACTCCCAAAGAAGTCAGTGGTAAAATAATCATTTACTTCAGTGGGAGCAGAGTTAGGCTGATGCAGAATGCTTTATAAAATCCCACAGTTAAATGTATCTTTAAGTGCCTAAATAAAACAGCTGATTTTTAGAGGTGCTCAGCACCTGTAACTCCCATTGAAATATCTACATATGTATTTAGGTACCCAGTTTAGACACCCAGGCTTGAAAACTTTGGCTTATGTTTCTTTTTTCAAACTTTAGTTTTTAAAAAATTGAAATATTTAAAAATAAATATTGTATATTATGAAGTATATTAATTAGCTTTGTTTCTAAAACTACACAAAGGTTTTTGATGCCTAGGGTTTTTTTTAAATATCTCACTCTTTGCTGATATAAAATAAAAAATGACAGACATGAATTTTTTCTGGCTAGTTTCAAATTTGATAAAGCACTAAAGTGTTCTTTCTAGCTGAACTGCAACTGCATAATCCCATCTGTAATATATCTTTACATTTTTATACTTTAAGTAATGTGCACTGCTTCTCTAGGGGTTCAGTTTCTGTGCATTTTATTTGTTCAAGTGCACTTGTACTTGGCTATTAGTGTAAAAATCCTTCTTTTTTAACAAAGAACTTGTCAATACAATATTTAATTCACAGTTTAACTTTCTCAAGTATTTTTGGAGGAAAAAATACTGCCTCATATGTTTTTGGTTTGAACATTAATGTGGGAAGGCATATGGGGCCTGATCCAACATTCATTGAAGCCTTTGGGAGTCTTTCTATTGATTTCACTAGGCCTTAGAGGGCCATTGAGAATCAGGAGGAGGCCCATAACTCTTAAGTATTAACAGAGCACATTTCATTTTTCTTCTGTGGAAAATGCAGAGAAATATTTCAGATATATATATCAGGATTAGCCATATTTCCACCACCTTCCTCCAACCGAATGAAAGCTAGCAAAAAATAGTCTGTTTAGCTGATTCAAAACAAAGACATGTTAGAAGAGAATGGAAAATGTATGGATTATTTTAAAAAGCCCTCTCCTTATTTTTTCCATATGTAAAGAACTAAAGTAACTAAACATGTGGGTACAGGACCATTTGAGAATGTGATATATTATAATTTCCTGGGTACTGACTTAAAGCTGTTAATATTATGATTTGAATGATGGACTTTTTCACTGGTTGTATTGAATTTACAGTAAAGTTTATATTGTGCTGATTAAATTTATTTTGGTTTCATTATGATTTCCATCACTTCAAAGCTTTTCCTAAAAATCAGTACAGTAGCACGTATATGAGGCTCTAGTGGAAGAGCAATTTTCACCTTTTTACTAAACCATTTTCTTGGCTCAGAATAACAGCTATTGCTTTATTATGGGATTAGTGAGTCTGTAGACTTCTAAGTGATGGGATTTAAAATACACCCAAGCAAGCAACTAAATATTATATGTTGCAGACCTATCCTATTTTTTTATTTTTGAAACAAATCTTGATCATGAAATGAATGGCACTGAGTTTCTAGCATCTTAATTTTTAAAAAGTTTTTTATTTTTCCAAGAGGAAGATTGTTCAAGAGGTTTCAAAACTTCAAAATTCTCTTTGCGCCATATCTTTAGAGCTAGAGTGTCAAATTTAGACCTGGTGTTATGAGGATGCAGTACAATGGAGTAGCACCAGGCTGGAATTCAGCCCCAGGATGTTATTATGAGAGAGGACATGGAGGGGGACAGACAGGACTGAGAATCAGGAAATACATTTTATTCCTGGCTTTGCCACAAACCTCTCGTGTGACCTTGGGCAAGTCACTTAACTTATCTGGGCCTCAGTTTCCTGATCCCTAAAATAGGAATGATAACATTCTTATGAGGCATACAAGTATTATAAAGAATTCATTAGTGTTTGTAAGTTGTTCTGAGATCCTCCAAGGAAAGCACTATAGAAGTTCATACCTTCCTATACATAATCTCTTAAACTAAGCATCATTGGTACTGGTCAGTGCTTTAAATAGGAGCTCTAAAAGGAAAACTCAAGAGTCATTGGAAGTGTTGCTGATGACTAAACAAATACCATTCTTCCCATGGTCAATACTGAATTAATTCCCTGAGGGTGGTTAACATATTTCAAAACAGAGTTTTACCACTTTTTGTGAATAAATATCATATAATGCTGTCTGTCAAATCCCAGTTCATGTATAGAGTCCTCATTTTCATTGAGGATACAGCATCTTGGATTCAGTAGGAGTTAAGCTTTCGTGCCCATATTTGCATTGGCGAGTGAGGAGTATGTGTTCCAAAAAAATTCCATGGCCCTTGGATTTCAAGACAATACTTTGTGTCTAGCCCAGTTTCTTTTAGAAGAATTGTAAATTGTGTCCGTGTTTAAAATGCATGTGAATTTTTGTTTCTAGAGTGCATTGGATGTGTTTGTTCTAGTAATATGATATAGACATTGATGTGATATGGATGTTGAATAGATTAGACATGAGAAAAATACTGTACTCAAGGTGGAAGCATCTTCAGAAATTCAGGCAAGATTATATTGCTATCAAAACAAAGCAAAAAAAAAACCCCAGGATTAGTATGATGAGATTTTCAAAGTGGTGACATTTTTTGGTTTTGGTAAAACTGATAGGGACAGCAGGATTGACTCTGAAAACAGAGACATTGCTAGTTGACAGGGGCATGTGATCACCATGATCAGAAAAGGTTTTGGAATCAAAATGCTAACTAGTAACTTTAAATGATTGATCAATGGGAAGAATTTGTGAGAATACATTCAATATGTCCTCACATGATCTTGTATAAACAAACTAGGGAAATACAACCTAGATGGAGCTATTATAAGGTGGATGCATAAGTTGTTGGAAAACTGTTCCCAGAGAGTAGTTATCAGTGGTTCACAGTCAAGCTGGAAAGGCATATCGAGTGGGCTCCCATGGGAATCAGTCCTAGGTCTAGTTCTGTTCAATATCTTGAACAATGGTTTAGATAATGGCAGAGAGAGTACACTTATAAAGTTTGTGGACAATACCAAGCTGGGAGGGGTTGCAAGTTCTTTGGAGGATAGGATTAAATTTCAAAATGATCTGGACAAACTGGAGAAAAGGTCTGAGGTAAATAGGATGAAATTCAATATGGACAAATGTAAAGTACTCTGCTTAGGAAGGAACAATCAATTGCACACATACAAAATGGAAAATGACTGCTTAGGAAGGAGTACTGCAGAAAGAGATCTGGGAGTCATAGTGGATCACAAGCTAAATATGAGTCAACAGTGTAACACTGTGCCCACCCAAAAAAAAAATCATTCTGGGATCTATTAGCAGGAGTGTTGTAAGCAAGACATGAGAAGTAATTCTTCTTCTTTGAGTGCTGTCCCTGTGTGTGCTCCACTCCAGGTGACAGTGCATCCTGGGGCCGTTTATCAGAGATCTTTGGTAGCAGTGCCTGGTTGGGACATGCATGCACAGTTCCTGTCTCGCGGCATCGTTGGAGTCTGTTTGGCGCACACACGTCCCAACCCCCTCAATTCTTTCTCAGCCATCCTCAGCTGAAGACTGAACTCGCGGGAGTGCTGAACCTCTTCCCCTATTGAGAGAAAAATTAGATAAAAACATCCCAGTTATTACCCTACCTTTAGATAAGTTAGTTATAGTTTGATAGTTTAAAACAATTTTTCTTCTTTATCCCCCGTTTTTCAACTTTCTGCTCCCTCAGGAGCGAACCCCACATAAGTATTTGTTCTTGGACCTTCCATCAAGGCAAACTCTCAAGATGCGAGGGTCCCATGGTTTTAAAAAGTGCGGCTCCTGCAAGGACTCCATGCCATGTTCAGATGGACATTCACTGTGTGTGAAATGTCTCGGTGAGACGCACGCCCCAGCAAAGTGCATCCACTGCAACAATTTGAAAGCAAGGGCTCGCCGCAACCAGGACCTGTGTTTAACAAGGATCCTCATGGAGAACTCTCCCCAACCAGGATCGGAGATGGGCATAACAAAACCCTCTCTTAGGTGCTCTCCATCCAGGTCAGAACCGACCAAGAGCACAGCTCCACCCTCTCACAAGAAGAGGAAGAGAGCCTCGACCTCCCCACGCAGGGAACCGAGTAAAAAGAAATGGCCCCGGCAAGGTTGTTGACAGTGATGCCGACAGCCCCAAGAGTCACCACCCCCGACTCCTCCACAACCTTGGGCACCGGGCACGCTCTGCAGAAAAATAAGGAGTCGAGACTCCAAAATGGACAGGTCTCCTACTTGGCTCCAAAGGCACCGACACCCAGGCTGGAGTTGGTGCCCTCCACGCAACCAACCCCGGCACTGACGACACCACCTGCTACGCATGTCGATCCGCCCTCCAAGAACTCTCCCAAAGAGACCGGATCTCCTCTCCCAGAGTGACGGTCGTATCCTCCATCCACAACTGGAGAAGCTCCATCTGAAAGTGTAGCTCATGTATTTGGAGCCATGGAGGAGCTAGCCTGTTCAGAGCAAGTCAAACATGTTATTACACAGTAGACGAGACTCCACCTGCAATACTTATCTAAAAAAGTGGAAACGATTCTCTAAATGGAGCTTGCAGAAAAGCCTCACCCTGCACCACGCCCCTTCCTGATATCCTACATTTTAGAACTAAAGAATGACAGATTATCGCTCAGTTCCATCAGAGTACACCTCACGGCAATCAACGCCTTCCATGAAGGCCAAACTGGACGGCTTCTCGGTTTTCACACACCCTACCACGAAACACTTCCTTACTGGACTCCAAAACCTCTACCCTGAGGTACAACACCCCCCATACCTCCATGGAATTTGAACCTAGTCCTCCAAGGGTTCATGAGACCTCTCTTTGAACTGCCAACTACCTCCTCTCTACTACACATGTCCATGAAGGTAGCATTCCTCATTGCTATCACATCGACGAGGATTGGGGAAATAAGCGCACTAATGGCCAACCCTCCCGTTCTTTAAGGACAAGGTCACGGTGTGACCCCACCCTAAATTTCTTCTAAAGATGACATCCATCTTCCATATCAACCAGCCGATACATCTCCCTACATTTTACCCCAAACCGCACAAGAAGTGACACTACATACCCTCGACGTCAGAAGGGTGATTGCCTTCTATTTGGACAGAACTAAACCATTCTGTAATGCCTCTAGACTATTTGTGTCCACTGCTGAACGGTCCAGGGGTGCTGCTATTTCAAAATAGCGGCTTTCCAAGTGGATATCTGACTTATTAAGTGATGCTACCAGATCCAGGATATTGAACCCCCTGAGGGCATCAGAACACACTCTACTTGGGCTGTGTCAACATCCATAGCATTCCTTCACAATGTACCTATTATTGATGTATGCAAAGCTGCTATGTGGGTGTCAGACCATATGTTTGCCAAACACTGCACTATCACACAAGACGCCAGAGCGGATGCCGTAGTAGGCCATACAGTACTGTCTGCTACTCCCAAAAACACAACTCCAAAATCCTCCCCAACCATGGTGGGCACTACTTTACATTCACCTGGAGTGGAGCACCACCAGCAGCCAAGCTCCCCCCACCACCGCCCCACCTCCCAAGCGCGCCACGTCCCTGCTCCTCCCCATCCCTCCCAGCGCTCCCACCCCCACCCATCACCTAACAGCTGTTTGGCAGCACTTTCCCAGAGGGATGGGGAGGAGCGGGGACGCGGCACGCTCAGGGGAGGAGAAGGGGCGGGTACTTTGGAGAAGTGGTGGAATGGGGGACGTGCAGGGGCAGGAAGAGGCGGGCCAGGGGCAGGTGGGAGTCGAGCACTCACTGGGCAGAGGGGAAGTCAGCACTTAGTCAGTCAGTTACTTAGTCCTGCCATGAGTGCAGGGGACTGGAAGAGCTCTCAAGATCCCTTCCAATTCTATGACATCGCTGTCTGATAACATGACTAGTTCTGTATGTATTTTTATACTAAAAAGAAAAGGAGTACTTGTGGCACCTTAGCGACTAACCAATTTATTTGAGCACTATATATATATATATATTTAGTTACATATACAAGCACAAATTCTACATTGTGTGACTGTTCTTTTATACCACAAATTATTTTTGTAAAGTCTAATATGTTTCTTCAGGGAAAAGGGAGAAAAGTTTTGTGTAACCACAGCAAAATATATATATAATTTTTAATCTAACTCTGCACTACATCAAAGTATAGAGGATGGAACAGTTTAATCTGAAACCAATTTAACAAGCAGGTTGGAAGTACATGGACATGTTTTGGGGACTGCACTGTACGTTTCTAATTGGTTATCTTGCATGTTTCATCCCTTCTGCAAAAGATGCTTGTTGCTTTTGTATGGCCAGCTTCAGTTTAACCAAGAAGGCTGTTTTCATATCAGTGCAAAGATCCATGTGTGATCAGTGTGCTGTCATGCACGTGCTGTGATGCTGCAGTGGATTGTGAAATCCGAGTGTTGAGAATTTTCAAAGACCAAATACTTGGGTTGATTTTACTCATTGACATGTCCATTTATAGCAGCTGCTTCTGATGCATTGATATGATCTCTAAGGAACTGTTGCCAGCAGAAACCCAATAAAACAAATTTCTAGAAGTCCCTTCCCTTCGAATTGTATAGATGTCATAAACAGGTCAGGCTTTTCCAGGAGATTGAGACAAGTGCTCTGTTTTTCAGAAGTCGGATTATTTATATATGCTCAAATAAATTGGTTAGACTCTAAGGTGCCACAAGTACTCCTTTTCTTTTTACAAATACAGACTAACACGGCTGCTACTCTGAAACCTATCTTTATACTGTAGATCTTGTTGAAATGTTTGCAAATACAGATGTGGGTGACTTCTGTGCAACAGTTAAAATCAGCTGTGAGCTGTATTGAAGAGTTTAAGAAAGAGAGAACACTATTTTAAATTAGATTTCCACTACTCTGTGCACTCACTAAAGTCTGAAAAAGTGAAATGCCAAAAATGTTGGCCTACATTCCAAGGCAGTTAAAGCTGTACTGAAAAACATAGAGGTCTGATTTTCAGATGTACAAATCAGCCTCCATTTCTGTTGACTAAAACTGGACTTGTGGGTGCTTAGACGCTCTGAAAAATCAGATCCCTTTATAGATATTTAAAATGAGCAGAAAACATATACTAGACATCATAAAGGTAAAGGTTGATTCAAGGACTTGTGGAGCATCCTGGAGAGCTCAAAAGCCCATAAACTCCCATTGAAATCAGCAGGAGCCTTATTTTCTCAGAATATTCCCTTCAATGAAATTGCTTTCTTCTATAGTTTGTATTAAGTTAAGGATTTATGCTTTACTGGAGCTGGAGTTAGGCTGATCCTCTGAGTTACAGTGTAGAAGCAGGATGTCTTGTAGTTGCAAAAGTAGGTAGATGAAATCATAAATTTGAAGCTTTAGAGAAGCCAAACTTGTGTTTGACTATATTCCTTGCAAAAAAAATGTGCTTATTCGTGTCAGTGTAAGTTAAAGATACGTTGTAAGACAAACGACTTTGCCTTTTGTTAAAAAATAACGTTTGATTACTAAAATGGAAATAATTTTAAAAAATGAAAAGTAAATTAGATTTTACTACTGCTTAATTTATGGCATTTCTTTCTGCTTGGAGAATCAAAATGAAATATTCAATTTGGGTCAGATGCTAGCTCAGTTTGCTATGCGCTTGTTCTGGTGGCACAAAATCATAAACTGGCTAAACCTGAGGATTCTCTCTCTCTCTAGGAGAATCCCTGGGTGGTGAGACCCAATGCCATTTCTTCTCAGTGCCCTTGGCAAAGAGTAGAAAAACAGCATGCTCTAGTGATTCCAAGCTTCCAGAAATGCCCCAACAGGGGCCATTTGCAACTAGCAGAACCGAGATGCTCCTCACCTCGAGCTGCTCTGGAAACAAGTGGTGCTGAGGATCTTGTCCTTTCACTTTTGTTATAATTGATTTCTAATTAGTTCAACTTTCAGGATATCCTGTGCTGGCACAATGCCACAGTGTTTGGGGTGCAAGCATGGCATGGGGAAAATGTTTATTGATTTAAAACAAACTGCTTTCTTTTGAATTTTTTTAAAAGAAAATTCCATGTAAACATTTCGGTTACTCTGTAAAATATTATTTTCACAAAATTTAAACTTTGGGACAAATTTGACCTGACATTGTCCTTTCCTAAGCATTTAGTATATTTTCCCTCTCCAAACCTGAATCTGCATGCAGAAAGTAAAGGGGCTGTCAATACTGGAATTCCACGTGAGAGTAGAAATGTCTTGCTACTGGGATAAACTGCCCTAGTATGTATGATTGTCATTTCCATCTATTGGCTGATCCCAGTGACTATACTACCTACTATTATCACATGGTTAAAGTAGTTCTCCTTTTACTCAGTTTAGTATGAGGTTATATTTTTGGTGCTAAAGGTCCCAGCTTTGATTCCCCCCTGACAACTATAGGGATGATATGTGTACAGCCTTGTGAGCTGTAGCTCACGAAAGCTTATGCTCAAATAAATTGGTTAGTCTGTAAGGTGCCACAAGTACTCCTTTTCTTTTTGCAAATACAGACTAACACGGCTGTTACTCTGAAATATGTCTATACAGCCACTTTGTGCTGCACTGGCAACTATAATGCTGCTGTCATGGGAGTTCCATGCTTGCCCCAGAGAGAGCTTTTAGCACATAACCTTTGTGACTGCAGCCACTTTCTTAACTAAACTGTACAGAATACAATATGAATGTAGTAAGTTTAATTCTTCTTTTTAGGGTAGTTTATTTTTTCTATGCTTTGCTTGCTTTGGCTCTGTTTTGTTTTAATTGCTTCCAGTTAAAATTGTTTTCCTTTGTGCCTGAATTATAATCAAGGCCAATTTAAGGAAGAGATATTTTCACTAATACCACAAAATAGTAATGCTTTAATATTCTTTTGCACTTTCATTGAGCCTTTCATCAACTACTATGTACCAAGGCACCTTTACAGATATTAATTAAGTCCATTACATTCCTGTGGGAGATATATGTTGTTATACATTTTGTTTCAGAGATGGCTAAGATGAAGAAAGTGGATAAGTACCATTATCTCTATATAGAGACACGGAGACAGAGCGGGTAAGTGATTTGTCCAGGGTCACACAGCTACTTAGTGGCAAAGCTAAGAATGGTCTCCAGAATTATGACTCCATATGACTTTTTCTAAGCACAGTGAGCAGAGTTATAGCATAAAAAATAATGTGTTCATTGCTCATTTGTGTAAAAAAAAAAAAAGAAAAAGAAAAGAAAACCTTGGTTTTAGATGGCAATTTTGAGCATTTAGTGCTGAGGTAGTCAATTGAAAGAATTAGGACAGTATGAAGCTTTGGAATACTATTAAATAATGTAAAAAAAATATGCATGGTAATGTTATAGAAGAGTCAAATATTATAAACTTCCCTAGTTTTAAGAAATAGTATATTCTTATGTTACTGTTTTCTCTTGATAAAATAATTAATTTTCCAGATATTCCTTCTTTAAATTACTATCCTTTGTTAATTTAAGATGTAAGATCATGAACTCTTTTCTTCCTTTTTTTGTCATGAGCTTTAGTATCATACCACTCTTGATAACGTTTTTTGCATTAGTAATAAACCAACTTTTTTCAATGAGGCACAATTTCATCTTAAAAATAATTTTTGCAAATGTGAGCATAGATTGTGAAAGTGAGCTGAATTACCTCATCAGTAGTTTAAATTGCAAATGTAAATTCTTGCAGGCTCACAAATAGCATAAGTTCATAGCAGTGATTTTTTTATATTTTAAAATTGAAAAAAAAATTGTTACCAAATGTCTGGGGTTTACAAGACAAGTAAACATTTAGCACAGAGTTCTTTTTTTACCCCCCTCTCTTGTTCCCAAATGTATTAAACTTATTACTTTATTTTCCAGAAAGAAGTAACTTTCCCCAGCTCCGTTTCCCTTTAATTTCAAGTCTGAGGAATTTTGAAGCCATATGAGATTTTAAGAGGTTTTATTATACCCTCCTGTTTTCCAGAAAGTCACAATTTTATCCTTTAAATGTTGGAGGCTACTCCTCCCACCTCTTTTCTACCCTCCTGACCCACTTCTAATCCCCTGATTTTTGCCAAAATTGTTGGAAAGGAGACTGGGAGTCCTGTTTTGTACTATTTGAAATGCTGACAAGTCTGTAGACACTGGATATTTGATTGTCCCTCTGAGCTTACAAACAAGTTTGCTATACAGAACAGAGAATAGAATGTGGAGAAGTTATTCTGAGTGTGTGTGAATGTGATTTCAGTTTCCAAGGAGACCACCTTCTTTGTCTGAACATGTCCAAAATGATTGCCTAATTGATCTTATCATGTGGGACACGGTCTGTTTTTCTGTCTGTCTCTCTTGTTCTTTCTCACTGTTGCATTGGTTAAGAAAAAACTACGAAAAAGTGAAAAATTATATATTTTTTAAAAAACCATTGCTAGCCTGCCTTAAAAAAACGTTTTGGACCATCCCTCAACCAAAACCATTTCCCATGGTCGCCTCTAGTGAGGATGTGAAACCTGTGGTTGGTAGTATTTCTTCCCTGTCTGTGGCTATAACTAGTGCACAGATGATGCTAAATTTTTCTTTGAAAGAGGCAGCTGTTAGTGCTACGACTGAATTTCCACTCATTATAAAATGAAAGGACTGGCTCTCTTCCTTCTCGAAACTCAATCGTCTAGTTTCACTGATGTTAGAAAAAACAAAAAAAACCACACACACACACAGAGCCGGGAAGATGTGGGCTGTGACAGTGCAGAAAAGCATGCTGTTGTGCTTTTTTTATTTGTGGTTTTGTTGGTTCTTATGATTTGCTAATGAAAGCCAAAGCTCTTTCAGATTTACTCTCTAGACACTGGGAACTGGAAATAAAGAGCTCAAGTTTAAAAGACGCTCTTGGTGAAGTATGAAGAAGATAGTCGAAGGCAGTGAGAACAAGGTGCTGAAGCAAAACTGGAGGTCACTGAATACAAGCATTCATCTAATTTAGGAGAACAGAGAATTAGGACCCAGCTGGTGTTTCTTGCTCAGGCAAGGCTCCCACTGATGTTAAAGAGAATTTTCCTTGAGTTACAGAGGCAGGTTTTGATCCTTATTGAGAGAGAAATTGAAATTGAGAGAATTCAGAGTGCAAAAAAGCTTTACCATGTGTTGTAGAATAAATTCAAAAATTACTGAAATAAATTTTAAAAAGTAATAGACATCCCAACAGTAAAAACAAAACAAAACAAAAAACTTATTTTCTTAGGTAGCGATCAGTGTAACAAGCACAAGTATATGAATATCAGTTGCATGGCATCTTTCTGTTTGTTTGTTTGTTTTTATTACGAAGTGTTTGTGATCTGTGTAAAACTGGGGATAGGGCATACTCTATGTCAGCTTATCTTTAATGTGTCACACTAGGGGTAAATACCAGCTGGTGCATGAAAAAGGTCCAGGCAAATGCAAGCCAACTGAAGAAAATGGGTGTTGAACGTGGACAGCTTGAGGGGCATAGTTTGGGAAAATTAGCTTGCAGAAGCCTCAATTCTTGACTATCACAGTGGCATTTGTGTTGTAGATTCTCATTACTTTATTTCTTTAATTAATGTTCACCTAGGAACTATTATATTAAACATGAGATGCCTGGCTCTGTCTACTTCAATTTTAAACTCTGCCCCCCCCTCCCCAAAAAAGGCCTTGATCCTGCAAACCCTTACATGTGCCTCGCTTTACTCATATGAGTAGTTCAATTGGGATTACTCATGTGAGTAGAGTTAAACATGTATAAGAGTTTGCAGAATCAGGCCCATACTAAGCACTTACCTATGACCTTCCATCTGAAGATCTTTACAAACAGTAGTGAATTAAAACATACTCAGGATCTTACAAGGTTGAGAAGTATTATCCTCATTTTATAGATGAGAAGATTGAGGCCGAGAGAGGTTTTGACTTGTGCAAAGTCACACAATAAGTTTGTGTCAGAGCCAGAAATAGAATTAATGGGCCAGATTATCAGTCATGTCAAAACAGCACACAGTATACTTGAGTACTATACTTAATTCCCCCAACCTAGAGGGTAGCTGTGGGCCACTTTGGCCTACGTCCCGGTGTTGCATTGCCTTAAGGCTGCTTTAAATTTGGCCAGTTTATGATGACCCCCCTAGAGGCTGTTATGCTGATGGATAGAGTGCAATGTGCTGTGGCTACGTCCTCTCCTGCCCCTGACAAACTCCAACATACTCCCTACACCATTGGAGATATTAGTCAGCTGCACTTAATTAAAACCAGTTAGCTAGCATGTTTTTTAAAAAACCCTGTTTTTTCCCTCCAAGTCAGGGCTAAGGCTTAGATCATCTTTAAGTCCTTTTTGTGCCACTGGAGTGACACAAAGGGGAATAGCAAGGTTGAAGATCTGGCCTCTCAGCTTTTGAGTTCCAGTCTTGCACTTTAGCCAACAGGGCCTGTAACTGCACTGACAATTTTAAAAAGTGTTTTACAACTTGTTAAAAGAATCCAGTTTGAGCCCTGCTGGGGGTTAGCATGAGCACAGTGCTGCGGAACTCAGTTTAGTTTACAAGGGCTTAGCTGTCAGACAAGGCTTTGAGATTTTCTACAGAAATGTGTTACTTCTGGGAAATCCTACAACACACAGCACTGTAAGTATTTGCAGAGTTCCTGCTTTCTAACCAAGAGCTTAACAAAGAGGTGGATCACACGTTCAGTTAACGTATCTCCATTTATCTGAGTTGAACAAACAGTCATTTCAATACATACAGGTGCGTGTATGTAGAGTGTTACACATTCAGAGTGTTACACAAACACATCTGCATTTATTTGAAAGTGTGGTAAACTCCTTAAAATATTTTTGTATCCTTCCCACAAGAAAGTGTGAACTAGGTGGGTTTTTTTTTTAACTTAAGACTCCTGATTCTGTGGTTTGTAAAGCACATCTGAACATATTTAATTCAACTTGGTTGCATAGTTTAATCAGTGTCAAATTAAATTGTTTTTGAAATGTGATGTTTTAAATGTAAGATTACAGTACAATATATAGACTAGTTATTAGGTTCATAGTCAGGGCATTGTGTATTCCATGATTTTGCAGCCACAGTAATTTGCAGTGGATTTTATCCTCCCTCAGTGGGCAGGGTACTTCTGCAAGGTGCTAATGAGCACTCCAGCCAGACCTGCCTAACCTTCAACTTTCCAGTCTACTCTGCAGCTTTCTTGGGCGGTGGCCACTGGCCAAAAGAGGGGTGAGCAGGGCTGAAAGTCTTTTCTCCCTTCCCTTTGCTCTTCTCCTATCCTTCAGTGAGATAGCCAGAGACAATTAGGGCAGAACTTCCAGCCAGGACTGCTGGACCAGCAGATGAAGGAGGAGAAAAAGAGGGAAAAGCTGCCATTTGCTAACGCTGATCAAAGAGCTCACCCCAGCCTAGCCTATGTGTGAGGTACTGGAAGACCTGGGGAGGGAAAGAAGAGGAGGATTGGAGGAGAAGAATTTGGGAAGAACTGAGGAGTTGGGAGGCAAGACTAACGGAGTAGGGGGAACTAAGAGACATAGTTAAGAGGCTATCTGATAGACTGTGGATGAGGTTAGACTTGAGGAGAAGAGGATTAATGGGCTGGGCGAGGGGGATGAAGGGAAAATGTATGTGATTGGAAGGGGAAGAATTGATATCCCATAAGTAAGTGCTGGAGTTAGGTTAGTGGGGTTCCCACTTCAGGGCTTCAAAATCTGCTCAAGGAAATATTGTGGAAATTCTTCTTGCATCTTTTAGTGCACAAGTGTAAGCATCAGAGTCGGGAAAGAGCCAATCACAGGGTGCTGAGAGCTGTACTCCAAGGATTAGCTGTGTGGAAAAAAACCCAACCTTTTGCCAGAAAAGGAGAGCCCTGTGTGGTGGGGATGGTGAGGAAGGACTACAGCATGGGACAGACAGTATACAGCTTCTCCCTATACCCTGTGGGAGGTGTCAGAGGAGGTGCTTATAGATTTTGCTGTGGTTCTTTTTTTAAACTGATTTCTCTGTCATGTTGCTGTTTAGCATATTTTTAGTAACAATAGAAAATAGAATGCAAACCAGCAAAAGGTTTGTTAAAATAGATTCTGTCAGAACAGCTAGCTAGGGATGATCAAATGTCAGAGTATGACGATTGGGAACAGCAGTTCTATTATTTTGATAATATCAAGAAATGTTCAAATCTGCGACGTTTCTAAGGGAAATAAGAAGGCTAAACTAAGTGGTATGGGCAGTCGGAGCAAAATCAAAATAGCAGACAAAGAGGAGAATTTATGCTTCTGAAATCTCATGGCGAAAAAATTCCAAATCTACAGAAATGAAAGATCTTCATCCTTTCTGCTCAGATGTTGTATCTTTTAAATGGTCACCGGTCTTTCAGACAGGTCAGAAGTATGCGCCTTTTATTGAATTGATCAGGATGCCTTCAGTATACCAGACATCCTGTGCTAACTCATTCTTGATTTCAGGTGACCTCTGCATGTCCCCCAGGAAGCAAAATTTTAGAGATCATTGCAGGTGTTAATATTTTGGTATTTTAATAACTGCTGTAGTTAGGCAACAAGAAGTTTTATAAGTTTTTTGGATCTTCTGCCAGTTTAAAAAAAAAATCAACATTCATGAAGAAATTACTGTGTCCCCTTTTTAATCTTTTTTCTTCTACAAGAAAATACTTGTATTGGTTCCTGGACACTGCACTTTGAATTACAACAATAATGTTGCAGTGGTATTATCAGATTTTTTTTTTCCTGTGACGCATTTTGAACAGAGAATACAACAGACTCACAGAAGACTCACAGGCCAAAATCTGTTAACGCTTCAATTAAAAACCAATACAAAAAATGTTCAGTTAATTCTCCCCAAACCCAACTTACTGCCCCTAAGGTAGATAGCTATCTTTTGGTTCTCTGTGTATGTATTGTGTTACCTTTCTATTTAGGACCCAGTCCTGCAAATCCTTACTTGTGATTGATCCTTATGCTATTATTCCCCATGGGACTTCTCATATGAGAAAGGGTTTTCAGGATCAGTAATATCTAATTTTAATTGGTCCTCTTTAAATCAAATGTGCCTTTAAGACATTGACAAACCAACCAAATTTTTTTTGGGAAACTTTTTATGTTAAAGAATAAACTGCAGCAGCTGAAACAGTACCTTTACTCTACTTGCTGAGGTTTCAGACACACATACTGCACATTGCTTAAATAATTAGCACAGTGCTTAAACTTGCTCAGAACATGATTTTCTATTGTAGTAATATTCAGAAAGTTCCAGGGGTCAATACATATACTTTGTGTGTGTACATGTACAGCTTTGTTTTGTGGTATTAGGAAATATTTTGGACTAGGTTAGGGCAGCAGAACAATTTACCACAATATCAGATGAACCAGGAAGCTAAAACACATTAGCTAAAACAGACTTTTTACATGGTCCAGTGTCTTTCAGCAGTGAAGAAAGCTGAGCACAAGTACATAGACAAACCCAGCAAAGGAAGGCATTTATATATTCAATGAAAACTGAATGCAACTGTGGTGGTCACTCTTCTTTGTCATTTGGAGGTAACCGTTATGCAATACAAACCTTGAGGAGATGTTTCTGATAAGTATCTGAGCTTTTGATTATGTTTGGGCTTGTCTACGCTACCGCGTAAGTTGATGTAAGTTACACCCCTACCCCCCGAGAAACATAAGTTACACTGACTTAAAGCAGTGTCCACGCTGCGCTATGTCGGTGGGAGACACTCTCCCGCTAATATAGCTTCCACCTCTCATTGAGGTGGAGTAATTATGCTGACTGGAGAGCACTCCCAGTAGCCGATGTAGCCTGGTAGTGTAGACTAGCCCTCTGTTTTAACATAATGTTCATCTTTTCCTTGCATATCATTCATTATATAACTCATTTGACAGTTGTTTCCTAGAGTTCTCTTTCTTCCCCTCAGAATGGAAAACAGTCAAATTAAATCTGTGGCCATGGGGATACATGCAGCTCATAGGACCTTCTTAAGTATGGTGGTAATTTTGTTATCATTAAGAATATTTTTCCATGCTCTCTTTCTCAAAGTGTCCTATGTAGAACATAGTCATATAGGGTGACCAGATGTCCCAATTTTATAGGGACAGTCCCGATATTTGGGGCTTTTTTTTAATATGGGCTCCTATTACCCCCACCCCCCCCACCAACCCCATCTTGATTTTTCACACTTGCTATCTGGTCACCCTATCATCATATTATGTTTGAATACCAAACGCCTGCATTTTTTTGACTCTGAAAAAAAAATCAAATATTTTAGAGTCATACATTTTGGCCCCCTGTGCTTTGGCAGTGTAAGTAAAGTGTATTAAGAATGGGATCTTTAAATCATACTGTACTGCTTGAAGACACAGGCAGGGATCTCTGCATCATGATTCATAAATGATCTGGAGAACGGGGTAAACAGTGAGGTGGCAAAGTTTGCAGAAGTTACTAAACTGCTCAAGATAGTTAAGACCAAAGCAGACTGTGAAGAACTTCAAAAAGATCTCACAAAACTAAGTGATTGGGCAACAAAATGGCAAATGAAATTTAATGTGGATAAATATAAAGTAATGCACATTGAAAAAAAATAACCCCAATTATACATACAATACAATGGGGGCTAATTTAGCTACAGCTAATCTGGAGAAAGATCTTGGAGTCATCGTGGATAGTTCTCTGAAGACTTCTACACCGTGTACAGCGGCAAAAAAGCAAACGGGATATTAGGAATCATTAAAAAAGGGATAGAGAATAAGACTGAGAATATCTTATTGCCCTTATATAAATCCATGGTATGCCCACATCTTGAATACTATGTACAGATGTGGTCTCTTCATCTCAAAAAAGATATACTGGCATTAGAAAAGGGCAACTAAAATGATTTAGGGTTTGGAATGGGTCCCATATGAGGAAAGATTAAAGAGGCTAGGACTTTTCAGCTTGGAAAAGAGGAGACTAAGGGGGGGATGTGATAGAGGTATATAAAATCATGAGTGGTGTCGAGAAAGTGAATAAGGAAAAGTTGTTTACTTGTTCCCATAATATAAGAACTAGTGGCCACCAAATGAAATTAATGGGTAGCAGGTTTAAAACAAACAGGAAGTAGTTCTTCACTCAGCACACAGTCAACCTGTGGAACTCCTTGCCTGAGGAGGTTGTGAAGGCTAGGACTATAACAGGGTTTAAAAGACAACTGGATCAATTAGTGGAGGTTAAGTCCATTAATGGCTATTAGCCAGGATGGGTAAGGAATGGTGTCCCTAGCCTCTGTTTGTCAGAGGGTGGAGATGGATGGCAGTCTTGGATGATGACCCAGCACATGTTGTTCATTTTAAGAACACTTTCACTGCAAACGCAAAGAAGGTACCAATGTGAGATTTCTAAAGATAGCTACAGCACTCAACCCAAGGTTTAAGAATCTGAAGTGCCTTCCAAAATCTCAGAGTGTGGTGCATGCTTTCAGAAGTCTTAAAAGAGCAATACTCCAATGTGGAAACTACAGAACCCAAACCACCAAAAAAGAAAATCAACCTTCTGCTGGTGGCATCTGACTGAGATAATGAAAATGAACTGCACTGCTTTGGATTGTTATTGAGCAGAACCCGTAATCAGCATTGACACGTCCTCTGGAATGGTGGCTGAAGCATGAAAAGACATATGAATCTTTAGCGCATCTGACAGGTAAATATCTTGCTTCCTCCCACATTTAATTTTACTTATCCCTTTCACTAATATTAAAAGGGGGAAAAAAAGTAAAATAACTAAAGCCACCCTTCAAAATAAGAAAAGTAACCTTAGCCTGCAGTGTATTTACCTATGCTGATATAATTTGTCTGCTAATCAAAGTTCACATCCTGCTATGGAATATTTTAGCAAGCACATCCTAGGGCCACATCCTATAGTCTTTTACAAATGAGGAAACTGAGGCACAGAGAAGTCCTGTCCATTTCCCTATTTAGGAAGCATGCCATTAGCTGATCTGGCTTATTCCCCTATACCTTCTTTTAGTGGTGTCATTGTCACTATCTGAAGATGGAGGAAAGGGTAAAGAAATTAAAATTGTTGTGTTACCAACCCCTTGAGATTTTTATAGCCTTTTAAAATAGGGTTGAGGCACAGAGAGGTTATGTGTCACTTGTTACCCAAGGTCACACAGTGTCAGTGGAGTTCAGAAATAGAAACAATATGTCCTTGCTCTAAACACTACAAAACACTACCTCCCATAATTTGATTATGCACAATCTCACTGTTGACTTGTTGCAGAAAGTTTTTTATTTCCCAAGTTTATTTTCTTGAGGCTACCAAGTAAACATTGATAGCACAAAGAGAAATTCGTCCCTTACATTGAATCAGGGCCATTGCTCTTGATGTTATGCTGTTGCTCTTCCCCCGATTAAATTAAACTATCACCTAGGTTCTGAGAAATGGATCACCCTTGAAGAAATGCTTTATGGTTACTTTTTCAATGTATCAAGTTTTTTTCCCTTTATTTTAGTGGGTACAAATTTAGCTTAGATATTGAGCCCTGATTCTGCTCAGCCTCACTTACTGTTCTGGAGCCTTAAAATTCCAATTGGCCTCCAGAGGGCTTACTGCCTGCTCAACAAGGAGAATTCACTTGACTACCCTTAAGCTCATGAAAAGAAGAGACACTTCCTTGCTGCTGGTTAGGAGGGGTTTACGACTGTACACAAGTTGTCCCAGTGACTTCAGTGGAACTACTTGCACAAGTAGAGATAGCTTACGTTAGTGAGATTTTGCAGGATCTGGCCCTTTATGTGATGATACTGTTCATTAGGAATAATAAGATACATGTTCTGTTGGGTCTTTATTAGGTTCCATTAAATTGCAACTGAAGCTTCACACATAGAGGAAGGTGAATTATTGTCCTGATAGAGAATGTGTCATTTGTGCTCATTACATTTTTATAAAATATAGATGCTACATGGTCCTTTATTCAAGTATTTTCAGTGTACCTAGGGAGTTTTTTTTCAGTTATATCTTCTTTTGAATACATCTTTTTGTAATGCTTTTTGTCACAGTTCCTAAGGTAACAGCACCTCTGACCCCTTCACAGCACTTAATTTGTAATGAAAGAGTTGCCAGGGATCAAGCAATTTTTTTACATTCATAACTGATGCAGCAATCCCAGAGGTGCTGGGGCTATGAACTGCCAAGCCTAGACATGCTGAGGCTCAGCCCTGGCAAGCCCCGGCACAAATTAAGCACTGCCCCTTCAAGGCTTGCCTGAGGCCACTCCACTTAGGTCTCAGGCCTTTAGCCATCATTGTTCTCGGTATGGAAACTAGCGGTCCCTCCCTCCAGATAGAATATAGGCTGCAATTGCTCCTGCCGTTCACTGTGTTTAGTTCAGCACTCGCTGTCCTGTTCTTTCCCAGGGGCTATGCCAGGGTTAGCTAACCAGCCTTCATAAAGCAAAGTATTTATTTAGAACAAAAGCATTCCAAAGAAAACATATCTTGAAAACAATAAACAGCTTATATGTAAGTGCCTTTCCAGGTGTCATTTTCTACATGAAAACCCTGGTAGGTTTCAAAGTCCTTTAAACCCCTTTTGCAGGGTCAGTCTTTCTTGGTTCCAGAGTCAAATCAGTACTTGCGTAGAGTGAGAATGACCCCATTTCTGTAGCAGGCTGCCCATTTTATACAAGTCTTAGTTCTGTGTTTGTTGGGCCTTTTGAACCTGGTGAAAACCAGGATATGCAATTTCCTCCTTGGGGTGGTACTTTTACAGACTTGTTTGCCTGTCTAGGGATTTATGTTAATTTCCCATTAGTGATGTTAGTTCTAGATAGTTTATCCTTAGTGACTTCCCCTCGTCATTGCATTGCTTGTCTTGTTTCGAGAAAAAAATAATCCCTTCCCATCTGGCAGGTAACATACCAGGTGAGAAGGGGTAATGAGTCACGTGTTTTCTCCTAAAAATACATCAGTTTTCCCAATTCTGCACATTTTTAATGCTTCTTCAGTAGTTAGATATCCCACAGAATGCATATGTCCTCACAGATGCCCATGGATGGATGTGCATATGTCCCACAATGATAAAAAGTCAATTAAACTGTTTGCATTCCTTCTATTAATGATATAACGTTTTCCCCCTTCCCTTTCCTTTTATTGTGGTGGTGTTTCTGTCCATTTCCCTATTTAGGAAGCATGCCATTAGCTGATCTGGCTTATTCCCCTATACCTTCTTTTAGTGGTGTCATTGTCACTATCTGAAGATGGAGGAAAGGATAAAGAAATTAAAATTGTTACGTTACCAACCCCTTGAGATTTTTACAGCCTTTTAAAATAGGGTTGAGGTTTTCTCTCAATAACCTGTACTCTTGTAACATCTACTGGCTTGATTAACCTACATTGGTGGTGAGGGGTACCGGAAGTGACTGTAGTGACCCATACCAGTATGTTATAAGAGAGAACAAGCAGGGTTTGTGCTTCTGCCCTCCCCTGAGGTTTCCACAAGAGGATGGTGGCTTTAAATTGCTTTTGAGGCACCACGGGAATCCTGTGGGAAGAGACTTAATCAGCATTTTCTCTGGGCATCACGGCCACACAACTTCCCTAGTCTGAACCATCCATTTCTGGGACTGGTTTGGTTGGCCAGTGGTGCAGAAGTTGCAGAAGTTTTTTGCTTCCTCAAACCCATATCGGGGTGAACTTTCTGCTGCTGGGGCAGAGGCCAGCGTACTCCGTGGATGAATCAAATTGCATGTTATATGATCTCAAATAATAATACTTCACTCTTCTGTAGGACTTTTCATCAATAGACCTCGAAGTGGTTTACAAAGGAGGTCAGTGTAGTGAAAAAGCTGTTTTTGCTGCTCTTTTCCAATTTCCCAGACATCTCTTGCTGGTCTACCTCCTTCCACATACTCTTTCTGTACCCAGAATTTAAGAGAATCTGTTTGCACTCTTCTGTTCACATCTTCCATTCTTTCCCTCCTGCTCCCCCCGCCACCCACTCTTTTTGCTCTGCTCTTAAACATTCCTGGGATCCAAGGGTCTGTGACTGTTAAATATTAAATACAAATGTGTTTATAGTGAATGTAAGGATTTTGAAAGACCTTGGATGGATCACTCTGGAGTCTGTCGTCATCCATTTGTCTTCATAAGAGATACAGAATGGGCCCCTGTTGTGCAGACTTCCCCACACTGCTCTTCTAATGTAACTCAATTCTGATCCAACTAATTGAGGTCAGGGTTGATTCAGTTTCCATGCTCATTCAATATTTACTCTTTGCTTAGACTGCCAAGTACTGTAAAATATTGTGGTGGTTTTCTGGACACCTGTTGGAACAATATTTTAATCATCGCTTATTTCAGACACGCTACTACACACCTTTGATGTAGATTTTTGGTCACATGGACTAGGACTGGTTTTAAAGCAGGAACCAACAGAGGTGAAGGGCTTTCCCTCCCACACTAGTCCCCTAAAACATATGCTCTCCCCTCCCGCCCCCCTCCGATTTTCCAGTGCACCTATTTAGACTAGATTTTAAATTGAAATGTTTTTTATTAGTGAAGTTAAATTGAGAGTTTAAAGTGGGAGGTCTAACCTATAAATAGGCCTAAACAAATCAATATTGTGGGTGTTCAGACTCAGAATGCAGTTCAGATCTGTATGTCAGAATTGATCCCTATCTCTATAACGGACCAAAACAAAGCCACATTTCTTCAAAATCAGGATGCAAATTCTGAGGTTGGGATACATGTCTAATATTAGATAAACTTCAAAAATCTCAGTGGTATCACAGGTGCAACTCAGCATGTGTGAAAGCTTCATTATCTGCTTTAAATATAAAAGGCAGAATTTTGTTTTGATAATGTTGATCTTCAAATTTATTGCTACCAGTGAAATGCTTTGGTCATACACAGATCTCACAGCAGAGTCATTCAGGATTGGATATTTGATTGACACACAAGGTTGTAAGGCACGCAGACAATCTCACATCCAGTACATCACATCACATACACGGCTACCACTCTGAAACTTGTCACATCCAGTAGTAATAAGGATTTTGATAGCTGATATCTGAAGAATGATAGTAATCTGACATTTGTTTATTACAGAGACAAGGTGGGTGAGGTAGTGTTTTTCATTGGACCAACTTCCACTCTACTCTGCACTGTATAAGGCTTCAATTGAAAAACTTTGTTCAGTTCTGGGCACCACACTTTGGGAAAGATGTGGGCAAATTGGAGAAAGTCCAGAGGAGAGCAACAAAAATTACTAGAGGCCTAGAAAACGTGGCTTATGAGGAAAGATTGAAAAAAATGGGTTTGTTTAGTCTGGAAAAGAGAAGACTGAGGGTGGACATGGTAACAGTCTTCAAGTATGTAAAGAATTGTTATAAAGAGGAGGGTGATAAATTGTTCTCCTTATCCACTAAAACAGGACAAGAAGTAATGGTCTTAAATTGCAGAAACGAAGAGGTACATTAGACATTGGGAAATACTACCTAACTGTCAGGGTATTTAAGCACTGGAACAAATTACTTTGGCAGGTTGTGGAATCTCCATCACTAAAGGTTTTAAAGAACAGGTTGGACAAACTACCTGTTAGGGATTGTCTAGATAATACTTAGTGCAGGGGACTGGACTATATGACCTTTTATTGTCCCTTCTAGTCTTACATTTCTATTATTCCCTTCATCATCCTTGGAAATAAATTGAAATACACATTTTATATTACTATGTAAGCTAGAGCTGGTTGGAAAATTTCAGTGAAAATGTAATTTTCCAGAGTCGTCCTCCTCTTTCCCCCCCCCCCCAATTTCTCAGCTAATTGTAATATAAACATTTCCAGGAAAACATGGGAATTAAAGCTGTGCGAAATATTGGCACCGAAATGAAAAAACAGTTGCATTTTCCCCTGTATCATGTTTGTGTCTACTCCTTGAAAATGTGGTGTAATATGACAGTTTTCACATCAAGAATTTCATTGAAGTGGAAAGCAAAATTCCACTGTCTCCCACCCGAACTTGAAGTCAGTAAAGATTTCAGTATTATTTATTTGTATTGCAGTGGTACCTGGAGGCCCTAGTCCTAGACATTGTACAGACACATAAGAAGCCATCGCTGCCCTGAAGACCATACAATCTACTACTATTTGTCTGGTGGTTTTGTTTGTTTTTTTGGGTGATGTGCTGGCTGTGTTTATCACATGGGTGTGAAGTCACATGGTATTTCTTCAGAATTCCTGATTGCTGGAGCCTATCTCACATGATCACGAGGTAGTTATCTAAGGATAGGGTTGCTAATTTTGGTTGGACGTATTATGGAGATTTAATCAAATAACCTAATGTTTAATTAAAGATTAATCTTTAATTTCTGGAGACTTCAGGCCAATCCTGGAGGGTTGGCGACCCTATCTAAAGTGGGTTATCAGAAGCCATTTTAGTTTTTTGTCTCAGGCCTCTTGCAGGAGGAGATACATTCTCAGAAGATGACACATCAGTGGGAAGGTTGAGGTGTTCTCAGTAAGCCACAGAGGACTAGCATTTTAACATAATTATTATTTAAATATTGTACAGTTCTATGACAACAGCAACCAGAGCTTGATGTTCACTCCACTGTGTAGCCCAGAGCCCTGCCTCACAAAATGGAGGATGACTATTGGTTACCGCAGCTACACCCACATCATTACATAAGAATTGCAGCTACTCTGTAGAGGGGGAAAGTCTTGCCATTCACCAATGACTCTGCATGTTATAACACAACACTGCTGCTCCTCCTCCCAGTGCAGAAAGGTAGCACTGGGTTCGGGAAGAGGGTGTTGGGTAGACAAAAGGAGGGCACATTTGCCAGTAATCTCAGTTTGAACAGGACAGTCCTACGTTCTTTAATTTTGTCTCAGGCTCCCCAATCTGCCCTCTCCCAGGACTCAGAGAATTTTGGTCCCAGTTCATTCAGTCCACCCTGAAAGGGCTGTTGCTCTTCTATAGCTAAGACTGGTAGAAGCTGCTTCTCTTGCTACATCCCTGCTGGCTTTCTTTCTCCCTGATCTAAGAACTTTGCTGCAGGGAGAAGGCAGGGGAGCCTCACTCACTTCCCAAGCAACAGCAGGAACAATTTCAGCTTCCTTTTGCAGTGCTGGTAGGTGCTTGTATACATATTTGAGGTATGCCTATGGTGATGGCACCTTATGATAAATACTTATCAAGTACCTCTGTCCAGCTCATCTGCCCACTAATCCATATTCCCTGGGATAACTTCCATGATTACATGTCTTAGTGACTTCAAACATCTACTATTTAAAAAATAAAACAAACACCCCTCCCATGACACTGCTGGGGAACTGTTTCATTTTTTTTAAATCCAAATGTGGAAATTTTCTCCCCCAAATTACATTGTCCCAATGCCCAGAAAGCTACAATGGTCAGTGTTCAATTTTGGCTCAGTGACACATTTAAGATATTCATAAAACAATTCTTTATAGTAGTATATAGGGTAGAGTTCCAGTCAGACTCCAGTTTGTTTCTGGCTCTGGTAGAGCCAGAGAAAGGGAAATTTAATATCAGAGATTTAAATATCAGAAAGCTATATATGGTGTTACTTACGGATTTTAAAAATATATTATTTGTCATTTTTCTCTCTTCCTAAAGCCTGTAGAGTAGCGTTTATGATACTATCAGATCCTGGCCTTGCAGGCAGAGGGGTACAAAAAATTAGTACCATGTAAGATATCTAAAATATCTTTTTATATACATATGTTTTTTTAAATTCTAATATATACCTTGCATGTTTTTTTCCTCCATAAAATATGTAGCATATGCAGAATCCATGATAGTGTGTTATGACGTTGAGGTTTTATTGTCATTCATTTGTGATATTACTCATTTGTGGCTTTACAATACATGAGTCTTGTGGCTGTCCCAGAATAATACATATAAAGCCATTATACCACAGCATTTTACATTATCTCTGTATAATACATTTACAGTGTGCATATAGAGCATAGTGTATATATTATATAATTAATAGGTGTGTTTATTTTTTCTTCTCCACAGACGAGCAGTGACAAAGATGGCAGCTATCTTACATCTGCTACACATTTCACAAACATGAATTTTTGCACAAAAACAGTGCTCTGTACATACAAGTAAATGGATGTGTAAAAATCCATTGACCAGAAATTTCATGGAAGTGTGAATGTTACAGGCATGAAGTTATATTACACAGAATAAAGAATTTTTCAGGCAAAACTTTTGCACTTCCCACCCCGCCCAAAGTCCTTGGCATCCTGAACTCAGTGACCAAGAACTTGAATGTGTGCAGAGTCTGACTTGCCCAGTTATATATAGACAGGGCACTGTGATGAAGGTTGCCATAGTCACTGCCTCTGCTGTGTCTTCTCTGTAGAGAAATGGAGGACTGCTGTCTCTAGATCTGTCATTTTAATAATTTTCACATGCACTAAAAAAAAAAAACACACAAAATTATTTTAATGGGTAATAAGATCACCCTCAAACATTAAACCTTAAACCCAAACTGCGATAGTGTGGGGCAGGAACTGCAGGAAAATGATCCATGAGCAAAGCTGTTATGGCTGGAGAAACAACCTGAGATTGCCCCATTAAGAGCATTAGACTTAATCCACCTCATCTGCAGCAAAATCACCATTTCTTAAACTAACAAGTGCTGTGAAACTAACTTTTCATACAAATGTGAAAAAAAAAGTGTCCTACTTAAAATGTCTTTCTTTAAAAAAAATGAGAAGACCAGGAAATACAGATTATGTGAAGGGGATCTCACATGATGCCAGTTGAAAGGTAGCTGCTTTGTAGCAAGTATCAGGATATAAACAGATATGCCAGGTGAGCTTTAGTATTTAATTTAAATCTAATTTTATGAAAGATGAATACCAAGGGGTAATGTTGAGGAGTGTACTTCATTTTTTCCTCAATATGCCAAATCTTCCATTTTTCTGGTCTCCGAGGGTGACATCATTATCTGTTTTCTTGTGTGTACTTTCTGATCTGGCAGTAAGTACAGACATTCCTTTAAATTCCTTTGTGATACAAGTTGGCAAGTCTAAATAGTTAATTCATATATATCAGATTGGTAACTTTCATTCTAAATACAGTATGCTGAACTTTGTCTATTATTTGTCACTGACTCACTTGTCTAAATCTATTGTAGTTACAATCATAAGGTTTGTGTGTATTCCATTTAATTATTGGAATATCCACTATGCACCCAAATAAGGGATACATATCATTGACACTTTGCAATGTCTATTATAAAGTTTTGATGTGTAATAAGAAGTTGTAATTGAGTTGGGAGACTTCATGCTCAAGTCAAAACATTCTTTAACATACTTTCCAAAGACATTCAGGCAAATGATGCATTAAACTTAGATAACATGAAATAGTGTAGTGTATGTCTGGGTGTAATAACTAGAAACAAATGCAATACTGAATTAGCATGTGCTTACCACTGGTGAACAGAATTTACCTACCCAATCTAAGTACTAATATTGCACTCCTTACCAAAGTATCTGATTGCCTCATCCCATCATATTTCTCTGCAAAATATTTTTCAGTGACAGAAGAACACTGTTGCAAGATAGATGTTCTTAAACTGTACTACAATGAATCAAACATCGGTTATTTAAGAGTCAGGCATGCAAGAATTAAGAAGACTGGAGTCCTTAGTTCACCCTGTTGTGCCAAACAATGAAGAAATTATCCTTTTCAGAGGGTTTCACACAACTGGTAAATAATTCATACTGCTCTAAAAATACCACTAAAATTAGGGGCTGTGTACATGTATTGATGCAAGTAATTAGTGCATGGTTTGTGTGATATTGTCACACTGTCCAGAGTGGTTTACGGCCATGAGTGCCAGCCTCACAGTAGGCTGTCAAAAAGCAGGGCGGACACCCCAAACTGGTTGTATGTTCTATATTTAGATGTCACCAACCCAGGAACAAATGTGAAGACCAGAATGCTGAAGATTCAAACACAAGAAATACTTCTATGCATTAATAAAGTTAAAATATGACAGTTATTTTGGCTGTGTGTTGTAAAACCTTTTTTACTTTCAGGCTGAGTAAAATGTGTGTGACGGGGTTGGGACTTACCACCACGGCGCCTCTTGCTGGTGACTCCGGGGTGGCTCAGTCCATGTGGAGCGCCCTCTGCTGGTGGTGTCCCATCCGTCTCTCACCCTCCGTTGGTGTCTGGACCCACGTTGCTCCCCACTCAGCAGCATCCTCTTCAGGACACTGCCCTCTGGTAGTGCCCCTTAGTCCACGTTCACCCCCTTCCGGATGGGGGCTAGAAAGAGGGAGGTGTGTTTAACAGCAGTCTCCTGGTTCGCCCCTGCCACAGTGTCCAGCCACACCCCAAAGTCTAACCCCTTCCCTCAGGGGTCTGGTGCAGTCTGTTATGGCCACTTCCCATGGCCAGGTACAAGATAAGGGGCAAAAAGTGGGGGACTCAGGCCCACCCACTATTCTGGGTCCCAACTCAGGGACCCTCTAGCGACAGCCTCCCTGCCATCCTTCTCTCCCTGGGTCACTTCCCCTCTGACCCCTTTGCACCCTCTAGTCCCTTCTGGTCGGCGCCCACAGTCTGGCGCGTGGCGTGGCGTGGCGTGGCGTGGCGTGGCGTGGCGTGGCGTGGCGTGGCGTGGCGTGGCGTGGCGTGGCGTGGCCCATCTCCATGCTTAGGAGACAAACATTCCCTGCTGGAAGTCCAGGAGAGACTGAGTACACCTCTCATGGGCAGCCTTTATATAGGGCTGAGCCCAGCGCTGATTGGCCACTTCTTGCTCAGCCTGTTTGGCTCTCTAACAGGCCCTCCCTGATTGGTTGCTGCCTTGCGCAGCCACTCTGGCCTGCTGTAGCCCACTGTCACAGGGGGGTGGGGCACTTGCCCCACCACAGTGTGCCTTTAGGTGGCTTAAATGTATTGTTATTTTTTATTATTATTAATATATCTGATGTACATCCTGGATATACAAGAGAGACTATAGCTGGAAAAATCTGAACAGTATGCATGGACACTGTCCATTAACAATTATTATGATATACAAATATAGGACCTAATACAGGATTCTTCCTACTGACATGAGCTTTGAATGAGGCACAAAAATATCCCCCCTTTTTTTGCATTTGTGTAGAAAATAAAAAGGCCAAAACAAAAATAAGCGCACTAATATGAAAGCAGTCTTACAAAGCGCAATGGGAAATTAAACAAGAAAAATGAATCAGTCTGCAGAATGCAGGCTGTGCAGTGTTGCTATTATGCTGCAGAACAGTAAACAAAGAGAATAAATCAATATACTATCCAAAACTAAAAGTGGGTGTTGAAGAGGTTGTGTTAATCATATGTCCAACCTTAGCACACAGTAAGATCTGAGATTACTACAGTTTTTCCCTATACTTAAAATAAGAACTCTCAATAGACACTTTGTGGTTACCATTTGCCTAATGTTGACTTTTTAATAGCTTCTGCTGGGTATCTGTACAGGAAAGTGTTTGTTTATGAGAATTTAGGTAAATGAAGTTTGCATGCAAAGTAATCCAGAAGATTGGCTCTGGCAGGGGTGTACCATTGTGTCGCTTTCCTGAATAAGGGAAAAAACTAGTCAAAATCATCCATGTAGTAATAGGATGCAACACCACTGTCTTACTCTGGGGTTAAATCTGAACCATTATGCCCATGAAATTATGAAATTCCTTGAAGCTGTTTGTTGTTGAGGTTTTCCCCCCTGCCTAGACGAAGGATATTTTAAAAAAAACAACCCTGTTCATTTACAGGCGGTACTGTAAAAGACAATGACTCTAAAATGAAAAACGCTTATCATAAATGTGAGGTATTTTTGCAATATTTTGTTACTGGTTATCCATATGAGTGAAATGTGAAGCACGTCAAATGCATACTTTTTTACCCCTACTGTAATGACACCAGCAATACGGGATAACAAACTGTAAGCTTGCAGTGCAACAGAACAGCTTAGGTGATTTACCACAGCCTGCAAGCAGGCGTGGGAAACGCCTCCCACTTCACAGACATGCCACACACTGTTTCAGTGTGGAACAATTGAGTATATTGTCTTGCTTGGCTGTTAAATTCAATGTTTGGAAGCATCCTAATTATCTATTCAAAATGTTTTACGCTGATGCTGTGGCAAAATCTGTACAAGCCTTTTGCATGTCTGCGTATGCAACACCGTGGTGCTTCTCCTCTTGTACTACCATAGACAACCTTCCCATTACATCATTTAGCATATATTTGTAATATTCATTGTGAATTTTTTTTTCAAATTATCAGTTGACACTATAAGTATAATCATAAATGTGATTCTGAGAATGATAGTCCCTCTTAAGAAAAGGACTTTGGCAAGGAAAGGCATCTTAAATTAATAGAAAAAGGCTTAAGTCTAGGCCCAGAGATGAGCACTGGCTGAATGCTAACTGTGGGATTTGGAAGATCAGATCTGCAAGCCACGGCAGCAGCCAGATTTACAGTAAGAGTCAGAAATTAGAAGTGTCTTCTTACTGCCATTGAAGTCAAAAGCAAAACTCCCATTGACGTCAGCAGAGCAGAATTGTGTCTGAGAAAAATTTTGGCATTCCTCATGGCGCTCTGAAATCACCAATATTTTCATCATTTTCACTTTTGGCATTTTTTCCTGTGATAGTAAGACAAGGCCCCAACCATGTAATTACATGGAGATCAATAATATTGGCAAGTAACAGGCATTTTGGTAACTTTAAAAATGTGATAGGCCCGTGAGTCACGTGGACCACATGTCTGACAGTCACAAATTTCCACTGCAAGGTTATTTCTAAATGGCAGTGCCAGTTCTTCTGAGTAGACCAATTAGAACGTGGCGGTTTTTTTTTAAGGGGCAGAGGAAAGTATATTCCAGTAAAAGATATTTCTGTGTGATCTAAGGGATGTGGCACTGAATTCCTTTGTTGCTGCCCATGTAAAAACTGCCACAGAAACATAAAATAATGAGGGCTGTCGATTAATCACAGTTAACCACACGATGAACTAAAAAAAATCAATCGCAATTAAAAAAATTAATCGCACTGTTAAACAACAGAATAGCAATTGAAAAAATATTTGGGGTGCTTTTCTACATTTTCAAATATATTGATTTTAATTGCAACACAGAATAAAAAGGGTACAGTGCTCACTTTATATTATTTTTTATTACAGACATAACTGGGAAAGGCCTTTCGTGGAGGGTGACATACTAAATTAAAGATTAACTAATTTAGTTTTCCATCGAAAACAATATTGACCAGGACAAGGCAGAAGCCACAGAAGTGCATCAAATGAAAAACAAAAACAAATAAAAATAGACTGTACTAACATTAAACACTTTTGTATAATTATTGTCTAAACTACAGGAGTCTGAAATCATCTTGGTGGTGTCAATATTAGTAACAGCCCTCCTCTGAAAAGAAACTGCTAAAATGGGTTTTTTTCCCTCCTGATCAGATGTGCTCAGTTTACCGGCAAAAAGATATCAGCCATACAAATTTAGTTTGACTCAAACTAAGAAATTAGTTTTTTACATTCTTGAATATCACATATAATATAGGTTCCACAGGTGAAATTATGCCTTCACTGACACCTGTGCATCCTCACTTTTTTCAGATTGTCTTCACTAACATCTGTGTAATCATCGTCTCTGGTGGGTTTGTCCAGGTGTAACTGGTTGATGATGCACCAGATGGAATAGAATTTAGCAGCTTACTTGTGTTGTCTCTTCAGGGCAAACAGGAATAAAAAATAGTTGCTGAAGTATTCAGATGTGGCTGTATACCTATAGAGATTGGATCAGTTGATTAAGAAGGGTGGTGCCAGTTTAACACTTTTGAAAAGAACTATACTTAGAAAAATATTACTACTTTATTATAAAAATATGAAAATAAATTTCTTCTTATTTACATAACACCTTTGATTCCAAAGAATCCAGAAGCACTCAATTAAATATATACTATTAGATACAAGAATCACTTCACCCTTCCCTGGGATGAAGGTTGGTAGTCAAGCAAACACTGCACTGCAATATCATGGAGGTGATACTTGGGCAACAGACAAACGGGCAACCTCGTATTTTTAAGAAAACTACCATTGAAATCTTTAGTGACATTTTAAGGCCTTATGTGAAAGACCACATGCACAGGAAACTGCATGTAACTTGATCTCCGCAAGGCTGAATTAGCATTGCTGGGAAGTCTACATCCTTCAAATCTGAGGTTTAAACTCACCAAAACAACCACCTGGAAATAATGCCTTGTATACTATCACTAAACTAAAATGCTGGGTGCTAAAGTGGTAACATACAATGTGGACTACAAAATAGAGTGGTTAAATCAGTCTTTATAGTAAAATGGCCTTCTCCGCAACCATGTATCTAATTTTAGAGGGAGTTACGTGTTTATATCAAGGGGAGAATAGTCTCCAAGTTCAGTTCTCATAAATAGTTGTTAGATCTTAGCAGCATTAGTAAATACAGTCCAAGCATCTTATCTGGGCTAAACTGATCAAAATCATTTTGTCAGATTTTTGATACATCAGTTATTGGTATTGAACTAGAGTCTATCCACTGTCCAATTGTGGACCCCGATTTTGCAGCTGTGCAGAGCCCCACCAACAGTGAGGCTCTGCCTGGGCATAGGGGTCTGTCTGCACAAATCTAGTGCAGGATCAGGATCTTAGTTCTAAGCAATAATATCAAAATACCATTTCTGGCATCTGTGTTGTATTATATAAATCCCCGCCCCACCCCTGGCAAATCTAATTGCTTTACTTAAAGTAGGACTTGCTCTTGCTATCTTAATAAAAGATGAAACGCCTATGTCTAAAAACAGGGGGGTTAAACTAAAACTCATGGTCTGTCTGCACTGTGAAATCTGCAGGCATTAATCCCAGTGAACAGTGCAAGAGAAAATTTTGCCCAGAGCACTGCAAAAGAGTGGCATTCAAAGCATGGAACTTTTTGTGTTTTTTCACATGATCTAGTGAAGAAATGTTTAAAGTGTCCAGTAAAGGCAACTTTACCCCCTCCCCCATCCCCTGAAAAAATAACAATACTAACAGGTGAAAATCATAGGTACAATATTATCTGCAAATTAATATAGACAAAGAAGTAACAGCAGCTGGGATAGGTAGGAGTAAGAGGAGATCTGGTTATTTAGGGGGTTGGGGGAAGAAATGTACCTTGCTATTAATTAAAATGTACAGAGGGATCTATAAAGTATGTAATATGTTGGAGGGGATAACACTGTATTCAGCATTTCTAGCTTTGATACTATAAATTTGGAAGTTTTATTTGAACTGTACTTATATCTTAGATTGGTCAGGGGAAACATTTCCCTTGATTAGACTGCTTGCCCATACTCTCAAAATCTATTTTAAGTGGTATCCACTGTTTGTAGAGAAGAATGGTATAGCTTTCTTCTTGGCCTTCTCTGTTTCCCCTCCAGCTTGGAATTTAAAGCAAGACAGTTGGTTCCATACTATGCTGTGGCTTGAAGCTCTATTCCTTTGTGAAGCCAGCCTGACTGGGACTGAGTAAATAATCACTGGTGGGATCTGGTTTGGTTTTGGTCTGTTCCCGTCACCCCAAAGATATTTTTGTTTAAATTCTAACTTCAGTTTAATGGACAAGTTAAAAGTTAATACGTAATTCACCATTATTTACAATTTAGTGAACTAATAAAATTAACTAAATGAGTAAGAGTAGATCTTAGTAAGCTAGCAAAGGGCTTATAAAGTAACTGAGTCAGACTGTCTGAACTTTATGTGGGGGTGTATGCAAGATGCCTTCTTTCCCTTGTATAGTCCATGCAAGAGCCAGCATATGCTCTGCACTTATGGGACCAAAGGGACTGTTCCCTCCCTCGTGAATTTGAGGGGGAACGAGCACAGTGCCCTGAAAGAGACAAGGAGGCTATGGCACCATGCAATGGGATATGCACAGCGGGGTCAATAAGCTGCACATCATGAAGGAGATTAGCAGTAGGGGTGCTTCTCTTTCACTCCAGGGAACTCCGAGAAGTAGTCTTCCCCAAAGATAGGCAAAGGATAGGAGAATGGAAGCATTATTATCCCCATTTTACAGATGGACAGCTAGGCAGAGGGAGATTACATAATTCCAAGATCACCCTGGAAATCTGTAGCAGAGCTGGGAATTGAACAGAGATCTTAAATCGTATATGAGTGCCTTTAACCCAAAGAGCATCCTTCTGTTTCCACTGCAAAAACCTGGGGCAGGTCTGTGCTACATGGTGTTGTGCACTGTTTTACAGTTGCAATATTTATTTTCAGAGGCGGCTATATTGCAGAGGTGGATGAAGCAATCCCTGTGTGTAATTTTTATATCCGTTTGTTGTTTATGTTCTTTAGTTTCTTTTGGGATGAAAGGCACTATAAAAAAATGCAAGATCATTCGATAAGAATTTCTAAAGTGAGAGCCTGAAGTTAGGCTTCTAGGTACATATGTAGGCTCCTAAGTGAGTAACCTGATTTTGTGCTTGTGAGCTCAGCAGTTTGAAAATCTTGACCGTTATCTTTTCGCTTCTGCCTCGTTTGCTATATCTTTCTACCTTAGTGAAATTCTAGTACACCTCTGAGTACTGTATCTAGCTACTGAGAATGAAAAAAGGGAGAGGTCAGGAGTTATAGCAGGGAAGGCTAAGAAGAATTCAGGGAGAGATGGTAGATAGAACAGGCTCTGATTCCTTGGCGTTGATGAGCCTTAATTGATGTCGGCAACAGACTTAAAGATCTTGTGGAGAGAGTTACACTGAGTCTGGACTCAAAGCTAAGATGTAAACAGCTTTGTCTGAAAGAACTTCTCGGAAAGCGCTCTTATTGCAAAGCAGCAAATGTGACTGCTGTGCAACAATCAACTGTTTCTGCAAATGCTGGTGAAACTCTTTCTTTCATGAGCCATATGAAATGTCACATTATGCTCCTGTGGCCGGATTTTCAGAGGTTCTGAATATTCATTGTGAGTGCCCCAGCCTATCTTCTGAACATCATTCATGACATCTTAAATGGATGTATCATTTTCTTTTCTTTGCCTGCCATAAGAACTCACCTTTGCAGCCCTTTAAAAAGGGAAAGAGGTCAGGAGTTATAGTAGGAAGGTTTAAGGAGAATGCAGTGAGAAATGGTGAATAGCACAGGTGCAGATTCCTGGGATTGTCCACCACAAACTACTGCTTAAAAACAAAATAAAAACCTACAGAATAACTGTGATTAGCTGGCCAAGTGAACTATAAATTTGTGTTAGAATAGCAGACTTTTCTGATAGTTCTTCCCCTTTACAGTATACATTAACTATGATATAAATAAATAGCTATGGATTATTTGAGTACTTGTCCAGTTTGCTGTTGGTTAAATGACCCACGTTTTCCTCTAAGCAGTAGTGCTGCTACTCTGTAAGAAGCTAACAACATCCCATTGGTGAAATTCATCCCATTGTAAGGCATTTAAGAACTGCATTAGGCATCATGGTGCCCCTGTGTACTAGAGTGAATTTCACCCTTACAAAGCTGAATCTGGCTCTCTGCTTTTACTTGTATTTTGCCAAATTTACCTTCTAACCATCTTCCCAGACTTTAATAGTGCTGTGAGGAATTTTATGGACACTTTTAAAGCCTTATGCAACCCTTTGAAATTGTATCACGGATCATTTTGTGGGGAAACCATTGAAAAAACATTAAAAATGAGACTTTTTTCTTATTGAAATGGCCTTCTTAAAATCCGTCTGTACACTTACCTCTTAAATTTTATCACAATAATTTTTTTAATGAGTAGAAGGAATGTGCTGCCTTTACGTTAATGCTAAATAAAGCATTTTCCCCAACTCCTTTGTAGGTCTGCAGAAATACATGGTAATTCCCTCTGGACCAGGAGTCATAATAATTTGCCTTCAGTCTTCATCCCTGATTTTATCACCGTGGCAAAACACTGCCAAATTTCTGCAACACTGATGTAGTCATTGCAAACAGCATTGATCTAGACAGGTCAGAGGAGGACAGACATACCTTTTCTTCTTCTCATATTTGCCTTGTTGTATGCTTTGGCCCAGCACTAATTTTAAACATTGCAAACCCAGATGAAATAGAATCAACAATCTAATCAACAGTGATGTAAGTAAGAAAGGATTTAAAGACCAAGTAAAAAATCAGAAAACTGAAATGTATGCCATCTGAGTGAGTTAAATTACAAAGTAAATATCAGTGGGTTTTCGTGGAATGGTTGGACTGTTTCTTCACTTGTCATTTCAAGGAAAGTTGAATTTCATTGGCTAGCTGGTGGCGGTTGTTTTTAATAGAAGGCTATGTGCCTGATCCTGCAAGCTGCTAAGTGTCCTTGGCTTCCAGTAAAGTAAATGGAAGTTGAGGATGCCAAGCACCTTTGCTTGAACTCAGCCTAACAGCATGTTGTGGAGGCTGTTTTCTGCTTGCCTTTGGAGGTTCCTTATTGGCAGACTTTGCCTAACCTGTTTTTGAGTTAGCTACACTATTGTCTTTGACTGCTGATGCCAATTGGCAATGAACCACTTTCATACCTCACTAAATTCACTCTAAAGCTTTTAATTCATGGTCATATTATGGTTTGGGGTGGGAGGTGGAAGATGCTCCTCACTTCCTCATCCAAACTCTGCAATCTTGTTGCAGTAATTTGTGTGTACATTATGCTCTAAGGTCACAGAAAAGTGCTGTTTTTTCCCGGTGCTCCAGATCATCTACAAACTATTCCAGGTGCTGCTTGCATTTGTATTTATTATGAAAATGTGGGAGCAATTATAAAATAGTTGTGTATCATATGTGATATAATGAAGGCTTTGAACATATTCTGCAAAACATCCTTAACTGTTCTTTCTTACCAGCCTGTTCTTTAAAGCCAAATATTGAAAAGGATACAGATCTTGGGCCATGGACCTCCAGTCAGTTGCACACATACATACAAGTAATCTCATTGAATTCAGTGTGACCACTCTAGTGTGTGAGTGCTCGAAGGACCAGGCCTTAATTTTTTATAATTGAAATGTTAATATTTTCCCAGTGCAAGTTTGAATGTGTAGGATTGAAGTTGGAGGCTGACATGGCAGAAGCTGAGGGCTCTAAGGTGACACTGCAATCTGCTTTAGGGTGAGGTATAGGCATACTTTGCCTTGCTCTTTTTCATCTCTTTGCCCAAAACATGAATTTGCATAACAAGCTCAAATGGAAGCAACTCCAGGAGCATCTGAGGGTAAAATAAAAGGGCACTAAAGTCATGAGGAAAAATGCAAAGGAACTCCTATTCCCCACCAAAAATATTCTTCTCATCTACATTAAAAAATGCATCCCATTGGTATGTTATTTTGTCTCCTTCATAAAACATGATTTTATCATCTTCTCTCTTACTGTATGCGTTAGTTTGGTCTTTTTCTGTGCTGAAAGATGAGCCCACAACTAATCTATGCAAGTGAAGCACCCCATCTGTAACTGTTATTGAGAGTGAGACCTTTTCAAGGCCATTACAATAAAAGCCTTTGGTATCTTTTGTCCCTTTATAAGAATGTGTAAGGACAATGATCATTTAAAAAATAGTACTTTAATATAGACACGTCCTGTCCCAAAGTGTAATTTAGTAAAATTCTAATACAGTTCACTAGAATGCAACTAAATTACATTAATTTTGGACTACTGTACATTATTTAATCTAGGTTTGCAGTTATGTCACAATATTTGGCTGCTGAAGCTCAAGAGGACTTTAATAGATGCAATTTCTGCTTTGTCTTTTGCAAATTCTCAAACTATTTTAAGATGGTGCACTTTTAAAGATTCTCAGATACTTTTATGTTGTTTCCATGCTTTTATTGTGGCTTTTTAGGTAAAGAAATGTGATGAAGGAAGATGGTTGTTCCCTGACGCATTCTACATTTTGTGTCTGTCAAGTGCTTTTCTAAAGTGTTTTTTCCCAGACTGTGTGTTTTGCATGGGTGGGACAGTGGGTCATTGTTAGCCTGTTAGACACAACTCAGTTTGAATACCCTTCAGTAGTTTGTGAGGCAAGTCAGCTCTATTTGCATTTGTTCCAGTCACAAAGGTTTATAGGTCAGCAAAGGCTGGCTGGAAAAATTCAACATGCCAATGCACTATTCTTTTATGGTTGTCAGGAATTTAAACGTGCTGGTTTTTATATTTCTTCTTGGTCATGAATATATGATAGCACAGTCTGAAGTTGCTTTGTTTCTTGTGAGCTTGGTACCAGCTGGGACTAAGATGGAGGACGTGACTTGATGCCAGCTTCCCTCCCCCCGCCCATTTCTTCTTTTGCCTACACTAATCAGCAGCACATAGAATGTCAGTACATCTGGAGGCAGTGAGAGGGCAGTGCTCACCAGTACACTATATTACAGCTGAATAAAGGATAACATTTGTCCTTTCAGAAGACATTGCACTAGTTTAATCTCCCTTCTATTATTTCCACTTTGTATTTAAATACATGCAGGTTACATCCCGAAGTGTTTCCTGTTCACCTAGGTACAAAAGCTGCATTCATCTCATCCTTTCTGAAATGACAGAGTAATAACAGATATATTCTAAAAATTAACATTCTAACAATAATGCACACTGCTATGTCCGTAACATCAAGTTAGCACGTAGCACACGAAGATGTTTAATTAAAATGATTTTAGAGTATGATATAACCAATTGCCTGATCTTGAGAAAATGGCTTGCAAGCAGATATTTCCAACGCAAATGTAATAAAATAGCATCTGCCAGAATGCAGCATTCGTTTGTTTTTTCACAGTGCCAGTTTTAAAGGATGTTTAGTCTTTAACAGAAGTGACAGTCTTATTTTTTTATTTTAATAAATGTGTCTTTTACACCACATAATTTGATTTAATTTTCGAACACATTTTGAAGGGAAGGTCTCTCAAAGAGGCTGGCGTCTAATATCCAGGGGAGCTCAGGCAAAGTTACAGTATTTCCATTAGTTTGATTGTTAAATAAACTCAAGTTGAGCTTATTGATTTCAGTTACAAAGGTTGTTCATCTCATGGCTGTATCTGGAGTTTTGAGATTTTTTTTTACAATTGTATAAAAATGTGCCAAACCTGCTTTAAATGATCTCATTTAAATGAGAACTGTACCCCCTCCCCCTTTCTGTTTGAAAGAAGTTTTCTGCAAGATATAGACTGTTTTGAGTAATCGGCTGCATAGACAAGGAAGGTTACATCTGTAAACTACTGAGACTGTGGCTAAATCTCATATTGATGCTTCCATTTGAAACAGCCAAGAAGACCCGTTTATATTTGAATGTATGAATTGCTGCCAGGTTGGTGCTGTCTTTCATGTTTATAGATTTAAATTCAGCACATGGCTTTAACTCTTCAGCTGCACTAGCTGCAAACAATTACTCCAGATAAATGTTGAGGTATAATCAGTTCATTGTCTTACCCATGCCAAGATACATGTGACCATTTAAAAATATGGTCAAGAGTATTCGTTTAAAATGCTACAGTTGATGGAACCCATGCAAATAACAAAACCATGTTTAAGATGGAAATTTGTACAAATACTAAACACTAGTCAGTTTTTGGCTGTTTTCACCTTGTTATCATGTACAGGAGCTCATTTCTAGAATGTGACCATGATTTTATTTTTAGAATATTTGTAACAATTTTCTTTGAACACTGAAAGGTGCATATTGCTTTTTTGACTTTAACATGCAGTAAGGGAACTTTTAAAAGTTTAAACTTAAATGTAATCATGCTCCAAACTCAAATTTGAGTCCTAGCTTCATCACTGGACAAATAAAGATTTAATTCAGATGTAAGTGACTAGAATTCTGATGTTGAGGCCTCATAGGAAGTGTGTACTGAGTCTCATTGGCCCCAGCTACTATTAAAGTTGCTATATGGACATAGAGGCATATGCTATTTTAAAATTTATAACTGCAGGCCTTTTACCCAGTCCTGATTTTTTTCTTATATTTACGAAATATTCCCGTATTCCCAATTGTATGTTTCATCCTTATAAGGATCTGTGCTATAACACACTGTGATATATGTATATTACTGTACCTTTGCTTGCAGCTATATTAAATCCCACAATAATTACCATGACTATGATAGTGCCTCTTCTTGTTATAACACTTAAAATGCGTGTTTTCTCCAACAAGGTATAGGGAGTAGAGTATTTCACATATGGTAAAATAGTCATTTCATTTACTAATAATTTAATTTAGCATTAGTTTTAGATTCACGCAAGTGGTGAGATAATCTGTAAAGTGTTCACTGTAATTAAAATGTGTTTTGCTAAATTAGAAAGTGTGTCTGCACAGCCATATATCCTTGCTATGGTTTTAAATATTTTTGTAATTGTGGGTGCAATTCAGGATGCTAGAGGCTCCTTATAACTAGCTTTTGAAATGGCTTGGGATCAAAAAGAAAAGAAATCCAGACTGCTATCCAAACACAAAAATAAACTTCTCTCTGCTCACATATTAAAAAATTGTCTCTTATTCTTTACTGTCTTTAGGACCATGAGAAGGGCATCAATTGCCTTGGAAAGACCCCTCACAAATATTACATAAATGATTGTAAATCATATTTTTGTCTTAAGTCATTTTGATTCTACTGTGCAACCTATACTTTAGAAGTAGCTTTCTTTGGCAGGTTTCAGAGTAGCAGCAGTGTTAGTCTGTATCCGCAAAAAGAAAAGGAGGACTCGTGGCACCTTAGAGACTAAGAAATTTATTTGAGCATAAGCTTTCGTGAGCTACAGCTCACTTCATCGGCTGCATGCAGTGGAAAATATAGTGGGGAGATTTATATACACAGAGAACAGGAAACAATGGCTGTTACCATACACACTGTAATGAGAGTGATCAGGTAAGGTGAGCTATTACCAGCAGGCAATTCTTCTACTCTCAAAACTCAGAATAATTCCCACTCAGTACATCAGATTTGCCAAGGTAATAACTTGGTATTATTCTTTTTGTTTGTTTGTTTTAAAAAGACATATATACACATGTGTCTGTGTGTAAACTCTAGTGTTTTTAGAAATTTAAGGAAGCATTAATAGTGAATAGTTTTATATAATACAAAAAGTGTTGTTTCTTAACACACACCATTTTCTGGATTGGATCTGAAAAATACTTAATTTTTTAAGGCCCCTATATTGGAAAAACAGCTGTCATGTTCCTATCTCTCTCTCTCTCCATTAAGACAGATTCGGTCAGTTAAAAACTCCTGGATTACTGCTAAGTGAAGGCTAAAATTGAAGGCAGACACTGTTTGGATGCCTGAGTTGCAGCTGGGTGCCCTGGAATTAGCATATCATTCAGAGGTTGCCACCAATGCCAACAGAGTTTTTTTTAATAGGTTCACCCATGAGTGGAGGAAGGAAAGAACAAAACCTGCTCATTGTATTTCTTGTGCTGTAAAAAAGAGGCAAGAACAAAACACTTAAACATTTTAATATGTTTAGTTGAAAATGTATACCTTAAATGAAGTGTGTGTGTTTTAGAAACATCAGGAGAGACTCCATAGTTAATACTGTGTTGAGCTTTTTGCTTTTCCAGAGAACAAAATTAAAAAATCAGTCTTTTTTCCCCTAAATTTGGCCCTGACACTTATTCTTCCTTGTCTCCTTCCAACTAAATGACAAGATTCTTTGCTAACTCCAAATTTCACACACACATTGTTATCGCTTCTCAGAGGTAGGCAACTTTTGAAATTTTATCGTTAAACAAAACAAAAGTTATTTCCCTTATTCATCATAATGTTTCATAGGCATTAAGGAAAGCCAATGGATATCCATGTATTTACATGCTCTGGTGCAGCCAGTCTGTCTACCCAGCTCTGCTTTGCCCATATACCCCACTCTCCCTGACCTAGGAGGGGCCGTGGTCCTAGCCCGTATGCAACCTGGCTCTCCAGCCTAGTGTTCTGGCTCTCCTCAGCTCTGATATGGAGCCAGGTCAGCCTCTTTTTCTCTGCCAGCCTGGCAATCATAATTGCAGGTTGCTCATGTAGCTAGTGAGTGACCCATCCCAATTCTGATCCACCTAGTCTCCCGCAGACAATATGGGTCACTTGGGAGTCCTGAATAGCAAAGGTTTGGTGCAGCAGGGGCTACTCCATAGTGAACCATAGGGAGGCTCACGAGATGAGTCTGTGTCTCTGCTGTGGAGATTTGAGCTATGTTTGACAAGCAAATTTGCTTGTTAGCCTCACCCTCTCCATGCCCCCACTGCTTTTGCTGGGATGTGGTGGGAGACTTGCAGGCAAATTTGGCTGACAAACATAGCTTAGATCTCCCCATTGTAGGCATACTCTCCATCTGACAAATCAGTGATTAACCAGAGAGGACCCTTGATCTGATGAACCATGGCGCACGTTGTTATATTTGCAGCCAACTATGTTTTGAAAGCAATACACCCCAGTCATCTTAGTGAGAAAATAATTCAGAAAAGCACAGGTGCACACCTGTAGTTGGTAAATGTCAATATTTTAATAGTGATCCCTGTAGAGAAAGAGTTATGTTTTCATTTCCGTGCATGTGGGCCTTGGACACAAAATTGAGCTGTGTATTTACACGAGACTTCACCCACAAATGTTTTGTCTGAATACTGCCATATTTGATCATTACAAAATAAGAAGTATATCTGAATGGGGTTTTTTTAATTGAATGTAAATGGTATGCTGGAAAGACTATACTAGCTTTGTCTTCTGCAATCTAAATTTTAAAACTACTATGATTATGAAACAGAAATGCTTTTAAGAGAGAATCTTGTCTCAATTCTTTAGAGATTGAAAACCTGAATTTTCCCAGCATTTTCTATTTGACATGCACAAAAATGCACAACTCAAATCAAATGGTGAAATGCAGCTATAATTAAATGAAGTATATACTTCAAACAAAAAAACATAAATCACTTCAAACCTACATGCATATTCATACTTTGGTTGTATATACTTGGTACAGTATATTCTATACTTTGGTATGGAAAAAAATTAAGATTAGGCCTCTTTTTCAGGAGCTGTTGTGGAGAACAGTTCCCTTCAAATTGTTTTCTGTGTGAGACTGGATGGGCCTGCTTTTTTTTTTTTTAATTTAATTTGGTACAGTCAAAGGATGATGTAGGTAGAATAATAGTTAGATCTGGAAAAGGATGTCTTAGGCATAGCATTTATTTTCTGCTAATGAAGAAGAGACAGCCCTAAGGAACGATGGGTGGACAGGATTGGTACCATTGCAGCCCCATGGATTTAACTTTTTCACTTAAGAAGTTCTACCCTAATGTCCATTAGTTAGTACAGTTCTTGTTCTGTGTAATTTATGGCATCATAATGCTTTCTGTAAAGTACTGGGTAATAAAGAACTATTTATCCAGAATAATGAACTTGGGATGTGAGGGTGAGCCTAGTGCCTTAATGATATTGCATTGTGAAACACAGACATTCTGGGTTCAAAGCTTGAATGATTTGGATGGAAGGCGTTATTTTGTGGAAGAGCTTTGGTTGCTCCATTTGAGTTGTAAGCCTGCGGAGCAGGTCTCATGCTTGCAGTGAGTCTAGAATTCTTCCTTATGGGGTATAGAAGGACTAGTTCTGTGACCTGGTTAGATACTGGTTATCACTGTGGAGAGAATTGAAAATAGGTGTGGAAAGATAGGGTAATGTGGCTTGTAAATGAATCAACAGTGCTGAAAGCGTCTGACCCTCCTTATTACTTATATATCTGTGGAACCCCAGATCCTTGTTCACAACAAGAGCTTGCTGCAGTATCTTCAAAAGGACCCCATTTGTGGGAAGGTAAAAGCACAGAGGGATTCCAAATGGTAGATGTGTAGGACAGGCGGGCATAGTAGTAAGTGAGGGCACCATCATCCCTCGAAGTTTCATATTTTTAACTTTAGAAAGAAGCATTGCATTGATATTGCACTTGTTGTAGTTAGCAGATTTGTGTATGCCAGATGCAGAATTGAGTTAGATATTGTATATAGTACTCTTGGGGTTTTGTTTGACATATCCAAAGGATTTTCACTTCACAGGGAGAGTTGGTCCAGCAGGTGGCCAGTTCTGATGTCTTTTGTATGCATTTTGGATGTCTGTGAAAGGGAAGATGCAATGCTTGGTGAAGGCTACTTCTGCCATGTACTGGAAAGAGTATTTTATTCCATAGGGTGGGTTAGGATGCTATTCCTGGAGGGAAAGATCAATTTTTCTGTTATCTGCTTAGTCCTTGTAGCTGGATGTTAGGGATGTTAGGTTAGGTTAATAATTACCACAAATAAATAATATTCGGTTTTTAGTTACCTTTGATAGCCATAGGTCTAAATTTTGCAACTATTTCATGTGCGTGTGTCATTTTAAATTACACAAGAGAAGTGAAGTGAACTGAACCTTTAGCAGTGAAAGGTACATTGTGAGGCTTCTCTTTAAAACTATTAACTTTCAAACCTAATGACTAAAAAAAAATGTTCTTTCTCAAAGGACATAAATGTTTTATAGTAAATGTATATATAAATTATGTGTGCTTATAGACCTATATATCTGAGTTATGGATATTTATATGGCATGAATTGATTATACACATACCTTTCTTGTCCAACAGTATACACCATCATATATCTGGTTGAGATAAATTCAGTTTATCACATGGTTATCATGCATGTTTGATCACCTTAATCTTTTTCCTGCAGGACTACTACTAATGCTCCAAATCTCTGACAGGGACTTAAGGTCTGATACCATCCAGCGCTTTTGTACCCTTGGAGGGGCAGCTTTCCAGAGGGACCCACAACACTCTTGTTTCTAGCTTTTGAAGATATCTGAGATATAAGATTTTAAAATTGACATTTTGAGGTATCAGAACTATTTTAGATATTTTAGAGGGTTTTTAAAGTTATTTCTTGCTCTGATTCCTGCATGGTTGGAATTATGGTAACTAAAGCACCATGTTTTACAAATGCAGAAACTTAAGACTCCCAATAAACTGTTTGCATCAACGTATTCCTAAAATATTTTTTTCTGTAATATATTTGGCATATGAAGAATAGATGGTGTTATGCTCATTTTACAAACTCTTATTTGGAATGGCCCACATAACTCATTTATGACGACATCCCAAGCTCACATCAATTAAAGCTTTTGTATTGCACTACCACTCTGTGTGTGTGTGGTTGTGTATACACACACACACATATATATATATATATATATAGTGACAAAGCTCTGTCCTTGTCTCCATGGGTCCCACATTTCCTTTTAGATTTTGCTAGTCTCGGAGGCTCATTGTGACCCTCCACATAGCCCGTCTCTCTCTAGAAGGTCACAACTTACTGAACCATTTTCATCATAAGCCAGCAAGGGACGTGAGGAGAAGCAACCCTCCTTCACACAGTGTCTGTTATCTCCCAGTCTCAGTGATTAATCGGGGAAGGGAGAGGGGAGCCTGGGCCCACCCTCTACTCTGGGCTCCAACCCAGGGACCCTAATAGTAGCAGCTATGGTAGCTGACTTTTTAGAAATAGGACGTGTACCATTCCCTGAGCCACTTCCCCACAGCAGCCCCCCACTCAATATTTCCTTCACCGTTACCTCAGGGCCTCCTTTCTTGTGCCTGATATGGATTTGTACTGCTTAGTTCCTCCAACAGCACAGCTTCCTCCTACAGCTCCTGACACACAAGTCTCACTGACTAACTGGGAGGCTTTTAACTAGTTCCAGCCAGGCCTTGATTGGCTTCAGGTGTCCCAGTCAACCTAGCTACTCCACTGCTTTCTAGAAGGATCTTAATTGGCCCCAGGTGTCTTGATTATCCTGGAGCAACTGCCATTTGGTTACCATGGTACCAGGGATTTGTTTAGCCTGCGGCTAACATACCTGTTCCTCACTACTTTACTATAATCATCTGGCCTTGCCCCATCACCATATATAAGGAGAGCTTTTCAAAGACACAAGAGGGGATGAGGCTCCCAACTCTCACTGATGGTTAATTGTAGTGTTGTTGCTGTATTGGTCCCTGGATATTAGAGAGAAAAAGCTGGGTGAGGTAAGATCTTTTTTGGACCAACTTCTGCTGGTGAAAGAGAGAAGCTTTCAAGCTTACACAGTGCTCTTCTTCAGGTCTTGAAGATTAATGAGAATTAGTTGTTTAATGTCCTAATTGTGCCTTAGAAGCTCTCCCCTTTCAATGCATGTGTGTATTATTTTTGGCTGGAGGAATAACTGTAAGAGATTGTATGCATGTGTGTATTTGTGTCTGCAAAAAACTTCTTTATCTGCATTTACAGAATGGAATGTAATCTGATGTAGTTACTGATTGTAGAGGAGTTCCATATGATGCACAGCTTCAGCTGATGGTAGATGCTATCACACTTCATTGTGGCATGTCAGATGTCCAAACGTTAGCCCAAGTAATATTGTTATCTTAGTTTATTCATTTTTCAAAAGGATTTTAAAAGAATAAGAACATAACAATAGCCCCACTGGGTCAGACCAAAGGTCCATCTAGCCCAGTGTCCTGTGTTCTGACAGTGGACAGTGCCAGGTGCCCCAGAGGAAATGCACAGAACAGGTAATCATCAAGTGATCCATCCCCTGTCACTCATTCCCAGCTTCTGGCAAACAGAGGCTAGGGACACCATTCCTGTCCATCCTGGCTAATAGCCATTGATGGACCTATCCTCCATGAATTTATCTAGTTCTTTTTTGATCCCTGTTATGGTCTTGGCCTTCACAACATCCACTGGCAAGGAGTTCCACAGGTTGACTGTATGTTGTGTGAAGAAATACTTCCTTTTATTTCTTTTAAACCTGCTGCCTATTAATTTCATTTGGTGGCCCCTAGTTCTTGTGTTATGAGAAGTAGTAAACGACACTTCCTTATCTACTTTCTCTACACCAGTCATGATTTTTTAGACCTCAAGTACATCTCCCGTCTCTTTTCCAAGCTGAAAAGTCCCAGTCTTATTAATCTCTCCTCACATGGAAGCCGTTCCATACCCCTAATAGTTTTTGTTGCCCTTTTGTGGACCTTTTCCCATTCCGATATATCTTTTTTGAGATGGTGCGACCACATCTGCACACAGTATTCAAGATTTGGGCGTAACATGGATTTATATAGCGGCAACATGATATTTTCTGTCCTATTATCTATCCCTTTCTTAATTATTCCCAGCATTCTATTCGCTTTTTTGACTGCCGCTGCACATTGAGTGGATGTTTTCAGAGAACTATTCACAATGACTCCAAGATCTCTTTCTTGAGTGGTAACAGCTAATTTAGACCCCATCATTTTATATGTATAGTTGGGATTATGCTTTCCAGTGTGCATTACTTTGTACTTATCAACATTAAATTTCATCTGCCACTTTCATAGATTCATAGATATTAGGGTCAGAAGGGACCATTATGATCATCTAGTCTGACCTCCTGCACAACGCAGGCCACAGAATTTCACCCACCACTCCTGCAAAAAACCTAACACCTATATCTGTGCTATTGAAGTCCTCAAATCGTAGTTTAAAGACTTCAAGGAGCAGAGAATCCTCCAGCAAGTGACCCGTGCCCCATGCTACAGAGGAAGGCAAAAAACCTCCAGGTCCTCTTCCAATCTGCCCTGGAGGAAAATTCCTTCCCGACCCCAAATATGGTGATCAGCTAAACCCTGAGCATATGGGCAAGATTCATCAGCCAGATACTACAGAAAATTCTTTCCTGGGTAGCTCAGATCGCACCCCATCTAATATCCCATCACAGGCCATTGGGCCTATTTACCATGAATATTTAATTACCAAAACCATGTTATCCCATCATACCATCTCCTCCATAAACTTATCGAGTTTAATCTTAAAGCCAGATAGATCTTTTGCCCCCACTGCTTCCCTTGGAAGGCAATTCCAAAACTTCACTCCTCTGATGGTTAGAAACCTTCGTCTAATTTTTGTTGCCCAGTCACCCAGTTTTGAGAGATCCTTTGGTAGCTTTTTGCAGTCTGCCTAGGTTTTAACTATCTTCAGTAATTTTGTATCATCTGCAAATTTTGCCACCTCACTGTTTACCCCTTTTTCCAGATTATTTATGAATATGTTGAATAGGACTGGTCCAAGAACAGACTCCTGAGGGACACCACTATTTACGTCTCTCTATTCTGAAAACTGACCATTTATACCTACCCTTTATTTGCTATCTTTTAACCAGTTACCAATCCATACCAATTCCCATGAACTGGTTTCATGTTCTCTAACATGGTTGAACTGCTGTGGCCTCCTACTGTGTGTGTGTGCTTTAATCACTGAACTCAGGAAGGATCACCAAAGACTCAGCTGAGTGTGTTTAAACAATAACTCTTTATTAAGAGAAATCAGCAATATGAGTGTACTTGGCCTATGTTGGGTCTTTGTGCCTGTATCCCTTATTGGAGAGGGCTCTGTAGGCATGAGATACTTTGGTACTCTTGCATATGTAATTTTAAAGATACAGCACCCAAGAAACTACATGTGATGCTTGAAAATCAGTAAATCAAGACCCCCAAATTAAAACCGTGACTTACATACACTACATACAGAACAAATTCTCTGATAGCCTTCATTTTCCATTTCCACTTACACTTTTTCCACTTCCTTCATTTCTACCTTCCTTCTAGTATGAGACAGAGTATTCATCAGAGAGTCTCTAAAATAGTTATTCACAACAGTATTTACTGGGACCACTTGTTTACTGGGAGCTCTTGGTGCTTACTTCTCAAATAGATAGCTCTTTAAAAGTTACACATTAACTGGAAAGCTAGGTAGTGATGCTTGCGTGTGGCCAAGCTCTGCTGGGCCACAGACTGGCTGGGGAGGGAGTAAAGATGGTTGTATATCACTTTCCAATCCCAGATCAGCCGGAGGCTAGTTTAGCACTTGGTGTAAGTTAGAGAAGCCTGAGTTTTGCATAGCTCTTTTTGGCAACACCAGAAAAATCTCTGTCAATGTGTATATACAGTTGTTTGTATTGCAGTAGAGCCTAGAGGCTAACGAAAAGCAAGCCCCTTTGTGCTAGGCACAGCACAAATAGATAGTCCCTGAGGAGTTTACCGTCCAATTAGAAAAGACAGACAGTAAGGAAAAAGCGTATTACATACAGACAGAGTGAAGATTTAATTTCATTTTAGTTCCATGATTTTTTTGTTCATTGAAAGTCAAGTGGAGTGAGGCTGAGGTGAAGAGACTGTGAGGGAGGGGACAAGAGAGGATTGGAGTGAGCAGCCAGTCAACACAGGGCAGACAATGTCCAGAGTAAAAGCTGTAGAAAATAGTCTGATGACATCATCGGTGTCAGTATCAATGGATGCTGTTTCTGTATCTGCACCTGCTGGCTGGAGAGTTTCTTTAGCTCTGGGATTAGCTCTCCCTGGAATTTCTTTCCCTCCTCCCCCGAGACCACCTTGTGTGGCAGGCACTACCAAAGGGATCTTGTGGCCCTGCTGAGGAGAGAAGTGATCACCCTGGAGTGGTCTGGTATCTAATGTATTTGTAGACATAGTTAGATTCCGTTTTTGCAGATTCATAACATTATTTTTCTCTGTGAAGTGCTGTATTGGCCCAGATTTTTAAAGAGAGTTGTAATGTCTGTGTGTCATTTTCAAAAGTGACTTAGGCATTTAAGCACTTTCAGTGACACTTAGACTCCTAAGTCACTTTTGAAAATGAGACATACACTCCTAAATCAAAAGGAGGACTTGTGGCACCTTAGAGACTAACATATTTATTTATTTATTTATTTAGTCTCTAAGGTGCCACAAGTCCTCCTTTTCTTTTTGCAGATACAGACTAACACGGTTGCTACTCTGACTCCTAAATCAGTTAGGCATGGCCATGCTGAGCAGAGCAATACCTTTAAAATTCTGGGCCCTTGTCTCATACATTTGAGAGTTGCTGCTGGTGCACCATGAGTTTGTCCTCAGGGGAATTCTTTAACATGGAGGACATTATAATAGCTTTTGGAGGGTTATCTGCTCAAGGATTCCTGCTCTACCCAACAGAGTCTGTGCTGAGTCTCTGATATATTTGCTTGCATCTAGAAGTAAAAATACTGCTCTCTAATGCCTTCTGAATGAGTTCCTACCTCCTTTCAGCTTCCAGAAAGTCTTAATGAAAGGCTAGTTGTACAAGTATAGTGGTGACACAGGTTAAGTAGCCTGTTACTGCATGCCATTGTTTCCATAGAAACTGAAGATTCCTGGCACACTGAGATGATGATGATGTCACATGTGTCGGATGACACAGACGTTGTGGGTGCATGTCACACACACAAATGGTAAAAGTTCAATACTTCAGAGTACTGATATTTGAAGGAAAAACACTGTGTGTTGCATTTATATTTTTACAAATACCTGCTCAAGTAAGGGTGATAAGGAGGAGGCATTTTTAATTTCTTTTGGTCCCCCCCATACAAACCCAAAATTAGAAATATCAGTGATTACAGATCTAGAAGTTTGCACAAGTTGACCTTACTCAGTCAGGAAAGTAAAGGGATTGGCTCCTGGGCAATGCTCAGAGTGCCATATGTCAAGCTTTCATGGTTAGTTTTGATTTTAAATTATGAAGAAACTACTCTGTATTTTCTGCAAATACTGCAGACTTAGGCGATTAGCAGAAATACATCTGCTTACCCCAGTTCCCCCCCTTGCATTTTTTTTAATCCCAAAATCAGAAACATTTATGGCCTGATTCTCATTTACACTAGGACCCTGTTACATTGCAGTATGTACGAGCCTTAACATCCGATGAAGTGAACTGTAGCTCACGAAAGCTTATGTTCAAATAAATTTGTTAGTCTCTAAGGTGCCACAAGTACTCCTTTTCTTTTTGCAAATACAGACTAACACGGCTGCTACTCTGAAATAGGTATAAATGTAATTTATCCCCACTTTATGATGTCTTTCGGCTATCAGGGCAATAGGCTTTGTTAAAAGGAATGTTCTAATTTGTCCTTTCCTTTTAGTCTCTCTTTCTTATTCTGCCTGCCCCAAATCATTGAAACTGCAGAGCCAAACAGCCCTTGTAAACCCTTTCTCCTTATTCAATTACTGCCACATCCCTGTACTGGGATGGTGATCATTAATCAAATAGGGCCCGCCACTGTTTCCTGCATTATAACACTACAAAACAGCTGCAGTAACACAGTACAGATAGATAATGAAAATAAATTAAAGTTATGTACAAGGTTAATGCCAGCAGTACTGGCATTACTGTGTCAATGCAAAGGCAGCTAATGGTCTTGCCCTTACCCCACGGTCTGACCAGATTTTCACATGAGATATTCTTAGAGCGTTGACAAGAAAAACTATGACAACCTGTAAAGTGAATTTGTAGATAATGAAAGATGCTAAATGGATGGTACTGGATGAAAGCTAAACTTATGATGCTCTTTATCCCACAGAAGTGGCAGTTTGTAGATGCAAGCTTTCCCAGATTGCCCCACACCAGTGGGCCAAAATTCTGACCCTGAAGGACCACCCTTTGGGGCAAAGGCATAGGTCTACACTGAGATTGCTAACACAGGAGCCAGTTGTATTCATGATTTTTGTGTGATGGTTAAGAACTGTTCTGTGATGACCAGTTTCATAGCCTTTGAGAGTCAGCATGGTCCAGTGTATAGTAGGGCACTGTGCTGGGGCTCAAAAGATGTGGGTTCTGTTTCTGCCTCTGCCACTGACCTATTGCATGACCTTGGGCAAGTCATTTCACCTCTTTATGTCTCTGTTTCCCCTCCAATCTTCATTGTCTGTTTAGAGTATAAATGCTTCAGGTCAGGGCCTACCACAGTGGTGCCCTAATACCAGTTGGAGCCTTAAAGCATCACTATCATGTTAATGGTAATTAATAATAAACTACTGAACGTTCAGCAGCTGGTAACAGTTAATTTATTGCCAACACAGTCCAGATTCAAACTTGTAACATATATTGTATCAATCCTCTTCGCTATCCAGTGCCTCACAGTTAAACCTTCCTCTCCCTCAGTGATTTTAATAAGTAATGGATGTCTCTGAGTGGTACACATCTGAAAACATGCCATTTTGTGTTGAGCCCACAATTCAAATAACACACACACACACACACAGGTATTTTGCACTAAATATTAATATTTTCTTTTTTCCACAAGGTTTGTTTTTGTATTTCATTTCTTCATTATTGCACTGTGCATCCAACTTCTTACCAGGGAGCATTTATAAACATGTGTAAGCTTGTATTCCTTAATCACAAACATTTGTTTTTTGAACCAAATGGATAATTGAACAAATTTTGAATGGCAGTGTTAGCTTACATCCACAAAAAACAAAACAAAACAAAAACTGAAGGAGACTAAAATTGGAATGACTGCTACCTGCAACAAAAAAACATGGTTGAAGATTTGAGCTACACAATTGTGGACATCTGTGAGAAACTGCCATATCTACAAGCAATGGATAGCTGCTGGCTATATATTACAGGTTCTATTTTTTTTTAATATTGGATTCACAGATGAATTCCAGCTACCTTTGCTCTCATCTAAAAAGAAGGGGAAAAGCTGATTTTTATAAATACTCTATTTTTCTAAAGTTTTAAAAAAGGAAAAATTTTGTTCAAATGTAGATACATGGAACCAGGGACGAAAGAACTATACTATACATTCAGTTTTTTTTATATGTTTTCAACTCAGAAGGTTTATGTGAAGAATAATCATTATTCATGTGAATAGTCTTATTGATATAAAAGAAACTACTGCCATAAAGATTTGCAGATCTGAATCCTGTCTTTAAATACAGGAGTATTCTGGTTGCTGAAGATCAGTTTATAATTAGCTTTTTATTAACTTTATTCCAGTGAGCAGCATAGCTAGGAGTAGAAATTTGGATAGTCCCCAACTTATGGTAGATAGGCAATGACCAAAGGTCTGATGTCACAGCAAATCATTTATATTATATTATTGCATATTATAGTTGAATGCAGAGAAGCATTATAGCAGAGAAGGGATTTGACTTCAAAATGCTCAGAGGCTGGGCTGGCCAGTGGAGAGAGGCAATACCCATAGCCGTGTAGGCAGGAATGGGTTAAGCTGGGGTGGGGAGGCTAGCCAGCACCTGCAGTGGCCTGGCTCTAGCTGAAGTTGTCCAGGACTAGGAGAAGTTTGTGGCACTAGACAGAGGCAGCAACAGGGCTGGCCGGGCTGCTCCACTGTTTCCTGCCAACCATGGCATTCTACAGACAAGCCAAGAGTTCCTGGCCCACAACCACATGGACATAGGGTGACCAGATAGCAAGTGTGAAAAATTGGGACAGTTTTTGTTCATGGGTGGGGGCGGTATACTTGTGTACGTAAGACAAAAGTCCTAATATTGGGATGGTCCTGTTAATATCGAGACATCTGGTCACCCTACAGAGACACTAATTTCTGCATTCAGGTTTGGGCCGGTCTCAGATTTGGGCGGGTCTGAGTGTTAATTGGTTGGGCCGTACCCCACCCATTGTTAGACCGATTCTACTAAAAGGGGAAATGTATTAATTAACTGTTAGTTGCTAATGTTACTAAAACAACTGGAAAGAATCAGAGATCGCTGTATATTTCTTTGCTTGGGTATACAGAAGTTTAAGGATTCTAACACAAAAAAATTAAATTGAAGCTGAAGCTGTAGGATCCCATCAGTGGGTTGAATGGCTGTTACCTTTCAAAAACATTAGGATTTAAAAACAAAAAGCTTCCAAATGTAAGATCAGGAAATACAGAGTTGAAGTTGTGCTTCTCAAGTAAGACACCTAAACTACTTTAACTCTGCCCCCATTCTGCTGTCAATCTTCACTTGCTTGCATGTATACAGCTAAATCCTCAGCTGATGTAAATTAGCCTAAGTCCAATGGACTTGCAGTGACTTTTGCCATCTGTGGACCTGACCCACAGTAGTGAAAAGGTGTACCATAGAAGGCTGTTTTTTTATATACTTCTCTGATATTAATGGTGCTCTTTTGTCACTGCACTGTCCGTTGTCCTTTTCACATAAATGCTGTAATTTCATAGGGTGAAATCCCGGCCCCAGTGACATTGATGCAAGTTTTGCCGTTGACTTCAGTGGGGTCGGGATTTCACCCATGATCTGAGCTTGTGAAGTTGTACATGGAGACATATTAGCTCTGTGTCGATTTTTATACCCCATCACATCCATAACTTCAGCCTTCCTTAGAAGCCCTAGCATGTAGATAGTCTTGGCAGTTAGCCCTAAGGTTAACAGATATTGGCTATTTCTGACCAAGCATTGGAGCAAATTCCAGACCCAGCAGCTCCCTCTTTTCTATACTGAGGGGACTCAAATTTTAGCACCCTCACTGAATACAGTTGTGGTAGTGTGGCATGTGGGGAGAAGCGGTCTCTCAGATAGGCAGGTGTCAAACCATTTAGGGCTCTACAGATCAAAAGCAATGTTTTTAACTCCACCCAGAAAACAATAGGAAACAAATGCTGATGAAGGTTCAGAAAAGAATGCTGTTAAAGTTGACTGTAGGAGGAAAGTTATATGATGCCCAGGGTGCATCACGAAAAAATGCAGACATCATTTACATGATGTTTTTCATATACTTTAGTGGGAAGGCGGGGCAGTGGAAAATGTTTTTTGAATAATTTATTGGTTTCTCTTTCATTAAATCTGCCTTTTCACCATTTGTAACGTTCCACCTTTTTGTAATAAAATACACCTGAAGGACAGATCAGAGGAAAAAAATATTACACCCTTTTGTAATGTCTAAATATGCTTATTGGGTGAAATGCGTTTGAAATATTGACAAAAAGCAGCCTGTTAAATTCAGGCTGGGTGCATTTTGTGTCGTTTCTGTGACTACTTACTCTGCTTTTCAGTATATCAAGAACTTACAGTGCCACAGCAATCACAGAAATTTATTTTGCTACTTGTGAAGGTATACCTCAAGAGGTTCAAAATAACATGAACTTGTTTTCCCCCTTGCTATATAAAGTGGAACATTCCAACAGTGATGTTCTTTTATTCCTCGTAATAAAACTGTGATTATACAATTTTAACCCAGTTCAAATGGGAGTTCTGGCTGAGTAAGAACTGCAAGATTTACCCCTATAAGCAAAAATTCACTCTAACCTGAATAATAATTTATATTTTGCAACCATCTTGGACATTAATTTTGTTTCCCTTTCTGTCTTGTAAGCAACGTGTAGCAATGACTGTAGTCTATTTTATGCTTGTAGTGCACCAAGCACAACCTGGACCAACCTTGTCTGGCCTCTATAGTTAAGTAATTATCATTTTAAACAGCATATTATAAGCCAGTACACTGTGTTATTTAAAATGATGAGAGATGAAGAAAGGTCATATCTAAACTTGCACAAACAGAATTGTATATGAAACCTTGAGTGATTTTAGAAATAGTTGCCATAGCTGCCTCCAGATAATTCAGATTTTCTATTCACTTATGTAATTGTGTGTGAGTAGCTGCAGATTGAGTACAGCAGAATTTCTGTGATTGCCCTGAATGGGAGAGTTCTCTATAAAGGCAATCTATTTCAAGATGGCTTTGTCCTTCTTAAGGCCCTATTATACAGAAATTTGAATCCACATTAGCACCTTTCTAGAGACAGAGAGCACACAATTTTGCATCTGTAATACACTTTGTCCATAAGTATGTTTAACTAAATACTGTGTTTCTTTGTGCTGAGTAAACTGTGTGCTGTGAACTCTATTATGCAGAGCTCTGTAAAAACCATTGCTGCTTCTATTATTTTGACACTCCAGGAAAAAACCTCCTCATGTATGCAGCTTTAAATCTTTATATTCCAAGCATAACTTTAGTAATACCTTCCTAGGTTAGGTTGCCCTTTGGTCAATATGTTTCCTCAGCATAGGCAGTGAAAGACCCATAATTCTCACTTAACGAGGTTTCCTTATTTAGCCATGTAACTAGACTTGGGTAGGTATTTTTTGGATTTAAAAAAATGCATCTTAAAATAGTGGGTGAGGAAATATAAAAGTGAAACTAGAAAAACCAATAAGACATAAATCATTCAATAAAAATAAGATCTAACAGAAGTGTATTATGGTAGAGTTAAAGCAATCTTTAATGTATTGTTTTTCATCACCTGTTAGTTTTGCAAATATAAATTCAACAAGTTACAGCTCTTGGAAACAGATTTTGATTTGCAAGATTTATATCTGCATGTGAGAGCTTTATTCAAAAGTATATTTAGATTGGGAGTAGACCAACACAGATTTATTTTACAACACACAGGATACAAGCGGTCCCAGTACAAGCTTGCCCATGAGTTCCTGACAGATATAGCTGTATAAAAAAAAGAAAAAAAAGAAGGCAGAATGTGTCTGACCACTTGTTTAAATGTAAAAATAATGTTAGAAATGCTATTGAATTAACATTGATCTCATTACCTTTCCCTCTCCTTATCTATTATTTATTTTATTTTAAAGTAATTCTGTAACAAATAACCTCCCTGGTCTAAAACAAGTTTGAAAGAGAGCTTTGTAGTGTCCTCTTGTGTAAAAAAACTAATGACATCTGACAAAATGCATAAACACTGCTTCTCAAGCAGTCCTGTGTTAGAGGTAAATTTTATAAACATAAAGCCATATTTCAATAACATCGAGGTTGTGTCAAAAACCAGCAAAAGCCAGGAAATGCTATGTTAAAGCTGACGCTCAACCACATTGGTTTAGGAATTATTTTTAAATAAATGAGGGGTCTTGCAGGATCATGGTTTTCCCCTCCTCCATTTCCATTAAGAGTCCCATATTGGACCAACCTGTCTTCCCAGTCAAGAATGGCTTGACGTAGCTTGCTCCAGAGAGAAAGGGGGAAAAAGCTGCTTTCACATGTAGGTTTAAAAAGGCTCTTTTGTTCACTGGAATGTTTTCAGAATCACCAAATAGTCAACACTTCAGTTTAGTTTGGGTTCCTTCATCTTTTTAAATCAGCTGTTTGGCTTGTGAGTGTCCGAACCCTAGAATGTAATTTGAGCTTCGTTTTTCATGAGTGAATTTCCTTGGAGGTTTCACAGTCATTTAATAAAAGTAAAAATAAAGAAAAGTAATGTTGTAGGAAAGAGTGTAACCTATTATTTGCTGAACATCAGAACAGCTCTTCATATAGTTAAATTAAATAATTTCCAGAACTGCTTTCCTCTAGACACACTGTTAAGATTGTGCAAATTTGTATTTAGCAAGGATCCTTTCAGGCTCTAGGACTGTGCTATGGGCACTCAACAGTCGACAGCAATTGCAACCTTGTTGAGGAAACATTGGTCAACATTTTCAAACCTAGCTGCTTAAAAGTAACGAGGAGTCCGGTGGCACCTTAAAGACTAACAGATTTATTTGGGCGTAAGCTTTCGTGGGTAAAAAACCCACTTCTTCAGATTCATGAGTGAAAATTACAGATGCAGGCATAAATATACTTACACATGAAGAGAAGGGAGTTACCTTACAAGAACCAGTGTTAACAAGGCCAATTCAATCAAGGTGTATGTGGTCCACTCTTGGCCTTGTTAACACACTAGTTCTCCACTAGTAAGGTAACTCCCTTCTCTTCGTGTGTCAGTATATTTATACCTGCATCTGTAATTTTCACTCCATTCATCTGAAGAAGTGGGAGGGTTTTATCCATGAAAGCTTATGTCCAAATAAATCTTAGTTTTTATGGTGCCACCGGACTCCTCGTTGTTTTTGTGGATACAGACTAACATGGCTACCCCTCTGATGCTTAAAAGTAGGCACCTAAATCCTGATTTAGACTCCTAAATAAAAATGGCCTGATTTTCAGAGATGCTGAGCACCCTCAGCTGTAAAAGTTATTGGGAGCTGCTCATGCTTATCAGGACACTTTTATTTAGGAACATAAATATGGATTTAGATGCAAACTGTATGGAGACATTTTTGAAAATCTGGGCCTGTGTCCTGACACCTCTAGGGCAGAATATTGGCTCTCAGATGAACATCTGCCACACCACTGAAAAGAACAGTCAATCTGTTTGAAAATTATTACCCATCTCCACCCAGCTCTCCACACCTTGATTTAAGATCCCTGCAGTATGCAACATGATCGTCTCATCCAATTTCTTACTCTCCCATAGTCCCCAACCTATCTTTTGGGATTGAAGAGTCCCTTGTGCAAGGGCCTGCTGCCTGATTCCCTCTGCAGCCCCTTGTTGCAAGATCATCCTTCACATTCTTTTTTGGTTTTGGATTCATCCACTTCCTTTCCTTCAGTTATCCTCACATTTTGGGTTTACCCCCTTCTTAACTTTACTTCTGTGCCTAAATTAAAGCATTGTTATAATTTGAAATTCTCAAAGGTTACTGCAAAAATGACACCTTGACATGGATGTTTGTTCAGATTTATATCAAGAATTGATTCCCAGGATCTATAGATACTTTTATAAACATAAACAATTTTTAAAAATATACAAAACATAGTACATCCCAACTAGAATATTTCCCTGAAATAATAATAAATATCTACATCTAAACACCTCACTTCCCTCCATTAGTTCCCCTTCTCAAAAAAAGCTCAAGAAAACAGATGAATTTTGCAGTATGCTCTGACAGTGCAATTCACTCCACTTGCCCAAAGCCCAAATACTGAGGCTCTTCGTAGGTATGGTGCGAGGATGCTGGAAAGATGACATTCATCCTTCAGTCCAAGGTCAGAATTCTGCTCCTCCCTGCACCCTGCTCCTCCAGGGATGCAATAGCAATGCCTCCACACTGTTGAGTGGGACATAATGAGCTTTCCAAATTTGCTGCTGGGCCACCTCCAACTGAACCAGCCCCACTCACCCCACCCAAAACAGGTAGAGCATGGGCAGCAGCAGTATAAGCTTCCCCATGGTGCCCTGACAATGTACCTCAGTCCAGAAACACCACCTCTAGGGGTAAACGGGTGGTTATTGCATTCTCCCTGTTCTTTCACGCTTTTCCTTCCGCTGAGATTACCAGAAAAGTTTATGACAATTTGGCATAATAGTGTTACGGCACCCCCGGTACATTGAGTTCCCCCACCCGAAGACCTCTTCAACTCAGTTCCCCAAGAACTGAGTTCGATTTCAGTCTCGTCTCTCAGGTTTCTTTGGCATACTCTGAGTTGATCAGACTCCAGGGTAGGTGTGGGTATTGTGGGTACCACACAGCCAAAGCTACAAGCAAACATCTTACTTTGTATACATTTACACATTACATTGCATTTACTTTACATTGCATCACACTTTGGGAATTAGCTTCGTAAATTTGTAGGAAACAATTGCTATACAGCCTGCTCTGTCTATGCACATCTTAGTCTTTACCTCATCTCTATGTTCCCAATTTATCTTATCCATTGTTATCTTGTTTTTGTAAATGGTTCCTGGGGTATTCCCCCTCTAGTCTTAGCTAGCTCAGACATTCTTTCTTTTACCTTACTGACCTATTTACTTATCTTAGCACAAACATTTCCTTTTCAGCCTACTGCTCTCGTTACCTTCCTATCCCTGTCTTCCAAAAAATGAGGCCTTCCCCATGTTTAATTATTCGTGTCAAGCCAGACGTACATTCCATGCCTTTTTTCTTTTCTACATAATCATTTGTTTCATTTTCATTATATTCCACCCCCCCCCCTTTTTAAGTTTATTACCCAGCAACATGTTCCCAAGACCACAGTAGTTGTAGTCATTTGAACCACCATAAACAATAGCTTCAAGTACGAACCTGGGGGTGGAAGCTCACCATAGCGCACTGGGGTATAATGCCACAATATAAATTTGCTCTGCCTTTAAAGCATCCTCTTGTAATTTTAACTTTGTTTGTATTTTAATTATATTTTAAAAAACTGGTACAAAATATATTTTTCCATTTATCGCCACAGGAAATCTAAGTGTGAAATAAAACATAGGCCAATTATAATAACAGTCCCTGGGAACATATCAGAAGTGGTCAGTTTCAGCTGCCACTTTATGCTTGTTATTACTATGTAGTCAGTTTTTACTTTACCCAACATCCCAGCATCTGAACCGTATAGTGCAGTCTGGAGACTGTTCTCCCAGACTGAATTCACCTGCCAGCAACTCTGTCTGTAAGACATTACACCTGCACATGTGATTGTCCCCCCAGCTGCAAACAGCAGTATGAGTCTGGGGGTTTCCAGACCTTGCATTGTCTTGCAACAGTAGTTAAAGAGGGAAAACAAACTTCTTCCACATCATATGGGCTGCTGTGAGTCCACATTTAACTTCCCCGTGTTGAACCCTTGTTAATTTTCTTACTTTGCACCAACTGATGTCACCTCTCTTATATTAAATATTTAACTTTTCTGTGGTGATAAAAGGGCAAGTTTTCTTGTTCTATATTGCTTAATGCTGTTTTTACTTTGTATCGCTTGTATCCCCCACATACGACACATGATATTATTATTAAAACACATCGACTTCAGACCATACTTTTTTAAAAGCAATGACATTAAGTATTTTATATACAGTTAACAAAGCTTCATTAATGAGTCCTTGGTTTAGCTCGTTCAATGGAGAGCTTTTGCTACCATCTTCTTTTGAAATGCTTGGTCATGTTCCCACAGCATATATGGTGCTCACTTTGTGCTGTGGGCACGTGTCCATTAGTTATTGGACTGAACTCATCAGATTAACTTCACACAGACCACTCAACAGTCATCAGATGTAAAAATCTTTAGTCATAGTCAATCTGTGCTAGATTCAGACTGGGAACCTAGAGATGGAAGGCTCCATAGCCCATTACCAGTCCCCTGAGACATGACATAATCTAACCTTTAACATTAAAAAAATCATGAGTCAACTCCCCCCCCCCCCCAATAATAATTGTCTTAAAAATAATTTCTTTTAAATGCCTTTTGGTTTCTGTTTATTTACCTTTATTTTTTTATCCTTTTGGGTAAACTCTGATTATGTATTCAAGCTTTCCTCCATTACCATGAAGGCTAGACACTAACTTAAAAAAAAAAGTAAGAGCTGAGATTTTTGCATATTGGCTTGACTTTTGGAGCTTGCAAGAGTTGGTAATGCTGTGTGACAGATTTTACAATGTTAAATGCTTCAAAGAGGCATATTTACACTGGCCCCCTACATTTAGTTAAAGCAAACTGCCACATTAAGAGTATGAATTTATGGAGGAGAAAGAATTATTTCAAATGAGCCCCTCTCTGTCCCACAGAGAACTTTCTAAATTTTGCAAATAGTCTGTGTAGTAAGGGGTGCTTTGGAGGAGCATTGCCCCCAGAGATCACCTGGAGCTGCCATTGTGCTTGGGGAGCATACACACTGCTGCACTCCTTCCTTGGGTGTTGGATACAGTTTCCTCCTGCCTAGCTGGCCAGCTCTCTCTGCCCTCTTTTGGGGCATTATGTTCCCCCAGCTGGTAGGAAGGGAAAAGGGAAAAGTCTTGGTGCTCCCTTGAGCTCCTGGACTGAATTTCTGCCTGGCCCTTATGTGGGTAGAGCAAAGGGGGTTATGGAATCTGGCCCTTAGGCTTACTATTGCTTAATAATACTTCTGCTCCAGGCCTCCCCTATATTTAATGCTTTGCACTACTCCAACTCAGCTCATTGTTGTCTGGCAAGAGAGACATCCATGAACGCTCCAGACGCCCATCCAGGTGATGTTGGAGAGATGTTGAAAGACCTCAGTGGCCCAGGAGCCCAATCCAGCCGAACTCTGCATAAGGAAGGTTGACAGTTGGAGCAGTGAGAAAGTGAGAGAATAAGGTTGCAACAGAGATTCCCTCCTTCCCACTGCTCACTCACATAAAAAGCAACCAAAGCACATTCCTACTGCCACACACTTCAACACACATTTCTAAAGAAGGAGCCAGCTTGTTTGAAGTAACTGGTATAAAAAAAGCTGTATGCTCTATGACTCTGACAATGAACTCTGGGAGTAATGGTCCTTGCTGTCCCAGTCTCCATTGCTTAGTCATCTCATCCTGGTCCTAAAAAACCAACGAGGAGTCGGGTGGCACCTTAAAGACTAACAGATTTATTTGGGCATAAACTTTTGTGGGTCTCTGATATCCTGGTCCTAGTCTCCTTGCCCAGCCAATCCCATTACAATTTCTCTGCACCATCAGTCCCAATCTCAACATGCTCCTTGTCCCAATCTACTCCTCTCCCTCCCCACCAATTTCAGCTTTTGTTCCCTCTGGATTTGAATCAGACAGCTTCCTTGTCCATGCTGCTTGGGCACCAGGCTCCCTGCTCTCTGGTGCCAGCTCAAGAGGAGCTGGGAGTAACCATGACAAGGAAAGTCCTTCTGAGCCCCTGGAGCCCTGGGCTGGCACATGTTCAGTCACTCTGTGGAGATGGCGTATGCCTAATAGCAATCACATGTAGGAGCTCTGAGGGGATGAAGCATGCTTAGTGAGCATGGAATATTCTGTTTGTAGTGTTGTTGTAGCTGTGTTGGTCCCAGGATATTAGAGAGATAAGGTGGATGAGGTCATATCTTTTATTGGATCAGCTTCTCTTGGTGAAAGAGACAAGCTTTTGAGGACCTGAAGAAAAGCTCTGCATGAGCTCGAAAGCTTGTCTCTTTCACCAACAGAAGTCGGTCCAATAGAAGGTATTACATTGCCCACCTTGCCTCTCATGGAACATGCTGATATTTTAGCTCGTAAACTGTAGTAAGTCTCTGAGTATGTGTGAACTCCAGTTTTTCAAAGGCTTGTAACTTGATCAGAGTTGGACAAACTTTCATGGTGAAGTGAAAGGCCAGGTAGTATAGGCTGGCTAGAGTACAGAAAAGTTTAATTCCTTATACCGTATATAGGAAATGGAAAAGAAAATATTGTAAAATGTGTAGTGGTTGATTTGTGCAGTCTTAACGCTATCAAGGTAGTTTTCATTATTTTAAAATCATGTTATCACATTATTTATTAAAATAAAAATTAGAAACCTGAAATTAAAACGTGTTTTCTCTATGAGCACTGACTGGTTTACTATTATAGCCTGCTTATGAGTGTTAGGTTGCTGCAGCTGATATTGCTTTCAAAAGGAAAAAAGAGCATTAATACAATAGCTTGAGGGGTTGCAGAAGAGCCATGTACAATAAAACTTCACAATGAGGAATGCTGCTGGAGATGTGGCTGCACTTTGTCATAAAGAAGTGTTTGTTCTAGCAACTACCCTTAGTAAATTGCATAAGTGATAAGGGCAAGCTTTCTGTTAATTTTAACCGGTTTAGTTTATTGCCATTCATTATTGCAATATTATAGTGTATAAAAATTACATGAAATCTGCAAAAAAAATATATATTGAAAAAGTAAATCACATTTTGAGCCTGCCAGCCTTTTATTTATTAATTTACTTATTTATTTATTTATTTATTTATTCAAATATTAAGGATGAATACAAACTAGTTGGATGCAACAGGTTGCACTTTGTATTGTACACCTATCATCACTTCTAATAAGTGAAAATGTTGAAAACTTTCTTCAGAGTAGCAGCCATGTTAGTCTGTATCTGCAGAAAGAAAAGGAGTACTTGTGGCACCTTAGAGACTAACAAATTTATTTGAGCATAAATTAAAAAATGAAAACTTCTGCTCAAAAAATTTGTTAGTCTCTAAGGTGCCACAAGTACTCCTTTTCTTTTTACGAAAACTTTCTTGATGTTCATGTAGGCATGAATTGACTTCACTGATTTGCCCCAGGTAGCTCTATGTAAAATATGACTAAAGCATGCATAACAAGATTATCCCAAACAGTAACTTCTATATAATAGTAATACCTTGAATGTGAACAGAGAAATTGCTATGGCAGGTCAGACCACAATTGTTTATTTATCCCATATCCTATCTCTGTCATTGACCAGTTACCAAATGCTTCAGAGTATGTCTACACTACAGTATGAGCTAGGGGTGTGATTCCCATTCCCATGTACACATACTTGTGCTAGCTCTCCTTAAGGTCCAAGTTGAGAATTGACCACATAAGGGAGACAGGCACCATGAGCCAAATTCAGATCTGGTGAAAGTGGCTGTGTTGGAGGTGCCTTGATATATACCAAGTCTGACTTTGATGTCCTCAGATGATTGCCTATATACTGAACAGATGTTGTTCTTGTTTATTGTTTTAGACTTTGTATAGGAGCTCTGCATTCTATGGTACTTAAAATCTTCATCTATATTTTAAGTGGTCCCTATGTATCATCTGCCTAGCCAGTTATGACCAGCATTCAGTCTCTATAAATGGGTTTTGTAATATTTTCTTTGTCCTAAAAAGAAGATGGCTGGTATGCGATATATAGTTCGGTATATGCCCTGCCTACTTTATATATTCCCCACTCCAAACAAGCGAGAATTAGTGTGGTGTTTAGTGTAGTGCTAGAGACCCAGGGAACTCTCCTTTCCCCGTGGAGGTGGAGCACCAGAACATATATACTTCAGCGTGTTCTCCAAGAACATATGGTAAAATGAATCCATAGTGCAACCACATTTAGGGCAAGTTGGGAGGCCTATCCAGAAATATTCTGTCATATTTAATTGGAGCTTTAGATGTGTGCAAAAGGAATGCTTGTGATTCTGAGTCTGACTGGAAAAGATACCCGTTTGTTGCCAGCTATGGCCTGTAACAATCCCATTCAGTGAAGGGATAGTTTGTAGTAATAATGAGGATGATGATTCTGTTTCTGGATTCTCTTTCCATTCCAGGAACTCAAAGCCCTTTACAAACTTTAACATCACACACGTGAAGTACTGTCATAATTGAAAATTATGAGGAAACTAAGGCAGAGAAAGTTTAAGCTATTTGCCCAAGGTGTCACAGTAAGTTTGTGGTAGAGCTGACTGCCCTGTCCTAATTCTCTGACTAGTATAGCTTATTTCATGTTCTCCTTTTGGTCATGGTCAGCTCATTGCTTGCGAACATCTATTAGTGTATTCCTAAAATGGATTCCTTCCTCCTGCCTGAAATAGAAATTGAGGGAAAAAAATAGAGTTGAACCCAAAGAACATTTCAATACAACACAACTCAGTGTAGTGCATTTTCTAAAGGGAGAAAGGGATAAATTAAGAGGTGTATAGACAAAGGAGAGAGTGTGTTTTCAGGTGAGATTTGAAAAGAGGTGGAAAGAGAGAGGCAGATTTATTTCAGATGGTAGAAGTTGCAGAGGAGAAGACTATCATGAGAGCGCTGATGGCATGCTGGGTTAGACAAAAAGCAAGTGCTGAATCAGCAGACGGAGAAGTTCTAATTGCAAAATGGTTCCAGGATGTACAAGCCCCATGACTTCTGTGAATAATGGTATATCTGCAGTAACAAGGTAAAGTCTCTCTGGAATCCTATGTAAAGTATCTGTTGGTATAGTTTATTCCAGAACAATTGGAGCGAGATATATGGGGAACATCAGGCCTTCTGGTCTTCATTCAGACAATTGAGGATACAGTGTTAAAGTATGAATTCCAGATGGCTGTCAGATTTTACTCAGTGCCATAGCAGTTCACTAAGGGCTTGCCTCCAATTTGGTTTGCAATCATGTTTAAACTGACACAATGGTAAATTGTAGTGTAGACAAGGAACAGGCATTTGTTGCTAGTTGTTTTTAACTATAGGTTAATACATGATTTTAAAAATTGTAATGTTGATGATGCTTAAGTGTATTCCTTGGCCCTGATCTAAAAGCTGTTTTAATTAATGGGACTCTTTTTCCATTGGCTTCAGTAGGCCTCAGATCAGGTTGTTTGAGTATTCTTAATTTGCAAAAAGAAAAGGAGTACTTGTGGCACCTTAGAGACTAACCAATTTATTTGAGCTCATGCTCAAATAAATTGGTTAGTCTCTAAGGTGCCACAAGTACTCCTTTTCTTTTTGCGAATACAGACTAACACGGCTGTTACTCTGAAACCTATTCTTAATTTGTAATTCTTAATTTGTACACCTGCTGTGTGACCAGGTAGGGAATCATTGGAATTTGTGATTTAGCTCTCCTCCCATAAGCTATAATGGTTGTTAGATTTATGTTGGTTATGAAATATTGCTCCACACTAAAATATCTTATTTGGATCAGGTATGATTCAGTGCATGGTATTCTATATCTGTGCTGCCCAGTTTGGCACAGGATTTGATTTTCAGGAAGGAGAAGCCACTCTTGGACAAAAGTGCCCTGATATGCAGATCTGCATTTTGTAGTAAATCCAATAAGTAATGTGCATAGAAGGACTTAATCTTGGCAGACTTTAATGGCTAACATAAATTTATTTTTGTTTATTTTTGTTTCTTTATCCCTTTCCCCTTTCTAAGCAGTGCACAGTCATAATGGTTTGTCTGTTTTCTAGTACTCCATCATTGTCTTACTAGTATTGTTCCTTTCTAAGGCCCTGGTTCAGGAAAATACCTAGGAACGTGCTTCAAGTGAAGCACATGTTTAAGTCAATGGAACTTAAGCACATGCTTAAGAGTTGAAGAAGGATGGATTTAAGCATGTGCTTAAGTGCTTTTCTGCATCGAGCCAAAATCAGTCCAGGAAGAATTAAAGTTTTCGCTTTTGCTGCACAGTGCATATATTGGTCAACAGTACTTCAATAACATTAAGGTTGAATGAATACCCAAATGCTCAGACTTCCATGAAATTCAGGAATAGCTGGAATCCTGTAGAAATAAAAGGGTTAAAATGTGAGCTTATAACGGGCAGGGAAATTAACACAGTAGCAACAGTGAGCAGATAGTGAGGAGAACTGAGGGTTTTTGTTTTTTTTCAATAGGACTGCAAAATACTGAATCACACAAGTCACGTGACAAGAGTCTAAATCCAGCCACTGAGGAGCTGTAATAGCCACATGAGACATCTCATAAGATTCAACCATATCCTTCCCTTCTATCTCCCTGTTTCAATGGATGTGCTACCAAATACTCAGATCTGAATGTGTTCTGATTACTATTCAGAAATGTTCAGCTTCTGGTAGGGACAGTAATAAAGAAATTGTATTCTGGAGGCATATCCCCAGTTTTGCCCCCAGTGCAGTGTGTGAAGAACCGTCTCAGAGACGGAGCTCATGACACGTTCTGGAACTCATTTACCTCCCCTGGCCCAGCATGGGCAGGCTGACTAGAACTCCCTGGTTTTCTCTGTCAGTAATAGTACAAAGTGCTGAATCAATCCAGGACTTGAATGTTTTTGGATGAAATTTACTTACGATTTCAGTGGCTGACTGGTACTGAGAATTATAGCCTTTCCCCCTAAATATCTCTAGAGGTCAAAACTGGAAATTATATGCTTTTGGAAAAACAGAATAATCTGAAGTTTACACTCTAGTAAATTATTGTTAAATATTTTCACATCTGTTTATGATGTGTTTATTACCTGCCATAGCTTATATTTAATGAGACTGTAAGATTCTGTGCACAAGTTAGTCACAGTGTTCCAATATTAAATATTTTCATTGTCTTAGAGCACTCAAATGAGTTTAAATTATACATGTTACTGGATTTTAATAGCAATATCTCTTTGCATAAAATAGTAAATAATCTTTTAACACCACTATCTGAAAATATTGTAATATACAGTCTTGCTAAAATCTGTAAAGTAATTTGTTTTTTCAAATAAAAGGTTAATGAGTCATGGACTGCAGTAAAGTCTCTTCATTAGTATGTGGCTATTTGCAGAAGGACTCTCGTGTCTGCTTAACTGCTGAAAATAACATAATTAATATTCATATTGAGTTTCCCATAAGCCTACCAGAGCAAAGGATTCTGGCAAACTCTCTTGACATCCATGTATGTAGCAAACAAAGAGTTAAAGCAGGCAGTCTTTCTGGCAAGTCAGATTGAACAGAAAGCACAAGCCTTTCCTTTTTGCCTTTTTCTTCTTAATTAATCATACACTGCTTCACAATTTAAATATGGAAATAGAAAGCCATCCGCAATTATTAATGAGCCTCCAGGCTGTCCTGTGGCGTCTCAAGACAAGCTGTGTCAGCCTGCAGAAAGCAGCATGGCATCTCCTTTCTGATGTGTGTGAAATTTATGTGCACAAAGGCTCCTCCTTATCTGTGCGTGAACTAAATAAATAAATAAAGGCTTTTGTTTGCCAGGCTACTTGCACATGACTGTTTTGACTAAACCACTCCATGTTACTTGTAGTTTACAGTGCTTAGAGACAAGAAGAAGAAGAAGAAAAATCCCTAAACCCAGCTACCTGATTATGCTGCAATTAATGAGAATCTGTACATCATTCTGATTGTTGCTGATATTTTTGGAGACTTTCTTTTAAAAAATAAAACCAAAAACCTTTGCCCTTGACTGACACCAGCCTGGCAACGGTAGGATTGGCATACCGCCAATTTCTCACCCGATAAGACAGGGCAGGAGGGTAGAGAAAAGCCCTGACAATATGGCCGTTGTTTAGTCTACGCTCTTAAGATCTTAATAGGAAGGAGCAATCCTCCAGTGTCGCGAAGTGTTTGCCAGTATGCATCTGCTGCAGTAGGAAAATTAAGGTGATGGCTTTTAGGATTAAAATTGCAGTATCCCCTCTTTCTGTTTTTATTTTGCTATGTGATCTACCCATTTAATACAGTGGGACTATATAAAAATAATAATAGCTAAGTAGTTATATACATATATTTTCAAGACCCTTTTATTCTAGAGGAGATTTGGGGAGCAGGGAGGAGGTAGGAAGGAAGAAAGGATCGATAGGTGATGGGAAAAGGATAATAAACAGCCAGGTGCAGTACAGTATGTTCAGTCGGTGTTGTTTAGATTTTTTTAAGGCTTCCTATTGAGGTTAAATTAAAAAAAGAGAAAAAGATGCAAGCAAAAGTCAGATTTCTTATTTCAGCTACAGGTTTTGAAAGATGTATGTACTGTTCCAAAACCAGACTGTTTCTGTAGTGTGGATAAGAACAAATCATTCTGTATATTAGGAGAGCAGAACATTTAAAGATATGCCTGACAATTTTTTTCCTCCAGAATAATCTGCAGTTTCATTGTGTGAAGGTAAAATCCTTATAGCACAGCTACAAGTTTGCCATGTTAGATAAAAGCATGACTTTGTCTTGTTGTAGTTTCAAAGTGAAACAAACTGGAGCAGAGGCAATGATTTAATCTACAGTGAGGGAAAAAACGGCAGGAAGATTGGAATATGATAAACAACACTGAAAAATGGCAGGAGAATAATGTTTACTTTTGAATATAAGGCTGACTGCCAGGTTGGCGCTGGTTTTTAGGTTAGCAGAGGTTGGAGGAAGGGCCAGAGTGAGGCGTGGCTAAATGCTGTCAAGGAAAAAAATGGTCTGCAAATTGCTGTTCTCATCTTCCCCTTCCCCCCCACCCCCCCGCCCTTGAAAAAAAGGCAGTACTTCCTCTTAAGACTATTAAAAATTATGCAGAATTTTAACCCTCTTGCGTACTGGATGTTCTTTTCTGATGTTGAGAATTCTGATTTTGCAAGGGGATAAATGAAATGTTTCAAATGATAAAACTATTTTGAAGTTATTTTAAAATGTAATAAAAACAATAGCTTTACATTTCATAAGAAATTATTTCGTTTACTTTTGATGTAGTTTGCACGTGGGATAAAGTTTAACAAAGTCATTTGAAAAATGTATCTATTGTTCTGCAAGCAGCTATCCAGCTCTTACAGCCCTGCCACAAAAATCAATGGGATTTTCCTGATTGAAAGAGAGGATGAAGGATAGTTCTAATAAAGCAGAACATGATTCAGGCAAGATACAGTAATGAAGGCTGATAATCATTTTCTTACTTTAATCAGAACATTTTTAAGAATTCGTATCTGACTTTAAGTGTACAATACATCCAGGACATATCACAAGCAGACAACGTGGCAAAGTCATTTCATACACTCGAGCTAGCTGTTTATAGTAGTTAACAACTTCTATAGTGTCAATAATAAAGGGCACAGCCTAAGAAACCCTTTCATTAACACATCATTATTCGCTGCATTTATATCCTCTAGTTTATGAAGAAAAATATATTTCTAAATAGAGCTGAAATGTGGTATTCTTACATCCCACAAATTCTGTTAACTGTTTATGTTCTGCTAAGTGTGAATAAAGGATAAAATATCAGTAAATCCAATAAGATTTGTAAATCTACATTTAGAGGAAAATTTAAGAAAATCAGAGGCAAGGTTAAAGCTTCATAGTAATTATTATTGTTCTACTAAATATTTAATAACACTTAATGGGTTCTTATACTTAAAATTAGAAAGAAGCTAAGACTGTTATTACTCTTTGGAGACATAGTTACTTTGGAAACCCTTTAATTGTTTTCATGTTTTATTTAAAGAGCTGTAAATACTGTGTTTTTGATATATTAATTGGTGATTTGTTTTTTGTTTTATTTTGTTACTGAGAACTCTCTATTTTTTTACATGAGGAATCTACAATTTATAAATAAATATTAAGAAATATGTTTTCTACATAGAACTTATTTAGGGACCTAATCTGGCACTCTTCTTTCTTTTGTAAAACTTCCATTGATTTCAAGCCTTGCAGGATCTTATAGGTGTTTCATTCAGTAGCTAAGGTTTCTTATGGCCCCAACTCATGCTTTAAAAATATTTTCTCATCTGTTATCCATCACAGATTGGGAAAAATGCTCTTACTGGTCATGCAGGATTTTGCATATGTGTTAGACTGATAAAAAGTTGTCTATTGGACCGCTGTTGTTTAGGGAAAATAGCCCTTTTCCCCCTTGATTTTAGGTGCCATGTAGAATTGTACAATAAGTTTGCTTCAGAAAGTGCCAAGAGAAGCATAATGAGGCAGTTAGTCACAGTTTGAATGTGGTGGTAGGGGAAACCAGTGCAGGAACTGGGGGTTTGATTTTCAAGGGACAGTCCTTGCAACCCACGTTTGCCTAGACCCTTCACTGATATCCAGGCAATACTTAGACACTAAGTTCTGGGTTCACTTTTTGTCAGGGGAACATTTTTGTCTGCTGAACATTTTTTTTTTCCTTACAAGATCTCCGGTCCTCCTGTTTTTTCATTAACCCTTGGATTTCTTCGTCAGTTTCTTGCAGACCATCTCTGTATATTGGAATGCAAACAGTATGTAGCAAAAGTCCCATTCTGACAGGGAATTTGGGGAGTAGGGAGGCAGGTAAGGGGTGAATGTTATAGTCACTGGTAAGGCAAAATATAGTCATTCCTTCCCCCTAATGTGTACAGTGTTTATGTGTATCTGTAGTTTATATCTAGTCTATATATAGAACTTATTTAAATTCTGTAAGAAGTAGAAGAGGGGATCAAAGCAGAGCACTTCAGTATGCTGAGACCCATATGCTATTTTAGAGTTTTAAAGGAGAATAACTTGTACATTAAGGAAAAATATATATGTAAAAGGTACAATATATGTAATGTTCTGTAATGCAATTGTAAACTTTTAGTGAGTAACGTTTTAGGATTTAAAAAAATAAATAAATCCATGCACTCCACTATAAATACAGAAAAGTGGGTATAAAATAATTATAGTAGTTTCTGTGAGGTTTAGAAATATATTGGAGTAGCTAAATAATATGCAATAAGATTTTAGCAATCTTTAAATTTGGCATGTTTGTGCATATAATTATATTTAGTATATATCTGTAGACCATCTCTTCATAATATATATCATGATATATTCTTAACGTTTCTGTTATATTGTTGAAGTGTATGCTCAGTTTTCAACAATTAAACTAAAACTGTAGGAAGCTGTGTATTTTATATGTTTACATGGTTTGTTTTAAATCCAAAGAAAGAAAAATCAGGTTTTTGAATATATTAATGTTCACTGAGGTAACGATAGTTGAATATTAAAATCATTATTTGTCCATTAAGTCACAGGAACTAAGATGTGTTAATTAACTGTAAGAATTGTAGATTTAGTTTGTTGTTGAATATTTGGCGTCGATCTTCAAGATATCTGGTTTGCCTGAGAAATGTAATTATATTTATTTAATATTGATTAATAGAATTAAATGTAACATTACATACAGTGTAATTTAAAGAAAAATTATAGAGTGCACAGTATTTTATTTGTACTATTTTAAAAAAATATTAACTATAATTACAATAACATAAAATACAATTTGAAAAATAAAAATTATGCAATACATTGTAACTTGTACCAGTGGCATTGTATGAGATGTTAGGTAAGGCAAGATTTGGCCCAATAACTTTGCTTTTATCAAGTATGAATGAAACAAATTCTGCTCTTATTTACATCCTACAACCCCATTGACTAAAGGAATGAGAATTATCATGTGCGCTTATTAGTTTTCTGTATTTGATGTCTGGGCTTCTCAGATGTTCTCCTGAAATGTTTCTGGATTTATGAATTCCTTCATTATCTATGGAATAGTGATCATTTTAAAATTAAATTATAGAAAAGGAGAGCTGGCCTAATTCTACTCTCACCACAGTGCAACTCCTTTGTTTTCATGAAGTTACAAAATGTTTTTTTAATGTATTAATGTGCACTGGGGTAATGATAGTTGAATATTTTTTTTAACTCAGTATGGATTTACCTTTTGGTTAAATCAGTGACACAAAATCTACTGTGCATTATAAAATGTAAATTTTCTGGTCTGATTTTTTAAAAGGTGTTTATCTTTTGTCGGGAAAAATGGATGTTGCGGCTGTTGCTGCTCTGGCTATTTATTTAGATACCTAAACAGGAGGTGTCTGAGCTCTTGTGAAAATCTGACCCATGATCATTACAAAATGAAAACCAGCTGCAGTTTCTGCTATAGATGAAGCAAAAATACTTTTTACTAGAAACAAAGCAATATGTCAAAATTCCTAATATAGCTTGGTGTAAATTTCTTAAAGATTGTCAATTGTTCTCGCTTGAGAGTGGCAGCTTCATTTACATTTGTTTTGCCTCTGATTTCTCAACTGTTTCACTAATTACAGAAAAAAAATCAAAATGAGAACACTGCCAAGTTTTTTACATTGATAAGGAAGTGGTTATTTATTCTAATTATCAAGTAGGGGACCAATCCTGCAAACAATGGCACACGTTACTATCTTTACACACATGCTTATTCCCATTTATTCCAGTGCAGAACTGTTGCAGGATCCGATCCCTATATTAGCAAGTAACAAAACAAAACAAAAAAACAAAAAACCACACACGCACATACACACACAAAACCGACACCAGTCCCACAAACAACCAAAACCTCCAATTACAATCAAAACCTTTAGTTCAGTATCTTCCTGAAATCAATTGCAGGAATATAAAAGTTGAGGGATTGGACTAAAAGAGAATTACATTTAAAAAGAAATATATATTTTTAAAAAACGGATTTTTTTTGTCTCCATAATGGTTATTTTAAATGTGTTAAGATAGAAGATACATTTTAAAGCTATCTGTCTGCAGTAGCATGAATTTTACCCCCTCACTATCTTCTTCAGTAATACAAATGCTCAGGTAAAGTTCTGATCCTGCAAACGTGTACATGAGAAGCTTTACTCCTATAAGTAAGCAAACTAATGCTGATGAGACTCCTTCATTTGTATAACTACTGACGTGTGTGTGTGTATTCCACCCCCACCCCATCTTCCTTCTTATGTTTGAACACATCATCTCTTAGCTCTGTGTCTTTTTGTTCTTAGGGGAGTGCAACTGTGTATGAGTTGTGGTCAGGTATTATCACAGCTTGGGTGAATTGTTAGACATAAAACTGAAAGACAAATGCTGCAAGTCATCCTGGATGTGGGAATATCCCAGTATGTCACACACACACTTGGAATCTCTTATTGTTATAAAATGTCCCAGTGCAAATATTGTTGGGGGAAAGTTAGCGATAATAATAATAAATTAATGTATTGTTCAATCAGAAACCGTGTCACCATCGTTTACATTCATTCTAATTATTTTCCTGTTTTATTTAAATGCAAAATAAATTAAGAAAACATTAGTTTTTGTTAAATTCAAGTATAGAATCAATAGCGTATTGTCTGAAGCATCATCTTACAGGGATGTGTACACTTAAATTACAGAAGAGAAATGCAGTGACTTAAAGTATCTCTTCCCTTTTTCTTTAATTACCATTGGCCATATAAAACATTAGAACACAGGAATTACTGCACTGGATTGGGTCAGTGGTCCATTTAGTCCCATATCCTATCTCTGACAATGCTACTAACAAACAATTCAGAAGACGGTGCAAGAAACCCCATTGTGGACAGCTTTAGAATAACTTGTCCAGATGGGAAATTTCTTCCTACAGCGTTAGTCAGTGGTTGTATTATGCCTTGATGCATATGGGTTTATATCCCTTCTAAAAATAATTATCCTATCTAACTGATCTGTGGATATTCTCATGATCCATATAAAGGCCTACTCCTTTTTGAATCCTACTGAACTCCTTGATGATATATTGTGGCAATGAGTTCCACAGGTTAATTATGTGCTTTTTTTAAACAAAATTCACTGTATACGTTTTTAGCTTATTGCCTTAATTTAATTTAATTGAATGTCCCAATGTTCCTGGAGAAAAATATATGAACACTCTATTCACCTTCTCTATCCCAGTGCAGTAATTTGTATATCTCTGTCATGTCTCCTTTTATCCATCTCTTTTTCAAACTAAATAGTTTCATTCTGCTCTCTCCTTATATGGATATCTTTTGATTCCTCTAAATCATTTTTGTTGCCTGTCTCTGCTCTCTTGTTACCTTTTTTTTTGAGATAGTTGACAAGAACTAAAAACAATTTACCATTGATTAATATATAATGTAATTCAAACATTATCAGTTTTACTTGCTGCTCTGTTCCTTATGCAGCCGAATGATCTGAGTTTGAACCACTGCTGCACAATGAATGAGATTTTTGCTGAGCTGCCCAGGTCTCTTTCTTCAGTGGTTATGCTTAGTTGAGATCCCAGCAATATGAGTTACCTTGCATTTGCCAACACTGAAATTCATTATGCCAAAGTGTTGCATGTTCAGCTAGCTTTGTCAGATCCCTCTGAAGTTCCTCACAGTCCTGAGTAACCTAAATCTGAGTCATCTGAAAATGCTGCTACTTCATTCACCCACTTTTGCAGACCACTATGTAATATTTTAAACATTGATCTGTGTACAGATTCCTTGGGCATACACTGTTAAACTTCCACTCTACTGAAAACTGGCTTTTTATTCCTACTGTTATGATCTCTTAGCCGATTTCTAATTCATGAAAGTACTCCCAACTCTTAATCATGACTATTCTGTTTCCTTTGCAGCCCGTGACGAAGCGTGTTTTTGAAAGTCCATAAATGATACCATATTCTTTGGTTGACCTAGTAAAAGAAAGCTAGTAGATAAGAGAGGCCCTTTTTTCCTTCTTGTAACCCAGGCTGCTTTCCCCTGATTATATAATCTTCATTTCTATATAAAAGTTATAATATTTTATAAAAATAACCTTTTTAGTCAGGTGACCTGGTACTAAAGTAAGGGTCACTGGCATGTAATTCTCAAGATCATCCCTAGTCTTTTTAAAGGATAAGTGCAACATTTGCTAGACTTTGGTATATTCACTGATATGAGAGACTTTATGTTAGAAATTCAGGTGGTTCATTCTTGAGTGTCTTCAGAATGTGCTCTTGTGTGTGTAGATAGATAGATAGATTAGATAGATAGATAGATATGCACCTTAACTTCTGACACACTCTCTCCCTTTATTACCTGAAAAATTAGGCTAATAGAGTTTAAGGCTAGTCTGACTTTCTGTATATCACAGGCCACCTTACCCAGTTACCCCTGTATTGAGCCCGGTAACTTGTGTTTGGTTAAAGCATAACTTCCAGAAAGGTATCCAGGTCTGGGGTAGGTGCCATCCCATTGTCTTCTGTGGTGGAGACTGACACAAAGAATTTAAGGCAACATTGAACCATTAGGTTCAGCCCAGAGTAAGAGGCAGTGTGGAAACTGCTCAATCCCGAGAATAGCCTGGGCAAGAATTGTGTCTCATACAGTCATATATTTTCCCTGGGTTTTCCTTCATCTGGGGAGGAGTATTTTATTTCTCTGTTTTTTGGAATACAGCTTAACTCCTGCTCCCTGCTGGCCAGTGTGAAGGTGGGGGAGGGACAGAAAGGTAAAGCTCCATCCACTCCCCTCACACTTGCCTGCCAGAAGGAGAGCTGCTGTTGGAGCCTGGCTAAGAAGTCGAGCTAATACGGTCATGGAGCGGAATGAGAGATGGTGTGCTTATTCTTCTGCGTGATCAAATAGCTCAAGGTCATAATCAATATTTTGTGCAATGCCTTTTATCCTCCTTATTCGCTCCCTTTATTTCCTGGTATTCCAGCAGACCTGCCAATTGTCTCACAGGCTTCCTGCTTCCCGTAGTCATCAGTAATTTTTTTTTGTCATTGGCTTTTTTAGTCTTCATAATCCCTCTTTATCTCATCATTTCCATCTGAAATTTTACCCACAAGAGTTTACGCTACTTTCTACCTGCTTCACATGGACTGCACTTTTTGGAGGAGAATACCTGTTTGCTTCAAATCATCTCTTGTACAATGCATTTTTACCATATGTGGGGGTTTTTCCCTGGCCATCTTGCTTCTCTTTTAAGGTATGAATACCTTGGATTTTTTAACTGTGTTAAGGTATGCCTAAATAACCTTCATAGTTATAAGCAGAATTCTTCGTTCAAGTTGAGGGAGTTCTGATTAATAATCAAAGCACAATATGGCTCTGTGATTCTGTGTCAGTTATTTTAAAATACATAATGCATATGTAACTTTCTGCTTTTCCCTAGCTGACTGATCTGCTCTAGATAGCAAGTTCTGCTCTTCCTACAAGCCTGTAGTCTATTAAGGCTCTCCACCTCCACTCTTTTCTTCCTGCCTCCCTCCAAAATAAAAGGCTCAATATTTTTATATTGGATTTGAAAAACTGAATCACTGGGAGCTGTGTGCCTCCGGATTCAGTTGTGCAAGAAGAAGGTGCCAGTTTTTTGCCCATCCATAGTGGGAAGTGTCTTGGAGGTTTCTCCTTTTACACTTGCCACTCTGGAGCCTGCTTAAAATCATCTGGAGGCTTAGTTCCCAATAGCACAAGTGAACTGAGGGTGCTCTTCCCATTAAGTTTTCCTGGTAGCAGTGAGTCTTACTGCTCTAACAGGAAGAGAGAGAAGAGACTACAGGTTGAGATGGAGGACCGTAAGGCAATGGATGTGGGTGAAGGAAGGAACAACTGTCATTTTCTAGAGCAATATTGGAGTACCATGAAATACATGGGCACCACCTGTGGAAAACATTGTGAAAGAGAAAAACTTATTTGTGAAGCCTCTTGAGGTACACTGCAAGGCATCTTCCTACCATCCTCCTACAACATTATTGTATGTGGGTAGCAGCCTCATGGAAGAAGCAGGGACAGGGCCTGCAATGTGAAGATTGGGGTTACAAAGGAAACTCTGGCCCCAACTTTGATGTATGGAGCAGATATCTGTGAATTTTGGGTCTCTCCTCACATCTAACAGTGTGGCTAGCTAGCTCCTTTACCGCCAGTAACTCACTCTCTCTTAAGATGGACACTTCAAAACCCCTTCATGGGCATCTTGCATAACGAATGCTAATTGTAGCCAAAATTTACCTCCGGGTTTTTGCTGTGGTGTTTTACTCACTGTTATAGGCTCTTTACCAGTGCAGGTCCCCTAACTGGCCTTGACTCCCATCAATTTCCATTGGAACTCCAACCGTGTAAAGATTACTCAAAAGAGCTTCTGTGCAATAGTGGAGAGGTAGGAGCATTTTTTGTAGGCACTGCTCCCCTCCAGGCAGTCTTCTCACCCTTTTTCCTCATACTTTGGCTCCTCTCCATGCTGAGTAATTGATGGGAGCACCTGGATCATGATGAATAATATCACTATAAAATGTATTGTACTACTGATATATTGCAAGACAGGATGGTCCTACGTTTCTTAATGTACAATGTTAAGATATCCACAGTACGCTGAATTATAAAAATTCAGTTCTGTACGGGGCCCAACTCTGCCGGCCTTATTCACCCTGTGTAGCACCTTACCACACAAGTAATCCATGATTACTTGTAAAGCAAGGAACTGTATAACATGAAGGGAGAAATTAGCCCACTGAAATTTAACTACAGAGTAGTAAATAATAATAATAGCACTTTTCACCTATAGATCGCAAAGTAAAAGCTCTATAAAGGAGGTATCGTTACCCCCATTTTACAGATTGAGGAACTGAGGCACAAAGGAGGGATATGACTTGCCCAAAGTCACCCAGCAAGTCAGTGGTAGAGCCAGGAATGAAGCCCATATTTCCTGAGCTCTCAATCCTGTGCTCTTTCCACTAGGCCACACTGCCTCCCATAAACAGTAAATACAATAGAGTCAGTCATTGGCTCCATGGTTTGGTAAGACAGTATTATCAATAATAGCATTTACACATAATGTTATAAATAAATATTAACATTTTGTAAAATTTAAAACAAAAAATTATAGTACCGGTAATTAATTTAGCCTGCTTAAGCCAAACTAGCAAGATGAGTAATTTGTAATATAAATTGTATTTGTCCTTTACAAATGGAATATTTTATATTAAATGTCTAGGTATTAAAATGATGGGCACTTTAAAAAGACATAAGATGTATAAATTCATATGATACCAAACCAAAGAGTTTTCAGTTACTTTTTAATAATTATTTTCTATGATATGTGCACAAATTTACAAATCAACTCAGAACCTATCAAAAGATAATGGAGGAATATTATATTTTTATTTAAAATACTTTAGCTCTTTTAAAAATAAAAAATTGGATCGGCTAACAGCGCAGAAATGCACATATTTAAAAGGAGATTCTTTTTTAGATTTTTTTAAAATGTTATTTGTTGCTTTTAAAATGATATTTCATTGAATCTTAAGTGAATAAGGTATTCCTTTATTTTTTTTAAAAAAAGTCAAATGATTTGGTGATTAAAGAGAGTTGCCACTTGCCTGAGCTACATCCCTAGGGCTATGACCTTTTTAATCCTCTTTAGTTAATGTATTGGTGATCTTTACTTAGGCAAAGTAAATAGTGCTGTTCTGAACAAAGAGGAGGTCATGCTTCCTGCATTACACTCTGACCCAGGGGTCATGGCCTTTGTTCACTTCTCAATAGGAATTGCTCTCAAAGGGCCACCACAAAATGGAGAACTAATTTAGGCACGTGCTGGCAGAGAATGGCAGAGTATCATGTTTACTTCATGGAAAACTCTTGAATATTTGTACTTATATCGAACAATAAAATACAAATTTTAAAAATTGATTAACCTTTCATTTACCAATGTGTATGTAATTGTTCCTTTTTCACTATGATTAGCTTTGTCGTGGCAAAAATACATTGTTCAATTAATTCCAGTATAACATCTGCAAGTCCTTTATTTCTCTGCTTTGAAAATCTTACCTCAGTTCACATTTTTAAGTGGCAGTAAAGAATTTGCAAGTATTTTAACATTATTTTCTTAATTTGCTAGTCTTAATTTTCTAATAAAGATTATTAGATAAGTGAAAGTTACTGAACTTGACTAAAAATTGAATCCTAAAATATGGTAACTGAGATACTAAATCTGGACATTTGGGGCAGAGACCTTATCTCAAAATATGCACTGTTTGTCAACTTGCAAAGAAATCTGACAGCGTACTCGGTCAGAAGATTTTATCACCTTATGCCCATGACATCCTCAACATGTACAGGATATGCCATGCAAAGGTAGTGTCTTTACTTTGTCAAAACACCCATTCAACAATAGTGAAGGATCATGTGAAATGGAGTCGATCATGATGTAAAATGTAAAGGCTGGGGTATAAGTAGACTAGATTCTTCTCTCATTTGCATTGGTTTTACACCAATATGACTCTGTTTGACTTCAAAAGGTTACTCTTGATTTCCCCCCAGTCTGAAAGTAGAACCTAATGAATCATTTTAGCTGCTTAATGTGACCAGTGATCATTGTGAAATTTATCTCAGCTACTTTATAGAACCATTACTTCCTTCAGAAAAAAAATATTTCATACATTTGAAAGATTTGCATTATGTTCTGTTACCCATGTCCATCCGTTTCTACTGTATGATATTCTCCATTCATCATTGAAATCTATGAAATAAAACAATTAGATCCCCAAATAATTACTCAACCTATGACCACATATATCTTGAATAAAAATATGGTTTTATACATTTTTCCTTCTTTCCAAAGATAAGCCATTAGTCTCTGATGACTTAACCAATTTGCTTAAAACACAGCAGAGTTAAAATTGAGCACAAAAGAATCAAACAGAAACTTACAATGTTACATTCATAAAAATAAATAAAACACAGTATATAAAACTTTATGACTTCTCCTCCTGTCTACAAGAATAGATTCAAGTGCAGGCTCAGGGCTAAAATATGTTAAAATAATTATTTACCCTCAAACTTTGATAGATCTAGTCGTACTGACTTTGATTCTCCACCCAGTTATACCACATTTTACACCAGTGTAACTCCCTTAAAAACGATGGAGTACGCTGGCTCTAATTGGTATAATGGAGCAGAGAATTGCGTCCATTATGTTGCTGTTGGCTGTCTACACTAGCCGAGCCTGACAGCACTAGCTACTTGTAAGTATTTCTACTGATTACAAATGGACCACTCCAGTAATAAGCCCTACACCTTGTACTAGGTTCTTGTATGTCTGTATCATTAGCATACTGTGGGCAAATCTTGCTTGCATTTGTTCATGCCGCCGTGTGGGAGGGGAGGGGAGGGCCTGGACCATAGTGGATAGTGTGTGTTTAGGGAGGGAAGGCCTGGACCATATTGGATCTCGTGCAATACTGCAGCAGGAGTAGGGAGGATGATATGGAGAACCTGTGCAGAAGTTAGAGACCGCAATGTACTGTAGAGCACAATTATGCTGGGACTTCCAAAAAGCAATTGAATAGGTGAGGGGCTTTGGGCAGGGGTTGAGAGAGAGGTTGGAGCAGTGTTAGTGGATTTTCAACATCGATTTGACAATTGTGCAGGACTCTTCTCCTTGAGGAGGGGGAGTGTACCCATTACAGGGGCCAGTTTCTTTCTGATGCTGCAGACCGCACCAGCACACTCCATATGACTGGGCTGTATGCTATAGTAAGGATTTGCTTTTTGAACAAAGGAAAATATAACCTGGAAAATCGAATGCTTCTACAAGTTTGCAAATAAGCTATCATTTATTATTGACTGCTCTTTTGAGTTCTTTCCTTTTAAAATTTTCTTTTCTTGAATTCTATCAATCTCAAATAAAAAACTAAGTTTCTCCTTTTTCCAAAGTAAAGAACATATTTTGGGAATTGTATGTATTCAAATAGAGACTGTCAACTACTTTTAGGTCCAAAATTTGGATTGAGTAATAACACAAAAGAAAATGAGATGATTGAAACAAAACCCATTGTAAATAGAATGTTTATGATTTTGTATTTGATTTTAATGAAAACAGTTCTGCTTTGGAACCAAGCAAGCACAGCCTGCTGCTAGCACATAAGAACCGGCAAGTAAAACTGGCTATATACAACACTGAAATGGGCAAATATCTTTTCTTTGTCCAAGTGAACAGAAATGAACAATAAAATATTTTTAAATCATGAAATATAAATTAGATTTTAAAAATCTTTCCGTTTAATAACTGAGGCTTTCATATAAACCAGAATTTTTTAAAATGTGGGTTATGTCCATTTTAAATCTTGCATAATAGAAGGAACACTGTCAGGTCAGAAATCATATATGTTTAAATTCCTTCCCTGTGTTAACAAGTTATATTTAAAATAATGAATATTGAAAATACAAAGAGTTACCTTTGCATACAGGCAGTAATAGTTTGCCTTTTTGCTGTATATTTAGCTTGGAGAGTGAAAATAGATGAGTGAGTTTCACTGTGCCTTATTGTTCATTTAGTGATTTTTCACCTTTTAGTTCTAATGCACTAGGACAGTGGTGCAATGTTTGGGTTGCAGACACAATAGGGCAGTGGTTCTCAACCCGTGGCCCAATCAGCACACACAGCTGCAGCCCATGTGACATCCTCAGGGTCATACAGGTAGTACTGGATGTGGCCCACAATGATAAATAGGTTGAGAACCACTGCTATAGGGGAATGTTTATTCTGAACAAGAAGACTTCTAGAAAAATGAAGGAAACATTTCTGTCAATCTTAGGTTTTGTAAATGCTCCTTTCTCTTTAAAAACAAAATGGGGATCCTCAATTGATCTGACCATGTCACTTTAACATTAGGGACTTACTTTCTGTTAGTAAACAAGTTTTATTTTATTAAGAGCTGTCTTGCAAATACCTTCAATTTTCCCAATAAATAATCTATCCAGTATAATATATTTAGTAGTAAGGGGATTTTAGTATATACTGAAAGATGCCACCTCTTAAATCATCACACTGAGTGGGGGCATTTTGAAGGTTTTCTTACTGAGATGCCTTCTGAACTATTAACAAGCTGTCCTAGTGGTTGATTCAAAGGTGGTTTTCACTCTTTTTAAAAAGAACATTATCTCTGGCAGGGTGCAGGAAAGTGACAGACACTCCCTTACAAGTGTTAAGTTGATGCTATAGTATTAGCATCACTGGCAATGATTTAATCATCGCATACACATTGTAGATTTCAATAGCAAGGCTGGGTTTCCTTCAAGATAGCTGATGTTTAATTGCCACTACAGAGATACATACATACATAGCACTTTGACAGCATTAGGGTATCAGAATTGTTTCCGAATGTGATCTAGACAGTGAAACTTATACAAGAGCCAGTCTCATTAAGCAACCTCATCGGATGAGACTCCCTTCTCAAAACAATCCCCAAATGTATTAAGTTCACTCTTGTTTTACCTTTATTTTGACGGCCAGCTCTATTATGCAACTGACTTTTGTTGGTCCCTTGAGTAGTTACTCTCACTGTAGTTGATGTGGAGAAAAAGGAGGGGGGAAAATGCTGTTAGAATTGGGGTTTGGTGAGGTTTTGGGTTTAATACAAAAACTGCTGAGTCTATTCTTCATTTTATTTTGTTAGGGAGGTGAGGGATTTCCTTAATGCTAAATTGCCTGGAATACATTTAGGCCTGTTATAATTGGGCACAATTCAGTTGAAATTAATGGAAATGTGTGCACTTTCCCCAGGGTGGAATTTGTTCCTTTGGCCTTTTTTCCTTTGAATTATTTGAATTAAAATGCTACATGTGTACATATAGCTGCATGTTGTATGTTTACATGTTTATATTTATTTTTCTATTAATAATAGAAGTGTATAGGAAATAGCACAGTTCAAATGTGCTATTTATGTTTGTGCCATTACATCTCTGAAAATAAAATAGTATTCTGTACAAGTGCTGTCATTTCTGTTTTTTCTGCAGTAGGAGAATTACATCCTTGTATTTTCCGCAGCAGAGATTCACCCTATACAGATCTGCTTTGTAGAGAAAAATAGTATACGCTACTCAAATGGCATTCTGTGCCAGGATAACAAAAAGACAATGTTACTACCAGGGTCTATATATTCAAAGGCTAGTGTAGCATATAGTGATTTAAACACAGAATAATCTTTTTTGATAGATTAAGTTTTTTGGGACTGACCTAAATTCTCATCCACTTATTGGCTATGCTCAGAATGAGTACAGAGAGGGTCAAACTGGCATGGGTTTGGTTAATTTTTCTATAAAAATCTTTCCATGTGTAAATAACACACATGCACGCACATCTTTCTATGTGTCAGTGTCTGTATAAGTACAAAACACTCAATAAAATTTATCTTCTGAGGATCCACATGGTTAATCTCAGTGTCGATATTCTGGTCTCCTTACACATGTAGAAAACTCAGCAGTGTTGCCAGTGGAAGTTCCATGCACAAAAGGAGAACAGAACATTGTTGTTGAGCTTTGTTGTGTGGAACAACAAAATTTTGTTCTGGATGTGTAGGTGTGCACTGTGCAGTACCCCATTAGACAAAAATGTCTGATTTTATGCCAATTGCCTTAATTGTTTCAATGCTGCTGAATGTATCAGATCTCAAGTGCCATTAATGTAGATAATAGCTAAGTATACATATACTATGGATCTAGTAATGAATGGGTTAAATTAGTGTAAAGGGTTAAAAGATTACTGATGTGCTATAATCTGTTACTTTGTGATGACTTTGGTTATTAGCTTTTGGGAATAGTATATGCACTAATTCAGGTGCCATGTTTAAAAACTATTACACTCTTTATTTGAAATTGCCTGTGCTTATTATAGGTCAAAAACATTCTGAAAGTTTCATGGTAATATTCAGATTTTTTTACATTGTTTTTAGTATAGTAAGGAAAAAAGTGAGGTGGAATTAGGACTAAGAAAGGGAACATTTGTATTTGTATTTTGACAAAAAAATTAAATTATATTTGTAATTTTTGTCATATTAGCAAAATACTGTAAATTAGCAAAATTTATATTAAACAGGATTGTATACACAGGACATGATACTACAGGCCTTACACTAGGAAATACCTCAAAAATTTGTAGACATATACAACTGTGTGTTAGTGTAAATATTCTATTGGTTAAATGCTGCATGTGTGTAAATATATGTATACATACACCTGCAGGATATACAGTAGATGTGTGTAAATACACACACACATTTTAGAAATAAAATATCAGCATGGTGTTTTGTTAAAGCAGTTTATGGTAAATTTCTTTCCGTTCCTATCACAGAATTGATAATGGTGTTAAAAGACAATTTTGATACTAGTATTAGCATAAAAAGCTCTCTAAAAAGCAGATGTGTTTATAAATAAGTCAGAGGGAAGTCTATTTTTCTACCAAAAGTACTCACAGCCTTGTTGCCAAGACACAAAAGGTGTTTCTGTAACTATGCAACATTACTTTATTATGTTATATCATTTTCACTAGCTAATTTATAGTACAGTTGTCTTGAAACTTGTTTGGTGGACGAATAAAATGATGGGATACCATTGCTATAGCTAAAATAAATATGTTAAAATAAAAATGTTGAAAGGTGCAATTTTGAATTTATCTTTTATTCATTTAAAATCTGTCTCATTGCAATTTAAGAGATGTATTTATGCCTAGCAGAAAATGGTTAATTTTTAAAATTGATGTTTTGCATGCTATTTGTCACTAATGTCCACTGAGGGCTTTCAGTATGCTGAAAAGGAATTATTTTGAAATAACGGTTGACTGAATAAATCTGGTAACAGGTTTCATGGCATTTTTTAATTGATGATGCCAATTAATAAATTTTATCAATTTATGTAGCATAGCAAAAGTTTGTGGCAAATTTTTCTTACACCAGGTGTTCTGTTAACTTTGTTTGGATTTTATGCTGCAGTTACATTTATTAAAATATCATATACATTTAAAATTATATTCATGCTGATTAATTTTCAATAAAACTAAAATAAGAATTATTAGGAAATAAAATTATTTGCAATTCAGTTAAGATTTGCTGCAATATCACAGAACAATGGGAATTCTGTCTTCTGTTGGTATTGTAGCACATTTAAAAAAAATATATTCATATGCAACATTGATTTGTGTTATTGACGCTTGTTTCTGTAGGACCTTACATGTTGCAGATCCAAAATATAATAGGCTGAGTTGAAGCCTTTTGACTAAATCTCTCCGTTACACTGATGTGAATCGATCATTAGAATCAATATCAACAGAGCTCCTCTGAATTTATACCAGTGTAACTCAGATCAGAATTTGATCTACTATTCACATTTCCTTTCTTTTTTGGGGTAATTTTTTTCCAATTCTTAGTGCTCTCTATATGTTTTCTACCATATCTGCTAAATATGAAATATGTGTGTACATTTGTTAGAAATTGTACAATTTTTTCTGTGTGGGTACACCTTTATATATTAAAAAAATCTGATCATGTATGTGTATGTTATCTTATTTATTGAACCTCATCTCATACAGCATGAAGTCCATAAACTTTAATTGATATATCCCTTACTAAGTGTAAGGGTATGATGATGGCTGAAATTGCTGACATTCGATACCATTGGTACGTATAATATGACTAAGGAGAAAAATAATTCCCCCTCTGATAATCATAGAATCATAGACTCATAAGGATATCGGGGTTGGAAGGGACCTCAGGAGGTCATCTAGTCTAACCCCCTGCTCCAAGCAGGACCAATCCCCAACTAAATCATCCCAATATCTTCTATAATATAATAGAAGACAGATTATAAAAATGATTGAATGAATATGGTGATCAACACCTAGCTTTCATAATTGCTGTCTGTGTTGAAAACTAAGCACAGCCTTTTAAAATTTAAAAAGATTCGTGGTTATTTTAAAGTATTTTTTAAGTAGGTAAAAATAATATGTATAATGGGATTATTTTTTCTCTTGGGATGAGATTTTACTGCTTTGACAATATTGTGTCAACATAGTACTTCTTAGGAGATTCTCTTTTGTGAAAAAAGATTTAATTCCACCACTACTGAATATTTTTTTCTTTACAATTTCAGATTCGAGTTTCAACATTTTTATACACCAAAGCTAGCTAGATAAAGTTAAAATGTGTCCTGTGTATCATTTACTAAAGTATAAATTGGCTAAAGAGAAATATATGTTTAACTGAGCTTGGAAAACTAAAGTTAAACATATAATATATAAACAATATTAATAATCAATTTGCAACTGGATAACATGTTAAATCATATGTTTATAGAATCTTGCATAAATATACATATCTGTAAATAAACGAAGAATTGTCATTGTTTAATGTATGTTTTATTGTAATGCACATCCACTTGTTACTGAAGTTTTCTTATTTAAAGCCATTTATAGTAATTGGTACTGTATCTTATCGTCTCATTTATCATTATAATTACCTTTGTTGAAAATTTTACTCCTCTCCTTATAATTTAAAGATGCGAACTCTAGTATATTGCAACCTTATTCTCAGAGAGTTTACTATCTTGTTTGAAAATGTATGCTAGTTTACAGTATAAAACTATTTTAATCCTGTTTTTGTGGATTTCATTAAAAATTGAAGCATATATATTTGCTAACCTATTGCAGCTTGTCATGCATTGTTTAACAGTGAGCTTTTCCTTCTTCAGAATTTTTTTCTGTAGGCTAGCTAAAACTCCGTGACATTTTAAGTAGAACTCCTATTTAAATTAGTGGAGAGTTCTATTTAAAAACCAATAACTTATTGTGGCCCTATGTTCACCAGTGATATCAGGGTAAAATATTGCCATAGGCATTAGAATAGAACAGAAGATATACAGCATAAAAGCTAGGTAATGTCAGTCACCAGTGAAGGTGTAAAAGTATTATTGTACAGTATAATAGAGATCTTCTAAAATTTCTAGGATATTAAACTTTGTGCATAAAATATGACATTCAGTAACTATCAAGATGTATTTTACAGGTGGCCTTTGCACAATTTATTTCATCTCCTTTAATTGTGTGTTGATTACATTGGGGCTACTCATTGAGTAAGGTAGGGTGGCAGAATTTGGTCCCTTGATGTTTATTTTAAAAAATGTAACTTGTCTGCTCTATTTCGTATATTTAAAAATCATAACAAAAAAACATCTTTGTAAAACAAACAATTCCCCTTCAACAATCACTTGCTTTCAAAGGAGAAAATGTACATACTACAAGAGTCCCCTGCAAAATACATTTTAACAACTAGTCATGTCATATTTTATGCATGAAGTATGGTGTCCTGGAACTTGTAATGGATCTCTATTGTTCTGTATAATAATACATAGATGCCTTCACTGGTAATAGAAGTTGCTAATTCTTATACCGTAAATCCTAATATCTATGATAATTGTTATTGTTTAGCTAATTTGGGAATATAAACCTATTACAAATAAAATCTCAAAAATAAGGAAATAGATTTTCTTCTATAGATTGACTTTTAATATTTTTAAAATATTTATTGCTTTCAGTGGGACACCTTGTATTACTCAAATCGAAGTGAGCGTGGTGGAATGGACCTTCAGAAAACTTCAGAGCAGACATGTATGTTTTATATACATTATATAGAAATTAACGTATATTGTATTATGCTATATTGCTTTCTATTAAAAGATATGAAAGGCAATGACTTAGGCTATCAAACAATGACGATAATCCATACTGTAAAACTATATAGTCCAATCCCTGTATTAAAAATAAATTATAGCCCATCAAACCATGAATTAATAGATTCTAGTGTAAATGTGAAAAGCTGTATTGAATTTCAAAAATGTGCTGTGCAGTTACTGATCTAAATTTTAGTAAAATAAAATGTGTCATGTGCTGTAAGTGTTCCGATATTCCCTTGTCCTCTAAAAATAAAAAAATACACTACTTTATATAGTTGCTTAGTTTCAAGATTAGCCCTCCATCACAGATATACACTGCTATGAAATTAGCAGATGAAAACTTTGCAGCATGTTTATGACAACTAAACAGAAGCCAGTAAGCAACATTTAATCTTGTGTTTTGATTCTATGATTGTAGTGTGAGCATTCATCAATACTGTACATAGGACAAAATGTTGATACTGTCAGTTTTAAGCACACGGCTCTGTACGTTTAAAAATAGTTACAAAAGAACCAAAAATGTGGTGTTAGCACACTTTTTAAAACTGCTAATGCAATGCACTGTTTAATGCTTTCTTCCTGAAAAAAAATTGTTCTCCTGCCAGAGTTTCATTTGTGTTGATACCATTTTAATGCCAAGTTTTCTATAAAACATTCCTGTTAAAATACAGTGTAATGAAGAAAATGTTTATGTGAAATGCTTTATTATGTTTTGAAGGAAAATATCTTTGAAATGTATCCTTATTCAAGCCACCTTTAGACATTCAGAAACACTTATTTCAAAATTGTCTTTATTTGGTGTATAGGTATTTAGGGGTCTTTTGTCCCCATGACTAAATTGCCACTGTTCCATTGACATTAAAGGATGTTATACAAGACTAGGTCAGAATCGTATTAAATCAGGACTGTACAATATGTAAATACTGTACAGATTATAAAATCTACAGTAATTTTGATTTTGAATGTCACCTTGAGTCTCAAGTGGACAATTGGTAAGACTGCTTTGCTTTTTTAAGATTTATCTTTAACTTTTGGTAAGTATCTTTAAAAAGAAAAACCTTCTGTTATATAGGAAGCATTCTCAGTGTTGTCAGTTATGACAAAAATGAATATTTTTAGACATTATTAAAAAATGTGTTTCTAAGACATGCAATTAAACCTTTCTGCAGAGACTTACTGTAGAAAAATAATTTTTTTTGATTGGGTCAGCTTTCTCCAATTTATATACATATTCATTTTTAATTTTTTATATATATATCAGAGGTAATTAGGTGCTACCAATTATTAAAAATTCAATTATTGTGTACAAGAAAAGAAAAAAATGTACTGTTTCTTTAAATCTGAATTTAGTTTTGGTACCTCTACTACACTGAACCAAGGTTAATCTTTGTTTTAGATAAGCAGAGAGCCTACTGTGAATTAAAAATATAAGCATGCAACAGAAGGGATAAAAGGAGGAGGTCTGATATTGTGTTTCCTATAGACAGGTCTTATGATAAATGGGAAGAAAAGGTTATAAAAATATGTAATAATGTAAATATCAAAATATCACCTTCATGTTAACTATTTACATTTTTGAACTCATTCATAGATAATGGACTTTAAAATAATGTTTCCACTTCCTTTTCTTGAATCCTTGCTCCATTAAGAACATAGTACAGAATTAAACTTTGTTTGTTTGTCCTTATCTCTTCTAAACCTTATTTTTTCTGTTCAGTGATCTAAAATTTGGTTACTTTCACTCTTATTTTAGGGTTATGGTACCAGATGTAAGGGCTAAGACAATTCAAAAGGATGTTAAACTGTGCATTTGCAGCCATAATTGCATAATGTAGATTCATTTTAGTCCCCCCTGTCCTCCATCCCCCAAAAGTTCTCCCAGGTCAGATACAGAAAAAAGATGAGCTTAATTGTCCTCAGTTTCTTACTTTATCAAAAATTGGAAGATGGAGAAGAGGGAGATCTTTATTCTGACATAGAATGGACAGAATTAATAATAAGATGTTGAGAAACAAAAACTAACATGCATTTCGAGAATTAACATAAGTGAAAGCAAAGATCTTTGGATAATTTAGTCCAACCATTAAAAAAATCTAAAATCATATTTGTATTTGTGTCAACAGTACAAAAATTGTTGGATACACAGTGGAATATAATCTGCTTTCTTTTGTATAGGGTTTATAACTTTTGCCTGCGTATGCTGACAAATGCATGCCACAGTAAATGTCATGTTGTCTTCCACTGTTTAAGGTTAGCAATAGGAAATTGTACAAAAATAGTTCTAATGTCCAATAGGTTTAGAGTCCTACGTTCATTTTTCTTTCAGTTTTTAACTGTCAGGAAGCTGTCTGAATTGATGGCACATGTGTCTGCACATATGCACTCTGTATGCAATGGACATATCATTTATGAGCTACTACAGGCTTAGCTCATGATTCTTAAACATGATCTTACTTCATCAAAAAGAGGGACAGAAGAGGGTATTTGGATGTTTTGTCATCCTGTGTTGTGATAGTCACATAAAGATTTTGCATTGTGATGCCCCAAAAACAAATACTAAAAACATTTTGTGGTTTCATTCTGTTAAAAAAAATTGCTAAGGGTAGACCATAAAGCATATATTTGGCTTAATGAAAGAAATATTTACCCTGATTAGAATGTTAGTGGTTGAGTGAGCTCTTTCTCAAGATTTTGGGGTTGTGTGAGAAAGTTGGATATGAGCGAGTCGTTAAATATTTCAGTAGTCATTCAGGATGCAGCACAGCACAGCTCAGCTATGGTTCATTGTGTAGAAAACCACATGTACTGCCCTAGACTTTCTAGAGCTGGCTGATGCATTGCTTTAATAGATCAAATGTGATAAAAGTTATGCTTGAAAAAGGGAAGATGATTTTCAGTTTACTGCATTATATGTAGCAGAAAAATATGTACTGTCAAGTACAGTAGAGGCTGTGGTTTTAATTAGTGTAATACGGGTTCTTAGCAGTATGGCTTTTGCTAGTGAGCAGTCAGGCAGAGTGCATCCTAGGAGTTTGAATGGTAGTATCGGAAGCTATGCTGTTTTTAAACAGTGTTAAGTATAAAATATCTTGAACCATCTTTGTAAGTGACAGTAAGTCAGACCATTGAAATACTGGATGTTTGAGTCATTGAGTTTATGAAAAATGAAAATTGGACTGCCATTTGTAAAAGCTATGACTTGAAATACCTTTACTCCATTTTCCAGGATAGTGAGTTTTTCAGAGGCTGGAGAGAACTCTCTGGGGAGGGAAACCGATTGTTGCAAGGGAATAAAATGTTACATCTCAGCTTTCTTTTTTTCATGATATTTCTTTTCCTGCCACTACTTCCTAATCCATATTTTAAGGAACAAAACTTCTTTAAATATTTTTATCAGGAGTATTTCATAAGACCATTGAAATATATTGTATAGACTTCTAATTACATGAAACCTCATAGCTGGTTTAAAGTGCAGCCATGATAGAGATAATAGTATAAGCAGAACAAATATTAAATCAGAGGGATAACTATGGCTTTCCTTAACTAATCACCTGATCCCTTTTTTCTTATGGTAAAATTCTTTCAGGAGGAGGACACCCTCAGGTTGAATAGTGTAAGGTCTCTTTTTTTTTTCCATGGTAGGGCAAATCGAACATTTTGACAGCATTTTTGTAAGGAAAGCATATAAAACATTTTTTGAACATACCAATAACAGAATATATAGATATAGATACACACACACACACACACACACACATATTATTACAACAGGGAGAATTCATTGGTTGACTGAAATGGCGAGATGTGACGCAAAAGGACACTTGGACGGGTAAAAATGCTGATGGATGCCAAAGCAGGCGTACCAGGAAATGCTGTTGCTATGAGAGAAACACAGAGAGAGAGAGAGAGCGTGAGAGAGCAAGTTGTGGAGGCCTTATTTTTTACCTTTTGGTTACACCAGAGAACTGCAAACATCTCTATTTTTTAGCAGGGAGAGGGAGGTTTTGGGTGGGTATTTTCATTAGGATAAGTTGAGAGGTGGGAAGAGTGAAGAGGAGAGGTACAGATTAGCTTAGAGTATAAAAGCAGATGAAAAGTAGGGGGGAGGCTGAATATACTAAGCCAGCGATCTGAGTTATGATAGATATACAAATTAAATACAGCAGATGAAGCAGCTTAGTATGTTATCAGTGCTGATGTTAAGACTTACAATTTAAAATAAAAATTAAAATATATATATATATATATAATAACCCCACCTTTTAAGTTTATGAATTATCCAGCTGGTATATGGACGTCTCTTTTGTAACATTGCTAAGGGGACTGCAATAAATTCATCTTATGAATCCATTTGCAAAAAAGAGGTCAAAATAATTAGCAAGGATTTTTTTTGTCTTGCTTCTTCGGCAAGGAGAAAAAAAGTTTGTGCTATGAACTTAGCCTAGCAGCTACTGGAACTTGAGCCAAAAGGGGCAGGAAGTTGTTTTACAATAGAGTTACAGTGATCTGCCACAAATGGAAAAAGCCAAATGTTGGGTTCTGGGAAGAGGAAAAAATATTCTCCCTCTTCTCCCCCCCTTCCCCCATTTGCCCCCTCAATAAAAAGGAAAGTTCAACTGAAAGTTGTTTTTAATTGCTTTTTTAAGTAATGGAAAGATTATCTCACTTGCATATTCCACAGCAAGCATGAGGGAAAGAAGTATAAAAGGGACGTTTAAAAAAATGCACTTGGTAACTAGCAACGGGACTTTTGGCATGATTCCTCGAGTTTGCTTGAGGTTATGAAGGGGGGATGGGAAGAAGAAAAGCAATTCTACGTAGTACATTTTCTTAAGAGAGAGAGAGAGAGAGAGAGAGGAAAAACCTTATAATACTTATATTTTTTTAAAGGAAATGTGTGTTGATCCTCTAAAGCTGAATCCTCAGGCATTTGTAGCTTGTCTTTGCCGTCCGATGTGTTGTGTGTGTGTGTGTGTGTGTGTGTGTGTAAGCGCTCTCAATCAAACAGCAATCATGGCAGCTGTTTTTCTTCCAGCACAGCAGTTGAGCTGTCTCGCCCAAATGCTTATCAGCTTTTGACTCTGTGCCAAGATAGTTATAAGGGCCAAGCAGCCTCAGCTTGGCTGTGCAGCTGGTTTAGAAGTAAGGGCATGAGAAAACAAAATCAGTAAGTTTTTGTCACATACAGTATTTACTTTTTCTAAATCCCCATTTACTACACTGATTTTTCTGTGCTGCATTTTGATGGTGTTTATGGATGGCTTAATATTGTAACTATATTTTGTTTTATTATTTTGGAGAGAGAACCTCATATTTTTTATCCCTGCAGATATTTTCTCATGGAAAAAAAAGCTGTAATTAAAAGATTAATTTGACGAGCTGCCTTTTTAAACTTATTGTCACATTGTGCATGCATTAAAATTCCTTTGCTGTGTGTCTCCCTTCTCCCCTCCTTCCTTCTCCACCCCCGTCTTAAACACAAGACTGCATTGTGCTGTATTTGGGGGCAAATGTAGGAGCGCTGAAGCAAGTGTTACTGTATGGAGGGGGGGTGCTTAATTTCATTGTTGTATGCTTGCTTGCACCGTGTGTGTGTGTGTGCGTATGATGAAAACTAGCCTGCTCACGCAGGGCCGTGCCTCTGTTTCATCATCAACTCCAGTCTTCTCTGTTTCGCTAGCTCATACACTCCTCCTCTTTCTTAGCCAGATGGCTCGAGTCGCTCACAAGGGGGAGATTGGACTATGAAAAAAGATTGCTGCTGCAGCTTGCGTTCCTGCTGCAAGGGCCTCCTCTTCAGACGGCCTTTGCCAGAGCAGAACTTTTCAAAATGCTACAAATAGGATCTTCTTTTTTTCCTCCTTTATTTAAACCCTTCTCCTTTTTTTAAAAATAACAAAAAAAAACAAAAAAAAAACCCGGGACTAATTTTTCTTGTTTGCTGTGCTGTGCTTGGCTGTACAGTATATTGCAGTGTTGAGCTTAAAGCTACAAGTATTTCTACCACCACCCCCGCTGATCCATTTTTTTTCCGCCTTGGTTAACGAAATTGGTGTATTTGAGCAATGAATCAGGATTTGCTAGTTTGTGTGCTCTGAGAATGATGGCTTTTATTGGCGATTTTTTCCCCTGAGTGCCAGTGCCCTGTGCTGCTCATGGAACCAGCTTCTTTCTTTCTTTCTTTCTTTCTGTATATTTTTTAATTGCTTCAGGTATCTGTGCCACATGAACAAGGATGGATGGTAGCCCTCCAACCCCCTTATAATCTGACCGTGGCTGAAATGGAAATACTGCGGGGATTTTTTTGTCCTTGCAGGGTCCCTCCCCTCCCTTTCTTTCACTGTTTAGGAGGGAAAAGGGGTGTGCGGTAAAATGCTGTCTCTGGGACAGGTGGCAGCTCCAAGACAAAAGGAATAAAATAGGCAGTAAACGGGGAAAATTAATAGTCAATAAAAATAGGAATTGGAAATGTGTAAGCGGCAACATTGGTAAAAGTGTTGTCAGCTACCCAGCCTTTCTTCTGAATTTTATCTGCAGATATAGGCTAAAAGGAGAAAGTTGAGGCGTACTTTTTTATTTGTCCTCTCTATAGGCATTTGAAAAGATAAGGCGGGTTTTTTTTTTGGACTACTGAATTATTCATAGTGTCAGTGGTGAAGCCAGGACCATTAGCATGCATCAGACATGCTGTTTGTCTGTTTGCTAACATTCTTCATTCAAGACTTGTTAACTACCAGACAAGCTTAACACGCTTCTCTTTTCCCCCTCCCCTTCTCTCTCTCCCTCTCTCTCTCTTTCTCTCTCTCCCTTTCATGCCACCCCTTTAGTCTCCTATTGTTGTTGCTGGGAGCTGGCAGCCAGGGGTAGTTGTGGCAGGGAAAGCATGTGGACGAGAAGCTGGAACCCGTTGCTAGGTAAGGACCGCCTTCCCGTCTTCCAGGCCTGCATGCACTTGCACAATCAAGAAATACTATGGAGCTCACTCAGTGCCTTCCATCTGCTTTTACAGGAGACTGCAGAGCTGCAAGGTGAACACATTGGCATCCTCTCTCCATACCTGGTCCCTGAGGCTTGTTTCCCACCATTCACAGGGTAAGAGTCTTTCTCATCGTTTAGATGCATCTGATTGATATGCGGTAACATTTCATGTTTATTTGCCTCCACAATGGAGTGAACAACTGGAGTAATTACCAAGTAGGAAAATTAAGTTTCAGAAACTCTTAGTGGATATCAGGAGATTGCCTTTTGACTATGTATTCATTTATTTTTAACCTGCAATACATATTGGACCATCAAGGTTCAGATTAATTTTAAATGATCACTTGCAGGTTATTAAGGATGCAGTACAGTTATTAATTTTTTGTGGGGGGTTCATTCTCCCTCCCTCTCAAGTCTACTCCTCCCTTCACCAGTCTGTTTAAAACCAGACAAAGGTCGATCACGGCGTTTATTTCTGAATGCAAATGTTCTAGGACTTGTGCCAGTCTTGCCTTCATTGATTACACTGTAGCTTCTTTGTTGAATGGCACTTTTTTATTTTCCCCCTTAGGTCTTTTTTTTTTTTTAACAGAAGGAAGCTCAGCCCTGAAAAGAAACAAAACAAAGTTGTGTGGTGCAAATTCAGATTTTTATTTTAATTACAAATATGTTGCTAGACAATTATGTTCTCACCAATTATAAAAACAGCTAATCTTGAGTTATATTAGCCTTTGTCATTTATATGTGTGTGTGTTTGCACGTGTGCATATGTGCATTTATTAACTGATAGTTTTGAATGTTACTCAGTGATAACCATGGTAATTGCATCCCACTACGATTAAATTTTCCTGATTGTCTTAGCAATGTGCATTTTGGCATACGTATTTTCTGCTTTTATATGTATTGTTTCTGAATGCTCAGAATTGTCCTAGTTTAGGGGACACAAAATATTAATGAAGGAATTTATGTAAGTATAATACTTTTATAATGTAATGCCATTTATAGATCAAAACAGCATGTGGATGTAGATGTTCTTGTCATAACCCTGAAACTCTTAGTCAATTTGGCAAACTCTGAACACTTAAGATATATCGGTACTATGAAAAGGTGGATATCATATTTAGTGTGTATAATTCATGCAGCCAAGTAAAATGTACATTTGCAAATACACGAGAATATATCATTGTTCTGCTGGAAATATATGTACTTCTGTATAGGCTTGTAACAGAAAATGCTTTCCTTTACACTGCAAAATATGAAGGCTTAGTAAAATATTTTAATGTTCCTCATTTTTATTTTATTTGTGTCAGTGCATTTAAGTAAAAAAAAAACACAACTAAATCTGAACTGATCTATTTTTTAAACAAAAATAATAAGAAAGTACCAACTAACTTGTACAAAGCTAGGTTTAAATTTTGGCCACTGACAATATTGAATTGAAACAATCCACGTAATAGCATTGCATTTGGACTCTTTTATGGCAACAAAAAACAACTAACAACTTTTAGTAGTAAAGCTGATTAAACTCAAAACCAGGCAGAGTATGTATTGGTGAATTGTATAGATCAAGGAAGGAGTTCAGGAATGTATGACTCAATGGTAGCAAAGCTAAAATTAAATTCTTCAAAGTATTATTGTAGAGGCCTGTGTAAGTTCCATAGAACAATGCAAATAGAATAATAGTTGGGGAGTTTTAAACTATACTATTTGTAGTAGTTATAAAATCAGAAAATGGTAGTTAAAATAAAATTCACACCAAGGGAAATTCAAACTGCTTCATGATACATGACCTTAATAGTTCTATATCTATAGAAGTTTTTTTCTCACTAGCTTGTCATATTGTTGTTGTTCTATTGTTAAGTATTTTTACAAGAAACACAAAATTATTTACAGTAAATTAGCTTGCATTGTTACGTTCTAGATGACTTGCTATAAATTATAGATACGAAAAAGCTAATAAAAGCAGAATGATTGGTTTATTTCATAATGAACATTTTCTTGAGCATGCTATGAATTGATTTAGTAAGGCATAAAATCATGTACTTCATACATTAATTGAAGGAAGGGGAGATGAAAATTAGTTCATTAGGCGGTTTCTCTCATCCAAGTTTTTAAGTTTCAAATTATTTTTGACTAATATTTAAAATAAAAACCAGTGATAAAAAAATTCAGTAAAACCCTCAGATTGGTGCTATATTAGGAATTACGCTCATGAGCTAAAATATTTAACTTGCTAAAACATTTTATACTGGACTGTGAAGTATTGATCTGCATCTTGTGGTATATGGATGTAAAATGCAAGGATGGATAATACCCACCATAATTAAAAATATATCTTTCTTTATATCAATCAAGTTGTGCGTTTTTATATAATAGTGTCAATTAATTTTTTTTAATAATTTAGGGTGTGCTATTGTCTAGTAACAGGTACTATTTTTTTTTAATTCCTCCTAAAAGTACTTTGGTTCTTGTGGATACTGTTGCATGTGAATGAGATACATACAAAAATCCCAGTATTCCCTTTTCAAATCCCACATATCCCATTACCAGAATATTTGTTCTACCAAATACTATTAATATATGGGGAGAAGAAGATGCAACAGCAAAAGGTAAATATGTCCTAGGATTCTGAGTAATGTGAAGTGCTGAACAGAGAGCAGATACTATGTAAAAGATTATGAGTAGATTGCAATACAACAAAATGAGCAAAGTGCACAATACTTTACACAAGTGGATGGATTATGATAGGATAATTACTTTCAAAGGTAATAAATTGTACTTAAATCACTTAGAGCCAAACCCTGGTGTCCTTACTCAGGCAAATTTGAAATTTTTGGAATTTTGCCTGGGTGAGTCTTGAAGGATTTGGGCCAATATGAATTAAGGAGGGTTTTTTTTATTTTGTTTTGGTTTGAGGCATCTCTCTGAATGATACTTATAGTTCCTTGTTCTTGCTCATATTACATATATGATATGATATAAACCCTAGGTTATTTCATACGGCCACAGACAGAGACATAGAGCACTGGCCTCTTTTGACACATGTCAGATATTATTAAACATTCTTTAGAGACTAAAAATAAAAAAATTAAAAAGGAGTGAAAGGAATATTTTCTTCCATCCAGATTTCTTTTGAAGAGATTTGCATATAAAACATAGAATCATTGAATCAGTGGTATGTTTTCACTGACTTCCTCACAAATGGAATGACTTCACTGTAATCTGCCTTCATTCCATGTGACACTGGCTCTTGTGACATAATCAAGCTGTGGTGTCTACAAGGCTGAACCGCAAGGTTCAAAGTCCCTCCTGCAAATGGTTACTTAAGGTGTGGGCAGGTCTGTGATTGTGACACCTTCTCTTCAGAAATCTGAAATGTGTTCTAATGAGGCATTTTACTTCTTAACTGCATCACTTGCTCTCAGCTTGAAACAGGTGCAGATAATCATCATTCTTTGCTAAACTGGCTGTTCCGATGGATCTGTAACAATGCAACACCATGTCACAATTTTAATTTTGATTTGTATAGTTTATGTCTGGCAAAAACTACATTTTAATTAGAAACACCGATACGTTTCATTCTTCAAACGGTGCATGCTGTACAGCTGAAGACGAAGAAACGTGTTCCGTGTGTGTTGATACACTATACAATGGTATTTGATTTGTGCAAAAATATTCATTCAGTTATTCTGCATGCATACAGCTAGATAAACTATTGATTGCAGCAAGAGCACTTAGACAATGGAGTAGTACTTATACCCAGAACCACTCTGGTAGGCACCCTCGACATACATAGGTAAGTAGGTGCTGGGAAATAGGTAGATATTAAAAAGCTAGGCTAGATTTTTAAGTGCATGTGCAAGCTTTTGCAAGCTTACATTAGCACAAACTCTAATACATGTGTAAACCCCTGTTTGCTCATGCCTGTAATTATGGGCCTGATCTAAAATCTACTGACATCCATTGACTTTAATGGGATTTAGACCAGGCCCTATGTGCACAAAAGTCAGGATTTAGTGTTATTGGCATTTGCATGCCTGCAAGTTAATGGGCACAATACATCTATTTATACGCTTTGTGGGGCCCTTTTGTAAGTCTTACCTATATATTAGTGTTTGTGAACAAATCCATGTATGATTTTTTAAAGAAAGAAACCCATGTAAACTCTGCAGCTACTCCTGCCTCCACGTAAGTCAGTAGCAAAACTCCCAGTGACTTCAGTAGGATCAGGATTGTGGTAAAGTACTTCATTTAATCAGTGAGATAGAACAAAACTCTGATTTTGCCTCCCTCTCCTGATGGCCTTACTGTTGAGACTACACACGTGAATGAGAGCTGCAGAATCGGGCCCTTTCATAGTTCAATCTCTTTTAAAGTATGTGGTTAAATCTAAACCCTCATTATTTTTGGTAGTCCTTATAAGAACCATTATTTTTTGAAGTTTATTGTTACTAATTATTAAATACTTACACACTCTTGCCTCTTCAGTAAATTTGAAACTTCTTATGTCAGACCTCTGGAAACAAAGGGTCTGATCCAAAGCCCACTGGAATCAATGGAAGTTTTTCCATTAACTTCAATCAGTTTTGGATCAAGCCTGTGTACGTAGCAGTTTTACATTACAGTGCAACCATTAGACTGACTTTCTCTTCCCTCTCACTGTTTTCAGGAGTCTGGTGGACTTTATTCAGGAACGTCATTCCCAAATATTTCTTAAAAGACATTGTGTGTGTAAATTATAGTTCCAAAAATGATAAAGGGTGATTCAAGGAGCTTCATGACCCCGGTGCAATAAATGAGAGTTTTAGGAAGAAGCAGGAGAAGCATTGGGTTCTGATTAGGAACATATTTAAAGCTGTGGCTTCCTACAAAGGAATTCTTTATTTAAATTAGAGTAATGTTTTTTTGGAAGGATTCTAAATATTAATGACACCTTTGAATGACTGTTTATTGAATTTTGGCTGTCTATAAGAGTACCATTACCTTAGCCTTCATATCCGGTTATTTGCCGAGGAAACATCCAGCTCCTTCCTGATCTTAGTGAAATATTCAAATGACATGCTTTTTTCAGACTTGTTAAAAAAAATAGAAAAATAAATCACCTCAAACACTGATCTTAGTTTTTGTAAGAGAAAAAAAATAAGAAAATATTATTTTTATTACAAGTAATAGGCCTTTATTAAATATTAATTTATAAAGTGTTCATTTTCTATAGCTCTGGATTGATTATATATACACTGCTAACTGATAATTCTGCAGCATTGTTCCAGCTCACTGAAGTCTTGTGTATATTTAGCATGATGTAAATGGATATGCTATGCACACCTGTCTGGTCAACATGGTATCTTTTCATATAGTGAAAAAAGACAGGAATTTCTCACCATTTTTCTCATGAAAAAATCAAGAAGAGGAAATACATCCTCATTTTTAGTGATCAAAAATCTCTCATGCTTTCTGTTTACATTTTTGAGAGAAAATGTGAGCTACAGTGTATAACTACAACTGCAAATCTGTTTAGATGGTAGGATCAGAAAAATACTTGTCTTATGTGGTCTTGTTTTCTTTGTATTTCCTTATTTTATTTGTCCATATTTCTGCTAATATAAACAAACAGGAAAACATACTGGAAAGAACTGGTTGAAAAAGTTAAAAAGAAACTGCAAACAGAATGATTTTGTGTCATTTTATTTACTTAGTTTGGGGAGGGGGGTGGCTGAGTAGAAAAATATTTGGTAGTATTTTGGTATTTTGCAGTCATGGTATGCCAAACCACTTTGCATTCATAATTCAGGTCAGTATATGTCCTGTTCCACCATGTGTGGGGTTGGAATGTTGTTGGATTTTGTTTTTGGTTTTTTGTTAAAGACTGTCATTGTTTTTCAACAAAAAGTATATTAGGTTTCTGCTTAAAACTCAAGTTTTCACTTAAAACTTAAGTTTTCATCTATCCGGTGTAATCAACATGAAAAATTACAAATATTTGCAGTATTTTGAATGGATAATTAATTAATAATTTCAGTCTAGTAGGTGCTTTATTGATACACAAAAGCCTTTTAGACTTCTGAATGTTTTGGCAGCCTTTTGGTTTTTTGTCTTGTTTTTAATTGTAACTCAGTTAATGTGCAAAAGGGTAGGGAACGCTATTTGATTGCATTCGCGAACTCTTGGTCTGTATCTTTGCTTTTACATTCATACACAAAGGATTCTTATTTTAGAATTACTTTATTCTTCCTACTATATACCACATCTCATTTTTAAAGTATTATTAATAATATAGCTCTTGTTCTCTGTTTGTTGTCATTTACCATCTTTTTTTAATCCTTATCAGATTTTGCATATTGACATTTGTTGTACACAACAGTTTATATTTATTGTCTGGTTTGTTTGTAGAAAAATTATGTCCGGTCCTTTAGGGCCTGATCCAAAGCCCATTGAAGTCAATGGAAAACCTCCATTGGATGTCAGTGAGTTTTGGATCAGTCCCTTGAAGCAGAGTAACACTTACTTAAATGTAAATGATTGATACAGGAAACCTAAACTTGAATGGAGAGAGCATTTAAAGTGCATCTAACTAATATTAAGCGCTGTCTAGACTTACACAGTGCATATTGTGTCTCTATGGTTTGACTGATTTAAACAAAGGAGTGCCAGAATGCTGTTGTCTTGTTTTAGAGGACGTGGCATCCATATTCTCCCTCCTTTAACGTGCATCTCTGTGTTGTAAGGTTCATGATGCGGGATGAATATGCACCAAAATGGATGAAAACTATATTAAAAGGCCAAAGGAAGGCCTACGGCTCCAAAGACCCAAGGGTCATATATTCTCATTAAAAACTTTGCTGCTAGTTTTTTAATGCTGTGTGAAAGTTTAAGCTCTTCCATCTCTATTACATAAACATGTTTAGATTTTTTAAATTTAATTTTTAAATACATAATTTATCAGTTTATATAATCAAATGTTGCAAAGTTAATGACTGATTTTTTTCCTCAAATGGATGTAAATTTCTCATTTTAAAAAATTCTATATTTAAATTATATAGAAGGCGGAATTATGCTAAAATGGTCACCTATGCATTTTGTTTCTTAAATTAAGATTTACAATGACCGATTTAAGGTATGGATTTACATTTTAAATTATAAATAAAATGATTATGCTGAAATTTCAGTTGCATTTGAATGTCTTAATATTAATTCAAATAAAATGTGTTACCCCACTAGAATGTGTGTATCTGGTATCTGTGTGTGTAGGTGTGCATCTTTGCCGTCATATACACACACATTTATGTACATAGATCCACACATATATGGAGACACACTCTTTCATTGTGTGTAAATTTAATTTAATTTGAATTTTATGTAATATGTGTGTATATACATATGTAAAATCATATTGCATATGTGAAATATTTATTTAAAATGGTAAGTCTTTGACTTGCCTCTGGCTAACCCATAAAAGCTGTTTTTCCTCTTTAACAAGTTCAAATATAAATTGTCAGATATTTGTATTTTGGCCCCAAAAATCATTTTTATGATTGATAACTTACAGTGTTGATTAAGCTTAAAAGGCAAGGAACAGTTTGGTGGACCATAGACTGGTATAGTGACCTCAACCAAAATGGTTTACATATCCCTTTCTTGAATCTACAAAAAGAGGGAAAATTTGGGGTGTATCAACAGGTGAGCAGGAAGTTGTATCTGATGTGGGAGATCAGGCCATGACGGATGCAGGGTAGCACATCCAGTAGAGGTTTTGGTTCACTTAATTGTGAAAAAGGGATTTCTCATCCATGACTTCTGTAACATATGAAGGATGATCTCACACTTGCTGATGACATTGTACATCCGTATTCCATAATTAGAGAGTCAGCAGCATGTCATACCATACTTCATATATCAGTATCTGCAGCTCTGACTAGTTAAAGAGAATGTCAAGAATTAAACAGAAATACATTCTTTTCCCAAAATAGGTCTTCTCTTGTGAGTAAGGTAGGGCCATATTGCATAAGGTTAAAACCTATGGCCATTTACAAAATTCCTTGTTAGGCTGGAATTTTGATGGTCATATATCTATCTTATTGGTTTAGGCCTTTGTATTTCTGATATCTGCTGAACAGAATACAGTGAAGAGTACACAAAAAAAGAGGATAAGTGAATAAGTATTACATTCCAAAATAGAATCAGAAATCGTAATTTTCTGTGGTCATATGGATGTTCCTCAGCAAAAGTAATCAAATCCAAAATAAAACCTTCAATAAAAAGCAGCTAATAAGCTTCCCTGGAGAGGAATTCTTGAAAAATTCAGCACTTTCTAATTCTGAACACTACTTTAAAATTTCTTATAAAGAACAAACAAAATCATCTTAAAATGATCTTTGCATTCAGAGATGAATTTTGAAAACGATTTGGACAGTGAATTGTGCAGTTGGTTACAGTTCCTCACTGGTTCACTTGACACATTTTCATCAACACAAAAGTCTACAGGTGATTTTGGAAGCGGGTTTTCCTAGATACGTTTCACAGCATTCTGTAATGTTACAAATTCTGAGCACTAGTTTAAAAAAAAGAAAAGCCATTGGTTACTGAACTAATTACTCTAATAGAGTGAAATTCACCCATTTCGCAGAGGGCCAGTTCCAGGCCTATACATCTTTTAAGTCTCACTAATGTCAATTTATGTATTGCATAGGCCATATTCTAGCCCTCTGCACAGGGGAGAAGTTCTTCTTCACGACCTAAACATGTAAACATTTATTACTGGATGAAGTGCTTTCGCTGTGAGCAATCTCACTGTCCCATTGATTTCAGTGGGGCTGGTTGTATGATTGGGCCAACAAAGAGATTGTGGTGCTACTTTGAAAAACATGGTGAGATTTATTCTTTGCCATTCCAACTTTCATAAACAAAGTGGAGCACACTAGTTAGAACCTGGTCATAATTTCACATATATGGGTGTGTTTTGGTGCCAGTGATCTGGAGGCATGAGGAAAGGGTTGGGAGTTCCTAAATCTAAACCCAGCTCTAGAACTGACTCGCTTTAGCCTCAATCAAGTAATTTCACCTCTCTGCCTAAGTTTTCCCATCTGTAAAGTGGGGGATAATAATTTTTACTTTTTGCATTGGGGCGTTATGAGAAATAGTTAATGGTGGAACATGCAGAGCATGATATATAAATGCTAAGTTGTATATCTTAGAGTATGTGGTTTCTATTTATTTATTTATTTAGTGGGAGGAAAGGTGTAAGGTGTTTTGAAATGTGTGAGTGCAACTAATGCTCATGAAATTGAGGGACTAACAACATTAGTTTGCACAAGGCTGCTAAAGTATCTCAACCTTTACCTCCACTACAGCTGCTATTCTAGTTCTTGGTTTATTTTGGGTAGGCACTTCCGATCATACAAAACTATGTGATGGTTTTGTGATGGAGTCTAAAAGAATACTCTTCTTCCTCCTAAAAATCAGTGTTAGTCATGGTCTAAAGTGGACTATGAAACCAAACTTTCATAGGTGGAAGATTAGTTGGTGCCCTTCCTAAGCTAGCATGTTTCTACTCTCCACCATCTTGTAAAATTATTCTGTTTTGTACATACATAAGCAGTAAGTGTGATTACAAGGCATGTGGCATTCTGCACACAGGTACCTGAAATCAAAAATCTAAACCTAAATCAGAAGAGCTGGAGATAGAAATGATCTATTCAATCACTAAATCCAATCCCATTCCAGTGTAGAATAGTTCCTTACAACTCATTAAAATACAGTATGCTGTTAACGTTCTGTTAAAGTGTATGGAAATAAATGACATAATTGATTACAAAAATGTCCTTTGCAGGATGCATTTCAAATGTTTCCTCTAGTGTAGCCATCTGGGAGGAAACGTGTTAAAAGTAATGTCCTCTGACATATTTTAGACCTTTTGTTTGCTGAATTTTTTTCTCTGATAACTCCATTCTTTTCTGCCTCGTATTGTAACCCATCCTATGTTTCCTGTTAAAAACTGAACTGTTTAGTACTAGTAGAACTAGCGAGAGTGCTTGGTTGATACAGTATTGGCATTGTGTAGCAAATTACAGTTAGACACAGTCTCTACACCTTAGAGCTTAAAGTCTAATTTGAGACCAAATAGAATAATGGAGTGTGAGAAACCTAAGGAAGGAAAGGAATGGGAGGATGAAGGCTATAGTTTGGACTGTTCATTTGGACAGATTTTATGACTGTGTCATGGCAGCATGTTTTGCCATTTTTTTGTCCTGTTTCCACACTTGTCCTAAACTCTTGTATTTTTTTAAAATTCACTTTGCATCACTTTTTCTTTCTTCGCTCCTCATCTCAGAATACCCACAGATATATTTCCAAAATTATTAATAGGCAAGACTGTGGCTGTAGCGATTGTTTAGGTCATGCATCTCCTATATGGTCAGCCTGCAGCTCAAATCAGAAAAGAAGACAAAGTTGTATTTTCCCCCTCCTTCAGTTAGATGGGTGGTACATTCAAAGTGAATGGCTTGCTCCACCATGCTTTGAACTGGAGATCTGGAAGCTCATTGCAATAGTACACTGCCTCATAGGCAGATTTGGAATTTGAACTTTATATTTAAGAAACAGATACTGGCCACACCAGGAGTTCAGTTCCAGTGGTGTTGGGATATTTCAGTTCAAGTCTGCCACTGAATTAGAAATCCAATAAAAGGATCCAATAGACCAGAAATATATAAATCTACAGTCATAGTGAATAATATACCTATTTCACTTTATTTTAATCAGCAAAGCAAAACTCTACTGTCATGCTACTGCTGTCACAAGTAGTATGGGAATGGTAATTCAGTAACTTTCAAGATAAATTATCAGTATGACACGGTGAGGTATTTTTTAATCTTTTTATTCTAACAGTGCGTATTCTATTTTATGTAAAGTCCAGTATGGGTTTGGTTTTTTTTGTTAAAAACTGAAAGTCAATATTTTTTCGTGGGATGCGGTATTTAAATAAATATTTATCCTAAAACCATATATCCAGTGCATTATCATCACTACTTTTTATTGTTCTTGTTTAAATAATATGTCTTATTGTGATTTTCTTTAAATAAGAAACCCATTGGACATGAATTTTCATGTTCATATCAAGTGTTATTTTTAAGTTATACTTTTTTTAAAAGCGCACAGAAACTCAGCTCAGATACATTCGGTGAAAGGCTGATCCTGCATCCATTGTTGTTCAGGGCAAAACACATTAAATTCAATGGTTATGGGATCAGGCCCTAAATAACTGTCCAGTGGTATTGTGTCAGATCAAACATTGTCAGATATGTACTTTTCAACAAGCAACTGTTGAGCTTAGAGGGGAAAATAAGTCCATAAATAACTCTGATTACATAGTCAAAATTTTATTTTTGGAGTCATGTACAGACTATTGTAATGCAATGCTATTGTATTATACTAAATTGTATGCAATACTATACTGTTGTAGTATAACTTATTTAATTTGCCTCATCTGCGATGCAGTCTGTATTAAAGAGTTGAAGATGTAGATTAAAATGTAGTTTTCAAGCAGAAAGAAACTGCAATAAAAGTACTTGGACTACTAGTTCTTCCAATGATTAATAGCAAGACTTGCTTGGAACTTAGTCTTTGATTTCCTCTGTTTAATTGTAGCCCTAAGTGAAATAGGGTTTTGATTTACAGAAAATGTAGAATTGGGTACAGAAAGTTTTAAATTTCAGTAACAATAAAATTTCCGACAATAATCATGTCATATTGTTTCAATTCAAAAGAGCTAAGGGTTGATTTGTGTGGGAAAAAAACGATAGCAGCCAAGTTTCACATTAAAAACTGGAGAAAAACATTTAAATAAATTCCCTTCTTTTGACTAATATAAAAAGTTGATTTTCTTCTTATAATAAATGTAGCAAAGACACACACACATACACAAAGTATACACCATCTACCTTAAATTTTGGAATAATTTGCATACTAATTAATTTTAAACCATTTACAAGTTTTGCAAAACTACATTCTTTACTCGGACAATCAGTATGTTAAATTAACTAGAAAATTGTAATAGCATATATTAGAACAATGGTGGAAAAAATAGTAGGAGCTACAGGAAAACCAGCATCCTGAAAATATGGCTTGAAAATTTATTTCAATAGCTTTTTGTGGATTATTTACATATGTATCGAGAGAATGCTATATACTATATGTTACTAAGGGTTTAATAATAATTAGGGCCTGTTCTAAAATTCCTTTTTGGGAGTTTTGCATGATTGGGCCCTTGAGAACATATTCTTGCTTCAGCCTGCTTTTGTTGATATTTTTTCATTATAGTGTAATCAAGAACAATGGTTAAAGTAATCATCCTAAACTTTAGCATTCTAGATAGTTTAAATATATAGAGAAACATTCAAGCTATTAAGGGAAAAATGAGTTAACCTTAGCAACTTCAAAGCAAATGCTGGGATAAATCCGAAAGAATGCCCCTGACTTCAGTGCAGCTATTTCAGATTCATACCCCTGTAACTGAGAACCGAACTGGGCCTTTGTGTTTAATTACATATGTGACAAAAGTCATTTAAAATTTTTTTAGAAAATGATAAAATTACTGTCATTGTTTTTGCCCATCGCTTGTGTTTTAAAGTGCTTCAGTGCAGTCTTTTCTTGGAGACATTTTTGTTTGGAGTTTACAGTTTGAATAGTTTCTTCTGTAAAATGATTTTCTGCTTTTCTGACATTTGAATCGTGCCATCTGGCGTAACCAAAATTTTAAATAAAAACATAAAATACAGAATCAATTAGAAGATTTTAAAAAATAGGATGTAGCTACATTTCTTGGATAATTTAGTAAAGTAACTTTTTAAAATCAGGTAATCTCTGCATTTGTGTCACAGTCTAACAGTTTAATCAAGATACAAATTCAGAAACAGATCAGCACTGTCTTTTATATAGGTTTCAGAGTAACAGCCGTGTTAGTCTGTATTCGCAAAAAGAAAAGGAGTACTTGTGGCACCTTAGAGACTAACCAATTTATTTGAGCATAAGCGGTAGCTCACGAAAAGCTTATGCTCAAATAAATTGGTTAGTCTCTAAGGTGCCACAAGTACTCCTTTTCTTTTTGTCTTTTATATAGTGCCTCTAAATCCAAAGAAATTGGTACCAGATCTTGGTAAAGGAAAAGATTGCCATTTTCATCTGACCGGTACCTGTGGGTGTTTTTCCACAGTTGCATTGCATAAAAGGAGAGGGTACAAGAGAAACTGAAAGGTCCAGAATATGCATTCTTCCATAACATATCTTTTCATCAGAGTATGAGGTTGATGAAAAAAACCATTTTACTCAGTTTGACAGCATATTGTGAATAATACAGTTTACTTTGCATTCTTTATCCTTCCTTTCTGGTGGTAATAGAGAATTTTAGTTAAGCTCCCCTTACTTTTAAGGATAAAATATACAATCAGAAATAGATAAGGAAGAAAAAAATAATAGTGCTTATGTGCTACGGTGATAAGCCCGTGGTCATTAGCAAAAATATTTTAATTGTTGCTTTTGTTATATTAAAACATATAGTTCATTTCAAGATACAGTATAGGTTGTACAGTGTGCATTTCCAACCGTATTTTTTTAAAGGAAGCATAAAAACATTTATTTATATTTATATGAACATACATAAGTTATAGACTGAAAAAGTACATTCTAACAGCACAGATGGAGTAGTCTGTCATTAGAACTGTTTTGTTGCTTGTTGGAACAAGGACCATATTTTTATCGTGGCACCAACAATTTCTAAGAACTGAGGTCAAAATAAGCAGGTTGCACTTGGATACAAGAACAATCTGGAAAATACCCTAAACTCCCTGCATCAGCATAAATATGTATTTAGATAGGCACACATTTTTTTATAACAAGGTCTTGCCTTTCATTTTATTTGGTAGAGTACATATGCAGTAGGTTTTAGATGTACAAGTATATATGTACACAACACGGCCTTTATTTTAAGTATCAAACTAAATTTATATGTGATACCCTTGCAATAGTTCTCTAAGCATGTGGGATTTTTTATGAGTAAAGCAGGGGTGATGTCATGGTAGATGCAGAGCATTTTTAAATAATCATGTTGAAAATTATTCTTGCGATAACTTCATTCATACCTGTGGTCATTTCAAAGTCAATGGGACCTCTTGCGTGAGTAAAGGTAATTACAAGCGTTTTTGCAGGATCAGACTATGGATAAACTCCTATGGAGAGTGAAATTCTGGCCCCTTTAAAATAAATGTGTGTTCTGCAGTTGACCTTGGTGATACCAAGATTTCATCCCTAGTGTTTAAAAAAAGCCAAAAAAGTTACATATAATAGGACAAATACTTACGATAATTTTGCCTTGAATAGGGACATAAATTGTTACCTTTCTTCAATTCAGGAAAAGTTTCTGTAAACCACATTAATTTATAGCGAGCTACTAAGATTTGCCTAGTCATGGTACAGTTATGTTTCTTTTCTTGGCTTTTAAAAAATTATAATTATCTCTTTTGATTAGTATTCTGATGCTTACACATTGTTCTAGCATGCGCATGCATGCACACGCAGTGTCCTTTACAATAAAATCAGTTTTCCCTGCCTCCTACACCGAATAATGTGATTTATATGCATTCAAACAGCTGTTACTGCAGGTTAACTATTTGTGTGCAGTACAAATATAGTGAGAGCTATGAGAATTTACAAAACTATTTTAACAAATTAGCATTGTTTATTTAAAAGAAAAAACAACTTTTCTCGATTTTCCATTGTTATGAGCTTCTCACATTTGCCTCTAAAGTAACTTTTGGTGCCGGCAAGGTCTCCTGTGGACTATCCGGTGCCAAAATGGCTTTATCATTCCTCCTTACCTTCCTTGTCCGTCTTTCTACCTTAGCCAGCGTAGGGGTAATAGATCTTCTGGAAAACTTCATAAGTTCTTATTTCACTTTTTATCATGCTTTCTCGGATCTTGACGCTGTTGTACTTTTTTAGAATTTTTCCTTGTGCAGTGACAATTCTTGTACATCCTGCTTCCAGTTTCACCCACAGTCTCTCTCTCTCTCTCTCTCTCTCTCTCTCTCTCTCTCTCTCTCTCTGCCAGTTCCTGGGTCTCAGGGTCTTCAGTGACTGCGAATGTAGCTGCAGATCTTCCACCTCCTTTTTTTTTTTTAAATTGTCTCTCTGAGCCCACTGCAGATGGTCTATTCCTCCTACATAATACGGATTTTTTTTCTTTTGAGGCAGTCTCTGTGAACCTGACAAGCAGGCAGGGTTGGACCTGGATTTTTTTTAAAGAGCCTGTGAGGATTTGTTTGCCAGAGTTAGGAACTCCCTAATAGCTTTTTGCAGCTTTCTAATAGCTTGGTAAAAAAAATAGAAATGCATTTGGTCCACCTGATTTTTTCAGGGGGGAAAAACATACATTAGCAAAATGAAGTTTAGGGACAACTGAAGAAGAAAAAGAAAGAAAAGCCATGCTAGGAATCAGTGAAAATCAGTTGCTGAAAGATGGTGGTCTTATAACAAAAGTGTAGTAGATTTTGCTAAATGTGTTCAGGGTTACTTTGCCACTGTCTGTTATGACTGCATGTTTCCTAATGAGAGTGGCTCCTTCTACAAGTTTAACTACATTTTTTTTTATAATTGTGTATGTTAATTACTAAAATACACCTAAAGCATTTGAATTTCAAGCTTTTGTGCAGGAGCTAAAGAAAGGAGGGATGAGGCCTTCTTGATTAAACCACATCCAGTGTTTCCTGTCCTTCCTGTATAGCCATACAGTGTCAAACTCTAGAAGGTTTAGGCCCTAAAGACCTCTAAATACTAGGTTTGTAGATGTGTTGATGTGCCACCTTTATGGCATCTTTAATTTCTGGGTATTATAACACCACCAAAGTTGTTGGATCTGTGGGCCTCTTTAGTGAGTGTGTTTACATGGAGGAGACCTATTTCATAAGCATTCATTCAAATGTCTTGCCATAATGGCAGCTCTGGCTTTGTGTTGTCCATTGAACCCCCAAACCACTATACACAGCCCTTCGGATCTCAACTGTGCCCTTTAGGAGAGGAGACTATCGGAGATATGTAGAAGAAACCAACTGAAAACATTCTATCCAGGGCAGTTTGAGTAGCTGATCTGACCAATGTGAGAAATGTGCGTCAAGTGTTAGAAACAAGGCAGTGTTCCTTGAATAGACAAAAGCTTAAAAATCATCAGAATAAAATTAGATTTTGTTAAAATTTGCTCAGATAATTTTGTTCCTTCCCAACTATGTGTGTTAATACACTAACAGGGCCATGCACTGGATAGTGACAGTTACTTTGAGAACTGGCTGTTGTACTCCATAATGTTTGTTAAAATACTTTGGGCTCAATTGCTCAGCACCATATATGGCTCAAAGAAGGCAACCGCTGGAGTTAGGAAGGCATCTTTGATGACCAGTTGGACAATGGAGAGGTGTGAAAGAGAATGGGCCATGCAAGAATGAACAGAGGCAATGAGAGGACATGTAGAATGTGATAGTGGAGATGAGCTCACACTGGCATGCAGATGACCCTGTGATGGTCAGTAAGCACAGAATTTGAAGTGAAAGCAATTAGCATTGCACTAGCACTCAGCAAGCTGATTTGTGATGTGGCAAAACCAGTTATCTGTTGATCACTGTTGTGTCATTTGTATGGAGGTGCATGTGATGGTGACCATCTGCCGCTGGGTCTTCCTGGTCTCTGTGCTGCCATTGTTGACAGCTTTGTACGAGATGTGCTTCATCCACCAATCATTTTTTTCCTGTCTTGTCCACTACATGATGTCTCTTCTGCTGGCCATCAGACTCAAGCATTGCCAGTAGCTGTGACACTTCCAGTAGTTGTTGCTCTGGCTGGCCTCACTCTTTGCTGATAATATACAAACCCACCTGAGCAAGGAGTATGATTTCCATCTGCTTAAAGGAAGAAAAAGCAGCATGTCATCTGAGGGCCCCTAAAACACAAATAAGAAAAAGAAAAATCTAGATAGGCCATTTACACATCATGACCCTCATTTTAATGTTAAAAAAAGGTCAGTAAAACGTATTTATTCATTCATCCAGACGCACTTCTAGGCCCCAAGCCTCTGTTTTGTGATCTGTGCAGGCAAACTGATACACCTGTGTGGAGCCCCATTGATTTCACTGAGGTTCCAAGCAAGCCCAGCAATCTGACTGTTGCTGATCACATTGCAGAATTGTGGCCATAATGAGCTACTACTGCTTTAAGATTTCATTTTAAAAATTAATAAATTAGGCTCTAGGTTAGTACACAAGACTCCTACTTTTAGAGATCTGGGTCCAAAGTGAAAATGGATTTCAAGGTCTGAACCTGCCATGGCAGACATTAATCTGTATCACAAAATTATCACCGAGTTTGGCACAGTTGATGTTCAATGCTCAAGGCAGCCCCCGGAATGGAATACAGGATGAAGGTCAGAATATTACCAACCCCAAACATTCATTCAAAAATCATGAGACTGGTTTAAATACCATAAGATGTTAATAATAATGTTGGAGGTTTTTTTATTTTCCATCTGGTTTTTGAGCCTTTAGCATTCACATTTTGAAACGTTTCTCCACAACCATGAGGAATAGAGATGGGGGGAGAGGGGAGATAGGGCAGCTGAGAATGAAAGCCCTCTATTCACATGACTCCAGGATCTGGGAATTTAAAACAAATATCAATTATTTTGAGAGTTGGTAACACTATGATCAGGCTCTAATCTGTTCTAGTAGTCCCATACTTTTATGAGACATATATTCACCTAACAATTTTTTTTGTAAAATCAGGCAATGATCAACGTTTGTATATTTCTAAAATTATATTTGAGTCTACTTCTGTTATCTGCTTGGTGAAGTAATTGAAGTATAAACTGCTGTTTTAAGGTGTTTGTTACTAGTTTGTTTGCTTTAAAGTGAAATTAAACAAACTGGTGCCATATAATTCGTCAGGTGAGTGCAATGGTATTTTTTTTAAAAATCTCAGGTGGCCAAAAAACGTATGCAATGAGGTTTTGTATATTTATTTTAATCTGTCCTGACTGATCCTGCTCATTTTTAAACCTCAGATTGCATAAGCACTGAAGACTAAATTCTACAAACAGGGAGATCCATTTGTGGATCTCCCAGTTGTCCATGAATATCTGTGCATGAGCAGGATACCAGAAACAAGAATGGGTCTGACCCAGAATATCGGACCTGACTGCACTCTCTTCAGCTTTGGTTTGAATTAAAATCTAGATCTCATCTTTCTATGTCCTATGTCTAGTTAAAAAATTTGGTCATTCTTCAACCCGTCGCTAGCTATCTTATCTGGGTGTTGCATAAGCTTGTGGTGTTGATTCAAGGTTCCTTATTCTGGTTTCCTGAACAGGCTCCTTAATAAATCTCTAACTTGAATTTACAAGGTATATAGGTAAAAGAGGGAGAAACTATCATCATCAGAAGCCCAGTTGTTTGGAAGACAAGGTGCACAATAGATAATCCACAAGAAAAAGGTTATACTGGACTGTCCAGCACAGCAGTAACAAGTCAGGTTTACTGTGTTATTTGACGTGTAAGTAAAACAGATGTACTATCCCTTTCACGTTGCTGGAATGCATGCAGCATACAATACCAAACAGTACTGCTGTTCTGCTTTACAGTGCAGATAATTTCTACTCTCTTACGTTTTCCCTCACACTGGTATAGCTAGCTGGTTGAAATTTATATGCACGCTGGCTGATCTGTTGCTCTGTGCTCCATGGTATAACTACAGTCTCCTGGGGCAGACCTGTCATTACACACAGTGTGATCACAAAGAGAGTGGGTGCAGTTAGAGAAAGATCTAGCAGTGTGTTAATAAAAGGCCTTAATGAAGAATAAAAATTCCCTACCAAGAATACTTTAAAAATTGTTGCTTCTGGGAAATCAAAATTATGCACCAAAGAATACATTGCTACCTCGACGCAAGCTCTCAAAAATGGGGCCCAAGTTTTAAATGTAGGTGCCTATATAGCATGTTTGAATGTTCAGATTTGCATGTATGCATGTAAAACAGACATGTATGTGCCTAAGTTTATATTTGGGTATCTAAATATAGCATTTGGACCTCCTATATTAGCATTCTTTTAAAAAATTCATCCTATGAAGTTGAAAAATGTAAAAAACAAGGTGTGTAGTGTTTTCACTTTACCCAGAATCTGGTTTTTCAGGTATTGATGAATGAATTTCTATACATATTTCTGAGTTTGTTTGTGCTGAGAGGTGCTTTCTTTCTTTTGAAATTTCAGTATATTAGTCTGAAGATATGGGCACAACCTCCCTAGAAAGAACATGAAATTTATGGCACCATAATTATTCCTGTTTTAAACTAATAAACCACATCTCAATCTTCATCTAAGACACAAACATGAAACCTAAAATAAGGGAAGATTTTTTCACTGACCCTATCTGCAAGCATTCTAGGAAAGCTCCTTTAAAATTTTAAAGGTAAGAAAAGAACCTAGCCCTAAAGCAGAAGTAGATACCTAGTTTGGATGTACAGCTGTAGAGTAGAGAAGGGATAGTTTGTGTGTGCACATCTATGCCAAAGTGTCCCCTGAAGCAATTCCATTTAAGAAAATGATTGTAATTTTTTTCCACAAATGAAAAAGGAAGCAACTGTAATTCCAAAATTATTTCCAGGATATCCTCATGAAGAGATATTCATAGAGATAGATTAACATAATTGCAGAAATATTTTGCTGTGCAGTTTAAAACAGAAAATACATCAATTCCCATTATGTTTATTTTGCAGTATTTTATACCAAAGTAAAAAATGTTTAATCCTCACAAAAAAGTTTTAATGCAGTATTAAAAAGGCTTATTATCATCACAAAACAATGCAATATATCCTATTTTTCTTATTTTACAAAAAGTAGCAAAAATATGTGCACTGCAGTGCACAAGAGAATTACCCTTGCTTTGCTCGTAGCATTTTTGTTTTAATTTTAATTTTGTCATGAATCAAGTTTAATGTCAAAGTATACGTAACGTAAACAGTAATATCCAATATCCATATTCATTTCTATGCTTAGTGAGTGAAATTGAACCCCCCCTATTTAATGGTCTATATATCAGTTAAGTACTATTAGTTGTGATTCTCAAGATACCTTGTCCCACTGGTATTTAGGTGCTGCTGGGCTCATCATTGCAATACCTAACTGATGTAGGATCCTAAGTCTCATTTTACAAAAGGATTTAGGCACTAAGGAGCCAAAATCCCCTTGACAGTCCATGGGATTTAGGCTCCTATATGATTAAATCCCTTTGGAAAATGAGATTAAGTTTTCTAAATCGGGCATTGCACTGCTGAGTGCTGCAATGCCTAAATCCTTTTAAATATCTGGGCCTTTCTCTATCACTGCATCTTAGGGCTTCATTAATATAGAGAGAGAGGGGAGGGAGAGAAAAAGAGAGTATGGTTTCATAAGGGTACCCAGATTTCTCCATATTCTTGAATCTATTTCTCCCGCTTATTGCTCAGTTCATACATTCAGGAAAAACAAACCAAGAACCTGATCTTGGAAATATTCGCTATTGGGCGTAGTGTATGCTACAGCTTGTGCATCCATCACTCCAATGTTAAAATGTTTCTAATTCTATCTTAGTGCTCATTTTGTATCTTCCATATTTTGGCCAGACAAAGTAGCAGTGTCTATAGATTTATGGACAATGGATTTATTTCTAGCCAAACACAGAAAAGAGTCATACAGCCAGAAGCATATCCTCAGTCTTTGCATACCCCCAGTTCTCGTTAACATTAACGGGATTATCCATCATAGAAAGCATTGTAGTTGGTAGTGTTTGCAGGATTAAGAACCAAGATTACTTAATAATTTCACAATATCATTCACATCTGTATTTTTTATCTGGCTATCCCCTCCTGTGTATCTCTGTAAGAAAAGGAGATACATCCGTATTGTTGGATTATCATTCTGAATGCAGTTGGTAAAAATGGTAGCTGAACCAGTTATGGGTCCAGAGCTACATTTCTTGCACACCCAAAACCCCACATTTATGTTAATGAAGATCCACAGAAATCTCTGTAAATATATAAATCTGTCTGTAAATCCATTGACACTATTACTCTGCCTTCCAGGGTCCAAATATAGAATAAGATGAACACAATAAAACTAGTGGTTTATAGGAAGCTTGGTTTACACCAGCATTAATTTCTTTAACATAAGCAACATTATACATGACTAATTTTCTTGATTCAGTGTGTATTACACCAAAGCCCTAATCTCTGTGGGGCCTCTTTACTTAACAGGCCACTTCTCTCCTTAGGCATTACTGCAATAGTTGACAGCGGAGAGCCTGATGCTGGAGCTCCTTGATCTATAAGAATGAGAAGTGCTGTGAAAGCAGTCTCTGTGAGGATCCTTTGGCTCTGGTTGTTAATTCCCTCACTCCACTTAATTCAAAAAAGCCTGAAGATGTTGACCATTAGGTCACATTGTTAAGCCATATATTTGTGCAGTCATTTGGGGGAGTTTGTGTGGGGATTTGGATTTGGTATAAATTTGGGTTTTGTGGGATTTTAGGCATGGAAATTTTATTTTTGTGAACTGGCTTCTTTCCGGTAATGAAAGGTTATTAGTTTGGTGTTTTTTGTCTGTCTTGGATTATATTTTTAATGATCTGTTAGAGGTGTGTCTAGAGGCTGAGATTTGTTGCTGTCTATACACTGAAACCAAATTAAGAAAAGAAATAGTTCACAATAAGAATCATGTTATAACTAGACTTGTTTCGGCCTGAGGTAAATTTAGGCTTAAAGTGGGAGTATCTTTTTTTATTAAGAGAGCTGCAAAGTATACTGCTGCCTTTTGATATATGTTAGTCCAAAAATACAAATCATTTTAAGGCAAGGCCAGAGAATAAACTTAAAACATATATTTATTAGGTTTATTAAAAATTGGGTGATCTATTTTGAGAACTTCTGTGCATAGGCCTTGTGTTGACCAGCTACAAAATGTTGAATTTCAATCCTGGGAGAAAAAAATCCCCGGTAATCAATAAAACCAAATAAAATACCCAGCAAAGTTCCTAGAAATAATTAAAATAGATACTTGCAGGCAATAAATCTTGAAAACACATACAGCGAGTATTGACCCATTGAAAATAGCAGAACAGTACTCTTTCTTTTTTTGATACCTCAACTTTCCTAGTAATAATCTGATTGCTTGAAAAACTAGCCAGTTTTTCTGGGGTTAAAATATTACATTCAGTATTCTCCTAGTTCTACATGCATTTTCTTCTCCAAATGGTTCCTCTAATACTTCTCTCTTGGGTATTCATAAGAGGCTTTTGCAGAACACCTCCAATCCCATTACTGTTCAATAAATCTTCCCTAAAATATGTTTACCCTGGGTATTCTTGAGGAAAAAATGATCTTCCATGCCTCAAGTTCTCTGCACAGGTGACGTCTAGTCTCCCAACAACCACAAATTGAAACAGCATGGTTACGGATCTAAATAGAAGAGGAAGTTTGTGTATCTAAACTTGTCTCACCTGCTGTAAAGTGAGAAATGAGGCATTTTGAAAACAGCTGCAAACATAAAATCAGACTTACTTTGATCACTGGCATTTCAGCCCTGGGTTGCGCGGAGGCATGTGCTTAACTCCCTAAACCAAAAATGAAAGGGTAGAGTGGGCGCAGTGCCTGCTATATTTCTTGCAAGAGAGACAAGGAGGGGTGAGGTAATATCTTTTATTGGACCAACTTCTGTTGGTGAGAGAGACAAGCTTTCCAGCTTACACAGAGCTCTTCTTCATGTGACCTGAAGAAGTGTGATCTGTAAACTCAAAAGTTGAAACACCCCTCCTTGTCTCTTTAATATGCTGGGAACAACAACAACAACACTGTGTATTTCTTGAGTTTAATTTAAATGTGTCTACAGCAGGAGATATGTTTGGTTGCACTGCTTTTCCTCTCAGCTGCAATTTTCTTTATAATTCCACAATAAATTATATAATTTGAACTATTCATACCAAGAGCTTTGGACCCATCTGTGAAAATAGATTCTTTTGTACACCAGGGATTTAAACTTGGCTGGTGAGAAGTACATATGGAAAATGGACAATGCAGTTGATCCAATACTAAATCCCTCTGGCAAGCCTATCATTTAAGTGTAGGCTCCTTTTCAGTCCACAGGAAATGACTGATAATCCTCTTTTGTTCAGAGAAAGAGCATGCTGGAATATAAATAGTGTAGGTAACATAAAGAATAAGTCGTGTCCTCAAGTTATCTAATTTATTTTAAAGGTACTGGCCCGCCCATCCAACTTAAAGATGGTGATACTAAACCAGAATAATACTCGGTTGGTAACATAACCTGTTATTAAGGTTGCATGACACTTCCCATTACAAGGCTCTGTTTTCAGTTTCTTATAACTTTGCCAGATTTAAAGGTTTTTCTGAAATTTTCCATGTTCGGGTATCTGCCACAGGCTGAATTGTTTTGGAAAACTTCAGCCAAAACAGTTTAGCTGTTTCCAAGACCAAGGCAAGGGAAAAATAGGCTCAGTTCTGTCTTTTGTTAACTTTTGAGTGCATGACTTTGCAACCTTAATAATTTTCTTTTAGCGTAGGGTTGTGGGGTTTTTTTGTAAACTTAAAACAGGTCCTCTAAACATAGCTATATTACTGCTCCGTTGGCTAATATTTTGTCTCTGACAAAGTAAGGAGGAAATTCTTTCTTTAAAAAGTATCATGTTTTCTAAAATGTTGCACAGAGATAAAAAAACAAGACAAAATATTACCACACCCTTCTATACACTATAGCTTTCTGTACATTATGTCCCTGCACAAGAAGATGTGGTTCTGCTACTTCCAAAACTAGAGAAAACAGAAAGACTTTTGGGGGTAGTGTTGAAAGGTGAAAAGAAGGAAGGTAACTTCATTTCCCAAGAGAGGAACAAAAATGAGGAGGCATATTCCCTTGATGGTATTCATACTATTTGCTTACAGATATTATACATATATAAATTACCAGTATGGATGCCAAATATTTCTACAATTTTGCAATCTCTTCAGTTTCTCCAATATCTTGTTTGTATCAATAATCAATGAAAGATGACTGAAAAAAGCAAAACAGTTGTATTTTTCACAGCGGGTGTCATTATATTAGAGATCTTAATTGGGAATTAATACATCCTGTGGCCACATTCTCAACAGCAAACATATCAAATTGTGGTAGTTTATTATTTTTAATAAAAGTCCAAGTATTCATTTTCTAGAAACAATGTTCTTATAGCCTGATCCAATACCTATTAAAGTAATGGAAAGACTCCATTGATTTTGATAGGAGAAGGTCTGGTTATCAGAATAATCAGCCACATAAATGAACAATATTTGTTGGGGAAGAGTCAACACGGCTTTCGTAAAGGAAAACCGTGCCTCACTGATCTATTTAGAATTCTTTCAGGGTGTCAACAAATATGTGGGCAAGGGGCAAACAAGTGGATATAGCTTACTTGGACTTTCAGAAAGCCTTCGATAAGGTCCCTCACCAAAGGCTCTTAACCAAAGTAAGAAGATAAGAAGTCCTCTCACGGATCAGTAACTGGTTAAAACATAGAAAACAAAGGGTAGGAATTAATTTTCATTTTTTTCAGTGGAGAAGGTCACCCAAGGATCTGTACTGGGACCTGTACTGTTCCACATATACATAAATGATCTGGGAAAAGTGGTAAACAGTGAGGTGACAAAGTTTTCAGATGATACAAAATTACTCAAGATAGTTAAGTCCAAAGCAGACTGTGAAGAATTTTGAAGAGATCTCATAAAACTGGATGACTGGGCAGGAAAATGGCAAATGAAATTCAATGGTGGTAAATGCAAACTAATGCACATTGGAAAACATAACCCCAACTAAACATACAAAATGATGGGGTTTAAATTAGCTATTACCAGTGAAGAAAGAGATCTTAGAGTCATTGTGGATAGTTCTCTGAAAACATCTGCTCAGTGTCACAGTAATCAAAAAAGCTAACAGAATGTTAGGAACCATTAAGAAAGGGATAGATAATAAGACAGAAAATATCATAATGCTACTATATAAACCATGGTATTCCCACACCTTGAATACTGTTTGCAGTTCTGGTTACCTCATCTCAAAAAAGATATAATACAATTGGAAAAATTACAAAGAAGAGCAACAAAAATGATTAGGGATATGGAACAGCTTCCATATGAGGAGAGATTAAAACAACTGGGCCTATTCAGCTTGGAAAAGAGACAACTGAGAGGGGGATATGATAGAGGTATATAAAATCATAAATGGTGTGGAGAAAGTGAATAGGGAAGTGTTATTTACCCTTTCACATAATGCAAGAACCAGGGGTCACCCAATGAAATTAATAGGTAACGGGTTTAAAACAAACAAAAGGAAGTACTTCTTCACACGACACATAGTCAAACTGTGGAACTTGTTGCCAGGGGATGTTGTGAAGGCCAAAAGTATAACTGGGTTAAAAAAAGAATTAGCTAAGCTCATGGAGCGGTCCATCAGTGGCTGTTAGCCAAGATGGTCAGATACGTAACCCATGTTCTGAGTGTCCCTAAACCTTTGACTACTATAAGCTGGGGCTGGATGACAGCGGATGGATTACTCGACAGATTGCCCTGTTCTTTTCACTCCTTCCAAAGCATCTGGCACCAGCCACTGTCAGAAGACAGGTTAGTTGGCTAGATGGACCATTGGTCTGACCCAGTATAGACACTTTTATGTTTGTATGTTATTTGAAATGTGACTGACACATGTGTAAATGTCAGCTCTCTGTTCATGTCCACTTGGGTAACATGAATCATGACGGGGATGAATCTCCTCTTAACACAAAACTAAAACAAACAAACAAAAGAACATTGTTACTTTATTGCACTGGAAGATTCAATAGTCAGAAAATAACCTTTTGTGAACTAGCTCTGCCAAAACCAAAGATAAGAACTCTCAATAGATCTGCTCAGATTTTGTTTTTAGAAAAAGTAGCATATGCTATTGATGACGCACTTCAGTTTATCAGCAAAATGATTTCTGAGAGTAAAATTTGGATCTATTATCGTAGGCACTAAACACTTGAGTCATGAGGACTCTGTTATAGCCAGTAGCTTGACAGTTTTCTTCAGGTATTTTGGAAGGCATACTTTTTTGGTAAATTACCTTCCAAAATAATTCCTTATTAGAGTGGAATTGCAGTGCATCTTTGTAGGTGCCTGCTGTGTAGGGCCTATTGGGTTGTCAGATCTTAGCACACGTATAATCTGTGCAGAACACAGGTCAGGTGGGTTTGGCAAAGATGACTTAAAGCTCACTTTTACACTCCCCCAATCCACATGCTGCACTGTGTTGGTCCCCCCATGAGGCAGCTCTACAGTAATCCTGGCTGCAACATCCCCAAGTTAAAATGCAGACAAGAAAGTGTAGTAAGAGCCCTACATTGGCTTTGTGCCGGCTTAAGGCCATAGTATACCAGCTATGCAGTTCAAAGCAGTGGCATCTATATCAGAGAATCTGGTCCATAAATATTACCTGATGGCTAGTATGTATTTTCCTTTACATTGAGCCTTTAATAAAGAGGGCTATCTCCTCTCAGCCTGCCTTAGAAAAGGGGCATTTTAGATATGTTTTTAAAAGGGTAGGTTTAGACACTTTACAGTTGTTCCAGAACCCTGTCTGGATTGCAATTCTTACTGCTCTTGTGTGGCTTGTAAATTCTTTGAACACTTTCTTCCTGAGGTGTCCTATCGAGAACTGTAACAAATGTCATGCCTGATAATACACATAACAAGAAGAGCAAGGAAGAAAGGTATCTTGTGGATATGGGGACCTCATGGATGCGGGATCTCTGATGCCTTTTGATGAAATTCATACACAGGACATCTTGTAGAATGTGAGTAAATTGTGGGAAGGGTCCTAAAGAATCCACGCTTGTGCTGAAGTGTGAATGCAGAAGGTTTTATTTCTTACATGAATGTGAAATTGGCAAGATCACACAGACCGCTCCCCTTCCATAGGCAACCACACAACATCACTGCACCAGTGGTTAAGTGAAAATATTCGTCAAATGCATAGTGCACTTTGAGCCTTTTTTTAGATGCTGAAAATGTTGTTTAGCATCTGGAAATGAGGAGATCAGCACTATGTGACCAGCCAGCTCTTTTTGAATTGTCAGCAGTGCTCCATAGATCAGAAGTGTATCTAGCTTCAGTAGCTCACAGAAGGATGGACATAATCTGGAAGTCCACCTGCAGCATACATTGACCCATTCTGTACAGTCCAGGAATGAGCAAATGTCTAGCCTTTTTGGTCTTTTGTACTTGGGACAGCTGAGAGAGAATTGGCAGATGAATTACCGCATCCCCTGAATTGAAATTATTGAGGAGATTGTCTACAGACACCAACAGTAAGGACAGTCTGGGTTCGGGGTGGGGAGGGAATCACACAATAGTACCATTTCTGAAGTTTTCCAGAATATTGACTCTGCTGGAATGCTAGGCAGTCCTTAAACCTTACTTATACAGTATTACCATTGACTTAAGTGGGACTATTTGCTTGACTGCGGATTGCAAGATTGTGCATAAAGTTTCCATATTGTGGGGTTTTAGTATAAATCTCTGTTTTATGTTTTATGAGTTCTATCTGAACACTGTGCCTTCTCCACTCAGGAGTGGACTATACTGCACCTTGTGAAGTCTTTGTTGTGATAAAACAAGTACCATAGTTGGTACAGGATCTGTCATTTCTGAACTGCAAAACACTTGATTCTAACTTGTTCAGTAGGGATTGGTCAAGGAAGTTGTAACCTTGTTAAAAATTCCACCTCCGAGAGAAAGGGCTTGATTTTTTTAGCCAAGCTTCAGTCCACTCTTAATTTCATGCATGCAATTTTGCACCCTCAAATAATTGTGCCTACAGTTCACTATGAGTGCAATTGGAACCCTTCTAATTACCTGATCTATGGACATAATTATTTGCAGACTCCAAATTGCACTTGTAACATTAAAGGGCTTTGCTGGAAATCAGGTCCCATCTCTTGGCCATTATAAATTGTATATCTGTGCCACTTATCCCACTGTACAATGTATAAGGATCTGAGTACCTTTCCGATAATTATAATATCCTACTTATTAAGAAAAACTTAAAACAACATTCATTATGGTGAGGGGCTAGTTTCTCTGTAGTTAAGGTTGAACCTAGCTTCCTATTATAAGCCCACTTTTAGCCTTGCTCCATAATTTCAATTGCCAGATGTTTGTTCAGTGGAGGTTTTGTTTTGTTTTTTAAGTTTTAGGCAAATTGGACCAACATGTTTGCACTTTTTGAAAAAAAATGTCTGTGTTTTAGCACATTGTATTTTCACAATGGTTTGACCTAAGAACTTCATGCTTGTTTATTCCAGTGGTCCATGTGAGGAGTAGTGCAAGTGGAGAGTTGGTTATTCATTTGTTCATGTATTAACTGATGTTTTCACATATGTAACAAATTTGGATGACCCAACAGCACCCTAACACCCCACTTCAGGCAGGTACATACTTTCTAATGATTCCTTCTTCTAAACAAAGAAAAAATTCACAGCTCTTCATCTGTGAAGCAACTAAGCTCAGCTGGAGGGAATAAAGGGGAACTCTGTTTCTATGGAGTTTAGTTGCTTTCCAGGAGCAGAGCCTCAGTCTGTTTTTCAGAGCTTAGGTCCTCCATTAGAGCACAATTTACCTGCAGCATAATTTCCCCTCAGATCCATCTCTCTCTTGTAGAGTTCAGGTGCTCCTCAGGGGCATGAGTGGTAGGGAGACAAATTGTCTCCTGCAGAGCTGAGGAGCCCTGCAGGAGTAGGAGAAAGTACACTGCTAGGTGATTTGACAGATTTAAACAAAGCCGCTGGAAATTCCCAGGCAAAAAAAAATTATCTACAGTCAAGATTGAGAGACTTTGTCACTTTTACTATAGCAAACTCTCTTTCAAATAACACTGAAGTTTTCTTGACGTTATTTTCAGAAAGCCTAGGAATTCAAAGTAAAGGTTTCACTTTAAAAAAATATAGACTATTTCAAAAATCTTTATTAGCTTATCAAAACAACCTGAAGTTTGCCCCATATTGCCATCCAGACAATAATCAGACACTGTGAGGTAGCTTAATCTATCCATCACACATGTTCATCTCATCAGTAGGCTGATGACTCCTGAAAGCTGTTAGTAAAAGCTCTTGGATCCAAAACCAACAGAATTTCTGTTGTTGATACAAGGAACAGAGAAGCGATGAAGAATGGCTGATAGCCTAAATGGATGTAGTTAACGTGGCTTGGGTAACCCTAACTCTGTATTCACCCATTTACAAATGTATCTGGGGACTCTGTAAAATGGACCCTCAGATTTGAATTTCCAGGCTTTCCAGTGTCTGTGTATTTCTTGATCAAATTACTGTGCTATAGTACATTTTTGTTCAAGAACATGATAGATTCTTTCAGTCTTAACTGCAAGTTAATGAGGGGTTTTTTTCCTGTACAGTGAATAGAATTGGGTTGGGTCTCCATTATCATTTTCAGTTGCCTTAATTATTTCAGTTTATGCCTTTAAGTTATTGGCACAGCAGCTAAAACAGATATGCCCTGGTTCTTTTCTCAAAATGCGTGCTTTTGGCTACTATGGCTAGTACTGTGGTTTTAGGATCATTTTTCTTTTAATAAGGGATTTTAATTTTCTTACATGAACAAACACAAGTAAGTTATTTAATTTCACAGAAAAATCATCTGAGGTTTTCCAGTCCCTACCTCTCACCTCAAAGAGAGCCTTTCTCTCAGCAAACCTAAAGCAAAACCTGTCATCTCACTAGCTCCATTGAAGTCACTTAGCAAGGCTGCAGAAAAGTAGTGTACATGTTGTTTTGAGTTAATAGGCACCTGTCTACCACATTTTTAAAGGACACAGCACTAGTTTGATGCTGAATCTATACTGACATTTAAAATGTGTTAGCCTGTATTATATTTAGGGTGCTAACACAGTTGCACATAACTACACTAGTCATAGATGATATTTGTTAAAACCTGGTTTACAAAACCCACTCTGAAAATCAGGCTTCCATAAAATGTCTCAGTCAGGTATCCAAAATTTCCAGTCACCAAGATCATCAGATTTTGAAATCTACTCGGGTTAAAACAAAAAATTAATTAAAAATGATTTCAGTCATTACACCGGATCCTGAGTTCTTATGTCATTTTTTGTTATTTTAAAGTCATATATTTCTAACTTATAAATGGTTCAGTGTGAAAGACTCATGCAGACAGGGAACCAACGGATTGACTCTACAGGGGAAGCAATGAAGCTGATTATACACAAAGTGCAGTCAAATGCATGAAGTTGAAAACTGAACAAATAGCAAAATATTTTTCTGTTCACTTTCTTATACAGTGTATCTACATATTAGTTTTAACAATAGTAGATAAGAGAAATTCTGACAGAAGTGTGTTTAAAAAAAAGTGTAATGGTGTCTTTTTTAACATAGTTGCCTAAATCTAGCTTTTAAAGGGTCAGTTATATACTCTTGGGGGAAATTCTGCATCAAAAAAATTAAAATATCTGCACACAATATTTTAAAATTCTTCAAAATTCTGCAAATTTTATTTGTCAAAATAACACTATATAATCATGCCAGTTTCAATTATTTTGGTAATTTATTTCAAAATACCTGTCAGCAAGTATGTCTGCAACAATACAGACACACACAAAAATTCCCCCAGGAGTGGAGAGTTAAAGAAACCCCTGTGACAACCAGTTCCTGTTTCTCTTCCCCCTTTCCCCCCCAGCCCAGTCGGGGGGGGGGGCAGACACTCACACCCACTTCCCCCCAGAGCCCAGCCATGGCCCTCCCAGCCCAGGCACTCACATCCCTGCCACAGCCCAGCCAGGGGACCAAATACTTGCACCTCCTTCCCCCCCAGAGCCCAGCCATGCCCCCATTCTCCAGCCCAGACACTCACATGCCCTTCACCCCCACCCCACCCTGGAGCCCAGGGATCCAGAGGGAGCAACAGTCTGACGGGGGACCCGGGCTTGCAAGGAGTTTCCTGCATGCCGCCCTCTCCTTCCCTGAGGGTGTGCTGGGAACTGCAGCTTCTGGGAATCCACCACCTCCCCCTGTCCTTGTCTTCTATTTGTGAGGTGGGCTCTGCTGGGTCCAGCTGCCACTAGTGGCTGTCAACATCTCTGCAGCCCATTTCTTTGCAGGGGGGAAGGAAATTCTGCATGCACAACATTAATTTCTGCAAAATTCTGCATTGCGCAGTGGTGCAGAATTACTACAGGAGTAGTTATAACAGTTAAAGCAGTGGAAGGTGTTGAAAGTTTAGAAAATACACTTTATATTTCATTAGCAAATAGCTTTGGAAAACCCTGATTCCTTGTACCAAAGAGTTATCACATAGTACTGCTGTTTGACTTTTGGTAGTGCTTTAAAGGTTACTTAAAACCTAGAAGTATGTGAGAAAAGCAAATAAACCACAGCATAATCAGCATATGGTGCTAAAATATCAATCTTGGTTGCATATTATGACTGAAATGCAGCTGATCTAATGAGGAAAATATTATTTGTGAATAAATTATGCAGTAATTCACAGGGGTGGGGGGAACCATTAGATTATTTGGTGAATACTTTTTGGACATCGATAAGAGCTGACCAGATATGAAAAATGCTTTTACAAATAAATTGTTAGCAACAATTATTTCAACCAGCGCTATACTGAAGATTTGTTCTCTTAATACCTGGTCCAATTTCTGTTGAAGGAAGTGGAAAGTCTCCCACTGACTTCACTGGGAGCTGGATCAAGCTTCTGAGCTGCATGTGTATACACATTGTGGTGGGTTCCCCCCAGGGTGCCACCTGGAACTGGGGTACCAGTGAGCGCCTGACCCACCAACCAGGGCTCCCTCTCATACTGTTCTGCTGTGACAAGCTGCAAAATCCTCTAGCCTGCACTTTCACCAGCATACATACAGATAGGGACATACCCAGCTGCAGTTACATGCAGGCTCTCTGACCAGCCTCTGCATAGGAAGGCTACAGTTAAGGCAACTCCAAGCTCTCCAGGCGCACACCTCCTCTGGAGTATAAACCCAATATTATATCGTTTTGCGCTGCACAGGAAACTGTTCAGCGTAAGCTCATAAAATTCACCCCCTCACTCAATGTGGAGAGGAATCTGCAACAGCATTTGCCCCGAGTTATGATTCCCACACACTTCACTCAAACTCACTGGTTTAGATAAAACAAAAACAATTTTATTAACTGCAAAAGAAGATTATAAGTGATTATAAGTGATAGCAAACAGATCAAAGCAGATTACCTAGCAAATTTTAAAAAACGCAAACTAAGCTTAATATAATAAATAGATTGGATATGAATAGCAGATTCTCACCCTAAGAGATGATACAAGCAGGCTGCAGATTCTTAAGGGGCAAGCTGCACTTTTTTACAGCGTGGAATCCTTAGATGTTTCATTCACAGGCTAAAAATCAGTATCACATACGTTATTTACTATCAGTTTTATTTGGAAAGAAATCTGATTCTTATTTTGAAATTTGAAAAAACAAAATTGATAAATGTGTTTTTGTTAAGGAAGTCCCTGAAACACACACGCTTTTTAAAAAATAATTCTGGCTGTGTCATGACTGTAGCATTGCATAACCCTTCTAGTGTTGTCAGATTTACCCAAATGTCTGTGAACTTGATTTTTGGAAAAGTTTTCCTAGACGGTCAGACTTCAGCAAATTCATCATCTGTAGTGTAATTCAGGATGCCTTATGCTGTTCTATATCCTTGGGGCCAATTTAGATAGCTGCAGTTCTGTTTTTAGGATAGATGAACTATCAGAGGCTGCATATTGTATTTAATGTTACCCCAGTATTCATGGAATTTATTGTAGCAACATTAATTCCTAGCAAAGATAAAATTGTAAAGAATTTAATGGTGACCACTGTACATTTAGCACTGAGCAGACATTCAAAGTTTGTGTCTGAGGAAATATAATTAGGAATTATTTGCTAGCTTTCAAGAAGAGCAATAATTCTAAAACTGAAAGTGCTGATGTAGCTGCCATTTTGGAAGCCCAGTTAAAATTAGTTTAATTTTTTCTCAAAAAATGGAAATGTTAAGTTCAGATACTAGTATTATTTAATGAACTAACTGTGCTGTGACACTGGACTAGACTTACCCAGCCACCACTTGACCTACTTTTCGAGAAATCGATATTTTCTGCATTATGCTTTCTTTGAATTAATTTGATTTTCAAAGTATTAAAGTTAATATAAAAGGAAAATATTAAGGGTACGATATTTAATGGAAAGAGAGGGAAAATAAAACTAATGTCAAAACTGTGTACTATATGACAGAGATGGCACAATATGAAATAGAAAAATACTGCATGTGGGAAAACACAGCTCATAGTGCATTTGTCCTCCCTGAACCTGCTTCCGAATGAACATATTTGTCTTTATTCTGGTTCTTGGAGAGTGGAAAAATATTCTTAGATTGGGTTTTTGGCTGAAATGTGGTACATCAGTAATTTATAGGCTGAAATCCTGTCTCTGTTGAAGTTAATGGGACCAGGATTTCACCCAGAGATTTTAAGGCCATGAGGGAGCACTATGATAATTGATTTCACTAGGAGGGCGGTGAAACACTGGAATGTGTTACGTAGGGAGGTGGTAGAATCTCCTTCCTTAGAAGTTTTTAAGGTCAGGCTTGACAAAGCCCTGGCTGGGATGATTTAGTGGGTGTTGGTCCTACTTTGAGCAGGGGATTGGACTAGATGACCTCCTGAGGTCCCTTCCAATCCTAATATTCTACGATTCTACGATCATCTACTCTGAGCGTCTCCATAACACAGGGTATAGTATTTCACCCAATGATTCCTGATATCTGATATGTCCACTGTCTTGGAGCTGTGTCCTGGGAATAAGTTGTGGCTGGACTTCCATGTGTAACTATGATAAAGCCGGAAAGTGCATCTTACGTCGCCTACTTCATCTCCCTTCCACTGGTATCTGCAAAAGTAATACTGCTATAGAGAGGCTGGCATTAAATGCACTAGGCTGTCCATTTAAATCTGTGTTTCTTGTCTTAAAGAGTGTGAGTAAGTGTAGCATGTTAAAACAAAGAACTAATGGTACTGGTACACTAAAGCAGTACCAGACGAAGACAGGCACTGGGCACATTTCCACACAGAGCTCTCTTGGTGCAACCCCGTCCACACCTGGATCACCTCTTCTCTAGCGGCCTGCTTAAAGTGCCAGAGTGAGCGGTGGTGGTTTTGTGGATAGGACAGAAAAGACTGCTACAGGTTTACACTTATGACCTAAACCAGGATTTAATAATAATTAAATAATTTTGTTCCAGGTCTCCAGTTCTGAAAGTGTATTGTGCTACTCTACTGCACCACACATGAGATGCAGTCAATATAAGCTAGATATTAAAACAAAAGTTTAGATGTGACTCAGGAGACTGTAGATCGTTGTGATAAGGTACAAAACCTTGTTCTATGCTTCCCATTTTTTAAGGAGGAACTCTCTTAATCATGAAGAGGTGATAACTGACCAGAGAAGAAAACTCTAATACCCTATGTAAACCACAGCGACTGTCCCTTGTTAAGCTCAGCCTTTCCAAACACCCCATATGGGTCTTACCATGGGGTAAGATTCCACCAGATTCATGCTCTTTGACACAGTCCAGGCAGCTCATAAACCACATCCTTCTGGCATTTCCTTCTCTTTTGTACTAAGGAGGCTTTGACACAGAGAGAGGCGATCTCTCAAATACGCAGATCCCAAGCCATTTAAGTCTTTACGGTTCAAAATCAAGACCTGTAACTCCACCCTCAAACTGATAAATATTCAGTAGAAAATTGGTGTCATATTCTCATGGGAACCTACACAAATTAATAAGCGGGGGCCAGCATGCTGTACCCAGTTCAGTTTCTGGGTTGATTGCAGTGATCTAATCTTGAGGTGATCAAGGCACAGATCACAGTAATGACATCCACACTTGAAAGAACCAAACACAATCCTCAGGTCAGATGGATGGAAAAAGTATGGTCATGGCAGCTGTATAATTCTCTAACAGTAACCGAGACCCTACAATACACTGATAATGCAAATGAATTGAAAGCACACATGCAATATAGAAGGCGGTTTTATAATATGTTTTCTATGACATCTGATTGCTTCCTGCATCTTATCACCATCATTTCAGTCGTATCAGAATTGGGCTTCAGACAGCTAACCCAGTTCTCTATGAAACACTGTAAAGACATTCAAGAGCCATGTCTTGCTTGGAAAAGATTGAGGTATAGGCATGGGTGTCATCAACACAATGAAAGTGTGACAGACCATGCCTCCTTATTTATCTTACTGACATACCAAAGAGGAAGGGGAACATAATGGAACCCTGCAGAGTCCACATGTGAGATTCCTCAGGACAAAAAGCAGTTGCCCAATCTACCTTACGGGATCTCTCTGAGAGAAAAGAAAGTCAACAGTTCTAGGATTCGTAGGCGAGTCTACAATACCTCATGATTAGCTGTGCTAAAGGCATTGGATAAAACTAAGTGTCCCACCACAGCCACCTTGTCTTTACTCATCATCAGGAGGTGATCAACACAAACAATAGTCTCTGTGGCATATCCAGATCTGTACTTAGGTTATCCAAGATCAAGGAGACCTGAAGAACCCAGATACTTTGAGATGTTACTTTCAATAATCAAAAGTAGAAATTTAGCTAGATTATTGGCATCAAGTGACTTTTTTTTTTAGTGATGGCTGCCAACAGTAGACATTAACAATTCTGCCTCACTTCTACATTAACAGTCTCTGCCAGTAGTGGACACAGTGCTTCATTGATGACCTTTACTGCTTTAGAAGAACTTTGACAGACAATAGAGATGCTAATTTATTTATTAAGTCCAAAAAAGCCATGTGATTCTTTACACTTTTAACTAAATCAATTTTAGTTGGGATAATTCAAAAGTAGCACCCCAAAATGCCAAAAAAAAAAATTCTGAACCCAAATTTACAAAAACAAACCCAAAAGTCAAACTGATGCAATAACAGTTAACTGCTTTGAAAACACTACCAGAATATGCCTATTTTTAGTCTGAACTTGAAAATTCATCTAACGTGTCTAACTAACTATTCATCAGGCATTTGGATAAGTGGGTGTCATTGAAAAACGGTGCTTCACTGTATTGGCAAGGTCAGGTGCTGAAGTTCTGTAATACTCATATTAGGAGTTTATTTCTGGCTTTCCTAATCCTTGATCCTGCCATCAAATCTGTGGGGTTGCAAAAATCCATCCACACATATCCAATTGCCAGATTATGGCCTTACTTATTTATGGTGCAGTCTGGAAAAATTACTGTTCTCTGTGCAATAAACATAGTTCTTACCAGAAATGTGAAATTATATATAATTAGGGCCCTACCAAATTCACAGTCCATTTTGGTTGATTTCATGATAATAGGTTTTTTAAAATAGTAAATTTCATTATTTCAACTATTTAAATCTGAAATTTCACGGTGTTGTAATTTTAGGGGTCCTGCCCCAAAAAGGAATGGGGGGGACCACAGGGTGATTGTAGGGAGGGTTGTGGTACTGCTACCCTTACTTCTGCACTGCTGCCGGCGGCAACACTGCCTTCAGAGCTGAGCAGTTGGAGAGCGGTGGCTGCTGGCCAGGAGCCCAGCTCTGAAGGCAGAGCCACTACCAGCAACAGCACAGAAGTAAGGATGGCATATTATGGTATTTTCACCCTTACTTCTGCACTGCTACCTGAAGAGCTGGGCTCTCAATCAGCAGCAGCCACTCTCCAGCTGCCCAGCTCTGAAGGCAGCACAGAAGTAAGGGTGGCAATACTGTGACCCGGCCTCAAAAAATAACCTTGTGACCCCCCCCATCCCCCGCAGCTCTCTTTTGGTTCAGGGCCCCAACTTTGAGAAACGCTGGTCTCCCCCCCGTGAAATCTGTACAGCATAGGGTAAAACACACAAAAGACCAAATTTCACGGGGGAAGACCAGATTTCACGGGCCGTGACACGTTTTTCGTGGCCGGATATTTGGTAGAAAATTTTAGTAAGACCAGAATTTGATACTAAAATCAAACATGGACATTGCCGAAGTCTTTTTTGCTCAGATGTAGGCGGTGACATGGTCAGCATCTGAGGATTTTGTAGAGGCGTTATTCACCTGGGTACTAATACTAGGCATCACCATTTTATTATTTGTGATACCATGGTGCCCAGACGTCCAGTGGAGTCCCAGACAGGATTGGGGCCCCATTGCTGTACAAATATACAGTTCAACACAGTCCCTGCCCTTGAAAAGTATATAGTGAATTAGCTTAATTTGCTGTTGTTTTTGTAATTCTCTGAATTAGAAGTTAGCAGAGCTAAACAGTTTTTTCACTGAACGTATTTTTCTTTTTCTTAATCAATATTAGTTTACTATTAATATTAGTAAACACTTAAACCATGGTAATGCCTGAAGTTGTCAGTTCAGCAGCACACTAGTTTTGTTTTAAATTTGGTTTCAGTTGATCCTAAATCTTCACATTTATGAGCTTAAACCATCAAATGTTGTCTTGTTTCAGGTCAAATTGATGCAGAGCTAAGTGTTGGCTGGTTTTTACTCAGAACTATACAGTCCAACCCAAGTTTTTATTAAGTGTAACCTAGGTGCATCAAAATTTTCAGAAGCCTCAGCAAACTTTTCAGGTTTTGGATTAGTAACAAAAACTGAAACAAAGGGAATGTGTTTTTGGCTTGTCTTATTAAAATTTCATTCAGCTCTGCTCCTTAAAGGTAGCACAGAAGACAAATATCTGTCACACATCCTACACACTTTTCCAGACAGGAAGGTTGGTCTTGTGGTTGAAGCACAGGATGAAGAATCAGGTGATATCTGTTCTATTCCCAGCTGTGCCACATGCTTCCTGTGTGACCTTTGATAAGTCACTTGATCTCTGTTTCTCAGTTTCACTATATGTAATATTGGGATAGTAATACTTCAGAGGAGTGTTAGTGTATGGAGAATTAATTTATTCGTATTTGTAAAGCACTTGGAGATTCTCAGCTGGAAGGCTGTGTAGAAAGGCAAAATATTTCCAGATGTTTTTTGCAGTCTGGAACCCTTCCCAACAGCTAAGAGATTAAGTTTTATCTAGAGATGGACTTAACTTACAAAGGTCTGATAAAAGTTCAGCCATTTTTGGATCTGGTCAAGCTCCTTATGGAGATTGGGTACAAACTGTAATGTTTTACTGCAGATCTCAACTTCCATGAAATTTGGGCTTATTAGCGACCAAGATTTTGCTTTTCTCATGTTATCATGGGAGGAAAAGAAGTGACAATGAAAATGTGCTGGTTTGAAACAAAGCATTTTATTAAAAGCTATCTTTAAAACTGAAGATCTATTTGAAGAGTAGAAAACCTCCTGTAATGGCATATTTTATTCTTATATAAGCTAATATTGCAGTTTCTTTTTCATAGATGACATATTATAAATACTAGTGTATACAATATTGCATTTGCATATTCCCATCTTATGAAAAATGCAGAGTAAAGTTGTATGGTTTGATGCAGTTAACACATATTTTCCCAGCCATGTTGATTATGTAGGTAGATGTTTAGCTAGTTTTACTTTGAGTGATTCACTGGCTTTTGGAGTTGTGTGTTTCTGGGGCTGCATAACTCTAATACAACCAGTGTTGGAAGTAACCCAGGGCTGAGCCCTCAGTAGCTCATGAAGGGGCCCCCTCATGATGAGAGGTCAAACTAAACTAAAGCAGAGCTCCTACTTCAGGCAGTTATACTCCAGGAAACAGCACAATAGGGCCAGGATTTCACCCTTTATGTGCATAGTTCTATTTTTCTTGCTTTTTCTCATGTAAATGTCACAAACTATTCATAACAGATAATGGAGAACTTTTCTTTAAACCTTGGCGGGGGTCAAGATTTTCAAAATTTATCAGTTATTTTGGGATGCCTCAATTTTTGGTTACTCTACTTGAGACACCATAAAAGGGCTCAGCACTTTCTAGAAATCAGGCCTTCCTTAAGATGTCTCATACTGTGCACCCAAAAAACAGAAAGACCCATCATCAGTAGCCACTTTTGAAAACTTGGCCTTTTTCATTTTTTATTTTAACAATTGCTTTATATAAATACTTGTCTGTTGGCTCACCTAAATGTTTAGTTGCACACTCTTTAATCATTTTTCTGCTTTTATTTTTATGGGGTAAATGAGGGGGGTAAGCTTACAAAGAAGAAACAAATTTCACTACCAGCTTCACCACACAAACCAGTTTATGACTGTTCAAAATATGTATGTTCCCCCCTGTAAATTAATCTTCCTTCATCTTTGTAAATATCCCATAAACTCTATCAGTTTTCAGCCTACAGAAACTTAGAGGGTTAGCGTTTAAGCATCAGAACTTTACCCTTGTAAAAGAACCAAGGAGGCACACATCTGTAATAACACTAAAAAGAAACAAAATCTATTTATGTATGGTTTATTATTATTTACCTAACCGCTTGTTCATTGGCATGTAGATAATTTCTTCAGTACTTTATCTTCCTATTTTTTTTTCCAACACCAATCTGGATACTTAGATACTCACCCACAAGCATTTTAAAGATTTTTCCACAGAGCCATAAAACTACACCTTCCTCATTGAATGTAAAATCAAGTACACCTGTAATAACAAAGCAGTGGAATACCATGCATCTCTTCTTAGATATTTAACTGCATTGCAGTGGAGCTGGGGTGGCTTGCTTTCACAGGCTCAGTGAAATTAAAGGTCATGTCCTAGTGTTATGTCTTCCTGTTTAAAATGAATAGAGTATAAATGTTTATCTCAAGTAGAAGTAAGAGCACAGTCTACATTTGTGACATGCTCTCCAGTTCCCATTTTGAGAAATTGTGCAGAAAAACAGCTGCATGTCCTTTCATATCCTTCTTTCGCTATTAAACATTTATATTTTTGATTTCAGTTCTGTGCCAGTTTTCTTCAGCCTTCTGGTCAGATTTTTAGTTAAACTTCAAGTTAGTGCTGTGAAGATTTATAGTGGGTTGTATTGTTTTCAAGAAAAAAAGAAATCCAGCAGTGAGGAACTGAGAATTCATGTACAGAGTTGTACAATATATAGTTTCTTTGTGTTCTGCCAGTAGATATTTCAGAGTTTCGAATGTCCTGAGGCTGAGTAGTGCTAGTTGTGCAGAGGGAGGACCAAAGTATACAGTATATTGGCTTCCCTCTTGCTGTTTTTGGACAATCAGGTCTGCTTTCCATTTTCTACAATGTTCCAATATAACTAAATCACATCTACTCTGTAATGGAGGTTCCTGAGATCTTGGACTTCTGTTAAACATAAAAGAGCAAAGTACTATTTATACAGTGTAATATTTTGATTTGCTAATGAGCTGTGCGGTGGGTATTATCACTAACTACTGTGCAACAAGAAGGATTTCTAAAACATGCATCAACTTACTCCTTCTCTGAATCATTTTAGATAAAACTGTGTTTAGTTTCTAATTAGAATCTGTGGTGTGCTAATACTTCTGGATAATGTAAGTGATTGACATTCTGCATTCTAGTGATGAGTGTCTCAGCCAGAGCAGATAACTTAAACTCATTTACTAAACTCCAAAGTAAAGCTACTATAAGACTGTTGAGAAAAGCAGCAAGCCATGCAGGAGAGACTGACTTCCAGCAGTAACATATATTGACTGATGTGGTTTTGTTCTGAGGGTTATGGAGGACTGAGGAGTCTAGCCTTGAATAGTTTATTAAAATAATGATGTCACAGTCCTCAGGGGAGCAAGAGAGAGATATTTCACAAAAAAAATCTTACTCGTGATATTATGTGGATTTTTTCTTTAGCAGCCCTTTTGTGCTATATATTCTTTAGGGTGGGACAAAACTGGGGAAAGTTATGCATTTGCAAAATGTTGCTCAAGTTTCTTGTAATACCAAACCAAGATGGTTTGATCTTGTTTTATCCCTGTTTTGTCTGAATCTTTGAATATTGAGTTTAACCTTCAAGACACAATGCTCTGCCCCATCTTGTAGGCTATGGCTTGATGGAAAGTGCCCAAGTAAAGTGTGGTTTTGAGGAGCTATAATATTTTTTTTATTTGTGCTAGTTTGTTGTCTTATCATTTGTGGCTGGATTCATGCCAATAATTTTTATGATGCAATACATTGTGGACTCCACATTTATTATGTCTTATTGATTCTGCATTAAATTTGCTTACGTATATAAGTAAAAAGATGTTTTCTCTAACTGGCAGCCCTGCAAACTCAGCCTGGCATCTGAATGTCAAGCTGGGTTCTTTCTGTTTCATGCAGAACATAGTTGTATCTGTGGTATTTATATTGCTCCATTACCATAGTATCTGAGTGCTTCACAATCCTGAATGTGTTTATCGTCACAACTCCCCTGTAAGGTAGTACTGTTGTTCCCATTTACAGATGTCTTTTGCAGGGTATGCAAAAAGAGCCTTGTTTCTGTTTGGCCAATTCATGTTTAGGATGATTATGTTTGCTGTATTAGCAGCAAGTTAAACAGGGAAGGCAGCTGTAACAACACCCTAACTAACAAGACTTTATCATGTAAGCGTGATAAAACCTATCATCTACTCGTGAAAGGGGAGAGTAAAGCAGTCTAAATCCCCTATTTTCATCCTCTCCGACCTTGTCTACTTCTTTTAAAAAATTATAACAAGAACAGATACTTCTCTTCCAGCCATGAAATCATGATTGAGAGGGCTATGTTTTTAGGTAATGGGAATTTCACAATAGTAGTAGGAATTTTCAATGATTCTCTGAAGTATTTGTATAGTTATGTAGAATCCCATGAGAAATCCATCCAGATTACTAAAACTTCCATAAGCTATACAGCTAACACTTTTTAGCCAGTTGTACTACTCTCAGAAGTTGCATTTCTGTAAGGATGATAGGAGGTCAGCATTTCAGCGCATTGGATATGTAAATGGTGACAGGGAACAGACTTCAGGGCTCATATTAAGGGACGTTGCTTAAATACTGACATGTTGCAATCAAATGACTGAAGAGCATAAGACCTGAGATATTGAATCTTTAAAGCTTCCTGAAGTACTGTTATTTTACAACTTTATACTGCCTTGAAGCTTTAGGAAATTTGAAAATCATGCCATTGCATATAATCTCTTATCTGACCCAATTATATTTGACATATGTTTTAAGCATGTTAACATTGCAAGCCAGTAATGCTTTGCTTTGCACAGGTAGTAGGATCTTTCATCGAAGATGAAACTTCCATTGGCTTGAGTGGGAGCAGAATCAGGTCTGTTGTGGGCATATTTTGTAAGATTAGGTCACTTTCTTGTATTCCCATTACAGAGGTAATTTTTGCTTTATTCAACAACTGGCAGTTTGAGGAGAGTCACAATGAAAGGACTGGGAACATTAAAACAAGGTGTGACAGGGTCGGGCCAGATGGCTGCAGGAGAGTAATAGAAGGCAGATATATTAGCCCCAGGTTAAGTAGGTCCCTTTTCCCTGGGAAGTCCCTCCCTATGAGCACCAGGTATGGGAGTTTAGGGACTACACCTGCTGCTACCTCACTAATGTTCTCCTGAATCTCGATTTTTACTGGGATGGTGGGGTAATAACCCACTGTCCCATGGACGCATGTTATCCCCGTACGCTTAGCCCACAGCAGCTGACTACACTTCATGAGCTTCCCCAAGACAAGCGTGATAGCACTCCCCGAATCAACCAGTGCTGTGGTCTCTACCCCATTTAGCTTCACTGGTCTGGTGTACATATGTGGGGTTACTGAGACCCCCACAAGGTGGATTAGGGAGCATGGGTCTGCCCAGTTCCCCAGGTTACACTGCATAGGCTCCTCGGCATTGGGACACTGTTCAGCTATGTGTCCCCACTCGCTACAGGTGTAACATCGGTATGGAGCCCTAGACGTTCCCCCGTCTCTTGGTTTGGGCAGTCTAACATCACAATCCTCTTTCCCCTTAGTGCTCTAACTCTTTGTGGCTTCTGGTGAGCCTTCAGCCCCTCTCTTTTTCCACCTGGGCTCTCCTGGTGGCCCAGTCACCTGAGCTCTAGGGCTTGGTGCTGCTAGTTTAACCCTGGGTGCTTCTTCCTTAACTGGTCAGGTCAGCTCCCTCGCCGTCCTTTGCCTTTCTACCAGCATGACAACCTAGTCATAGGTGGAGGGTTCGTTCTGGCTTACCCAGGCGCGAAGGTCTGGCGGTAATCCTCTCATGTACTGGTCGATGACAAGAACCTCTAGTATCTCCTCTGGACTCTGGGACTCAGTTCGTAACCATTTTTGTGCGAGATGGATGAGGTCATATAATTGGGATCACGGGGTTTTGTTTTCCTGGTATCTCCACTCATGATACCACTGGGCCCGCACTGCGGTCGTTACCCCAGATCTGTCCAGGATCTCTGCTTTCACCTGGGGGTAGTCTGCCGCAGCCTCTTCAGGCAAATCATAGTAGGCCTTCTGGGCCTCCCTACACAGGAATGGAGCGAGGATGCCAGACCACTGTTCTTGGGGCCAAGCCTCCCACAGAGCTGTCCTCTCAAAGGCCAGGAGGTATGCCTCTACATTATCCTCCCATGTCATTTTCTGCCTCCAATTGCTGGCCCGTATGATCTGCGCCTCATCATGGCCGCAGTTCAGCTCTGTAAGGGCCTTTACCTGGTTTACCAGTTCCCCCAACACAGGCCGGTCTTGAGCAGCCTGGTCCATCAGCAGGCGATTAGTCTCTTGCTGCAGCCATACTGCCTCCTGTTCGGTGGCTGCCTGGACACGGGTAGCTTCCTGCTCGGCAGCTGTGGCTTGTATCAGTGCCTGCACTACCTCCTCCACTGTGGTGAAAAAAATAAAAAAACCCTCTCCCTTTTATTTTTCTCCCAAACACTCTCCTTCTTCCTCCACGCTGTGCACACCAGATCCCACTTCTAACACCAGTTGTGACAAAGTTCCTCCTCTACCTTGGTGGGTCTTGCGCTTATTGGTAGATTTGCTCGCCTTGGAGCTTCACGGCAGCCCTTAGTTTGGCCGTTTTCGTGAACCTACAGTCCAGATCAACTCTTCCTGTGTCTGACCAGGAGGTTTGGGGCAAACCCGGACCTGCCCTCTACTCCGGGTTCCAGCCCAGGGCCCTGTGGAATACAGCTGTCTAGAGTGCCTCCTGGAACAGCTGTGCAACAGCTACAACTCCCTGGACTACTTCCCATTGCCTCCTCCCAACACCTTCTTTATCCTCACCATTGGACCTTCCTCCTGGTGTCTGATAATGCTTGTACTCCTCAGTCCTCCAACAGTATGCGTTCTCACTCTCAGCTCCTAGTGCCTCTTTCTCCCGGCTCCTTACACACTCACCACAAACTGAAGTGAGCTCCTTTTTAAACGCAGGTGCCCTGATTAGCCTGCCTTAATTGATTCTAGCAGCTTCTTGATTGGCTGCAGGTGTTCTAATCAGCCTGTTTGTCTTAATTGTCTCCAGAAGGTTCCTGATTGTTCTGGAACCTTCCCTGTTACCTTACCCAGGGAAAAGGGATCTATTTAACCTGGGGCTAATATATCTGCCTTCTATTACTCTCCTGTAGCCATCTGGCCCGACCCTGTCACAAAGGGCTTTTGATGTTTTTTCACTGTCAAGGTAAATATTTTATATCCTAATATTTTATGCAGTGGTTGCCCAAGAAAACAAACACATAAAGTCCAATTCTGTGCCCACTGAAGTCAGTGGCAAAATTCTTATTGGTTTAAATGGGAGCCCTGGATTCTGTTTCTGTCAGAGCAAAGGTAAAATATTAACCTGTAGTACTGTGTATATGTATGAGAATATAATCTGAGTTAGGTATGATCTTCCCTTCTGCTTTTAGTGTAATTTAATCCTTGATTATTTGCCTTTGGGAACCAGGAAATGGCTGATTACTGAAAACAGCTATAACAAGTATCTACTGAAATGTGTCAAGGAAATTTGTATTTCTCCAGACAGTTGTAAGAGATATTCTATAAAACAAGAATTTGCTGTTTGTAGAAAGCTAGCCTGGCTTACTGCTGCATAGAATATTTATAGTCAGGACTTGGTAGTGAGCAATTTGTCCTTGCAGCTCAGCAAATTAGCTTTGAGGGGAAAAAAAATACGTGAGCTTCAGAAAGAGCAATCCTATCATGTTAACTTCTAGTAAGAAATGCTCATAACTGCAAGTTCTGAATGCAGAATAATCATGTCAGGAAAATGAAACTTAGATTCTTCCAATAGAGGTGTATGTTACACAGCAGTAGAACTTGTAGTCCCTTTTCTAAATGAGAAGTTGCTGAGGAAAGAGTAAATGAGCCTTCTGTAGCATGATCAAGTTGAGAAAGGGAACATGCTGTAGGGGTCTGAGCAGGGGAGTGGGAGCCAGGAACACCTGTGATCTAATCCCCACTTTGCCACTGATTCAGTGTAACTTAGTGTAAGCCACATACTCTTACTGTGTCTCTTTCCCAATCTAGTAATAGTAAATTCCTCACTATTGCAAACGGGCATATAGCTATAAATTAGTTCATGTTTATATGGTGCTTTGAAGATGTAAAGTACCATGTAAGTAGTATTACAATGGATAAAATCCACAGGTATTTTACTTTTGCCACTCTGTCTTCTGCTAAAATCCCACTACCTTCGTACCTATGTTGGCCTGCTCAGCTGCTCTCTCATTCAGAGGTGAAGGTGTTGACATCAGGTCAGGGAAGAGGAAGAGAGGGCAGGGTAAAGCATTTTCAAAATAAATACTGAAACAGAACTGATAGCATGTTTGTAGACAAAGAATGACTTTTTGATTCAAACAATACATTTTGGGGCTTCTTCTATATGGTACCTGGGCACCTCTGATAATTAGAAAGTTTGCTCTGTTTTTGAATATAGTAGTATTTTTGGAGGTCAAGGTTGCACTGTATTATATCAAAATATAATAAAGCCAGTACTAGGCTATTTAAACTGTATGCAGAGAGAGATCCATAGAGAGTGCTATGACCATGTGCTATGGTTATATTTTTGTCTTCTAATACTTTGAGTTTACATTATGCGGCCTGGAGAGGAAGGAATTTTTGAAAGGTTACAGTTTGGAATTTGTGGGTAGATTCCTTCAATGTAAAGCAGAAGAAATTGTTAGTTACAATGTGCATTTGTAATAGTGCCTAGTTATATATCCTTGCCAATAAATTAATTTGCATTGCATGAGGAGTGCCAAAGCAAATCATAGGTTGACTCATGTAAATTTGAGGGAATGGGCATCAGTGTTCCTAGTAAACTAGCAAGTCCCTTGTATGCTGACCCATTGGGTCAGTTTTGCGTTGGGGCTTTTCCTCTATTGGACAGCAAAACTAATGTTGCTTTAGAGGCTGCTGCTTAGGTATTTTTCAGCATGCCTGAAAAGGCACATGAGGAACAACTCCAGCACTGGAACTTTGCCTGATTTGGGTATGGTTGCACCCTATACAAGGGAAAAGACATGAGGATGAGATATACAACAGCCACACAATGGCAGAATCCTAGCAGCAGCAGTGTGGCAGTAAATACAATTGTCCATCCACAGTAGAAGAGAAACAGGAGGATGTGGATATAGATTAATTAGGCTGCAACTTTATTCATTTATACTAACTGGGAGTGCACAGCAACAAATTATACAAATTATACAGTGCAGGGAGCATGCGGTTGGCTCCCCATCGATCCAGATGCAAAAACCCTAAGTCCCCTTCTTCTCTTTAGGCTCCCTCTAGCAATCCAGGCCACACCCTCTCCTTTATCTCCCCAGTTCTTCTACTGTCTCACTGCTTAGGTCAATGAGGTTTATAGCCAGTGATGAGCTGCCAGAAGCTGAAGAACCGGTTCCTTCAGTTGCTCCGGTTCTTCGGCGGCACGTCCTTCAGTCACTCTGGGTCTTCAGCGGCACTGAAGGACCTGCCGCCGAAGTGCCACCGAAGGCCCGGAGTATCGCTGGGTGAGTAAAAATTCTCAGGGGAGCTTCCCCAGCCAAGAGCTCAGGGGCCACAGTTTGCCCACCCTTTTAACAACCAGTTCTAAACTGGCTTCAAAATTTAACAACCGGTTCGCGCGAACCAGTGCGAACCGGCTCCAGCTCACCACTGTTTATAGCTGTTAATAAGAACAGAATTTGCTCTGAGAGCCCATGTGGTGTTAAGATGTAAAGCTGTTTAGTATACTGCTTGCAATAGCTACTTTAGAGCCATTACACAGTATCATGGCTTATATTTTACAAAAAAATTAGTGGTATTGGGTATCCAATTTGAGATGCCTTAAAAAGGCCTGATCTTTAGAAGCTGCTTAACACTCTCTGAAGAGTAGCTCCCTTTAAAATATCTCAAGTTCAGCATCTAAAAAGTGAGGCACCCAAAATCACTTGTCCCTTTTGAAAATGTTAGGCCTGTGTGAATGTGTGTGACAAATCTAAAATAGCAGACATGCAATGGAAGCTTTTTTGAAAAGTACTTCACGTGCACAGTAGTTCTTTTAAAAAGACATTTTAAATATATATGTATGTTTGAAAATTTAGAAATTACTAAAAGCAGAATGTGTTTTGAAAGAATGAAAAGAAATCTCAACATTAGAGAACCCGAGTAGTTGAAGCTGTGAGTTGATGCCACTTTTCACCACTAAAGCTGGATTTAAATTATGCCTAAATCATGTGTGATCTTTGAACACATAACAGACCACTGTACAGTCTGTTATGACTGGCACTTGCTGATGAGAAGAGGTCCAGACCTGGAGTAGCAGGCGTGTTGCAGATTAGGATTGATGCCCATTGGGGGAGGCCATAAAGTTCCTGTTTATATGTCACCTGCCTGTAACTAGTGCTGTTCAACTTTAATGAGCACTAAACTTTACCCAACTCTTTTTTTTTAAAGGTTGGCAAATATTATTAAAGATAAGCGATTATTATAATCACAATTTTTAAAAAAAAATGTTACAAGTCATAAAGTGATACCTTATGTATACAGTTCCTTCTGACATGGGTAGATCCATGCAAACAGTCTAAGAAGGTTTATAATACATGGGTGACAGTTGCACCAGCCAGATGGCCTAATGGCAGTGGGTTTCACTGATGTACCAGTGCCAGTAGCTAAGTTCCCAGTGCCACAGGGTGTGGATCGGGAGCATTGCAGGTGGGAAGGAGTAGTTCTCTTTTACTGGTGCTCACAACACTGTTGACTTGAGTTCTGAGGCAGCCGTATCCAGACCAGCCATCAAAAGTCACAACGGCACAAGGCCCACAGATGGATGAGAGAAAAGTTTGGAGGGAAAAAAGGCATTAAAGAATGGGGTGGAGAAAGAAAAACAAAGGTACACATGAGAACAATTCCTCACCTCCACTCTTCTCCAAATCTGTGTGCAACTATGGTACAGAGATATGGTCGACTAGTCTTTGTCTAATACATATAAGGATGTGCAATACATCCTTTAAGAAAAATTAAGCAGACAATTCTTAGGCACTTTATAGAGAGAACACGGAACTCTTCTACAGTAATAGTAAACCTAATAGTTACTTTCACCTAGTTAAAGAAATCCTGCACAGATTGTTACACACATAGGAACCAAATTCTCTGCTGGTTTAAACTGCTGCAGCTTTATTCTAGTCAATGCAGCCATAGCAATTTACACTGACAGAGTATTCGGCCTCATTCTCAAAGTAACTCAGAGGAAGACTTCTGTCTGGAAAGGTGAATCTAGAATGGAAAAGTTTTAATTTAGGGTTAGGGTGACCATACGTCCAGTTTTGGCCAGGACAGTCCCTTTTTTAAGCCCTGTCCTGGCCATCCCAACTTTTTTGGCAAAAGTGGGCATTTGTCCCATTTGCTCTTGCCAACTTGATCAGTTTGCTAGAGCAAAAGGGACAAATGCCCACTTTTGTCAAAAAAGTGGGGTGCAGTGCAGTTGGAGGAATGTGTGGGAGGCGAGCGGAGATGCCAGCCCCGTGCAGAGGGGGAGGCTGGGTTCAAGCAGGGTTCAAGCGGCCAGCGATAGTGTGGCGTGGAGGCTGGCAAAGTTCAATCAACCAGTGATGTCCTGGTGCTGGGGGTGGAGAGGGGGCAGGCAGGGTTTGAATGAGTAGCCCCATGTGGTGTCCCATTTTCCATTTGGGAAATATCGTCACCCTAATTAGGGTTGAGTGTATTTTGCTAGAATCCATATGCTTTAAAGAAAATGTCCTTCTCTATGAAACAACACAGCTTGTTTAGAGTTTCTTATTTATCTGCTCCACATGAAATGTTGGGTCAGTGAAACAGACAGTATGGGGGATGAAACAATACTGAAATATTTATTTTATCATATGTCGGCTTTTGCTTTAGATCTTCTTTAAATTCCTACCAAATTCACATTTAGTAAGGTTGCTTTTTCCCTTCCCCACAGTATGTCTGTCTCAGATTGCACCCAAAAAGATGCAGGAGTTATCTGGCAAGTTATGAAATCAAGGCACACAAAGAAAAGGCTTCTGAGAATCCATTGAGAGGCTTTCATGTATTTCTGAGCTCACTATACACACCAATACTGTATGTGTCGTTTTGGGTACTATACAAGCACATACACTAATGAACTTGAGGTAACTACTTCCATTAACTCATGAATGGTGATGATAAAATACAATATAAATGAATGGAAATACCCTGAAAGGGAGAAAAAACTAGGGCTATTTAATCTAAATGCCACTGTGTATTTTAAGATTCTTGTTATGATGATTGTTTTACTGGGTAAAAGTGGTGCCTTAAAACTCAACAGATTAGAACCCCATGGATATTCAATGATATCTACGTATACTTACTAGCTGAATACGTTTGTATCACCTTTCATTCCTATGAGCATAGCAGAGGCATCACAGGAATGGGTCAGCTAGACTCTTTTCTGACTCTCACTTAAACAGAATTCACTAGGTTCCCTGCTACTAACTAATGGGCCAAGTCAATGCCCACTGAACACAGTGGAGATCAGGTCCTAAGTATAACAAGGGTTTGGAGCTTCCAGTGGATTAAGGCAAAATGCATTTCAATACAGAGAGCAGCACAATGGCCTGTGTATCACCTAAGACCCAATTTAAAGCTGTGCATTGAGGACTTCCATGGGGCTTTAAGGGTTCAAAGGGCCTCTGCACTGAGGTGAATTTGACCCGTTAGTGCACATTCATCTGAATGGGAGTTTGGCAGTTGCAGGACTTCAGGCCCTAGAACAGAGATTTATCATCAGGATATGAAGATTGTGCCAGGAGTAAGTTGCAAAGAAGTACCGCTGGTTGTTAACCACTGGATTATACCAAACTAGAATTTTGTTTTACTGTTACTAATAGGGAAAAGTAGGGTGATCGATTTGAAGCAGTAATCTACTCAATCTGCGTGTTTTATTTGTAAAATAAGGATAGTAATAGTGACTCCTTTTCAAAGCCTTTGAGATCCTGAGATGAAAGGTGTGCTATATAAGCGCAAACTCTAACTTATTATTATTGATATTCTAAATATAGCAGTAATAGTTTTTGAATAAGATTATATGCTAGAAAATTAGGCCTAAATCCTGCTAACATTTTCATCCATGATTAATTTAGCTCAAGTGAATAGCCTCATTGTAGTAAACAGGACTGCTCACATGATTAAATTTAAACCCATGTTAAGTTTTTTCAGGATCAGGGACTTAGATATAACATATAATTAATCAGAACAATATCAGGTTGAGGACAAGAAACAGAAGAAATTGACAGTTGACTCTATAGTATTATTTTTAAGCCTCATCAAGATTCAGAAGGAGTTAAATGTATGTGTAGCATTTAGTGAAGTTTGGTTATTGATATTGAACAATTTTTACTTCTTAGCTGTCTCTTCAGTGCAATACACAGAGTCAACTGTTTTATACAAAAGTAGCATAAAATGATTTCATGAACTTCAAGTCAATAAGGAGTGCATAGAAGGTCAGTATTTTACTAAAAATTTCAACCTTGTATTCTAAGTACAGTGTTCTTTTTTATTAGGTATTTTAAACAAAACAATATACTTCATAATGAAGTACAATTAAGATATGTCGCTTGTATATAAAACTCACTGTAATTAAGAAGTTGTACCACATATTGCCACCTAAGAAGCATGCAGTAATATATATCTGGAGGCTTACACCATGTGTAATGTAGGAATCAGACAAATATTCGTAATCACTTAGTACTGGAATGCCTGCTATTTTCTGTATTCATATTTTATTGACTATATATGAAGGAAGTGTGCTCCAGTGGATATGGCGTTGGACTTGAAAAGATGACTTGGGTACTGTTTTTGGTTATGCCACCAATATGCTGTTTCACTTGAGGCAAGTTACTTCATCTCTTTGAGCCTCAGATTCCCCATCTCAGAAATGGGGTACTGATACTTACCCTCCCTTTGTAAAGTACTTGAGATGTATAGATGAAAGTACTATATAATATTATTAATAAAAAATAACCCAGAACCCAAAAATCTACTGACAATCCATTGTCATCCTGTGGAAGATGGAACTCAGTATTGTCTTCTTGTCCATCTTTATGGGCAGCATTCACCCTCCTTTGCCCACTGGGACTTCCTTGACCTTTATACCACAGAGTGCAGTGCACTTCTGTAACTCCTTGGCTAAACCATGCCATCTTTGGCAAAGAGTACCATGGGGCTTCCTTGGTATTTTATGTCATTCACACTGGGAGTAGCTGTTTCACTCACCTAAAGGTAAAAGTGTTCTGGGGCTGAGACACTACATAATGCCATGGGCTGATCTGAAATTGGTCTGGGATGTCACCCAGTTTCCTTCCTGTGATCAGAAGCTTAAATATATCAACATGTTTTATTTTATTAAAATTCCAAAAATATTTTAAACAGTAAGATTCCTAATCAAAACCAGTTGAAATAAGGGATGGGCAGAATGGTTCACTCCGTTAGGCAATGGACTCAAGTTCAGGACACCTGGGTTCTACTCCTGGGATTGCTACTAACCTGCTGTGTGACCTAGGGCAAGTCACTTCACCTTTCTGTGCCTCATTTTCCCTTTCTATCCTCTGTCACTCTCTTCTCTGTTTAGACAAAATTTAGACTTTGGGCCAGGAGCTGTTCCTCACTATGTGTTCATATGCCCCTACCAGGATTGAGCAGTGATTTCAGTTGGGGGTCTATAGGCACTACCATATAGAAATCATTAAAAATAACAATAATAATACATAACAAATTGAGAGTGAAAGCTGAACGGTGGGCGCTCCATTCATAACTTATCCAGTTTTGCTTATATAAGAAATCTCAGTGTAAACTCTTAACCAGGCCATTAATACGTAAAGCTCCCACCACCTGCCAGTATTTTTACCACTAAGTTGTCTAACCCTCCTCAGAGCAGGTCTAAAAAACAAAGTGTTAAAAATGCAGCAGAGTTTAGGAGCTTCCTCTACATTCTCACACCCACTGTTGGAGTTGCACCCATGTTAACACAGTGGGCAACTGTTGCCAAAACCCTCTAGTGTAAATGCTGAAAAAGAATATTAGAGTATTACAATTTTCCTCAAGTGGCTTGATTATATAATGTCTAAATCAGTCTTAACTGTTGGGCCTTTATTTATAAAAATTAATCAGATCACATGTCAATAGCAAAGTAATTATAATGCAAAAATTACTGTATGAATCATATCTGTAGTTTCTTGAGCAGAAGCTACAATTTGAAGCAGAAAGAAAAAGAAAGCCTTGAACTAACATTATTAAAAATAAACATGAAGAATACTGTGTGAGAATAGCCTGTAACTTGAAATAAAACACACACACCATATCTACAGGTGGTAAAATTGGTTGTCAGTTCAAGCACCAAATAATTTGCATGATTAATTTCCAATGTTATTTAATGTGCTACGAGCTGATGGTTACAGCACTAGGAGATTTGTTATGTTTGAATTTTAACTGGTGATCAGACCAGCACAGTCTGATCACCAGTTAAAAGTATGAGTAACATGTTACTGCAGAAAACAAATTACTTTTTTCCTTTCAGCAAAAATATTAGTTAACAGTATTTGTCATCATAAACAGTTTTTATTTCTTAACTGTATCTCAGTACCCATTTATCTAAATAAAATACAATCATGATGCAACAAAATTATTTGCAACTGCCCTAATGGAAAGTTTTCACAGAAATAACGTTTCTGATTCACAACAATTTACTTAAAGTAATTTTGGGACATTAATAATTTACAATGAGTAGATTGTCACTACATCAGTGCATTTTATTTAAATAACTTAATATTCTAAAAAGATGATTGGTTTTCTGAACTGTTGACCTTAATAACTGTTCCTAGTTATTGTGAAAAACACCTTCGAGTCCTAAATTATCAAACCCTTGCTCAATGTCTTTCCAAAATAACCTGCACTAACTTTAACAGTAGTTTGCTAGTCTCAAATTTTCATTTGTTGCAGGACTCCTCCAATTATATTAACAATAAGAACCTCTTCACTTCTCTTTGTTGCAGCCCCTTACAAAGTCCGGAGTTTAAAATAGTGTAGAGATGTTGATTTACATGCTAAATTGTGATCTTACTTTGGAAATTCCTCTGATGAAATTGTTTGGATGGCATTAGCATTTAGTGTACGCCAAAGGTGCCATTCCTGCAAAATAGCACAGATCCCTACCCCTCTCACTAGCAGATCCCACTGCAGAATCAAATGTTAAAGATCAGGAGTCAGATTACAGCCCCTGCTGTGGCCCCTTTACAACACTTGGGCTGCATAAAAGGGCTACAAAGTCCCTCAGGAGACTACCACCAGCAGAGAAGTGTAATAGCATCCCTACACTGTCTTCCTGCATGGTCCCGAGCATAGGAGTGGAGCTAAAGGTATGAGAAGACTGGACAAGGAGTAGCCAGATCATGGTGCTCCACAGCAATTCTGGATTTTGGAGCAGCTCATAAGAAGCTGGATATAAACTGAAGGCTCTAATTTTCATTGGGGGTCATAGCTGGTGCAGCCTGGAATTCAGGAGGCACAAAGATAAAGCCATCTTTGCCTCCTGAGAGTGCAGCACCAAATCTGACCCCAGATTTGTACCATTGCTGCTAGCTTCCCCGGGTTTCTCAATCCAGACCTCTTTTTCTCCTCTGTCTCCATGTGGTTGTTCCATGTGGTTGCATTTCCAATAAGAACATCTTAGCAACTGCATTTTGCGTGTAGATTTTGGCAGGGTGGGAATGTGGGTGTTGGGAAGGCCAGCGAGAAGAAGGGTACAGTACTGGAGACTAGAATATTAGCAACAGGGACTGAAAGAGGAGGATGGATCCTAGAAATGCCGTGAAAGAAAAATCTTCAGATTTGGATGCAGCCTGGAGCATGGGGTAAGGGATGATTTATAGAGAGCCTTCATCAACATTGGTTGAAATTCCCAATTACTTTTTCTAAAATATGATTTTCAGTGAAAAAGGAAACTTGAAAATTTTCAGTGAAAAGTTTTGTTAAAAAACCCCCAACACGCTGTTTTTATAAACTGTCTATAGAACTAGTTGACATTTTTTGACAATCAGTAACAGATAGGGAAGATGGTGGTATATTAAGCAATATCTAAAATGTGGGTAGGAAAGAGAGTCTGAGAGGTGAATTAAGCTTGAGCTGTAACAAGTTTGAACTGACATCAAACCATCCAGGAAGAGATGTCAGAGAGACAGGATGAGAGGAGGGAGACAGGTCAGGAGTGGACAGAGAGATTTGTGAGTTACCAGCATAGAGATGGAAATTAAAGTTACAGGAGAGCATAAGATCATCAAGAAAAAAATATGTTAACAGTGAAAAAAGAGGGGTCAGGACAGTTCCCAACAGGACCTCTATGGAAAGCAAGAAGTTTGGTTTAAGCCTTAGGAGAGCTAGAATCAAAAAGATATGAGAGTGGTGGGACACCAAACTAAGAGGTTAGATTTCTTCCCCTAAATTTCTAAAAACAAAGAAACATCAACCAGTGAAGTTGATGTTTCTTTGTTTTTAGAAATTTAGGGGAAGAAACTTCAACTTCAAGTGAAATAAACCACTGAAATACCTGACCCCTTGGCGATAACCCTGCCTAGCCAAAACCTCAGAAAAATGCTTTCAATTTAGATAATGGAAGGTAATTTTTAACATTTTAAAGAAACTATTGCATTGTTTAGCCTGAAAACAAGGCAAAATTCTCGTCTTCAGTCTAAACAATGCAGTCTTTTCCTTAAAATGTTAAAAATTACCTCCCATTACCGAAACTGAAAGCATGTTTCCAAGTAATTGACTACCTCCTTTGTGCTGCACTGAAACCAAAGCATTTTATTATGGACTATAAATGGCAGTATTGATTGCCAAGTCTACTTAAAGGCAATTTCAGTTGGTAGAATTATAATCCATTATAAAATCCAGCATTTTAAAATTTCTACCTAAAAAATAAAAACACAAACACTTAACTGTCTCTAAATTTATTAAATGGCACATACTATTTGTGATATCTCTGTGTCCTCCTTCCCCCACTTCCCATATTTTTAATCAAACCCTACTACCCTTTCTTCATGGTTCAGATGGTCTGTTCAGAGAAGTATAAAAAAGTTTGGCTATTTAGCTCAATCTGTTGAGTCTGCAAAATTATATTGGTAGTTCTCTGAGAACAGGCTCTTGGATGAGATTTTTGGTGCTGTCTGCTTCTGATGATGCTGGGAATACTGTGAGAGAGCCTGAATTGCCTTTCTCATGGTATTCAGTCAGTTCTGTTTTCTTGTCCTTTCTAGAACCAAGAAGTGAATTATCGGTGAAATATATGGCCTGTGATGATCATAATGACCCTTTCTGGACTTAAAAATCAATGAAAGTACAGTGTTATGAAAACAAGACAGAATTGAAATGGAACACTGGCATAAAGAATAAAACTGGTTGAAATTTCCTAAGTTTTCAGTTATTTTCATCAAAAAATTTATTTTCAATGAAAAGGGACACCTGACATTTTTGAAGCAAAAGTTTTGTTTAAAAAATTGTTTTTACACCCAATTATGGGGCTATTTAGAAATGTTTGGACAATGAAAAACTTTTGACCAAATTTTTAAAAAGACAGTAAAAATTTTTGAAAAATGCCCTTAGCATTTCTTATTGATTTTTTTGACTACCTGTAATTAACATTTATTCAAACTCAAAATGTCAGGCTGAGATTGAGTTTCGGGTGATGTTTCTATTATTTTATTACAGCCAGTTTAACTATTTCTAGTCATTCACTACCTCATTGCGCAGAAGACTATTGTGCACACTCTTGTAGAAAGAATATTGATGTGGTAAAAAGAGTATATTATGGAAATCAGCACCAAGGATGATAAAGGCTCTTCAATATTTTAATTATGAGGGGAAGTTAAGAAATTAAGTTTATTCTTCAAGGGCCTCTCTGCATTCCCATTAATAGAATTCATTCCTCTGGCGTTGAGCTGTGGAACTGTATACAAAAGTCAGGTTCACTGGGGAGAGCGTGCAGTAGCACACTTGTGCTTGGATGACATAATCAATTCAGACTACATAAGGGAGTGCACTCCTCTTCTATTCACTAGGCTCGATATCAGGCCTGAGATCCACCTCTCCGAAGCAAAATAGCATTAGCAGCTAAAATTAACATTAGCAGCATTCCCGCCTGGCATGGTCCTGCACTGCAAGCTTCATCTAGACAGTCTGCAGCAGTACTGCAATCTCTGTCGGCACTGCCATTGGCACTGCAGCCTCCTTTCGCACCTTTAAAGTCGACACCGTAACCAAAAGGCAGATTTCCAGATCTCTGCCTGTTGCTGCTCTGGTGCAAAAGAAGAGTACGTGTTCCAGAGAGTCCAAGAAGGAGAAGAGGAGGAAGCATCACTCTGCATTTCTGCCACTGGCACGTGTTTGGGGACTCCTTACTGGTTTCAGTGTCACCTTTGGCACTCAATCCTCAAGTCAGTCTCTGTTGCTTAATTATATAGATACCTGACCAGTGCTAATACCTCTGACACAGTCGATTTCTCCTCTTATCAGAGAACACCGCCCCTCCATTGACACTATTAACATTGCCTCTGTTGCTTGACTCTATGCAGTGATAGTCACCTCTGGTTTCAAACCAAAATATCCCAGAGGAACACTGGATCCCCTCAGAAGTGGCCATGAAGGTTCCACCAGCCAAATCTGGAGATCCCATTTGGCTTCCTTAACCAAAGACTCCACTGGAAATGGAAAGATATTACGCAGGGCCTTCTTCAGTTATTTATGCAACCCTGAATTTGGGAGTCCATAATCTCTCTGACATACTGCCAAACCTGACACAGCGATATTGTCTTTGGCACCAGCATTAATATACAACACCTCAGATTAAGTGGTGAGAGAGATGGTCACTGGTATAGCTCTGACTTCAAACATGATGCCTGGCTTCAAACTGAGTCAGAAGCCAATTAAGGGCCTAACTTTTGAGGGCTCTGGCCTCTTTAGTGGTAAGGCAGATGATGCTGGAAAAGATCAAGACTAAGGGCTTATCTACATGGGATGTAACTGTGTGGCGAGCCAGAGTGTGGATCTATAGTGAACTAGCTTGCTGTGAAGTAACATCCTGTGTGGACACTGCTACACAGCAGTGAATGTTCCAGAGTGCCGCTTTGACACATTGCTGTTTGAAATAGTAGTTCATCAATGGGCACTTTGGAACTTTCCGTGCACTGTAGCAGTGTCCACATGGGATGTTACTGCACAGCAAACCAGTGTGTTGCAAAGTCACACCCTGGCTTGTCATGTAATAACATCCTGTCTAGACAAGCCCATAGAGAGTCACCTACCAATTTGCATCTGCTGCTAATGTTTATGCTGGTTATTGAATATGGATTAAAACAATGCGACAGTGATACATATGGCCTAAAATGGAACAATTCAAGGCTATTTGATCTAGACTTTGCTGACGGCATCGCTCTTATCAATGAAGACGCCAACGGACTACAAAAATGCACAGACCAGGTAAAAGAAGTAATAGAGAAGATAGGTTTGAGATACAATGCAAAGAAATGTAAAGTCATGTTAATGGTGACTACAGGACAGAAATCAAAACTGAAGAAGAGAAACTGGAGAAGGTGGACAATTTTACATATCTTGACAATTTTATGTATCATCATCAGCCAAGATGATACTAGTTCCGAGGAAATAAGGAAAAGAATTGGGAAGGCAAACACTGCATTTGGAAGACTCAAAAACATCTGGCAACTCAAAACATCTCCATCAAGACAAAACTGAACATGTACAAAACAATTGTTACCGCCATCATAACATATAGCAGTGAGACATGGCAACTTACCAAGAAAGATACACAAAAGCTGGATGTAATTAATCACAAATGTCTGAGAAGAATATTGGGAGTAACATATAGAGGAAGACTAATGAAGAAGTCAGAAAAATGACTGGACAAGGCACCCTCTCACAAATAATCTACAAAAGAAGACATCAGAGGCTGGGACATGTGCTGAGAATGGAAAAAGAACACTTACCAAATACTGCCCTTGAATGGAAGCCAGAAAACGCCAGAAGAAAAAGAGGAAGGCCACGAATAACATGGAAACGAACAATTCTGAACAACATCAACATGAAATGGGAAGATTTGGAGAGAAGGGCAGTTGACAGGCAAGGATGGCAAATGTGTAGCCCAATGTGCAGCAAAGCATGGGATGGACTAAGGACTAATTAAAAGCCATATTACACAAGCTTTTGGTTTCAGAGATAGTCTCCCACTGCTCAACAACAGCAGAGTATCCAACCTGAGAGGCGATATGATCCTCCAGCCTCTTCTAAAATGGCTCCTGTAAAAAGTACACAATATAGAAGTAGGATCCCTCACCATATGTTAGCCTTGCCATTAGCTCCCAAACATCACTTTTGACAGGATGCTTCAGAGCCATATACTTCTCTCACTGCATTTCAGTTCTGATCTCTCTTTCCTCTTCAACATCTGGTATGAGATTATTTTTGATCACTGGGTGTTAGATATCATCAGGGATGGTTACTTGATCCAATATCACAGAAGGCCCCCTCAATTTCACAGTTTCTCTCATTATAAACTCCTGTTGGAGGTGATAGGCTTCCTTCTTTTAAAGGGTTCTGTAGAGGAGATTCCTCAGCAACACCAGCAAATAGGTTTTGCACCAGATGTTTCCTAATATCCAAGAAGGGAAACAGTCTGAGACCTATCCTGGACCTCAGAAACACCAAGAGATAATAGAAATAATAGATAGAAATTTCCAAAGGTCATTATCCTGGCCTATTCCCTTGATCCTCAGAGTCCTTTTGGGAAATGAGACCAGACAGAGCCAATGTTAACCTGATAACACCAATGCAGAGCCAACAGCACTGGTACGTAGGGTTGCCAGTTTTGGTTAGACGTATTCCTGAAGGTTTCCTCACGTGACATACTCTTTAATTCCTGGAGACTCCAGGACAATCCTGGAGGATTAGCAACCCTTCTGGTACACCAGTCTCCTCCAGTTGTTCAGCCAGTCCACCTTCTGCTGCTTCCAGACCTCGTCTCCCAGCGACAAGAGAGGATTCTTCCTCCCAACCCAGAGACACTTCATCTGGCCCTGAGCTCTTCTGAAAATCTGTCCCCTTTTGTCTTGCCCAAGATCATACAGAAATTCTGTTGCAGAGGCAGGGAATGAATCCAGATCCTGGGTCCTAGTGCCTTAACACAAAACCAGTCTTTTTTTTTTAAAGAAGCAAGACTTTGTTTGAGAGGGAAGGAAACAGCTCAAACAGAAATAGGAAGCTACTGTGTTTGTGGAGGGGAGCAATGAGAACAGTAGAGAGGTTGAAAGAGAATAGGAAAATGCCATGAGCACCTGGTGGTCAGTAGTGAAAGATGGGAGCTGCTAAAGGGGAAATCAGAAATATCTGAGAGCAGCCAAAGGATGAAATTACTATATAATAGTGAACAGCAGTTGGGCAAAAAGAAGTGAATTGTTGGGGTAATAGCCATCAGAAAATGTCAAGACACCAGAAAAAAGTAAGCACCAGAGGGACACTGGAGTTGGCCAGAAATGACCATGCTTCTCATGTGCATGAGAAGGGGCATTGGAGGCTATTTTTGTCAGCCAAAATAGAAATGGATTAAAATTTCAGTTTGGTAAAACATTGTTTTTATCAAAATAAATATAATTACAAAATAGTAATCAAAATTAATCTTTTAAAATCATTGACTTCATGGGCATGCATGGGAATTCCCAATATCATAGTCAGAACTGATACAATATTAGAAATATTTTAGCAAAGTGGAGGCGTAAGTAATTCTGTCTATTAGGATTCTTTCTTGCCAGTGCTTGCGGTGTTTCAGACAGGTTAAAGCTGAGTGGTTTTCTCATTCTTGGAACTGACACACAGCATTTCTATTATGTCTTATTAAATGCTCTGTCAAGTTTGAAAATCTGCAAACTAAAATAAAAGCAATGCCAAGAGAAAGAGGCATTAATACATTTCAATGCAATTAATACACTTCCAGCTTGTTCATATGATGAGAGCTGGGGGAGGAGTGGGGAGGAACCAAAGTTCAACGTATTAAATAATGTTGTTTTGGTACTTTATGTGGTTGAAATCAGAAGAAAAAGTCAAATTAATAGAAAAATCCCTGTGTTTTTGTTATGAACACAAAACAAAGATTGATTTGCTAATATTGTTGACAGACTTTGTATATATTTGCAGAAGTTCAGCCTAAAACAGAAATCACATGATGCACTCTTTTTCCATCTTCATTACAAAACAAAGGGTAACAGTCATTCTGTAGCATCTTGTGAGTGTAATTTCACCACAAGACACCTTCCTAAGAAAGGTGAGCATTATTCAATTTTGCAGATAGGAGAGCAGAGGTGCAGAAAGAATGACTTGATCAAAATATGAGTCTGTGGCAGAATTGGGATAAGAACCCAACAGTCCTGACACCTAGCTACTCTTCTAATGATGAATAGAATATTTTACAGCAAAGAAGAGTGCAAGTCATGTTGTTTATACATACTATAGCAGGCATCTCATTCAATATATTTTGAAAATGCAGAAGAAGAAATTCTGTTATTTTATGCATCTAGTTGTCCCAAATCAAAGTCCCCACTGCAAACACCTTTCAGTCTAAATGGACAAGAGAGAAAGGGAAGGATAAACGAATGTATACATTTCTATGGGAGTACCAGTGGTGGGTGTGTGGGTGTAAATACCAGTCAGTGGGACTTAAACACATGATCAAAGTTAAGCACATGCTTAGGTGCTGTCCTGAATAAGGATGGAATTAAACATGTGCTTTAATGCTTTCCTGCCATATTAACTGGGAAGGGGTTGTTTCTACAGTGATCTTATGCATCTGTGCCCCTTTTACCAAAAATGTAATGTACAGTACAGTATTTAAAACCTACTAAAATCTCAGATGATTTAAACAGTGCCCATCTTCTCTATAAATAAACAATATCTGACCTGTGTACTCTGGACGACTATCAAAGACCCTGGCAGGACATCAGACAGTCACTTAATATAACTTTCCAGCTATTTGTGGAACTCTGTCTCAGTGTCACTGGGAAACAGAGTTGGAGATGACAGTCTGGATTTTCATTCTCCTTCTGGAAGCCATTTCAGTTATGCAGTATGTTATCTATCTTTCTGTACATTTATAGCTTAAGGAATTATTTACAGATGAAAATAGTCTTGGATAAAGCAGAGATGCATGTAGAATAAAGGAGACGTTATAGCTCTAACATTGCTTTAAGTTTTTGAAATTAAATTTACTTTTAATAGCCTTCATTTTCTGTGAAAATGGTAGAAATAATAAATATAGGGATAAAATTATCGCTTAGTAAAATGCTGTGTAGAATGCATAATAAAATATTTACATGAACTGGCAAATACCATTTAAACAGTTTTTGTCATGTTAAAATTGTATATTAAAACAAAAAAAAATCCCTTTCTATTTACTGTGTTACTAACAACCTCTTAAATTATTAAAACTGAAAGTATTTTTATTTAAAATTAGATTTTTTTTTCATTATGTACTATGTGTTTTATTTTTGCATTTCTTTCGGCTTGACTGATTAAAATAGAATGGAATAGACTCCGTTTTGTTTATAGTTTCTAGGCATATCACTTTCAGCTACTCATGCATATTAAAATTCTACAGTGTCCACAAACATTGTAGGAATATGTTTATTTTTTTTAATCCTTTTTTATGTGAGATTCAGGTCTCAGTTACATGGGAGTAAACTGAGAGCAATATTACTGAAGTCAATGAGCCCAATTGTCAGTGAGCCTGAAATATTTTCAATTTTGCTGTTATGCTAGTTTTACACTATATTAGCTCTTTGCCTTTGATGAACGTACATCTGTTTTACACTGGTATAATTAAGGAGAATTCGGCTCAACAGAGTTAAGCAGGCATAAGTCCCAGTTGAGAAGTGAATCAGTACCCACTGTTTGTTATTTATTCATGGTAATATTTCTTATTGATAGGGCCCTACCAAAACCACGGTCTATTTTGGGCAATTTCATGGTCATAGGATTTTAAAAATCATAAATTTCATGATTTCAGATATTTAAATCTGAAATTTCACGGTGTTGTAACTCTAGGGGTCCTGGCCCAAAAAGGAGTTGTGGGGATGGGGAGGGTTGGCAAGGTACTGCTGCCCTTACCTCTGCTGGTGATGACACTGCCTTCAGAACTGGGCAGCTGGAGAGGGGCAGCTGCTGGCTGGGAGCCCAACTCTGAAGTCAGCAGCCTCCCAGAAGTAAGGATGGCATGGTATTGCTACCCTTACTTCTGCTGTTCTGCTTTCAGAGCTGGGCCACTGACCAGCAGCCATCGCTCTCCGGCCGTCCAGCTCTGAAGACAGCAGTGCAGAAGTAAGAGTGGCATAGTATGGTATTGCCACCTTTACTTCTGCACTGCTGCTGGCAGGTTACTGCTCTCAGGGCTGGGTCCCTGGTCAGTAGCCACCGCTTTCCAGCCACCCAACTCTGAAGGCAGGTCAGAAGTAAGGGTGGCAATACTATGACTCCCCTACAATAATCTTGTAACACACACACACACACACACACACACTCCCCTTATGGGTTGGGTCCACCGTTTGTAAAACACTAGTCTCCCCCCCCTGTAAAATCTGTATAGTATAAGGTAAAAGTACACAAAAGATCAGATTTCATGGTCCATGACGCGTTTTTCACAGCTGTGAATTTGGTAGGACCCGACTTATTGGTTTTAAATTTTGTGTAATTCAGCCTAGGACTTTAAGCTGGGTATTGCTTTCTGGAGCCTCTAAGAGAGAGAGGAAGAGAGGAGAAGGCAATTTGATTGACTTTCAGGATGCAGACCAGCATGAAGGCTAACATGGCTGGTTGCTGTTAGTGGTAGGATTGGAAGTTGTTTTAGAGATGGGGCATGGTCATGGCAGTGACTTCATTTGGTTACTGACCCCTTTTTAGAGAACTATCATGGTGACGAGCCAGGGAGGGCCAGTGAGACATCAGTGGGGCTACTTGCATGCGTAACTTTACTCACTTGCCTAAGCATTTTAAGAACCAAGTTCTCAGTATTATTGGTGAGATAAAGTAAAAGCATTTAACTATGCATGAAATGTGGGCCTCATCCTTTCAAGACTGGAATTCCACACGTATAGTGACAGAGTCAGGAGTAGAATTTAGGAGTCGCTGACTCCCAGTTGCATGTGCAGTCCCCTAGTCCACATTGACACATCCTCTGCAAATATATTGATGATGGTGCATATAATAAAATATCTGTAAATTCAATGTAATGCCCTATTAAATATAGCTGAATGTTTCAAGTAAAAGCAACAGGCAGCACAAACTAATAAAGATGCTGATTTTGTTGTAAATGGAATTTTATTTGTAATTTTGAAAGTCACTGGCCTTTGGACACTTTTATTTTGCTTAATTTATTGTACATACACAGCACAATATATTTGTTGAGTCTTCTTATTTAACAGACTCTGACTCTTTAAATGTCTTTTCCTCCCTATCTCCATTTTTCTTTTCTGGCTTTCTTCCTTCGTACACATATAGTGGGATACCAAAGGAATTTGCACTTTGGGAGATTGATTTTTTTTTTAATAAGGATTGCGTAAAGGAAATCAGAAATTGAAAGCTGATTTAAGATTTTGTCTTAGGCTTTAGCAGTTATTACACTGTTTTGCTGTTGAATTAATTCATTTGTAGTGGGAAATTACAATTGAAACAAAACCTCATTTTATTCGTGTGTGATATTGAAGTGTTTTTCAAGAGGATGAGCTGGCTTGTGTTTTTCTGAGAGTTTCTGGGCAGTATATTGTTGGCCAGCTGATTGCAAGTTCTGGAAAGAATAATTCTCCTGCAGAACCAGGACAGAGTGTTGCTTTGGTGAGTGGTTTTCATGCAAATTGAATTTATTTTTTTTTAGAATCATAGAAGATTAGGTTGGAAGAGACCTAAGAAAGTCATCTAGTCCAATCCCCTGCTCAAAGCAAGATCAACACCAACTAAATCATCCCAGCCAAGGCTTTGTCAAGCCGGACCTTAAAAACCTTTAAGGATGGAAATTCCACCACCTCCCTAGGTAACTCATTCCAGTGCTTCATCATCTTCCTGCTGAAATAGTTTTTCCTAATATCCAACGTAGACCTCCCCCACTGCAACTTGAGACCATTGCTTCTTGTTCTGTCTCTTCTGTTTTCTTGCAGCTACTGGGTATCCTGTGTAGGGCTAAATTATATGGATATATTTTGTGAGCACTAATAGTTCTGATGGAATTAGACTCGATAAATGCTACCATTATTTTACTATGATATAGTGACACGTTACCCAGGTTATACTCTCAAGGCAGTGCACTGTACTTCCAGTGAAGAAGCACTTACATGGCCTGGAGAAAATAATGAGAACATATTTAAATGGGATGCCTCCTTGATAAACTTGTATTGCCTGGGAAAAAATTAAACTGACCAAGAAATTCACTTAATTCTTTTGCAGATGTATGCCTTGGCACAAAATTAACAGCATATGAGAACTAAAAGGACACTGACCACTTGATTTTTTTCCCCCATATGGAATAATTAAAAGATCAGATTTCTAATGTTTGTACCCTTTAAATAGCATGATCTGTTTTGCTTTGTTTTTCCTATCGTGGAGTAACCTGACAGGAAAAAGTGCTGTCAAGTGTACAAAGTGAACTAACTGAAACAATAGAGAAGTTCCCCCAGCACAACCACCAATAACTTCTTCTTATGATGGTAATCTCAGGGATTATTTGTAACCATAAGAGATGCAGTTTTTTGAGGCAGAAAGGTGATATTTTGCTTCAGCAATATCCCTTTGTCTGGCTATGCTGAAAGGACAGGAGACATTTGACATGGGTTTAATCAGGCCGCAACTTTATTAGTAGATGTCTGGGACTACCCTGCAGATAACAGTGTACAGTTCAGGTAACCTCATGTTTATTCCATTATTACCTGGGGGGCTTTGACCAGCTCCCTCTCTTTTTCCATCCAGGTCCCTCCAGCAAATCCATTGCCAGGACCTTACCATACCTGGGGTGGGGGGCTTCCACCAACCCCCTCTTTTTCCCTCCAGGTCCCTCCAACAATTCCATTGCCAGGATTTACAATCCACCCCGCCCCTTGTAGAAGGGTTAAGGTGGGCTGTAAGAATGGGGGGTTGGCTCCCTGCCGTACCAATCATAGGAGTCCCCAATTGCCCCCCATTCATTCCTTTAATGAACACCTCTTTTTAAGTCCTTTTCCAAGCCATTTATCTGGTCACTGTAACCTTCCCTATGGAGTACCTGTATTGGACATCCGCACCAAGGAGGTGACAGCAATTAGCTTGGCTGCCTCCTACCCACAACCAGTTGGGTTCCAGACATCTCCTAATGCCAACTTTTATATCTGTTAAAACATGACAGCACCTAAGTTGAACAGATGAACCCCATCCTCCCAAAACAACTCTGCTGCCCCATATACTATGCCAGGGAAGTGAAATTACTGCCCCTCCTACGGTCCCGAGGTTTTTGGCCACCTCTCTGTTGACATACTCCTTGCTTTGTCCACGCTGTGGGCGGGGGGGGGGGGGTCACGGTTCCCTGCCAGACCCTGTACTGAAGCATATCTGACCAAACAATGTCAACTTCTGGAAAAAGTTCAAGGATTAGTCCGGAGTCCCACCTTGCTCTTAGTTCCACCCCTTTAAGCATTCCCAAATTGTTTTCCCCAAGATGCACCACAATTATATCTGGTGGCCGCTGACTGGCCCGCACAGCATATGGCAGCGGTATTAGTTGATTCCATGACATACCCCTCCTAGCATGCCAGCTGAGTACTGCTTCACCACCAAAGCCCAGCTGCAAACCCTCGGGCAACCTGGACATGTGCCTGTGGGCCCAAAAGATAATACTGTGCCCGCAGATCCACACCACCGTCTGTATGGCTGGTCGTCCAACATCTGTAATGATATTACAACAAATTAATGCTGCCCTGATTCTGAATGAGTGGGACCAAATTCATGGGCTGACTGCCCCCAACCTCATCAGTCCCCATCTCAACACAGTAACAAAATGATGTGCTGTGAGGGGACTCCTGTCACGGTGCATCAAAAGGGGGCCTTCCCTCTTCGGCCGTATCACCCTGTAGGCCTTCAAATCCTGAATGGGGCTGACCCCAGGCTCACCATCCTCCCAGATTCACCCCGGCTGACTTGATCCATCTTTGACCTTCGCAAGTGTAATATCACTGAATACTCATGCCATTGTACATCATGCAGTTCCAAAGCCTTTCCCATAGAGTCCCTACAGGACCCAGGTACTAGCTCACTGATCCTGAAAACACCAAAAATTGCTATTAAGACTATGTCGACTATGACATACTGTGCCAAGGATCTGCACGAGATCCCTGAGCATGTAAACTGTGATGGGATGACTAGAATCCACCCTGACCAAAAACCACCAATTACCACCAAACCAAAAACCATCAAACTAAAAAAACCACTGCAAGGATCAGGATAACCATTTAGCCTACTGACAAATGTAATGGCAGAAAGGCAATTTGAGATTGTGGAGGATGCCGGTTGACAGGTTGCCAAGGACAGCATGTACCACAGAACCTGTTCCTCTGTAATGGGCCACATTGTGACCGGCCTTCCTGATCCTAAAATTGCATAAAATCATTAAAACTTCTCTCATAGCTCTGCCACGTGCATGGAGCAACCAGTCTTCACACCACAGTGACAGCCGTTCTACATCCAGGTTCCATAGCGCTAGTGGCATCTGCCTGGGTTCCTGCCTGGCTCCTGGTGCCAGCTCCAGAAATCTGTAGACCTGAAAATGAGACAAGACATCTGCTATGCCATCAATCCCAGAGAGATTATGAAGCAATGTAAATTCCTTGGAGCCTTTTGCGCTGCTTGAAGCTCACCCCTTGAACCAGCTTGCATTTTGTCACCCACGCCCCGTTCATACAGGGCCTAACCTGCAGGTGGCATTTGTTCTACCCTGTGTCCTGTTGCACCACTGTGGCAGGAGTGTGCTGTATGAGAACCAAAACATGTTTTGCAAGCATGCCTGAACGTACAGATTCTGCAAAAAACAACTGCTATGATTAAATGCATGCCCTTGAATGTATCGTATGCCAGCTAAGGAAGGCAGCCTTAGCAAAACCCTGTCCCTTGGCTGTCCCCAGCCATTGGAAGAACTTTGTTAGCCTGTAGCAGCCATGCAATATCATGCATCTGCTTACTGGGGTGTGTCTCACCCCCCACCCCCCAGATGAGCTGAGACAGTTTCTAGTTAGCCCATTTGATACCCCATCAGATCCATACCCCAGTGGGTTTTTTTTTCCTTTTTTTAAGGCTCAGAAGAACCACTAGGGCCCACAATCCACATCTTAACAGAAAGCACATCTGACTTCATTGTTTGCTAGGAGAGGTAAATTAGTACAACATTTTTCATTCATTGGCCATTTGTCTCTTTAGTACTTAATCGAAATCCATTTACCATTGTCACTGTGTTACCAGTAATGTACAGTTGTAAAGGCAGGCTGTCACCTTAACAAAGACAATTCCATGATTCATATTACTGAAGATTAATACAGCAAATTACACATCATCTTGCTTTGTATGTATGTGCATAGATAGATAAATACACATTAGGACCTGTTTACAGTAAATTGTGATATAGTGAAACTCTGTATAGTGAAGTGGAGAGAAATGCCTAATGTATTTTATTGCACTGCACTACACACAGATTGCAATTTCAATTATAGTGATATTCTACTTAGGGTGAAGATATTCTGTGAAATAAAAACTTGCTCTCTGTAGGTGTGGATGTGGGCATACTGTATATACACTGACACATACTTTAGGAGGAGCAAGAAGGTGATGACAATTAATCTTCTGGAAGACAAGTTTTCTGTGTGTGAGCGAGAGTAAGGATATGTCTTATGGTGGTGTGGGTGTGTGTGGGGGAGTTTATACAGTGGCCAAAACATTTTTATTGGTATTAAAAGCTTGAAATTTTATTCCACCATATCATAAGCTGGTTTGTTGCTATGGGCTTACTTGGGGAAGCTGAGCATTTGTTTAATTACAATATTTTTGTTTAAAATAAAAGAGCATAGAGGTATTTGGATTTTGTGGTACATCATCATACAAATAATTATATATAGTTTGTAAACCAAAATATAAGAGGAAAAGAAAACAGAGTAGACTTTGGTTAACTTGACAGTGTAATAGTTTATTCACAGGTTACTACTTCGTGATAGTCCCTACGTATATTTCACTAGGGCTATGCATGTGCTCCATGTGCCTGATATTAGAGAATTCTAGCACATAGTGTCCATTGGTCCGCACCTACACACTTGCTCTTCTTGTGGTCCGTGCCAAAATTGTAAGAGGTAGTGTGTACCAACGCCTCTCCAGTTCCTTCTTACCGCTGCCTGGCCTGATTTGGAATCTCCGGTGTCCGGAACTGATCCTCCTCCTATTTGAGTACTGCTTGTCAGACACCCACATAGAATACACATAAGGAGCGGCACACAAAAAAAAATGAAGTTATTGATCCTTCATAACTGGAGTTCTTGTATTCCTGCCTTGTATTCCACTACCCACCCTCCTTCCTCTCTGCTTTGGACCTCTCTGATTCGTGGTAAGAGAAGGAACTAGAGAGGCATCAATCTGCAGCACCCCGTATACTCCCAGCACAGAGCACAGGGAGAGCAAGGGTGCAGGCATGGATCAATGGACACTAGAATTCTCTGATCTCAGGCACATGGCGAGATAGAGACCACGCATTTTGAAATACTCCAGTTACGAAGGGTAAGTAGCTTCCCTTTTTGAAGAGGGATTGAATGTGTCTGAAACAACATTTGGAATGTGTATTTCATTTTGAAGAGTAAATACTATTTCTCTCTCTTAAAACAAGTGCCATAGAGCACTCTGTGAAAGATATTTCATTATTTATAGCCGTGCCACACCGTACCTGCTCACAGGCCACTGACAGTCTGGGAGAGGTATGTCCCATGTTCTCTGAGAAAGAGGGTAATTTTAGTAACACCCCACTCCTGATCATCCGTCTCATAACTATCCTGGGGTGCATTTTTAGTGCAATGCCTGCAGAAATAGCCAAAGTTTTATATATTTGGTGCCTGCTGCAGCAGCTGTTTAATGAAATCTATAGTGTGTATATAGTAGAATCACATGAACTAAGACCCAATTTCGCATTCAGTCACAGGATTGTAACTCCTATTGACTTTGAGGGCAGAATTTGGCAAATTATATGTGATTTTAATGGTGGAGAATATCTACTGAACTTTTGTGGAACTTTTTTGCTGATTTTGCTGATGTTGTATTAAACAATTACAACAATGCTATTTAATGTATTTCTTTAGTACTGTTCTAAGTCTTGCTTTTAAAAACTATATATACATACATAAACGGAGGGATAGAGAATGAGTTGCTGTGGGCTTATTTACATCTGGTTATTCAAAATGACAGACCTCATGAAACACTCTTTAATAACTCACACCTGAGGAGGGACACAAAAAACATGTGGTTAATACATACAGTGTATTGATGATGTATTAAAGAGCTCTCTTTTTTCTGCCAAAAAAGCTCTGCATATCATTAGTAGGAATTGGAAGTCACACAGTTTCCAAAGCAATAAATGCATATCAAACACCATCTGATAACTGTATTTTGCTTTTAATTAAAAGGTCTGTTTAAACACGTTTGGCCAATTTCGCTGCTGACGTACACATCTCCACTCTAGGTGTGCAACTTGTTTGTATCAGCAGCAAATTTGGCACATTTTGTAAAGTTCTGAAGGAATGTCACTCCTGCACATAACTCTCATGTGTGAAGAATCAGAAAATGTGTTTCTGTAGCACTTTCTTAAGGTATACAAAGTGAGAGTTTAATCACTAAAGGGGTAAAAGTGTTACATCCTGGATAAATTTACACACAAGACAATCAGAGACTTCCATTAAAGGTTTTTGGCACCAACTCTTACCTTCCAGCAAATGTTTTCTAAAGGTAGTTTGCCATACTTAAGTTGTTTATGATATAAAGAACCATTATTATAACAGAAGTGTGAACATGTCCTTATTTAACATGTGTAGTCCTAGTTTCCTGTGACTAAAGCAACCTTAGCAACAATTTTGCAACAGGAGAGGAGGTAGGTTGATTTCTTCTCACTTTGGTTACAATGATACATAGTGTTCAGTGTGGTTATAATTACTCTATCATGGCTAGAATCAGATTTTGCAACCCAGTGGTGGAATATTAAATGTGTTTGCACCATAGCAGCTGAGTTTTAATCATTACTAGGAAGGAATTTGATACGTGATCATTTCCAGAGTACAAAGTATAGTGTATAATCTATTGTTTAAGTTTTGAAAGGGGTATGATCCTCTTTTCCCAACAGTTCATTATTCACATCCCATGATATGTGATTTCCTTATTTTAAACACTTTTGATACATCACTTGAAAACCTAGAAACTAATTGATCATGAAAAATAGAATGTGAAACTAACATCATTATATGAGACCGTGTTCTGTACCCTTTCTACGGAATCTTCAGTTCCTGGGCATGGAACAGTTGTTGAATTGTTGATCATATTCCACTGTCAAATCAATTAATTCTTTATGGAATATATACAATAATGATGGACCTCACTTATTAAAAATTATGGGGGCAGATTTAGTCCATTATGTCAAGCATATATTGTAGAAGATGATCCAGCATTTTGGGCTGGAGTCCCATCTGATCTTACCACATCAGCACATTTGGGCCACGTTGGTACTTGCATCAGGGCATTACATTTGGATGGGAATCTTCCAAACAACACTGAGGTGTGGTAAAAATGCTGTAGATAATTCTGACAGTGGCATTCTTCCTTTTGGGGAGAGTTTTGTGGAGTATTAACAGTGAAATTCAGAAACAACAAAATTTAACATTTTGTTTCAAATTCATGAAAGGGGACCAATTTTGGCAGCTTTTCATTTGAAAATAGGATAGAAATCAAAATGTGGGTGGAATCTAAACTCTGATGCTTCTGGGCATGTATTAACCTTTAAGGGAGGAGGGGGTCGAATTTTTTGGCAGTTATTCTAAACTGCCTACACTTAGTTGCACCTTCCACTGAATTATCTGGTACTGGCTTTATCAGAGACAGGATATTATATAAGGGGGATGACTGGTGTGATCAAGAGTGTCAATTCTTATGTTCCTATAGACATAGAGGATAAAGTAACTTTGAGAAAAAATCTCTCTTTTAATTTTAGGCCCTCTGAAGTTGTACCAACCAGAATCTACTCTCAACTACCTTGGGCATGTGCCTGCTCTGGTGTCACAGATAACAAGAAAGGGATCAATGCTGCAGCATAGATCTGGAGGAGAGCGGGAAACAACTGGGAAACTGATTTTTCACTAAAAACAGACTTTTCTACTTTATTAAAGGTAAGGCATTCTTTAAAAATTTTTTTTTAATTAATAGTCAACTGTTCACATTTTGATCAATGTTCATTCTTTTGATAGACTAGAGAATCAAACCCAGTACAGTCCTGCAGAGTACAGTTAGCTACAATATGCTGGTGTAGTCTAAACTTCTGTAAAGCTTTGAAGTCCATTAGTGTTGCATTCTCTTTTTAATTTGGTACTGTGCACCACTCTTCTCATGCTACTTGCTTTCAGATCTACATTCTTTCACAGTTAACTATTTCCATTTTTCAGTTACAACATCCTTCTTGTTAAACCTGCATTACACAGCTTGTCAGGACGAAGATTCTTGTGTTAGAGATCAATTGAATAATGTCTACTATTTGAGGAGTCTCTTGTCGTTTTGTCTGTAGCGTTAACAGTCATACATTGATTGAATGGAACAGTATGTATGCAAATAACACAAGTCCCAAGGCATGCTTAGTCCTTGCATATCCACAATTTAAATATGGGTTGCAGGCTCTTAATCTGTTTCAAAAGATTGGCTTTTTAACATGGTATCTATTTGTTATATAATTCTGTGAGTACTTAAATCTGTTATTATTTTGTGTCTCATACTAGCTTGTATCTGCTTATTTCACTCAGAACTTAAGAGTTGCTTAGTTTGAATTGAAGGAAAACTAACAGCATAATATATTTAAGGTGGAAATCTGAGGCCAAACTTTTCATGTATACCAGGGGTAAACTTGGATCCCTAGTCTGTACTTTTCAGAGAGATTGTTTCAATGTATATACAAATAATTTGTTCTTGTATTCAGAAAACAATTTCTAAAGTGAAAAGAATGCTGTATTATGGAGCATGGGTTCTCATCAAAATTTTTTTATTTCCAGTATTCTAAAGACTATGATGAGACAAAAGCTGTTCTTTTAGTTTAGTGGCTAGAGCAGGGAGCTTGGAGTCAGAACTCCCAATGAGTCATATGAACAACTCTCTGAACCTCATTTGCCATTCTGTAGAATTGGTATAACAATACCTATCTCACAGAGATTCTGTGAAGCATAATTAATGTACAAAAGCTTTGTGATCCACACATGGAAGGTGCTGTGCATGGATTGTTGCGGTACTAACTAGGCTGGGCTAAATCATCATGGAATACCATGGTACTGACAGTCATAGGACCAAAGTTTGGCTTTCAGGGTTTATAGACTGACTAATCCTTGAGGCTAGAAAAACCTCTTTGGCTGTTCATTTGTTGTCCTCCTTGTGTGGCCACTCTCCAAGACAGTCCCACAGGGCCCTGTCCTTGGCCCCCTCTTTTTCAATCTCTACAGCCTTTCTCTAGGTGATAGTGTGTACTCACATTGCTTCAGTTACCATTTTACACCAGTGCCTAAAAAAATCTACCTCTCCACTGCTGATCTGTCCCACTCCGTACAATCCATTCTTCTTACATCTCCTTCTGGAGGTCTCCTTGTCAACTAAAATTTGACATGGCTTCAACTTAATTCTCACTTCATCTCAAACCCTCCTGGCTTCCCCATTTTGTCTGTCAGTGTCAACAGCGCCACCATCCTCCCTGATAAAAACATTAGGGTGACCAGATGTCCCAATTTTATAGGGACAGTCATGATTTTGGGTCTTTTTCTTATATAGGCTCCTATTGCCCCCCACCCCCTGTCCTGATTTTTCACATTAGCTGTCTGGTCACCCTAAAAAACATAGACTGTGGCTCATCTTTCACTCCTACCTTTTTTGCCCACACAGACATGTTGTGTAGAAATCTTGCCACTCCTTCCCGATGACATTTCTCAGATCCAATCTTTGCTCTCTTTCCACATCTAAAACACTCATAATCTTTTATCTTGAGTACTGAGGCTCCTCCTCATTGTCCTCAACCCTGATTGGGCCTTTTGGACTCTACCACAGTAGTACAAATAATAAAGAAAGAATTCACATTAACTGCTACGTCTTACCACTACCATGTGTATAAAATCCTTAAGGGACACATTGTATCTGGTGTAGTGGAAGTGGTAGAATCTCCTTCCTTAGAAGTTTTTAAGGTCAAACTTGACAAAGCCCTGGCTGGGATGATTTAACTGGGGATTGGTCCTGCTATGAGCAGGGGGTTGGACTAGATGACCTCCTGAGGTCCCTTCCAACCCTGATATTCTATGATTCTGTGGGAGGGGAGAGGACACATAGCATGTGACCCTTCTCACCTGATCTGTGCCCCAGGGCAGGGGCCAGACACAATTCTAGTCCTTATGCTCACCATGTGTAAAGGTTGCTCAGAGCTAGTACTGACTGTTGCAATAGCCTCCTCAAAGAAGGTTCCTACCACCTAGCCCATTAACCAGTAGAGCTGGTCACACTTGAGAGGAAACGTTCTTTGTGCTGTGCAAAGATGTCCACATGTTGCACCCTGCTCCCTTAAAGCCTTGAAGGCATCATGCTTACCTTAGCACAGTGCTTCCTGGAACTGCCAAAGGGTGCAAGGTATCTCAGCATCCACTGTACTATGGGATGTGCCAAGAAAAGCATAGTCTACCCTTGCGAAATGCGAGCACATTTCATTTTAAAATGAAATGGCTAATTCATCAAAGAAGGGTAAATTGTAGCTCAGTGTGGCTAGGCTGGCTGCATGCTCTCTGTAACATCAGATTCCATGCTGAGTTGGGCTGGTTGACCCTTTGCTGCTGTGTGAGAGGTGCAGCCCTTTGGATGAGTTTTGGTGTCAAGTTTCCTCCTGGCATCTCCAGGGGCTGTCCTCACAGACTCTAAAGATCCGGTGACATTTCTCCAAAAGAGTAGGAGATAATGCTAGTATCCTGGCATGCAAGTCTCTTGAGGCATGTTTTACAGGAGAAAATGTAGCTAATGTATAAGTGTTTAATCATTGTCGTTTTCTCTTAACTCCTATCTCTGAACATTAAAGAACCAATAAACTCAGAAAAGGTCATAGTTTCTTAAATAAAGTTGCCTCCTTACAAATGAGATAATACGTTATGAAACCCCCTTCCCTCACACATACACATATGTGCTGGTTTCTGGGGTAAACTTAATATACTGTACATCCTTCCTGACCTTCTCAAATGCATGCAAATGGAGAGTGATTGCAGACCAGTATAAATAATGTGATCAGCTCTTACCCTCCATGTACTTGCTCCAGGTTTCTTGTCTGTCTTCATTCCCCTCCTTTTTTGCACCATTCCTCTAGCACTGGTCTCTTCTCTGTGCCCTGCCATGGAATCTCACCACTGTTGGTGCAAGAGGCATGTCCTCTGCAACAGCTGTTATCTGCAACAGCTACCCTGCATCTCACTGCCTCATTGACTCTTCATTTCTGCTCAAGTCTCTGAAAACATGTTTTCTTCCTTGCCCATCATTTCTTAATTTCTCTGTCCCTCTGGGTAAAATTCACTCTTGTGCAAAGAGCAGCCCTACATATGTCCCATTTTGTTGCTGAAGATATTGGAGAATCTGACAACTAAACTTGAGGCAAAAACTGACCTATAATAATCCTGTATAGTCCTTTTAAAGCACAGCAGTACCAAAAGGGTTTCAGCAGAAAAGAGGTTAAAAGAGAACTCCTGTGAAATTCAATATTACATTCTTTTTTTAAAAAACATGAGTTAATGTTTACACTGAAGGTTCTTTTCTGACTACAGGCTGAACAAGGAAGGAAACAAAACAGTTGAGTTGCCTATTTAAGGCAGCTACTTTCTCTATGGCTTTTTCTTTCCTCTGTTTAATTCCTGATACCCTGGAGATATGGTTTCCTCCTTCAGCAGAGACTCTGACCTCAAAAATAGCAAGCTCCAAAATAAACACGCAAAAAAAAATCAATTGTTTCACACACATGCTAAGTAACCAAAACCGTTTCCATGCTATAGCTGGAACTCATAATCCTTTTTGGAGTTGGAAATTGGGCTTTCACTTCTCTGAGATGTAAAAATATTTTGTGTTCATACTGAATGTCACTCTTTCCCAACAGATTTGTTAGAACATAGGGCTCCATTCATCAATAATTTGGCTCCACTCTTGCCACCTTTGCAAAATATCTGCAGGCCTACTTGGCACTTGGGAATGATGCTGGGCTGGCTACATAGTGAATACTGAAGGAGACACCCTACCATATTCTTATTGAAGGTGTGCTCTCGTCCTGCTGATAGACATAATTACAGCCTGGAGCCAGCTGGAAGAGCAATAGTTTATCAAGAAGAGACTCCTAATAAAGATATATCTCTATTTCCTTTTCAATTCCTTCCCAGTGCTTTTTTCCCTTTGTTTTAAAACTTTGTGCTCTGATTCAATGACAGAAAGGTATGAAAGAAAGAAGGAGCCCAGCATGGACTGTCCTTCTGGATTGGGTCCATGATGGTAATCCAATCCAAATGGAACTCCAGGCTGTCTCACTGCCACCGCCACTGTCTTCACTTCCATTTCCAGATGGATCAGAATTCACCGTTTATTTTAAATCCATTTCCAGGAAAGAAACTTTTATTATCAAGTAGTTTTAAAAGAAAAAAATATTGTACATTATCTGAAGGCTTTAGCCCCTCCCAGCAGAGTTTAGTTAGCAGTTATACTGTACCTTTCTGTCAGGAGCCTGCTAAAGTTGTATCTAACCCAAACAGACCAAAAATACTGGGGAAAGAACATCCAGGGGTCTTAAGTCTACAAGTTAAATCCCCACTGACCAGTACTGTAAGGGAGTATTTTGGGTATTTGGCCACTGAACTGTTGTCTTTATGCAGCTGCATGGAAAAGTTAAGCTGGCCTTATTTATGCATATTGCTCAGTGGGCAAAAATTTCTTCTGACCTTGCATAAGAGATTGTTTTAAAGCTGAAACAGGTTCAAGAATAGCGGACTGTGGGGTCTTCAAGCACACCTCAAACCCCCTTCTCATTCACACACACAAAGCTAAACTCACACTGTCTCTCACACACACATACAACTACTCCCAAACTACCCATACCCTGGAAGTACTGAGTTCATATTTTGGAGGTGAATTCTCTGCCTCTTCTCACACGTGTATGCCAGCTAAATTTGTGTAGCACGGAATATACTTGTGTCCTGGAATATATAACTACAAAAAAAGCCTATAAAATCTTTCATTTTGATTGAAATGTATATGTTGCTTCAAGTATTTTCAAGTCTCAGAAATTAACTTTAATTCAAGAGGGAATGTGAAGCATTTTTGATTCAGGCAGACAGCTCTGTGCTTTTAGCTTATGGGGAAAGAGAAACAGCTAGAGAGCAGGGGAGGAAGAAAGTAGCAAAAGAACAGTTGTATACTTTTCCAGTTTAGATACAGCAGAGGGTTTTATTATTTCATTGTATTAGAGGAGTCCACTGGGAATTGATTTTGAAATGAAATATACCAAATCATTTATGATTTACAAAGGGGAGGGAAAAATAAAAGCCTTAACAATATCTTGTATTTGATCTATTTGTCACTAAAAAAATATTGACAAAAGGCAAAAGAATGGCCTTCATTTATCTTTATTATTGTTGGCTTGTTTTAGTGCTTTCTTATTAAAGGCAAACTCCTATTTAGATATGAAATTAACCCTTTTTCTGCTGCATAGAAATGAAAAGCTAAATCTCTGCACACAAAAATCCCTTATAAATAGGATTTTTTAAAAAACTCTAATCCAAATAATCTGTATAGGATTCCGATTCAGAAAGATGTCATGTGTCATAAGAAACTTTTTAGGAACATAAAAATATATATGATAAAGTTTATGCAAAGGTTGGTTCAAAATATCTTTAACAAGCAACCTTCCATGTAAAATCAGAGGTATACTGTTGTTTATTTATTTGCACTATCTGAAATATTTGCACTATTATCTATCTGAAAATAAATACTTTATGAGAAAAAAAGGAAATTTAAAACCTCAAATCACGTGTGGGTGTATTGTAAGGGCCTGTCTTCCTTTCAATGTTAGCTCGAAGTATAGCTCAAGTGTTGCCCCTGACTTGACTCCTGTCCACGCACAGATGTCTCCTGGTTGAGTTGGATGGAGTTTTAAACTCATGCCAACTGGCCTATAAGGGATTATGGGTTGAAACTCAAGTGCTGCTGATGCTCAAGCTAGTAATGCAGTAGAGATGCAGCTAAAGACTGCAGGCTCGAGTTGTTTGCGGCACAATTCAGCAGCTGCAAACCCAAGCACTCTGTGGTATGTCTATACTGGAGGTGGGAGGTGTAATTTCCTGCTCAAGTAGGCATACCAACACTAGCTTTGGTTGAGCTAGTGCCCTAAAAATAGCAGTGTAGTCATAGTGGCATGAGTACCAGGAGGGGCTAGTGGCCTGATAGTGTACCTAAAGTCTCAGGCAGGATCGTACTCAGGGCACCTAGCCCCTGCACCACCCTGGCTACAGTTCTATCTTTAGTGTGCTCACTTAATCTGAGCTGGTTTGGGTATGTTTACTCCAGCTGGAATGTTTACACCCTACAGCTACAGTGTAGACATACTCTATGTGGATCCAGTGTTGTTTGGCAATGTGGCTGCTCTAGCTTGAGTATGAGCTGCGACACTGAGAAATGGCACTTGAGCTGCACAGAGTGATTGGATTAGCTGGCGGCAAGGTGGCAACTCAAGGCAGTGTTGCACTGAAGACAAGCCCTACGCTATTAAGCTTCAAGTCATTGGCAATTTTTCTTTATTGTTTCACTTACAGAGAGGCAGATTTGAGACAACTACTGCCATGCCATAATTTTAAGGGAAACTGTTAAATTGAACTGTTCATTCCATACAAATCCTGTAGAATACCATTAATGAAATCAATATTGCTGTTATTATACTGTATTTGAGAGAACCTGTAGCAAGTCTATAGAGAACTGTTGATGTTGACTACACAATTATGGAAGCTAGCTATTGAAAAAGTCTGTTAGGTTATTCAAGTCCATTTCCCTTGAAAATGCAGGATTGTTCCCTTTTATACATATTCTGTTAGGTATTGTATTCTGTTTAGCTTTGCATAGTGAATGAAATTCACCCCTGTGCAGAGGGGCCAGCACACGCCTTATGCACCACATAAGGTACATATGTCTTCTTTTGATAACTGAATTTCACCCCGTATGAATAAACAATCACAACAGCCTCCTTAACAATTATGGGATAGTGACAGCTGTCTTAAGTCTAGCTCTCTATAGAAAAACAACAAAGAAAGTTTTGTTGCAGACCTGGAGTTGATATGTTTCTATTGATATGAGAATCTTTTAAGTTCCAAAATTATTAGTCTAGTATTTTCCACTGTTTGTGTTACATGCCCCAAGCAATGAGGTTTTTACCACATCTGTCGGTGACTAGTACAGTGTAAAATATATATAGTTATTGTTACTGTTTTTTCCTAATAGTCAGCCTAACTTTTCCCTTTCATAATTGCATTCTGTTACTTTAAGTTTTACCTTGTGAAATCCTAAGTACTTTCTCTCTCACCTTGATGTTTACATCCTTCAAATATTTGAAGATTTATCATGCCACTTCATTTCCCTAAGAAATCTTTAAACAAAAGTGTGTATATATTTAGTTATTTCTAATCTTTCCTAATCAGTAATTCCTCTCAGACCCCTATTCATTTATACTCATCAGCATAGCCCCTTATTTTTGTAAGCAAGACTGAGCTATAGCATAATAATTACTTACAGCATAAAGATCCTGAAAAGACGCACCTAACTTGACTCAGCTGAGTAATCCTAGTTAAATCAACGTTCACTTCAATGTCTGTCTGGAAGATCAGACCTTCATGTAGCACTTATTGCATTTTTTCATCTTCAAAACTCATTTCAAATGTAAACTCTTTGGCAAGCCAACCTTGTCTGTATAGGTAATTGTGTAGCTCCCAGCACTGTAATGTCTGAGCACCTCCTTAGAGAGACAGGGTGAATGAGATAATATCTTTTATTGGACCAACTTCTGTTGGTGATAGAGTCAAGCTTTCAAGCTTACACAGAGCTCTTCTTCAGGTTTGGGAAACTTACTCAGAGTTTCACAGCTAAATACAAGGTGGAACAGATTGATTAGCATATGTAGTTAACACATATTTCAAGGGACTTCAATAAGTTTCCCAGACCTGAAGAAGAGCTCTGTGAAAGCTTGAACGCATCTGTCTCTCAACAACAGAAATTGGTCCAATAAAAAATATTACCTCATCCACATTGGCTCTCTAAAATCCTGGACCGACATAGGTACAAATACACTGTGTGAGCATCTCCTTAACATTTATGAATTTGTCATCTGCACATCCACAGAACGTACTGCAGATAACATCGTGATGCTCATTTTACAGATTAGGAAATAGAGACAACGAGTTTAAGTGATTTGCCAAAGGGCACAAAAGGGAATCAGCGTCACAGCAGGGATTGGAAATAGTGCCCAGTTCTGTGCTCAGATCCTTAGATGATACCATTTTCACATAAAATTCATCCCTGTGTAGATGGCCAACATAACGCCTTTACCATACTTAAGACCCACTTACATCCTATACCAACCTTCAAAATAGGACTTAAGAGGTACACAGGCCTTCTGGGAATCTTCTGCAAGGGGGCTGAATTTCACCCACAGAGAAAAAACACCTGTCCACACCTATATCTTATTTTATTTGAATTTTTTCTCCCTTCACACTCTAAATTTAGGACTAGATTGTACTCCACGTTACTTCACTTAGAAGAAAGTATTTCGGCTGTTCTGGGGTGGGTAGCACAGAGGGGAGATGTGAAATGTATACGTTATACATATATATATATTTAAAGCTTTCACACTTCTCTTCTCCTCTGTTCTACCTACCCCAGATCAGCCAGATATCCCCCTCAACATGCAGTAGGATAGAGTACAATCTGGTCCTAAATTTAGAGTGCAGAGGAAGAAAGATGTCAAATAAATTAAGAGACTGGTGTTTCTCTCTACGGGTGAAATTCACCTGTGAAGAGGAGATCTGTAACACAGATTGGGGGTCAGGGTGTTTATGTCAAAATCATGGACGTATTTTGGCATTTGTGGCACCTTAGGTACCCACCACAAAACTGTTGAGAGCTTCAGATGGCACCTGTGTGTTTTATTCTTCCTTTCCCCAGAAACCTGGATAGAGGCTGCTGACAAAGACATGGTCACACATTAATGCAGCTTTTTCAGCATAGAGTTGGCACTATTAAAAACTCAGCATCCACTACCTCAGGTCCTCAGGGTAGATTCCCATACTCTGGCAATAGCAGAGCACAGTCAATACGGAGTGGCACATACTGAGTATTTAGTGGCATCCCCTATACAGTATTCATATGACTAATGGGCATGCAATTGCACATTGTTTTAGACGTTGGCCACGTATGTCTACAAAAGGAGTTTTATTGTGGGGAAGATGTGATAAGAGATCTCCTCCTTCATTATTCTCAGCTTTTCTTTTGTTCCATTGTTGAGGGTCTTGGGGAGTTGAGAGGGCTGAGATGAGGCTTCTCTCAGTGAAATCTAACAGGAACATGCAGTTTCGGGGAGGGGGGAATGGAGTTGCTTTATTAAAAAAATTCTTTTAGTTGCCAAGGCAACTGTGCTTACATAAATGATGAAGAGAAAAGGAATTTATAGAAAAAGATACATTAGGTTGTTATGGTAACTCTAATACTTTTGAAAATAACTAAGAAACACTTTGGGGTGGTAGTGTTGACCTTTTTTTTCCAGACAGTGTTTACAAGCCTAGTTTCATCCCAGTTCATATATATCCCAGTTCACCATTGAAATCACAGCAATTCTGTATTCCCAATAGTAGCATCTGAATTTCTGGGCATATATGTGGCCATTGAACTCTTGCAATAGCAAATAGCATCCTGGTTCAAAGGACCTTAGTTCTGCTGAGGCTGGGTACAGAAATAAGCAGTAACAAGGCTAGCCTTAATATTCTGAGGTGGGCCTGCAAGACACTTTCCACCCCTCTTTCCCCAAACATAACCAAATCCAGTATGCAATGATTGCAACATTTGGCACATAGCTGGCCTCAGAATCCTGGGAAGGGTCATTGAGATGATTCTTCAGGATCTAGTACTAGACTAAAGGCTCTTTTATATTAATGGGTGATTGTTCAGGGTGTCTCCTGTACTGCAGAAGAATTGGAAACCAGTTCTCTGTACTGGGATCTGGACATTAATGCCAACATTTAAAAATATTTAGGGACAGCTCACCGAAAAAGCAGAAGTCCAATGGCGATAAGCATGGTAGCAAAATGCGGCTTATTTTCTCTCTTCTTCCAGTGATTTAGAATCCAGAGTAGCTGGCAATATTAATATTCCATCAGTGCTCAAAATATTGCTCCCATCCCATTCTACCACTCTTAAAAGTACACACTGTTTGCCAGGGAAGTTCAGTAAACAAAAATTAATTAACATATAATTTGTCTTTTCTTGCTTTTTGCCCCCATTTTCTGACATTCCAAGTTCATGTTCAAACCATTTGCTCTCTTTGCTCTTTTCTCTTCTTTATTCTCTTCTTTCTCTCAACTTCTCTCCTCTCATTTTCCTTTCATATTTACATTGTCCTGTTATTCGTCCTCTCCCATATTGTTTTTGTCTCCCTCATTCCCTTTCTTCTCTTTTCTCCCCTGTGCTTTTTTTTATTTTCTCCACACTCCTCCCTTACTTCCACCCATGTTCCATACTCATCCAAGGTCCTCCCCATCTCTCTAAGATTAATAATACCTGTATATCCCTTTTCTCAAGTATTAAGTAATTAATTGTTCTGAACTCCCTATCATGTAGAACATTATTATCCCCATTTTAAAATGGGGGGAAACCAAAGCAAACTTATTAAATAACTTGACCAAACTACAGAAGTCATTGTCAGACCATTGATTACCATGCAAGCATAACAATGCATAGGTCTTTTACATTCTAGACCACTCTCCTCTCATGCTTATAAACTGCCCGTTCTTATGATCAGAAGACTTCAGCTAGGTGAATCAGGCTGGCAGTGATGAGAAGGAAACTATTCAGGTAGTCCCTTCAAAACTCCTTCACACACAGAGTTGTGAACGGATATAGTGTCCCCCTCACAAAAACTCTGAAGAACTCCTGGCCTTTGGTGTCATGGGCCTTGAAAGCCAGCCCTGGGCAGCTGCAGTAGAGACTAAATAACACGGCAGTTTTAAGGAAAACATAGTAACAAGCTTTAAAGCCTTGCAACTGATTTTTATTTCTAATGCTAACTCCACATTTTAAAGGGCTAAAGACTGACTTTTAAAAAAATAAAGGCTGAGATTGCCTGTGACAGTTACGGAGTGCGAAAAATTGAGAAAAGTAGGGCCTATGAGCCCCCTGAGCCAGCTCTGCCTCTGTGGGGAACATTATGCAACTCTTACTAATATAGCCGAGCACTTACGCAAGATGTGAGGAAGTATGAGCATGTACACACTCTGCCTCTGATTATATAACACAAGTAAGTCAAAAGGGTAAATAAACTGTGTCACCTATGTATCTCCTTAATGTCTTAGATTTAAAACAAAATTGAGCAGTAGTAGGGTATTTAGATTTATGTCTTTTAAAAGGTCAACAGGTGAAACTCAATGGATTCCGTTCTCAGGAGTTTGTACAAACTTTTTTTCCCCCTCTGTTTTGTTCTATGTGAGTTGGCAGCTGCTGAATTTTGCTTGAGTTTCAAGTTCAAAGAACCTAACAATTCTTTGTGAAAAACCATTCAAACCACTGAATTTCATTGGGCTTTGCAATGAAATCATGTGAAATCATGAGTTTCCCACACTTTCAGTCTGAAACCTTAAGTAAACTCAGAGTCCCCATCCCCCCGAAACTCAAATTAGGGATAGCTTCGCTCAGAAGGTCATGGTCCTTAGTGAACTTGTTCATAAACTTTGGCCCAGTTTCAAGGTTTAAGAAAACTTGGAACCAACCTGCTTTTCAGAATTTGTGATTTTGTAGCAAAAGCAAAGCACAGCTGAAATTAACATTGTTTTAAAATCAGTGGGTTTAGAGATGATTCATAACCTTTGAATGTACAGTATGTGCATTGAGCTTTGCAGGCATCCTGATCTTTGCAGCACTGTTCAAATTATAAAAGAGTTGTCCCACCTGTTGTCATAGCATTCCTGCAGATTGCTAGCACCACTGGAGAGATAAACGGAACATAGCAAATACACGTCAGAGGGAAAAATAGCTCTCCATAAACACAGAGGGCTATATTGTGTTTTAAGCTATAGCCCATGCTGAAGTGATTAGGAGTTGCACAGCATCTGAGCTCTTCAGAAGCATTCATCCAGGAGTTTTAGTGGAGCACGGTCTGGAATGGGAACTCTTCCATACATTAACAAGGTGCACCCATATGCTCATGCTTGATAGGCCCGTCTCCACTGGTAGTGTGGACTGTGATAGCGCTTCACCTCTTCTTCCTTTGTGCACTAGCTGCAGTCTGGCCCATTAAAATCTCTTCTATCTCCCATACCTCCTGAACCTAGTAGGAAAGTTTCAGTCTGCAACTTGGAAATTTTTCACATGTAAATGTACAGGGGCATGCCATGTTATTGGTAGGTGTGTCCTTGCTGTATGTGAACAAAACCAACTGCTCAGAATCCAAATGTCTTCTCCTTCCCTCCTTCTGGGGTTGTGGTCCCAGAGTTGGGTTCTTCCTGCTCAGCCTGTCACAGTAATTCTCCTTCTACTTACCATCTGAGGACGTGGTCTCAAAACTGGCTCTGGCCACTCTTTTTAAATAGCTGACTCTTTCCCTGCCACCTGTGTTCCAGGGACCGGTACCCAATTTTGGTTCTTTTGGACCAGCCACTTCCCCATGTAGCTAGTTCTCTCTGCCTGTCCATGTTTCAGGCACGGGCTTCTGGAGTTCAGTCTCCTGTCTGCTGACCCCCAACTCACATCACCACATTTTAGTGTGACAGGTTCAAGTTTGCAGGAGAAGGGAGTGAGAGCAAAGCTCTGTTGTTTTGGCCCAGTCACCTCTGACATCCAGACCCCTTAACTGTTCAGTAAGTATTAAAAAAAACCTTTAAAATATTATTTATGAAATTGTAAATCACTAGCAAATAAAAGCTTTTGAAAAATAATTATCCAAAGGGTCTTTTCCCCACAATGTATGGTGTTACTGTTTTTTAAATGTTAAGGTACACTTATCTAAATAACATTAACCCAGTCATGTTGTTCATCTGCTGTGGTTAAGTGGGTCTGAGTAAAATCCCTTTAGCCTGTTGTGATTTATAGGAGAGTGACAAAAACACAGTTTTCTCAGTTAAAAAAAATTTGCGCCTTTTTTCCTGAGGGAATAATGCAAAAACGACTGAACCTTTAAACCTGAAATTTGGCCGGTACATAAATCCTTAATAAGTAGCATGTGCTTTGCTAGGTTTCCTAAAGATTAGCATATTTGCTCTTTTGGATTCATGAATTGCTGTACATATTAACTCTAGTCAAAATCTGGTAGTTACATAGTTCCAGACAATGAAAGTGTTTCCTGGCTTGTAGATTTTATGCTTTCAAGAGCTATGATATTGGTTTGGTCAGTGTTTTTGTTGTGCAGGCTCATTACCCATTAGATAGTTTAGTTTGGATTAAAAAGTATCTGCATGCATTGAGAGGGGTTCCATTGTTTAAAAATGCATTTGCTGGTTTTGGTGGAAGTGTTTTAAAAGCTGTGCTGAAAAATGTAAAGTTCCTTGAGGTGTAATAGAAAACATTAGCCTGAACTTGCAAAGGAAGAATGTGGTTAAGATTATAGTGACTGAATCACTGTCAATGGGTGGTCCAGAACCCATATGGTACACACTAGATTTGGAGCTGGGCATGGCCAAGATAGGTAGAAAAGAGAACTTATGTAACAAAAATGTACAAGGAGGGGAACCCAGACTGTACTGTACCTGGGGTGGGGGAGGGTGTTTTGGTGGAGGTACTAAGGGCATATTTGTTTTGGGTCTTTACTGAATTTTGTTTTAAATTTACCACAAAACAATATAAAGAACTTTTTTTCAAGTCTTAATATTTCCTGTCACAATCTCATTTTCGCTCCTCAGATTGGTTGTTTTCTTTCAGTGCATTTTCGTTGTTGTGTTTAGCTTTTAATGAGACAAAATGTCTGCCTTGCTCTCACCGCCATTTTGTAGCTGATTGTTGGATAAAGAACACTGTGAGAAATAGAAAATAAACAGCATGGCATGGAGGAGATTTCAATAGGAATACAAAATCTGCATGTTTTATTTAGATGCTTAATTGTTGCCGATTGGCTGCATTTAAACAAGCGACTTTACGGTGTCTGGAAGAAGACCAGCTCCCGAACTCGAGGAGCTGACCTTGGGTAGATGCCATCAACTGTTCTTTTCTGTTGGCACAAATGTGCTGCTGGCAGAGTCTCCCTGTAGCTGTAGCCTCTACCCCAGCGCTGAATCAGAACTTGCTTACATTGCACACGGCCACCAAACTATGTCATTCTGAATATTATTTGCAGCTTCTTTAATATCCAGGATTTCATCTACAGAATGTAAGATTTTTAAAAATCAAAGTACCCAAAATAGCTGTAATTAAGCTTCTTTCATAGAGCAACATCCGGGAGGGTATGTGTAATATTTATGGAATTCTATATATAATGTTTTTAAAAAATAGTGCAGTTTGAGTTTGCTGCAAGCGTTTGTCTTTTTAAGTCAAGCTCTAAAAATGCACAACAGAAATTAACAGGGATTGTAAGAAATCGTTACAATTATCTTACAGACATGGCATTTAGTGTGTTTGGAGACCAGTGAGGAATCAATTTAATGGCATTTATTTGCTTCCTTTATAAACCATTAAAAAGCTCCTTTTGCATGTATGTGGATAAGAGGGGGGATGGTGAAGGATGCTTTACATGCACAGTAGGATGCAGATACAAAGCTTTTTAAAATTCTGCCATATCTTAATAATAGTAGCTAGTTACTCCCAGTTTAAGTACAGTATTTCTATTTTTAAAGTGGAATCAGTCAATCAATCATTTTTATGTAGTGGCCCTGAGTGCCAAACACCTCAGAACATTGTGTGTAAAGTGATAAAATAAAGCACGTTAAACTAGTTCTTTGGGGATCACTCTCTCTCTCTCTCTCTCTCTCTCACATACACACAATAAAGACTCAGAGCTGCAAGCAAGATTTGGAATTATGTAACAGGGAGTAAATTCACCAAACGAGGCAGATTGCCCTGTGAAGAGAGGCAGTAGTTTTCTGAGAGGAAGGACACAAAAATTGCAACTTTGTGATTTTAAGGTTTCCCTGGAAATATAGTATTTGCAGGTTTTTTCCACTCAGATACCAAGCTCTCATTTAAGAAAAGAATTAATTAAATGGAATATTATTTATAGCCGTCTCCATTGAAAAGACTTCTTGCCATGGCTAACCTAGCTGCCATGTAACCTGCCAAAACCATTTCAGAAAATTGTTCATATAGATAAGAACCAGAGAGTTAGGGGATTCAGATTCAGTTCCTGAGTCTCCCCCAAACTTTAAGTGATTTGCCGAAGGTCACATGGAATCACAGAATGCCTCAATTCCCCATCTGTATAATGAAGAATACTATTTGCCAAGCAGAGTTTATAAATTACTTTGAGATCCTCAACAGAAGATGCTACAACAGTGCAAATTATTATTATTAAAGTTGTGAACTACATCTCCCATTTGTTTTAATTAGATCTTGACTTCAAAGGCTGGTTAGGATCACATTTAAATGCCAAGCATATAAGTAGCACCGTACTCCAAAGAATAACCAACGACAATGAAACAGCATTTCTTTAAATATTGTCTTTATTGTCACTTCCACACTCATTTTATCAAAATAGCTTTCACTTTGGCAACCTTCTTCACAAATTTACCCTGCCACACTAGGTGAATCAAAAAGAGATGTGGATTTAAATGCAAGCAAGGGGCCGTACGAGACAGTGACATGTTGCCACTAGCCAACCTATTTAGGCACTGGTCACCCAAAGAGCTCTGTTGAAGAGATCCACCTGCACAGAGCACTTTGCAGGCATGAAGCCTTAGACTGTAAACTCTTCTGGACAAATACCATACCCCCCTTTGTATTACTTCTCTGTTACATGTCTAACATGCTGTTCATGCTATACGAAAAAGTTATATCCTGTAACTTTAAAAAAAAATCCCCTAAGGAAAATTCTTTTTTTTTTTTAAGAAAAGTTTTTGTAGTAAAAGGGGGAAATGGTTAATGTGTTATGAATAGAAGTTCCCCTAAAAGCTAGGTTGGTACAAGGGGATACTGAATGTAAACTGAACATGCCCCCAAACTAATCCATAAATCCAATACTTTCTTCTCCTTCAAATCCCTCCTCAAAAACCACTTTTTCTGTAATGTCTACAAGAAATCAGCCTGCCAGTGATGTCTATGTTGAACAACAGTCAGTCATGGCTGATTTTAATTGTTTATAAAAGGGGAAAAAAAGAACTTTCCAATTATTTAGAACCCACAAGTTATGCAATAATGTATCTTTCTATCTGTGAGATCTTGTTATCAGTACCCTCGTCCTCCCTTCCCCATTCCTCTGTATTGTTTGTTATGCTCACTTGTCACTTACGCCCCTGCTTAACTTTACTCACACAAGACATCATGTTGAGGACCGTGTAATACTCACATATGTAAAATTGCCCACATACATTGCCATTTGCAGGATTGGGGTTTTGGTTCATCTTATTTCAAATTAGAGTGAAAAATCCTCACATCATGGACCCATATCTTTCTGTGCTTGTACAGTGCGTACCACAAAGGGGCCCAATTCTGACAGGGACTATACAAATAAATAACAATTCAGATGTGGTAATCTTTAAAATCTTTACACTTCTCTCATTTGCCTACTTAACATTACCACTGTACTATTTCTCTATGCTCAGCATAGGGATTATAGTCTATTCCCTATACCAGGCATGGGGATTTTCCTGAATACTATGGTAAGGTAATTACATGCAAAGAGGACTGTAAAGATTTTTATAGTAACAACTGTATTTTTTTCATTCAGATTTTTCTCACTCACTTCACCCAGAACCTGTTTCACAGTGTCTGTACATTTGTTTTTCAGCTACATCTTCTGTTGTTGTCTCCTGCTCAGAACATCAACCCAGTAGCACTTGAGTTGAATTTACAAAACCAGTCATGTCTGAAAGCTTTCAAAATCAGATGAGCTAGTTCTTCCATCTCTAGATCTAAGAAGTCTCTCCATCTACTATCCTATCTTCCCAGTAATTCTAAGAAGAGAATCTGGATCAGTGTTCTCCCAAAGTGAGGGAAAGCCTGTAATTTTCCATACTGGAGGGCAGGGGAGAAATCTGTAAAACCGTCATCTAGTCTCCCAACAAGTTTTTCTGACACCATCTCTGAAAGAATGTATATGAATATATATGTGAGCAGGTTTGCAGAAACTGTTCAGAGATTTGATGCTTATAATTCATTTGTGTTTCACTTTAGAGTCATTGATGCCAGTGTATCTTTATAGTTCATCAGACCTACATGCTTGTGTTATAAGAGAAAGTGCCAGGCTCTTAATGAGGTATGTTTTAGTATGTGTTTTGGAATTAGTCATACAAGTTCCATGAGTTGCATGCATCAGTGGCAGTGGACAGTCAATTACTGTCCAGGGCTCCAAATGTTCATTCTGAGCCTTCTCTGAAAAGATGGTGTTGTGGGTGTAACAGGGCTATGGCACTCAGTAGTTTAAATTATCTTTGAAATGTTCAGAGGTGCTATTTTTACAATGTTGGTCTTTTTAAAGTAGGGTATATTTCTAAAGCTATATTACAACTCCAATTATTCAAAGGTCTCAGGGCGCATGAAAACCTTTTAGATAATCTGTACAGAGAAAAAAATGTAAGCCTGTTTATTCATTTATTTTCTTTATTGAAAAATGCTGAATTTTATTTTATCCTGGCTTTTTAGGATTTTTCAATAAGAATGTTTTATTATGGATGAAGATGCAAGCTGTTTGACTTACAGCGCCCTTTTTTGCTTTTACTTCCACAGTATTTAGAAACTCAACAGGCTTCTGTTGATCAATAATGGGCAGGAATGTAAGCTTATGCCAAGTGAATAGCTATCTTTCATTCCTTTCTCATACTTAATGGCAAAGTGTCAGAAATAATCAGCTCAGTTGTTGAAACAAAAGAATACAGTACCCGAAGTAAAGCTTGGTAACATTTAGCAGCAGCATCTGTGTTAGATTTGGTGTGTCGATAACCTTTTTTTATTGGCTGGGAGTGGGTTGTTTCTGATTATTCCCTTCTTGGCATGCATGTGACCCAAGACATGAATTTAAAATATTTTGAATGATGTGAAACCCAAGATAAACATCGACTTTAGAGGTCATTGCCACTGTCTCATAGATAATGTCAAATGTATGTAAACCATTTAACAAAGAGTATTTGATATTTTTGGTGCTACAGCAGTTCCCTTCCCTACGTCCATTGGTCACAAATATGCAAACATGTTTAACACTTGTGTCTTAGTATCCAAATACAGTTATGAGGCTGATGAATTGTCAGCAATCTACATAGTATATTAATACATATTGAGATGCATTACATATTGAAAAGATGTTGTACTGTAGGTCTATATTTTATTAGAAAAGAAGATACAAACTAAGTACTTGTACTTTCCTTAGTACAGTATGCCTCTTGTTTATTTGTTGCCATCTCACTGAAAGTAAGATGTAATTTATAGTTTACTTACTGCATCGTTCATCTCCAGAGCAACTAGTTATAATCATGACAGTCTATGGGTTCTCTTTCCTTTAACTCTGTCTAGCAGGTTCATTTTCATTAGTAAGATCCTGCTTTTTCTTCTAGGAATTAACAGCCAGGTGAATTTTGTAACAAAGAGTGGTTATGTGTTTCTTAAATTTTGATTAATCGGTAGACAATAATTTAACTCAAGCGGTGGTGTTACCCTCTTATCATTTATTAGTTTGAGAGCTCTTTTCACTTGTTTTGCCAGCTATTTTTTTTTTTAACAAATAAGGGGCTCTGTCCAGAAAAAACTGTCCAGAACCACAGCTGAGCCATACAAGTCCAAGGTTTTGCATTAGACCAACCTACTGCATCTAGAAGAAAATGTCAGCCATCTATGGAAGACCCGTATTGACCTGCTGTAAACAACCCAAAACAGAAAGGTGGCATTAAAAGGGACTCAGCAGTTCTGATGGACCTTTCTGCTGAATCCTGGTGCCTGCAAATTCACACTGGGTTTTTTTTTTTTTTTTGGTTTTTTTTTTTTTGAGAACAGTGCTTTATGAAGTGCCAGACTCTGGTTTATATGAAAATTAATTTGGAAATGTAATCAGTTGTACATTCACGTCTCCTCCTCGTGACAAGTTAACTATACTTTTGCATTAACAAGTTGACTGACTCTTCCACCTGGCATATATACACTTAAGGCTTTCAAAACATTTTATAGAAACTGCATTTATCACTTTTGTAAGCACCCCAAATGCATTGGATTTAATATCCTCAGCAGAACAAGCACCACCGCCCCCCTCTAGCAACATTGTGTGTTCCCATCCCCACTTTTCTTGAGTGGACATAGATTTTTTTAAAATTATTATTTGTTTGTTTTATAACACCCCCTTTCCCGCCACTCCAAAGAAATCCTGTGTTGGAGCAATGTTGAGGTTGGATACTACAATACATAAAAGTCCGGAAATTCAAATACTAAGGTTCCCGCAGCACCATAAAGTCAGAGTATAGTATTAAATATATTTTAATGAACACAAATACCATGTGAAAATAAGTATTAACATATACATCTATGAACAAAAACAGAATGTGAAAATGTTGCTTATGTAGCATATGGCTGAGTTAATATTGCTCAAGGGGATTTTGACTTTCATATTTCCTGGGTTTTGTGTGTTTAAATGTTCGACTTTAACATTGTATTGATTCTGGATATATTTTTTGTCTGTTTTTTCTTTGGTTTAGGACTGTGTCTTTTCAGCATTTCCCCACCCCCTTTACCCCCCCCCCATGTATTTCACAGGCTCTCCTTTTCTGGCTGTAGTAGAGCAAAAAGAATTGTTTGATGTTTAAAACATAGTTAATTTTCTGGCACATTTTCACAAGGAGATCAGCTTTTATTCCCCCCACCATCCTTTATTCTAGACTCAATTGTCAGTAAGGTTTACTGAGCAAAAACACTGGAAGTATTATGGGAAGAAATCTAATCAATGCAGCACTAAGGGACAGTCCTTCAGAATCCTCCCTAGTGGCTGTGAGCCAGACTAGAGGTTACTATGAGGTTACTCTGTCTGACTTTAACCAAAATACCCATCTACTTCTGAAAAGACTGACGGCAGTCTAGTACATATGTAACAGAAGCCTCATTAATATAAGCTTCCAGTATATAGACACCTGTTATGTTAGCCCCCAGCACAGAGCCTGTGCTTCCTATTTTAAACACTTTGCATGTCCGTCTACATTCCCTTCTGTCTGCAGTTGCTCTAGTGTGGTACTGCAGAGCAGCTTGTATGTGATACCTCCTGGGAATGTAGAAGGGGGCTAAAGAAAGTGGCAGCAAACAGATGTCAGTGGACCTTGCCAAACACTAATTTTCAAGTCAGATCATTTGAAAGCTTCATTGACTAACCCAGACTTTGTGATTCAAAAGAAACCTCAGAAATGCATAGCCTGATTAAGTCTGGATTTCTCTGACCTGCCTGCTTCTTTCTCAGGTGTCCATGCAGGAAATGGCGTTGACATAAACTGATGTATGGCAGGTTTATCCTATTAACTATTTATTCACCTAATTGGCAAAATAATAATTATTATTTTCCTGTTTCTGCATATGATAAGTTTAATTCCTCCAACAGTGAGAATCCTTTGTAAAATACTGCCCTTAAGGCTGTTCTATCATTCAGCTACGAGCACTACAAATCATTCAACGGTAACATTACTCCAACGTAAACTTTTTTCCCTTTCGTAAAATATTTGTTCAGTACATTCCAGAAATTGGGTTTAACTCAAAAAGATCCATATATCTCCCTCTCTAAAAAAAGAAGAAGAAGAAGAAGAAATTCTAGAATAATATTTGGTTACAGTATTGTGGGGTACAACTGCTAACTCAAAATAATGGGAACAAAATCCTAGATGAACTCACTAACTCATATTTCCTTTCTTTCTTTCTAGTATCTAGCTCAGTTTCCCTGACTAGCATTTGTGTAAGTACAGTTAACACCATGAATATAGTACTATGCTGTAGTTTCCATGCAGGAATAACTGCAGGAGTTAGCATAGGTCTCAGGAAAAACAAATTATTCCCACTGGTTACAGAAACAGTGCTCATTCCCTGTTAACAACAGGGCCCAAACATACGTGGAATTAGCCTGGTTTTGACCCCAGTCTGGAGAGAGCCTTCCAGTATGCTCCCATTACAAATAGTAATCAGGAGGTATTGCTTGTTGTGTAATTGTGGAAGTACTGTTACATCTGCATAGAATTAAAATTCTAAAAGGAGACATGTTTGCAATTATATTAGCAGTTTTTAAAGTTAGTCTCACAACCCACACTAAATACTGTTATGTTCTATTTTTGTTTCCAAAGCCTTTTTCATGGAAATGTATAATACAGTGAGTATCCTAGTACTAGATATTGATGAGTAACAATAGCCAGCATTTGTAAAGATTGTAAATCAGAAAGAGAGAGATTGAAAATATCTAGTTAGCTGAACTATATTCATTGGGGCTATTTATAGTAGCTGTGTTTTGCATGCACTTACACTGCTGCAGCATGCCATAGTGATTTGTGACATGTACAGGGTTTGGGGAGTTTTTTGCAATTAAGAGATTATTAGATTGGTTCAATTCCACACTGACCTGCTGGGTGACCTTGAGCAAGCCTCTTCCCTCCCAGAGTCTCAGTTTCCCCATCCGTAGAAATAGGTATAGTGACCTCCATTGTAAAAGCACTTCGAGATCTAAAGATGAAAAGCACTGTGTGAGAGCTAGGTGGTGGTGGTGGTGATGATGGTATTTTATTTATTATACAAAACACTTAGGGCCAGATTCTCAGTTGGTTTCAATCAGTGTAGCTCTATTCATGTCAATGGACCTATGCTGATTTACATCAGCTAAGGATCTGGCCCATAGAAGATGGCTACAACTTGCTAATTTACTACGTGACACTATCTATATAGCTGCAAAAGGCCATGCAGCTTTGGAGGTACAATTACTTGCTCAGTAAGTAGTGTATGAAATTGGTACAATTATGACACTATAGTGTAACTTTTCAAAGCATTATGCAAGTTACTCCTTAATCCGATGAAGTGAGCTGTAGCTCACGAAAGCTTATGCTCAGATAAATTTGTTAGTCTCTAAGGTGCCACAAGTACTCCTTTTCTTTTTTGCTTAATTTCCTAGGAAGTCATGTAGTTAAATCCACACACTCTACTTAGAAAGTTTACCTCCACCAGATCCCTCCTTTATATCTATAGAGAACAACTGTACCATTCTGAGTATATTTGAAAGAGATTCTGTCTGAGATGGGAGGCGTTCCCTCCTTTGTGACATGGTCTATGTGGAATGATTTGGGGACATCCGCAGTAGGCTACGGCCATTGCTCAGAGGCCATATGCCTCCACAGTTGCTGTAGTCCTCATCCCACCAACCCTGGCAGTGTGGCTCCAGCTTCCTCTGGGGATGGGTGGGCAGGGAGAAATGAATTCACAGGAAAAAAACAATTGAGGTCCAGGATTAATTATCAGTTTCTCAGAATTTCTGTGGGTCCTGGGGAAGGGGACAGGAGAAGCAATGTACAGCCTTCCAACCCCCCTTGGTCCACACAGTTTCTGCCATCTCCCCCCAGCATGGTCTGCGAGGTCTGAAGTAGAAGAGGATGGGGCTGCTCCCTGCCATTTCCTTATCCATCTAGGATGAAGAAGACTTGTATGTGAAGCGACCCTCTGCATGTGGATCTGAGGGATAATCCTACCGAATAGAATTACCATTGTTTTCATGGTGTTGCCTGTAGTTATAGTACTGTTACAGAGAAATGATTCATCTTGGGCATTGTTTTAGTAGCTATGGCCACGTGCTGGTCTTTATAGTAAAAATTTTCAGGAAGTGTTAACATCATCCACAAAGTATTATAAAACTAAGCTGTGAAAATTCAGGCTCACCATGAGAGAAAAAATGTCTGTAGTAACCGGCCATGGGCTGGCTTACTGAAAAGATAAAACCAATTCAGAACAAAAAAGTCCTGCTGATACCATGGTGCAGGGGAGATGTGGAGCCCTGCAGCACAATTCATAGTGCAGAATTTGTAATAAGGTACTTTAGAAGACAGAAATGTACAGCACATTTTGCCAAGTACCTTGCAGCCTGAGATTAAGCCCACACATCTCAGCCATTTGCAAATGATCCCTTTATGCGTCTACATTTATAGTTTGCCACCCCAAGGAGTGGATTTTTGCTGATAACAAGTTTAATATTGCTTAAAGCTGTATTAATTTATCTCAGTTTTCTGTAGTAACTTGCTGAATTTTGCCATGGTGGCATGCATATGACTTTGCTTCAACTTCTCCCATGTTACATCAGACCAAACCCCACTTTTTCAGAGTTTGCATTTATTTTGAGGATCTTTTGTGTGGAACCATTCTTGTGTTGTAAATTGAGATGACCGCATACCAGAAAGGAAATCTAAGAGTATAGATACTGGATGGGATTTTCAAAAGCACCTGGTCTGAGCACCAGCCTCACACTGTTGTGGTTGAAGTCAGTGGGGTGAATTCCCATTGGCTTCAATGGGAGTAGAGTTAAAACTTTTGAAAATCCCACCGAGTATAATGAACTTTAAATAGAGAAAGTGGTAAATGTTCTTTTGGTATCGGAAGTGCCTTTCCTTTTGCTTTGTTTTCATGGAATTAATAGGTCTGAATAAAAATGCGCATGAATTACATAATTTCCTTTTTTTCTTGTTGTTATATTAACGAAACCTAGCATGTAGTTAGTGTGTTACTTGTTAGTCATTTGGAAGACATGCATTGAGTCACCTTTTTGGTGGTCATTTTTTCCTTTGTTATTAAGCCATCATCTAGCAATATAACAAACCATAAATGAGCAGAGTATTAAGTCTTAACCACATTCCCAATAAGTAGAAGTTACTGTTTCATGATTGTTCCAGGAACCATTCATCACATTTTGCTCATAGTTAGGACAGAGCAAAAAGACCCAGCAAGCATGATAGAGAAAATGGTATCTAATGCAGTAATGACTACTATCCCATGGCAATGAGATTCTCTGTCCTAAATATAAGGCCCAGTTCTGTGGGCCCCATCTCTTTCAAAAAGTACCATGGGATCTTAAATGCCCATAGTGTTTAGGACTTTGTCTAAATGTCTCATCCCACAAATGTTTATATGCCAGATGCAAATGAGAGAATAAGTGTTGTGCTCCTTTCATGTGGATGCTGTTAACAGCTTACAGGTAGCTTTGTAAATGGGGGAAATTATTTTTAAAATATCTAATTACAATAGGGATATGAAACTAGTCCTTTTCTATGATTCTGTGACTGTCTACAGGAGTCTGATTATATGTGAAATATTCCTATGACACACTGGACTTTAAAGCAGTTTAGCATAAGCCAGGTTATCATTCTGAATAAACTTCCGGAGGGAAACATTTCCTGGCAATGAAACCACTAACACCAAATACTTTTAATTCTTTATAAGTATTTGCTGGTGGTTATAGATCTCAAGATTTTCCAATGAAGGAGATGGCTCAGAAGATTTTCTCTGGACCATCATCAGCACAACATTTAAACCAGCACATCAGGTAGAATGGGTAAGACACTTGGAATGTTGGAGAACAAAAATATCAAAAATCCACAAGAAAAAAAATCCCACCAACCTAGCAGATGGGGGGCGGGAGAATGGGTTAAGGCTGTGAAAATCAGCACTGGGGTGCATTTATGGTTCACTTTAAACATCAACGTTGTGCACTGGAAAGGAAAAATAACGAACGTAAAAGTGGAACAGAAGGGTTCTGCCTTTTAAGGGTCAGTTGAGGAACACTGTATAAGTGAAAAAATACTTGTGTCGGTGGGAAACCCTTATAAAACAGTTACATGCTGCTGTTCAAAGAGCCACATGGAAACAGTAGTGGGGGGGTTGTTGTTTTTGCATCAATTAGAAAATCATGGTTTCTCTTTTCAGACTCTTTTCTCTCCACACAGTGACCATTTCTGTGGTCACAAAACCATGAAGCGTTGGTACACTGCCTCATTGCGCGTTGTGGGATAGACATACAATCGAACTTGCATTCTGCATTACACTGCTGTCACAGAGTGTAAAACTGACTTCTATGTGCTGAGCTATCATGGAGGAGCTGGTTCTGATGCAGTTAGAACATGCGTTTTCACTTGAAGCAGATTTCCTTGTCCGAGCATGGCCTTGGCCCCAGAAACAACACAAAACTCTCTCTTCTTTTTCTTTTTTTTTTTTTGAAACACTATGCTTCTCAAGTAGACTTTTTTTTCAGGTCCAAAGAAAGCAACAGACTTTTCTTTTAAGTCATCATACACTACAAAGAGCACAACTGTCCTCTGACACTGTACACTTGAGCTAGACTTTACCACGTTCCCGTTCTGGGAATGGGCATTCAGTTCCAGTTTGCTTTGTAGAATCTAGTCATTTTTTATTTTTAAAACAATTTTTACCATGCTGGCTATGGAAGTGAAAAATGGCTACCATCAGGGCTGCAGTGTGCAATGCCAGGTGATACCTATTTAGCATATATTATATTTTCCCTCTCCCCTTCTCCATATTTTCTACCTACAGGGAGGCCATTTAAAATCTTTGCCCATTACAAAAGGTAAATGCATAGTCATTTGGGTTGTGCTTTTAAGGCTTGGGGTGGGGGGGGGGTGTTGCTGCAAAAATTAAGGGATATTCCTGTAAACAACCTGTAAAGAACAGTAAATAAATATTTATGCTCTACATTTTTTGAATGAGTTTATTTTAAAGTCAAAAGTAGATCCCTAACTAAATCTTCTGAGCAAAAGCCTGTATCTGATGTACACAATTCCCACATGGGAGGGAATTGTGAGCACCCACAGGACAGCAAATTTTGTCTTTATGTGATACGAATGCTAAGTCTACTTAGTGTTAGTAGTGGCATAATTCTCTGATTAATTATGCTGTCACTTTTCTTGGTCCCTTTGCTTGACTTTCTTGCCCTGCTTAGTGTAGGAGCTGATGAAAGAGGCTAAGAAATTAAACATCCCCCATCCTATCCTTGGCCTGCCTCAGGAAAGGGGTGGGTGGCTATTTTTTGGTGCCCTTGCCTTTCTTATTTTCTTCTTACAAATCAAAGGGAGCTTCCTGTTTTATTTTCTTTCCTGGTTCATTCCTTGATAAACAAAACAAAAATAAACCACCTCCTCCTCTCATTTCCCTCCTATGGTCCCCAGCACATTCCCTCTTTCTCTTGGTAAACCTATAAAGACAAATGGGTGCAAACACAGCTCTTTTGCACATGCCCTTAATACATGGAATATAATCAAGAAATAGCTCTGACCTGAATGGTGATCTGTAGCACTTGGCAAGTATCACTAAAATCTGCATTTTCTGCTTGGATCTCTGCTTACATAGTCATCAGTTTATCCCCAAAAGGCTTTTTACAAATACTGATTTTAAAAAAACACTGGGCAAATATTAAAATACTTTGAAAATTGCATGTGATCTACCTTAGAGAAACTTTTGGGGCAAGGGGGGAATTTAACAGACTCAGGCCCTGATCTTTTAAAGATTTATACAAGATTTAAGTTTACAGACTGTGCAAAGTCTCAGTGGGACTATTTTCAGTGCATGTAGTAAGCATGTGCATAAATCTTTGCAGAATTGGTGCCTTAGAAAGTGCTGTATTCTCTACAAAGCTGGGCAAATAGGAAAAATGTAAGCCCTGCAAGGTATATACCTGAGACCCTTTCCTACAGCAGGGACACCTGAACTGTGCTAGTCAGAATTGCATATAGTACCTATGAGAGAGAAAACATTTATCAATTTAACTTTAGTGGAAAAGTCTGCCCTTACTAACATCTCACACACTCTCTCTCTCTCTCTCTCTCTCTCTCTGTGGTAGATACTGAAAGGATATGAATACTCTCTTCTTTTTAAATATTCATTTTAAAAATGCCTCTTTTAATACTGATAAATTGGCCCAGATACTTCTGAGATATGGCTTTAAGAATGGAACAAACACAAATAAAAATCCAGGAAATTCATAAGATTGCATGGAGTGGAAAAGCAAAAAGCTTGCAGAATTTTGACTCTGAATGATAAGAAGGTTTCTTTCATCTTCTGGTTGCTCAAACCTTTTTGCCTCCAAATTTATTTACTCCATTTAAATTAAAATTCCACATTGATTTCCACTCTCAGCCATTAATCCTAAAGCTGAAGTTTAGCAATTTTTGGTACATTGGATTAGTGAACAGCCACCAACTGTGGGGCTTTGGCTAAAAATTAAATCTGGACTCTCTTCAATATCAAATGTGAAGATATTAAATAAACAGAATAAGTTATTGTGTTAAATGTTTGGTCTGCATACTGTGTATTAATTATTGAGATTTTTTCCTTGAGCAAATTGTTTAGCTGTCTGGCTTGTCTCTATGTTTCTTTTGTTTTTATCTAGTCTCAGTATGTGTCACTTTCATGTCTCAGATACTGTAGTTGATACGCCATTGCTGTTTGCCTAGTACAGCATCCTGTTTTTTCCACATTGTTCACATAATTCCTATTAAAGAAGGTAATATTTCTTGAACAATAAGATTCGTTTACCTTGAGAAACAATAAATTTTGATGTTCACCAAGGCCCCAGTTCAGGAAGGCACTTAAGCATGTGTTTAAAGCACACATTTATGTTGAGTTCAATGGGACTTAAGCACATGCTTTCCTAAATCAGGAAACAAAAGAATGAATCCTGTGTTTATTGTTACAAACATTCTGATGCTTTCAACAAAAATATCTGGCAATCTCTATTATACTACTAGGAATGTAAAAGTAAGGAGTGGATTTTTGGTTTTTAGTTTTTGATTTTATGCCTAAAATTTTGAAAGAGAAATTAAAGGCCTGATCATGAGAATACTTACACATTTGAGTAAATTTACTCTCATGTGTTTGTACTGTTATCCCCTACTTTAATAACGTGGCAATCCCAAACCCATGCCTATGAAATCTTTACAGGAAACTACACCAACATGTACCCTCTCTGTACTTATTTAGTGTAGTTAATATGGAAGAGTTTCTTTATCAGTGATATCTCAACCCCGTGTTACTTCAGGGTATCAGCCTGTGGATTCTCTATGTGCACATGGTTGACTAAGACTGATCCAGGTGATTCCCACTTCAGTTTTGGAGACCATTCTATCCTATTTTAAAAATCACACAAATTATATACACTCCACTGTTGGCAAACAGAGACATTCGCACATTTTACAGCATGTTAAATGTTTAAATAGGAAGCAGAGTATCATGTCGGCAGAAGCAACGAGGGGCAGGAGCTGATCTTACCAGAGAAGCAAACTAAAATTTTGCTATTAAGATGGCAAGCCTATGAGAAGAATAAGTCAATAGGTTCAAGTACCTAAGAGGACTACAGATACAACAGCTGTAGCTCACGAAAGCATATGCTCAAATAAATTTGTTAGTCTCTAAGGTGCCACAAGTCCTCCTTTTCTTTTTAACAATAAAAGAGGGCAATCAAAGGAAAGAAGTAGGAGATCTACCAAGATAACTCATGGAATGGAAAGAGCAATACAGGTGAAGCAAAACTGGAATAAAGAGTTTGGAAGGTTGAAAAAAGCTTAAAAAACCATAACATGGCTGATATCTTTGCAGAAACTGAGATGAGGAATGAGGGGTTTGATATGGATATGATATGGATATGAAACCATATCTTCTAACAAAGCATATGACAACATGATGTAAAATTGGCCAAAATGGTTTTGAAAAAGATTTGGCACTTTTAGAACAGATGTTTGTGCTCTGATAAAGGTAAAATTACCATGTTCCTCTCTTCTGAAAAGATGTAAATGTGGAGGAGTAAGAGAGGAACCCTAAACAAACAAGTATGGCGGAAACCTTGTCATGCTATTTCTCTAGGTGTCTCAAGGCAGTTCCCAGTGATGGAAGTGTACAAAAGGGATATCCGGGCTGAAAATCTAATGATAAAGGACTTTCCAAGAAGAGTCAGTTGTATTCCGTTTACCTTAGGATACAGGATGCAGCTCCTAAGGGCAGGAAACATGGATGAAATTTTGGCCCTATTGAAATCATTATGAGTTTTGCAATTTACTTCCATGGAACCAGGATTTCACCACATCTCTTTGCTCCCTGTAAATTACCTTACACCACTCTAGCATTAAATACAATTATAAAATAACAACATGGTTATCTGATATACACATCAAAATATGTTCATCTGAATGAAACAATCATGGTCCAAAGTCAGACCTGGTGCAATGCCATGGATTTAAATGGAGATGTGCCTACTTACAGAACGTCTGCATTTATCTCAAAGTGTTTAGTACCTGGGTCATCTCAGTCACCTGATTTTAGATTACACAGAAAGAATTTGGAGTGAATTTGAAGAAAGCAGCAGGTGTGTGTATTAGTCATGTTAGTCTGGACTAACATGACTAATACACACATGACTAGCACTAATACAGGGCTATCACAGTTTCTTGGTTTGACAGGGATGAAAATAATAAATTAATTTACAAATCTGTAGATTCTTGTAGGTCTCTAGTTTCAATGTAATGTTACTATAGTGTAGACAGGGCATTAGAAAATTGACATCTATAAAGAGCAATTAGAGGATCATACTGTAGACACCTGCTTGGAAGTGTCTAGTGGATAGGGTACTGAGGTGAGATTCAAGTGACTTGGGTTCAGTTCCTGCTTTGCCATGCTATCTGATGACGGCCATATGAGTTCCTAGATAAAGAGAAAGAGATGTCTCCCATTTGCAGGAACTGTATATTCAATCTTCCAAATAGAGTTGGATGTGTAATTGTGGACACACTAAGTAGCATTACTGGGGGCAGGGGGAAGTTGAAAAAAAACCTGAAAAAAATGATCTTCAGAAAAGGGAACAGCAGAGTTAACTGAAGTGAACATTGGAACATATAACATGGGTATGTATGGAATACAACACGATGAAAAGAGGAAGAATGGAATAGTACATTCTCTTCTTTGGGATGACCCAGAGTAATTGTACTCGGAGCTTTATTTTACATTGCTGCTGGAGAGTTGCAGGGTCACACCAAATGCAAGAGAATAAAAACATTTCACTTTTCAACATGCAGCGTGTGTGTACTTATGTATATAATTAGTGATTTATATAGGTAGATATAATTAAAGCCTATTCAGAAGTGTCATCCACAAATAACAATATCACAAACTACTAAGAATATGATGACATGTTGCTGAACAGTACATATATAATGAATCATTTATAGAGGCTGCATTGAATTCTCTTGATTGGTTGATTAACATTACTGCAGTTCCTTTTATTTGTTATTTTGTGTATTCCAGTGTGTACTGAACGTTTGTTTTTTAAGGATTAAAAACAAGTTATCCATGCTGATAACAGGGAGGACAGGATGTCACATTTTTCTCTGGTTGGGATTTAAAAAACACTTTTTAGCTGCAAAAGTACCAGAGACTTGAGATTTCTTTTTTTAGTCTTTTGGGGTTTATAGCAGCTAAATTCAATAGTTTTAGAAAATTCAAATCACAGTGCTTCACTGAGGGGAAAATACCTGCCTGTGAGGAGGGCCAGCCCAAGGCCTATGCATCATTTTTCCCCCTTAAAGCCTTCAAAATGGGATTTAAGTGATGCATTGATCTTGTGCTGGAACAAATTTCACACATGCGGAAACCATTACTGAAAAATCTGTATTTAACAATTCCATCAATGTTTTTCAGCCTTTTTCCTCCCAGGGATATTCAAATGTTGTTCTTTTTTCTTTTCTTTTCTAAACAGGAAGTGTGACTTATTGCAAAACTGTGTCTAGCTATCTATGGAAGTCTCACTAGTAGAAATTAAAAAAATGAAAGAAGTTAGACTGGTCTTCTATACAGAGGAATTGACAAGGTATGCATGACAATCACACTGCAGATGAATTTCTTGCAATTGCATAGACATTCATAGTAGATTATTTCCAGCAATCAAGTGCAAAAACAATTTTGGCAGCATCTCAAAAACCTCTGAACTTTTGCTTCAGCCTTATTCATCAAGGCATGATGTCATGTTTTGGCTGATTGCCAAAGCGGGCATCCATATATATCTTTAAATTAATGATCATTTTAAAGTATTAATTTTCTGTTTTTATGGGTAATAATGGCAGTTGAGTAGGCCAAAAAACAACACCTCATCACGATCATCACTTAGGCTGCAAAATAATCATATCGTGGGTTCAATTAAATCAGTGTGGTCGTGTTGTATTTTGACAGACTCGCTCCAGTGAATACCATTTCTTTGTCTCATTTGTATTCTTTATGAACAGGCATGCTTCTAAGACCTCTTGCTATAAAATGTTTTGCATTGTTTAATAAAGAGTACTGTGATCCTGCAAATTTACCATCTTAGGAACACAAAACAGCATTTCTAACAAGATGTATCTTTCAGATTAATAATAATAATATGAATATATTGCATTCTGAAGCTCTCAAGGGGCTTTACAAACATTGAAGTGAAAACAGACTTTATGCAAAGAGGACCTAACACAAGGCTACACTCCACTCAAGTTCTACTTACGCTTTGAGGGGTTAAGGGGGACTTCAGTGTTGCATAGGCCTTGTATTGGCCATCTGCACAATAGTGAATTTTAACCCATTAATTAATTAAGTCTCACAGCACCTCTGTGAAGTAGGGAAGTATCTATCCCCATTTAACAGATGGTAAAAGTGAGGCACGGGGGTTAAGTAACTAGCTCTAAGTATGCAGGAAGTACATAACAAAGCCGGGAAGGGAACCCATATTTCCTGACCCACCGTCCAATCCTTTAGACATAAGACCATTCTTACCATCCTGCACTAGTGACTGTTCCACTGCACTTAGTGGGTTCTGCATTCCATCGTAGATGGAATGTGCATATTATCAGCTCTCCATTCTCCTGTACGTAGCATTAACAGCAAAAAGACCTGATACTCTCAGCTAGTGTGAAGCACTTCTCCAACAAGAAAAACTTGAGATATACAATGCAAAAAGACCACCATAAACAGCACCAGATGGCCTTGATAAATTGAGCAACTTAACCCTAAAATGTCAGTAGATATGTCATTTAATATAACCTCTCTCTCTCTCTCTCTCTCTCTCTCGTTGCATAATGTTGATGGGGGAAACTACATGAATCTTTTCCCAGTGTATCCTTCTGTAAATACAAGGACTGCCGATAATGAATTATTGTAGGCTTTGCTTTTGCATGCCTGCTGTATCTTTCTTTTGATTCTCCTCACAAAATCCAGGTAATATATTAGCTGCTTTCATTCAAAAAACAAAGTAGAAGCTGTCTTCCCAAATGAAAGGAAATGTTATAATGTTTCTACTGGAAAATATCTTTTTACTATGTATTACATAACTACTGCAGTTTTTTAAAAGCCCCACTCATCTAACAGATTGCAGTACATAGCAATAAACTGTAGATAAATCCTCTTCACTAAGGGCTGTTTCCTTCTCCACCAATTGTGCAAATAGTGTTCCTAGGAGTTTTGAGGTCATGTGACCAGAGGATATTTTATTTTCAATATAGAGAGATGGAACTTCATTTTATGACAAAGCTAATGATAAATAGTAATGGATGAAACCGAGTGTTAATGCAGTACTGCCCAGGAATGAATGTGCATATTAAATTTTGATGCAACGCTACCATTAGTACTTCAATAAATGTTGACTTAGTGACTTCATGGAGTGGGAATAACAAGCTGAATATCATGATTTGTTTACAGAAATAGCTGTTGTTTGTTGATCAAAAGATATTTGGAGACATTATGCTGAACCTCAGACATTCATGCGGGATGAATTTACACTGAGAGAATAGTTTAAATATAGATCTGTTATGCCAGTATTAACGTCTCAAAGCCAGGATCTGGATTTCCTCAGTAAGTGGCTTGTGGGTATCAATGAACGGCTCCCGAATTTCAGGGAGGGGATGAAACCCCACTTCTGTCTAAAAGTCTCGGATTTGTATTTCTCTATTTACTTTATCACTTACATACCTAAAAGTGAAACAAACACATTGGGGCAGATGCATGGCAGAGGACCACTAGGCCCAATTGAGGAAGAGAGCACAAAGGGGCTCTTTGTACTCCCCCAATCCTAAAGCCAACCCCCAGCCCAGTCTAGAGTAAACTCACACTGCAGACTTCCTGTGGGAGTCCTATTCCTATGAATCTATGTGGGCCCTCAGGATCAGGGCTTCTCTCCTATAGAGCCTAAGGGGTGTAGAATTGCAACTCCCTATTTGTCAAATTGAGGAGCGGGGCAAAATGTGGATGGCAGGTGTCTGCACACATGGCCCTAAGACTTATACATGGTCATGAAGGAAACGTGGCAGAGGTGGGAATTGAACCCAGGTCTCGTGACCCCAGGTGTCTGCATTAACCATAAGAACCATCCTTCCTTCTTTCTTCCTTACTTACCTTGACTTCTCATCTTCATGAGCCTTAGGCAGTTGCCTACCTGTTGCTCCCTTCTCCTGCCACTATCTGTAGTAAATTGGAGCTCTCTACGTAGGTATGGAATGCTTATCAAAGCTCTGGCAAAACCCAGGCAGGATTGTGTCTGATGAAAAAAGCCTACTATGGCTTACGAGGGGCTGGGATGGTCTTGGTAATCCTCCTAATGCTCAAAGATGGGGAGAAGGCGGCTCAATAAGCCAAAAGCTTGGGGTGGGTTGATGAGGCTTCTAAGCCTCTTTAAAGATTCTCCCCTTCTGCTGATCTCAGTAGGTCCTCAAGAAGGGGGTCGATGCCTCTCTTGACTTTCTGCCATGAGCCACCCACTCTCTCAAGCTATACACCCACACCCCAGGCAGATCTCATAAGGTCTGCAGGAGTCAGAATCCCTTTCTATAGTCCTCAGGAGGTCTTTGGAGAATGGGGTTAAAAAAAGAACTAGATAAGTTGATGGAGGATAATAGCTATTAGCCAGGATGGGCAGGGATGGCGTCCCTAGCGTCTGTTCGCCAGAAGCTGGGAATGGGCGACAGGGAATGGATCATTTGATGATTACCTGTTCTGTTCATTCCCGCTAGGGCACCTGGCATTGGCCACTGTCGGAAGACAAGATACTGGGTTAGATGGACCTTTGGTCTCACCAAGTATGTTCTTATGTTCCTATGGGGACTATATAAGTGCAGATGGCTCGGGGGGGGGGGGGGGGGTGAGAAAATTTCCCATCATGCTTGGAATCTCTTTGTGAGACTTTTGAGGTAAAAAAAAAAATTAGGGCTCGCAAACCATTAAAAAAATAATTGCAATTAATAGCGAGATTAAAAAATAATTTTAATATTTAAGATTAATCACAGTTTTAATTGCACTGTTAAACAATAACAGAATACCGATTTAAATATTTTTGGATGTTTTTCTACATTTTCAAGTATATTGATTTCAATCACAAAATATAATACAATGTGTACAGTGCTCACTATATATTATCATTTATATTATAAATATTTGCAGTGTAAAAAAGGTTTTAAAAATAGTATTTTTCAATTCACCTCATACAAGTACTATAGTGCAATCTCTTTATAGTGAAAGTGCAACTTACAAATGTTGAATTTTTATTTTTTTACATAACTGCACTCGAAAACAAAACAATGTAAAACTTTAGTGCCTACAAGTCAAAGCATGAAGGGGCATATGAATGTTTAGCATATCTGGCACGTAAATACCTTGTACCACCAGCTACAACAGTGCCATTCTGAATACCTGTTCTCAATTTGAGGTGACATTGTAAATAAGAAGCGGGCAGCATTATCTCCCGTAAATGTAAACAAACTTGTTTGTCTTAGCAATTGGCTGAACAAGAAGTAAGACCGAGTGGACTTGTAGGCTCTAAAGTTTTACATTGTTTTGTTTTTGATTGCACTATGTAAAAAAAAAAAAATCACTTCAAATTTACCATAAAATTTTCCCCTCAACCTCAGATATAAACTACCAGTTTTGAGAGAGAATATAACTTTTGTTGTGTATTTTAGAGAGGAGCCAAAATGAATTTTATAATGGAAACTCAGCTGCAACTTCAACTATGTAGTAGCTACTGTCACTCCGTAATAGAAGGGGAAGGCAAGCTGAAATGCAGCACCCAGATGAGCTGATTCTCTACCACATATCCTATGAGAGAGGGCCAAATCCTGAAGTCCTTAGTCAGGCAGTATGCCTATTCAAGACAATGTGCATTCTGTCTGAATAAGGAATTCAGGATTTGGTCCTAATTGAATTACATGGATAGGTTCAGAAACACTCATAATTTTCCAGGGAATATGCAAGAATCCTCTGGGTTCAGATCCATTTTTTGGCCAAAAAAGCTAGTACGTCGCTTTTTTTTAATAACAAGGTCATACAAAGGGGGACCCCACGTTATGACTTGATCTGAGGCTGGTAGCTTATGAACCCTGGTTTGCATGAGGTAAAGGAATATTGGAATAGAAACTGAAAGCACAAAAAGTGCTAAGATTTCACTGTGGCTTTCTGTTCTGACTGTGCGTACTAGGGAAAAGGCCACAGGTGGCAGCTTAGATAGGGCCTCCAGATTATTGAGCTCCATGTGAAAGGTGACCTTGTGGTTGGATGGGTTGGCTTTGCATGAGTAAGTTGCTATTAGACAGACCACTAATGCTTCTTCACGGTGCTATTGCAATACCTTTATTGGGAATGTTAAATGATGTGGTATGCACCACAGAGACCACTGTCCAGAGGAAAGTGCTGTGAGAGGGGGTTAACCACAAAATATTTACCATTCTAGTGTGTGCTGAAGAAAAATGTAGTTGAAAACAGGATTTTCCTTTATCGCTCTTCGTGCATTGTGGTTTTACACAAGCTGCAGCAGAGGTTCTTTAAAGTGCTGATTCGCTAAAGCAGATGGCGAACAATGATTAACCAATTCCTTCCCAGTGCTCATTCATAAATAGAGGCCAAGTCTAGCCTCTCATTCAAAGTCAGTGTAACTTAGTAATAACCAGATATAGGCCTGAGCAACAAAATTCTGATCTGAATCCAAACCTCCCATAGTTTTGGAGTGTTCGGATCTGGGTGTATTTGTTCACGCCCATTTCTAATATTAATGTTAATATTAATCTAGATGGATGAAACAAGAATGCATGATACTAATATTTGAATGCCATTTAAAATTATGTATTGTAAGTGAAATATTGATGGTTATGACATTTAAACCTTAGTTCTTGTGCTTTTATAAGCCCTTCCTATAAAAATGTGGGATCCTTGTAGACTGCTGCTTTAGAATTAATCTCATCTCATGGACATTTAGGCTTTCTTGACATGAGGTTTGAATGACTGCCTTTCTTCAGTATTAGGGATTTTAGACTTATAGCATCAAGGGCTAAGGTAAAGCAAAACACATTTGCTATGCATTCACATTCCCAAGTCTGTTTTTATGTTATTTTAAGTACTTAAAGGCAGTAAAGTTTACTATGGTCTAGCTTTCAAAGTAAAAAATAAATAAATAGCTTTCATGGCTAATTGATAATCTGGAAAAAATATAGAATACACAACCATCAATACGATCATAATAATTGGTAATAAAATGGGTATGTCTGATTTTTGGACTTTATGGGCCAATGGAAGATCAGTAGCGGAGAGCCTGCTGAAAAACAGATTGGAATGAATAATACTGCACATCAGTAGATGTTCATTCCATTAGCAGTCGAAAGAGCCAGTGATTTATACAGGAAATATTTATCTCAGAAGTCGTTCTTGTGAATTGTACCTGCGTGGATATACTCTGTGTGAAATCGTGACCCCACTGAAGTCAGTGGCAAAACTCCCATTGACTTCAATAGGGGAGAATTTCATTTTATATGTTTAAACAGAGACCATTTCATGGTTCTCAAAACCAAAATAATATCACTGACATTTTAAAAGTTTTGGGGTTTTTTAAGTTTTCTGAAGCAGTGTTGCAAGACCACATACTTGTTTTTAACAATCCAGACACAGTCATCTTAATGATAAAAAAAAATATTGGAAAATATCATATTTATACTTCCACTGTTTGGTCCTGTGTGTGTGTGTGTGTGTGGATAGGGGTGTTTGTATTTAATTGAGCTGATCAAGAAAGGGAAGGAAATTTTGAAAAAAAATCAATTTTAAAATTTCAACATTTTGAGAAATGTTGGACTGTTCTAATATTTCCTATGCACATATTATATAGACATGTAGACATAATATATTATGTATGAGTAGATATGTAGCAAATTTTTACAACCAATTGTAATAAAACATTCAGTGATGAGGGATTTTTAAAAATTATTTGTGGTTAACTTTTTTAAATCTCATTTGAGAGGTAGCAATGCTGTCTGCACATTCATATCACAATGAAATTTTGGGGGTGGAGAGACTTTTAGCTTTTCTGCCTTTTCTGCCTTTCATCTGCCCTGTCTGTCTCAATTTAACATATGGCATGTACTAGCCTATAATTATAAATATAAAAAAGGGCAAGCTTATTTTTGTGCACAGATAAGTGCACATAGTTGACACAGGAGTCAGTGTGGCCCTTACAGTTTAATGTGTCTCTTATGAAACCATAGTCTTACCAAAGAAATCATGGAAACAAAAGTCCCTGTTCTTACAACACAAGGCTTTGGTCTTTCAATGCAGTCAGTGGTGCTCTGTGTGGGCGTAAGGGTTCACCTGCAGAGATCTGATTGAAGGATTGGGACCGAGGTGCCTGATCTCAGTGGGACTACACAAGTATGAGTTTAGGGTTAGGCCCCTGTCCCTTATCTGGCCATTACTCAGGCATCATTTACCTTTACTACAGAATTTTTTGCCAATTCCCCCACCCTCAGCCTTTACACACACACAAGCGTGATGCATGCATATTTGTACAGTATTGTGAATCCCAAGGGTTCAAAATTCAACATGATTTTTTTTTAAAAAGGTTCTTTTTATTAGCTTCAGGTTTTGAGCCATTAGGGTCTTGTCTTCAAGCTTCTCTCTGCAACCATGAATGTTAGAAACTTGCTTTTTGGGAAGATGGGAGGGACATGAAAGGGAAATTCAAATTATTCTCATGACTCCCGGAGCTGGGGCATCAAGAAGAACATATATTGTGAGATTTGTAATAAAATCATGAGAGTTGCCAACATCGCATGTCTGATTCAGAAACACTATATTTGATGGAACATTTACATTCTTGCATGTGAATCCGCTACATGGCATACAGTATGGCTAACAGCAGCTTTCCTATGTCATGGCACAGGTTCCCATACTGCTGACAGAATGTATATTCATGTGATTCATGACATTTTGCCACATCTGCTCTTAAAACAGATTTCATATCAAAGCAGTATTTCATCTATGTAGAACTCTGATGCATTTTATGTATAATTGCTTCTCATCTACTTGTCTGATTATTTTGTGACACCTAGTGGACAATTTGGTAGTAGTGCTGGCTGCTTTGTCTCAGTTGTTGAAGACTGTTGATAATTGTTCTTTTCTGGAAACTCAGTTCATACAAACTTGTCTATCTTTTTTTGCCCACTGAGTACATCTTGACTTATATTCAGCTATACTGTACATGGTAGTTACCATGTGGATAAATAAACGCCTGATTCCACATTTGAAAAATAATCAGTCAATCCCAGAATAGTTTATCTGATTAAGTGTTTTAATTGTGCACACTATTATGTGGTCAAGATTCACTGTCTTCTACAGATGTGAAATTGATCTTGAATGGCTATTATGTTACAGATTTGCTTTCTGCTATACCCCGTGATTTAAAATCAACTAAACTACATTACTGTGCATGGCAACCTTTTCAGCAATTCACGATGTATTTCAATTTTATTATTTATAACACTACATTTTTATGCAGTTCTTTAAGCATGGAATGGAAAAAGAAGAAAGTTGCCCAAAACAATTTAACGTATTCTCCATAAAAATATAGATGGCTGTAACCTGAGTACTTAGATTAGAAAAAGATATTTATAACTGTGGTTCTAGAAAGTCATTAAGGGGAAGGGGAATATTTGTTCATTTATCATTCTTAAAGATTAAAATGTGGTGAATAATTAAAATATTCTCCTAGAAAGTATTTCAATGTATTTACATTAAGGGGGGAAAAGTAGGGAAATGCCTTACCAAAGCATGACCTACTTTCATATTATAGAGAAGAAACAACATTTCACATTGTATGGGAGGAAATATGTTTTAATTTACATCTATCATGGATTTTTTTTTGCCTGAAGCTTATTTCAAAATCACTTTTCCTATAGGAATATGTCCAAATACTTCCACTACATGGGCCAGAATTACTGTACTACATTACTGTTTCACTTTTATTCAGCTAAATCATTCATTTTATGTTGACTGGGGAGAAATAACTTGAATTAGAATTAACTTTGAGCACTGTTTGCTGTAGATGCTCCAGTTAGTGTAGGTGAAGTGCCATAAACATGCATGATTATATGCAATAGGTAAACTGCACCAAATTTCTGGTGCGTTTGTCCCCAAAAGTTCTTACCTTCTGAAGGCAAGGGTAGATATATACAATACGCTGCAGAACAAATGAAAATTGACACAGTGCCAGATAGCTGGCTAGTTTTTTGAAAGATATGGGAACTTGGGGTATATAACTGGGTGGTAGCAAAGTTATCTAAACTGAAATAAAAATGAGTAGCTATGCTTTATACAATGTTAGGGTGTTGTGGCAAATATTTTGGGAAAGTCAACATTTTTCACATTTAGGTTTTTTTGTAGGGAAACACTCACAAGACAAGAAGAAACCGGTCTGAGAGACCATTTAATGTTTCTACAAGCAAATAGATTTTAGTTTTCCATTTACCACTCTTCAGAGAAACTCTGTTTCTGAAAAAGATTTTATATTTCCACTCTAAAAAACTCCAAAATACCAAAACATAATAGCTAACTACATCTTTAGTACAGACTGATATAGTGTTCTTTTTTTGTGCTCTTCATAGCTCAGCATCATAACAGTTCCCTTGTGACTTTCACTTATGTAAAATTGGAGCCTTCAGCAACAGCATCATGAATAATTGACACAAAGAATCTAACACATCATTGAACACTGGCAAAGATCTGCTTACTCTCTGTCACCTGAAGCTGTGGTTTAACTCTGTTAATGAATGTTTAACTACTAAAAGCTTTATTCTCAGTATAAAGACTTACACTTGAATAAGTCCATTTAGAGCCCTAGTCATCTGAGAAAACAAAAAAGTTACAGAAAGAGAGTTGAAAACAGACACAGTTTTGTGACTGAGGATCTCAACACTTTGCTTCTAGTTCACAAAGAGTGCCCACTGTACAAATGAGCTGAATACCAGTATCATGATCTAGATAGGTCATCCAGAAGTGTTCTGAGAGCCCCATGTAGTAAACACCTTTCCCCCTAGAGGTCCAGGAAGGTCCATCTTTGGTGCATCTGGCTTCATCCCACTGTGAGAACTGCCACATTGATATTAGGCCTGCATCCTTTAGTGATTCTTAAAACTTTCCTGCATCTAGGACACAATTCTGCTCACATTGTATAGTCCCACAGGCCACAAGTAGCCTCCTTGGCTTCATGAGACTGTGTGGGAAATAAAGTACTACCACAGGTGACTGAGGGTAACAACTGGGTCCTTATAATGTACAGTACATTACTGTGTTGTGTCCCCTAACCTTTATCATCTTCGGTGTCTAGGTCTGGACTGCCTGTTGGTGTGGCTATATCAACAGGTTGTACAGAATATATGCAAGTCGTGCACTGCGGGTTACTTTTTCTTTGTTGTATTCAAAGTCTGAAGTGCACTGAATGTAAAACAATGGCTAAAAATCATCGTGCCCAAAGCACAAGCATCTTTTTTAATCATAACCCAAGCTGAGCCGTTATCGGAGGGTAGCACCGTGGTTACAAAGCTGTTACTGTACATGTAGGTCATCTGCTGATAACCAAAGAAAACCAATAACTAATCACCTAAAAAGAAGAAAAGGGGGTCCAGTTTAACAATAATGTTCCTGCTAAATTAACTGCTGTCATCCTTGAGCTATCCAAGAAAAACATGAAGGGCCAAATTAAGGCTGCAACAAGATCTGGGGGAAGGGAGGGAAGAGGTGCCCTGGGCAAACAGATGTGCCTGGAGGCATAACGCCTTCAGAGGACAGGATCAGACAATGCCTCTAGCTGCACTTGGGGAAGTACTCAGTAGAGGCCTTTGCTACAACTTACAAAAAGTTCAGCGTATTTTCCCATCAGCGATGCTCTCCCGTTGTCGTCTGGTGCACAAAACACATCGAGAGCCATGTCACCAGACCTGTTCTGTTATACCTCCTCTGAGTTCCTTCTGGACTGCAGCAACACTAGTGGTCTATGCCCAGGAAGAATATGGATACTTCCTGTATGGAAGTTCTCGGGCAGAATTCTGTCGCATTCTATTTTTGTTTTTATATGACACCCATTACCATGGCACCTCTCTCCCAGCACCACGTTGTTGTTTGACAGCAATAATTTGGCCCCTGGTAAAACAACGGAAGTGCAGAAGTTTGCGTAGGATGGGCTTCATTTCAACTGCTGTCATACAAGGCTATTATCTATGAGTGCATAAGTGAGGCCATGCTATTTGTGCTAATGGGAGATATGCACATGCACTGATGGAAGTATAGATTCGAGTTTTATGCTAAATAAATGTAATATTGGGTTAGTAAGCAACTACTTAGCCTAGTCCTGTGTCCCCAAACTACTTGTTTTCTCATCCTTTGTTCTCATTTGCTTGGGCCCTCTGAATAGGCAAAGCTTAAGGTGAAAACTATGAGGCAAAGGGGAGAGAATTTTTCTTCCACTAACTGGAAATATTAGTGTGGCTGCATTGCTGGAAATAATTGTAAGCTGCTTGTTGAGGCTTGGGATGCTTTTTGTCTTGCATATCCCTTAGGTGCTTACCTTGAATTTGCACAAACTGATTTATTCTACATTATTAAAAAAAACTTTTCCAAGTGTTGGTGCATAAGTTATTTTCAGCATGAAAATTCATGTTTCCCAAAGAGAAATGTTGATAGATAGGGTGCCTACAAGTTGGTTGAGATCAGGGGATGGATTTAGAGCAACATTTGATTTTACAAAGCTGGAACACAATGACATGTTAGCTGCAGCATATACACAGCAACACAGTATCAGGACACATGCCTGTATTATTTTGAGGTTCTTTGACTCCATTTGACATAATCTCTCCACTCCATATATCCCACTTATTGTACAGGGAATGAAGAGGAAGAATTAGTTGTCTATAGCAATGGGAGTTTTGATCAAACTCAATGCATTTAGGCATTTTTTTCCCTAAAAGGAGGAGTTTAAAAATATTTCTCAAAGCAGATCTTGAATAATTACGTGGAAAGGTTGTGATTCAGAAATATGCAACTCAGTTTTACAATTCTGTTATGGGAATTGCAACCTATGGGGCCCAGATTTACACCAACAATTTACAGCAACAGAGAATGTGCCCTAGGTTGTGCTGTCTTGTTTATTGGAGGGAGGAGTGCTGAGGCTATGAGTTTTGGACTGTGGCTGACATCACATACCGGACTAAAGTTTTGTCTGATTATGCTAGCACTAAATTTGGTATAGTGTGTTCTCCATGGGAACTGGTTAGGGTTTCAACAGTTTTTAAGTTGATGAAGCGTAAAGGAGAGTGGGATGTTTTAAAAAGAAAAGGAGTTTTGTCTACTGGCTGGAGGGGGAGGGTTAAATCTGGGCTCCTGGGCTTCCCAGCTCTGTAACTCACTTGCTCTGTGCACATACAGCAAGTCACTATGGCCAAAATTTTCAAAAATGTCTATTGATTTTGGGTGCCTTGATTTTTTTGAGTGCCCAACTTTACACTGAAAGTTTGATTTTCAGAGATATTGAGCACCTGCAGCTCTCAGTGACTGTAGTTGAACTTGTAGGTACTCAGCTCCTCTGAAAATCAGGTCCTGAGAATTTATAGGACACCCAAAGTTACTGGACATTTTGGAATGTTTAGATTTTAACCTTTCTGTCCCTCTGTTGCTTCATCTGTAAAATGAGGATAATGACCCTTAGCTGCTTCAGTGGAATATTAAGATCATTTTTGATATTTGGGAAGCACTTATGATAGGAAGGCTGCTTATTAACTATTATAGCAAGCTAACTAATTCTAACAAAAGAAAACACAATTGATTCGTTTTCTTAACTTCTTTAGTAACCACAGGCCAAATTCATTCCTTAATTGGCACAATCTGACCGACCTCATTTCCATATACTGCAGCATTGGCCTCCCAAACCATCCAGTTGTCTCTTTTTCTTTGTTCAGTGCAACACGTTGAAAATACCTTTGAAATATTTTTTTAATAAAAACATTCTCATTGTAATTTTCTCTACAGATTTCTCATCTCTTCTGAATTTTGGCCTTGTTCTGATTTCTGAAAACTACCATCTGATCATCATCATTTTCTACCATTGAGATCACAGAAACACACAAGAGCGTGAGCTCGTTCTGCTGCTGCGGCTATCAGCCGTACGTGTCACGCTTGGAAGCCGTGTTATATTTGGGCAGAAATCCCATCAGGACTAATACAACAAACCAATTGATAAGTAAGTAGACGTAAAGATTATGCTAGAAAAATCATGGATGATAAATCCTATAAAACAAATAGCCCATAATAAATGAAACAATTTTACTTTATAAAGCTGAAAGTGTCCCGTTAAATTTTTATTAACTGAATAACAAAAGAGTAATGTTCAAAGGAGCCATTGATCACTCCTGATTATTTGGTGGCTTTTTTTTTTTTTTTTTTTGGCAGAAGCTCTGAGTAGTTCTGTCTCTGAGCATGTTAATTATTGTATTGACTATTGGCTTACAACACCTAGAGCATTAGAGAAGTGCTGCATAAATTGAAATAAATACAATAATTAAATAAAATTTAAGCGAGTGCAGCTACTCCACTTTACATCAGCTGAGGATCTGGCCCGGTGTTTAAGAAAAAAAGGGGGTCCAGTTTAACAATAATGTCCCTGGTAAATTAACTGATGTCATCCTTGAGCTATCCAAGAAAAAACAAATTAAGGCTGTGACAGGTTATTTTGAAATATAATTGGATTTATTCTATTTAATTCAGGTTTTGAAGCACCTAACACTCTAGGCACTGTACACCGATAGAACTAACAGAGATTTTGTATTAAATATTAACATTGTTATAGGTTGAACCGCCTATTGAAGCCATTGAAACTATTCCAGTTTACACCAACTGAGGATCTGGCCCACTTCCTTTAAAATGTTGAACTGCTTTAGACTTGGTATTCAACAGTTTGAAAAGCATCTTATGAGCAAAGTTGTATTTTGGATCCATTATGATTCTTTTGTAAAAACATAAATTAGGTTCCATTCCTACAAAGGAATTCCATTGACTTCAGTGTGACTCCATATGGGAGTAAGTGACCCTGTGCAGGTTCAGGCCATTAATCAAATTACAGTATGTGAGATCATCACAGATGGTATTATTTAACTTAACATATTTCCATATTTTGACACCTTGTTGCCTTTATATTTAACACTGATATTATGTTCAGGCTTTTAGGACCAATGAAGCCTCTGTTCTTCCATACATAAATTATTAAAGAGTTCAGAGTCACTTAGGGAACCACAGTATTGGGTTTAACTTGTACATGTTTTCTAGATAATTTCATAACTGCTCCCCTTTTCCAACTCCTTTCCACCAAATTGGTAACTGCATTGATTCACTGTCTTGAAGTGCGCACATAAAGCTAACCTATTAAACAGGACCATGCTGCAGTACATCTAATATCCCATATAATTATGAAAGCAAATAAAACTGGTCTAGTTGATATGGGAAAGGCATGTAATGTCATACTTACCTTTAAAAAAGGTGTCGATATATATGCTTTTTGGGCTGGATTAACCCCTCATGTAACTCCGGTTTTATTAGCCAGAATTACACAGAGGATGCTGTTGGCTCCTTAAGTTTATTAGAAAAAATAAGATTAAGTAACTGATTAATGGACTTTCTGTCCCATACGAGCAGGTGGACGTCTTCTAAAACACTGTTCTGGTACATATTAGGGCCTGATCCAAAATGCATTGACTTCAGTGGTTTTGAATCTGATCCTTAATGCCTATCATGGCCAGCCAGACCTATTAGTTGGAACCAGAGTCCGCAGTCATGAGTCAGCTGGGTCAGGATACTGGAGAGTCAGAGGCAGCAGCCAAACTGGAGATCAGGAACTACAAGTCAGATGCCAGGAGTCAAGCTGGGTCAGGATGCCAGTAGATCAAGCTGAAGGAGCAGGAAGCACAAGGCACACAGTCTGCCACACATCACCTCATATTGGTGCACATAACAAAATTCATTCCGCACATGGATGGGAAAAATTAGAGAGAACATTGATGTAGACTCCTAATAAATGTCAGACTCATGCCAGAGCAGTAAGCTGTGACCCCCTGGTCAGAAGTGATATGAGCCGGGAGGCCATGAAGACTGACTACGTTGTTTATCCAGAGCCAGGCGGTTTCCCCCATGGACAGTAAACCCGTGCAGGAAATGAAGTGAGCCATCTTAGAAAAGTGATCTACCACTGTCAGGATGATCATGAAACCACTGGTAGTTCTACCACAGAGTCCAAGGAAATGGCCTCCCAGGGCTCAGATGTGGATGTACAGAAGTTGGAGGAGACAGCGGAGTTTCTGGTGGGGATCTTGATTCAGGAACACACCTGGCAGGAAGCTCTCATGGGGCACGTACAGGGCCACCAGAATAAATAGGACATTAATCACTGGGTTTTATTTCACCCTAAGTATCCTGCCAGGGTGCAGTCATGGCATAGCTGAAAAATCACCTCTCTTACCAATTCCTGAAGGAACATAGATCTGGTCCCTTATGATCATGATCCTCTCCCAGGTGTTGTGCGATTCTCAGTTGACAATGTCCAACTTCTTGGGTGGAATCAGAGACAGAGGCAAAGCAATGAGCATGAGTAGGTCCTGGCAGTGAGGAAATTATGGGACTTGAGAATGTGAGCTGGTTCTGGACTTGGCCTTTGTGGATCAGAGCCATATCTTCAGGACAAGGCATCAGCCTTGCCATAACTAATTCCAGGGTGGTAGATCATGGTAACGTTGAACAGTGAGAAGAATAGGGCCCACTGAGTAGCTGTTGGTTTAGGGCCTTGACTTGGTTACTCCAGGTTCTTATGATCAACTTGACCGCATGATGGGACCCTTCCAAGTACTTTCACCACTCTTTGAAGGCAGTCAATTGCCAGAAACGCCTCGTCCAAGATCTTGTAGTCTTGCTGAGCAGGTAAGCCTCCTCATGTAGTAGTTGATAGGGTGCAGAATTTGCTCAGGTCTCTGCCTTTGGGAAAGGAAGGCCCCAATCACTGTACTGGAGGTGTTGGCTTCCACAACAGAAGCTTGCATCATGTCTGGTTGAGCCAATACTGGTGGCAGTGGTGGATCCATCCTTCTTACACCAGAATGAGTCCCGCAGGGTTATTGGCCCAAACAAGCTGTCATGGCCAGGTTATGGGCAACTAGGAGCCTGAGTCCGCAGTCACAAGACAGGAGTTGGGCATAAGCTGGGTCAGGATACCGGCAGGTCAGAAGCAGGAGACAAACTGGAGATCAGGAATCACAAGTCAGATGCCAAGATTCAAGCTGAGATGGGATGCCAGGAAATCAATCTGAAGAAGTAGAGTGGAGCCCAGTTGTTCAGACAACTTCCTATTCCTGCTGGTGGCTTAAGTAGGGCCAGTGGTCCAATCAGCTTCTCCAAAGCTCTGCCAGTTGGACCTCAGGATGGAGCCTCACACTGGGACTGGACTTTGTGGATTCCAGGTAAGCCATAGTCAGCAGGCTGCCAGGTGGAGGGTTGGAGTGGGGCTGCTCCCATGAATCCTGCAGGCCTGAGTTCACAACCCAGGGGTCATGACAACATCCCAATACAGCAAAACACCTAATCACAAGCATATAGCTTAAGTGTTTTACTGTATTGGGGCCTAAAGACTTGATCCAGAGCTACTGAAGACATTGAAAGATGCCCATTGATTTCAATGGACTTTGGATCAAGTCCCTACCATATTCAATGTTTCTTCATGAAAACTCCCAGTGAAGTCAGTGGGAGTTTTTCTAAGTGATTTCCTAAAAAATAGGGCTCTTAGCCAGCAGAATTGTGTTCCTGTGTTTTCTAGTCCAAAACAATTTCATACATACTTTAGGATGAGACATAAAACTTAATGTCCTGACCATATGTCATCAGTGAAGACCCCATAGCATTTTCCTCAGAGTAGGGATGTTAAACTTGGTGCTCTGGTCAAATGCCATTGTGTCTACCTAATCCTTCCTGCAATTTCAGTTGGATTGTGGTATTCTTCGTTGCCACCCATCCTAACTGTTATATAGTGTTCCATATACCGTTAAACAGCTGCTAGTTGCCATTCCAGAAGTAGCTGCATTTCAGTGGTGAATGACGTAATCTCTATAGATCCATTACTTACCTCACAGATGTTTTGTGTGGCTTTTTTAACCCTGTTTGTGAAGCACTTTTTGCTCCTCGTAGGATAAGAGTGCAGTGTGGTTTTTTATTATACTCATTTTAAAAATATTTACAAGAAACTGAGTGAATTTGCTGTGGGTGAAGTTTGCCAGATTGACAACTCAGGTAGCCTCTCTCCACCAAATCGTTCCCACATGGAAGCTTTAGAAAAGTCTTCCTCACATTGTCGTACCATTCTGCCTAAGCCCTGTTCTGAAGGGACCACTTAGGGGGAGATAGCAGTTTAGTGTCTCATCTAGGTCCTGATCCAAAGCCAGTGGGAATCCTTCCATTGACTTCAACAAGCACTGGATCAGACCCTCAGTCCTTTGCCTCTCTGCCAAAATTGCCAATAAAGGATATGAATTGGTGCCATGTGCGGTGGCGACTAAATAGCCATTTAGCATTGGACAGAGACCACCAAGTAATTTCACAGAAACCACTGAACAGACTTTGGATGCTGACTAATATTGAGAACCACTGATATGGCCAGCATTCAAAGCAGCAACGTACATGTGGAAATATCCTAATCACCAACCTCTTGAGCCATCAAGTTCCTATATGTATATATTCCAAGCTTCCTAAAGCACACACTTGTGGTATCTACCTTCCTCCTATTTGTAAATCATATAGAGCTCTTCAGATGGAAGATGCTTTATAATTACAAAAGGCCATTTCTGTTTTTCCCTGACTGTTCATTATTAAAACATTGAATTATATAAAAAACCTACAGTACTTTAAAACTGTCATCTTTCCTGTTACATCACAGGAATAACTGTGTTGGCTCAGTAGCTTTTTAAAATTTGACCAAGATATTTATTAACATTCGTTCACACGCCAATGTAATTTTTCCTAGTTTGGAACAGTTGTTGAACTGGAAATGTAACTCTTGCCAAATAGTTACTTTATATGCATGTTTCCCTGATACAGAGACAATAAATATGCATTTTTGTGGTACTAAATATTGTAAAGATTATCCTCTTTTGGTGGGTTAGCCAATTAAAATAAGCTGATCCAGAGCAGCTTGTAAGAGCAGAACAATAATCATTTTAAATTTTTGAATAACGGTTTTGCACATTTATGCACATTCTTAAGTTTCAGCTTTTTGTCTGCCTGTGAATGCTTTGAACTGTTAATAACCATAATATAATACATCTTTAAAGCACTTTGCCTTTTTAAAGCACTTTACAAACAATCATCACAACACCCTTGTAAAATAGTTAAGTAATGTATTATTTCCCCCATTTTACAGCTAGGGAAACTGAATCATAAAGCAATTTCCTCTCCCTCCCCCCCATAATGAATTCACACAGGAAAGCACAGTGTTAGGGCAGTGTTATATCTAACTACTACAAAGAGGAGAGGCTTTGTAGAGTTGTGTTTAATTACGTCTTCTGGACAATAAACTGAACAAGAGTACGGCCGGTCAAAACATTCAGAGTTTTGATATTTTTCTATTAAAAAAAAAAGGGAACATATCAAATTTTTGTGACCATTGTCATGAAACATTTTGTTTTGTTTTCCAAATGACTCACATGTTCAATAGAGGAAAAAAAATACATATGTGCAGTCTCATCATAAAAAGGGGCTGGAGCTGTAAAATATCAGTCTGGGTCCAAACTTTCCCCAAATTTAGCAATGCTTAGCTATGGGGTTTCCATTCAGCCTATTATAGTCACAGGGATCAGCCTCAAAGGTTGGATCTGAAGCTGAAGCTTTCCAGACCTGGAAGCTTACTCCACTACTTTGAAGTGAATATAACCTTTTTTAATGCCAGATTGTTTGGTCCACTGCACTGCTTTAAATAGGGCAGCCAGCTCAAAGGATTGCCACGTCTAAAAGTTACAGGGTTTTTAACTTTCATTCTTTATGGTATACGACAAATTCCCAAAAATCTCTTTAAAATAATTCATACAATCAGCTTTTCTCTATCTCGGTAATAGTACTTTATATTTATGTAAGTGTGGGATTTTGAATCTGAAAGCACTTCACATAAGGTGGGTAAGCATAATACACATACACGTAGCACCACGGAAGTGCAGCTATCTCTGGGTGGAAGGATGATGGACACCTGTGCAAAATGCATAACCATGGGGAGTGGAGTTTTCGGGAAAGTGCTTTGGGATCTTTGATTGCCACACAGATAAGAAAATACCACTGATTTCAACACATCACCTGAAAGATAGATGTATGCTAGGCCCAGTGCTTCTCAAGCTATCTGATGTGGGGGACCGGCTATTTTTTTTTCCAACGTGCACGCAGACCGGCAGCTGATGGCTCACGGACCGGCACAGGTCCGCAGGCCACCACTCTGAGTAGCATTGCACTAGACTGCCTGGAGCACAATTTACCTTAGGAAGACTGAATGGTTGAGTTGGCCTTTCCAAAATTTGAACCTGCAGTTCCAAGGGATTTAGATATTTAAAAAGCGTTGCTAAGCCATCATGCTTTCAGTCTCAGAGTTTTCCAGTTACTTTTTTGCAGTTGGTTTCAGTGCATCCTCTGCCACCACTGTACACAAAGCTGCAGTAATAGAATGCTGAAATATATAATGCTACTGCTTCTGTATAGTGTACATGTCATGTTTTATTTAATTTCCTTTTTCTGGTCAGTTACAATATTAATATTATAGCCATCTCTTTATCTAAAAGAATAACAAAAAATTAAATATTTATGTATTTAGTACAATATGTGAACTCTCTGGTTATAAAACAGCTCCTCCTGTCCAACTGGCAGAATATTGAAAATTGCATTGTCAACACTTCATGCAACAAATATGCACAGTGTGCAACTCATAGTATTCAGCTGCCTTTTTTCATATATGGTGTCAGTCTCCTACAGTGAAATAGTCTTTAAAGTTGATGACATAACATTGGCTTTTACAGATCAACACGTTGTCTGATTTGGTTCGAAATCTGCATTTTGTTTCCTTTCTGTGGCTCTTTAGAAAGTGTGTTTGTCTCTTGAAGGTGATATAGCTGATGACTCAGGTTGTCCCTGCAGGGCTGTGTTACAAATCACCTATTTATTGTCTGGCTATACCAAAAGAAGGACAGGAGACACTTGATATGGATTTTAATCAGGCCGCAACTTTATTATATAGATGTCTGGGACTACCCGGCAGATAAAGTGTACAGTGCAGGCAAATCCATGTTTATTCAAATCATTACCTGGGGCTTCCACCAGCCCCCCTTCATTTTCCATTTAGGTCCCCGAGCCAACCCATGGCTTGGACCTTATCATCCACCCCATCATAGGAGGGTTAAGGTGGGCTATAAGAATGTGGGGAGTTGACTCCCTGCCATACCAATCATAGGAGTCCCCAAACCCCCCCCCAGTCATTCTGTTCCTTTATCCAGCACCTCCTTTTAAGACCTTTACCAGGCCATTTATCTGGTCACTGGATTCCTTCCCTATGGAGTACCTGCACTGGACATCCACCCCTTACAAAATAAGTTGCGACATCTAGCCTACCACCTTTTCTTCTTATCAGAAAAGGTCCTCCCTGACACCCGCTGTGGGAAAGGCAAAAAACCTCACTCCACCGAAGCCAATCTGGTGGCGACGGAAAAATTCCTTCCCAGCCCCCCCTAAAAAGGAGCAATTAGCACAATGCCACAGCAGGTCCTAACCCAACCCGATATTCTCCACCTCTAGGGGAGGGAAGGTGGGTGCTTCCGTGCCTGCTGCGTGAAAAAGAGCTTCCAACACCCAGGGCTTGCTCCTTTGTAGCCTTCTGACCTCACATTCCTGAGTCAGTGCCACAAAGCTGACCACCACTCACGTTTTGCAGCAGTTTCTGCCTTTCCCCACCCCACCAAAAAGCACTGCTGCCTTCCCTTGGCAAGCCCAGACAACGTTCCCCTGGCTTCAGATTTGGTGCGGTCATTATTGAAGTAGACCTCGAAAAAAAGTACACCTTTTTTGCACTGCACTCTGCCTCTTGTCTATCTCTTTCTTGTCCCTTGAGCTATCATTGGCATAATATTGGGTGAGAGAGCGATTGCTATGCATGATTCTCCATGAGAAGATGTACATTTATTGTTATGAGATTTCTCTGTCTCTCTGTGTGCTTTCTCCTCCTACTCCTCCATATGCAGTGAAGTGAAGTTGATGTGTCGGTGTTGAGGGGATTTTTTAGGTCCCAATATTGATTATGCTGGAAGCAGAAGACCCTTTTGATTATCTCCAACAAAACCTAGTGTGGATGAGTGCCTATGGGGTGAGACCAGGTTTATATTGAAATACACCTTTGGGTTTCTCTGTTTGTAGTTTATTATATGATCATCTATTGTTTTTCCTTAATTTATTGTCTAATAAAAATTACCTCAGAGACATTAAAAGTAATTAAATTAGGATATATATTTTTAAAGGTTTGCTTATTTATTAAGGCAGTGTTTATACTAGAATTCAGACTGATATCGCAGTTATTTCTTCCACTCCCAGGTTTTACTGAATGAGAGGTGTTGTGTTCAGTAAGGCCAGATGGTGGAGGGAATTAACAGCTGCCTCAAACTCTAGCATAGGTGTGAGATTAGGAATAAATTACACTACGGTGGCAATTATCCTAGTCACAGTAACCAAAGCATATGTAATACAGGGGGAATGTTTAGTTTGGCCATTGATTCAGAGCGTGTTACTATCCTTTGGAGGGTAGCATATTTGTTTAAGTGAGCCATAAAATTTCCTAATAGCCTTGACAAATTCTTGGTTCAGTCTTACGGATTTATCTATTCAGTACTTGTGAAAGTAAGTTAGGGAAACTCATCTGTTGCCTATTAAGACTGGTAAGGATTATCAAGGTGCATTATAAAACAAGCTCACTAAACCGGAATCAGCATTCTAGATATTAGTGATGATGCCTTTTGAAAGTGGAAAAATTGGTTTTGGTAGATTTAGTTGTGTCAGACCTGGACATACAAAAGTGGCATTTATGAACAATGAATGCTGTATTCTGTTTCCTCATGCCTCTGACATCACTTTAAGGATTGCACTTCCAATAAATGTGTTTCAGAAATCACACTGCATCTAGTTAAGCAAAATGACTAATAAATGCAAATTCTATTTCAAACTCCAAACCATTAATATTTTTCTCTAGAATTTTTTGTCTTCTAGGTCATCAATGTGCAGTTCAACTATCTGGGAAGACTACTGAAGTTTCAGCTGATCAGTCTGACTGTCCTTTGGGGTGAGGTAGTAGGTTGTATAGTTTTAGGGTTATACCCTTCCTGTCAGATAACTATACAATCTACTGTCTTTCCTGAAGTGGCTGTAATATCAACGCTGGATGTGTCTTCAAAACATAAAACAAAATACTCTGCGTGGGATGGTCCCTGGCTTCAGCCACTCATTTGCAGTTTTGCAGCTGAATTCAAACAGAATGAAAAAACTAGCTTTAGTTATTCTATGCTTTAGCAGTTTTTCATGAGGTACTGTAACAAGTACTGGAATTCTGTATTAGAATTTCTCTCATCAGTTTAAACATATTATAGATGATTTATGTCAGGCTCTTTTTATGGCTATGGTATGGATTGTATGACATTCTACTTGTCCATTAGCAATAAATTTGTGGAATTAATCATCTTAAGTTTTAACTGCTGCCTGTGTGATGCCTATCTATAGATAAATAGGGATGTTCGTTTCTATGAATGTCACTTCAGCACCTTTCCCCAACATCGAACACACTGAAATGATTGTTAAAATTCAAGTCAGATTGCAAAATATGAAAATACTTTTACTTTAGCTAGTAGCGTTTGCTTACTAGAGTTTGATATTGGAATGAACTCCGCATGGGCAGAGCCTGCACCTATATGGAGCTCACTGCAGGATGGAGGCCGAAGGTTGCAAACATTGTGGTGTCAGAAAAGCAACTGGCCATTGAGTCACAGTTACCAGAGAATCATGTTATCAAGAATGTTCTCTTCTGTGATCTAATAAGAGGATTCCATTTTAGAAAGGACATTTTAATTGAATATTTTAAAATATTAGCCCCTTAATACTGAAAGTTGGGTTTCCCTAGTATGCATCTCACAGCCACTTACTGTGTTGTACTGCCATCACCAACATCAAAGGATTTAGTAGGAATCTACAGTTGAACTCTTACTGCTATTAGACTAGCATTCATATAGTGCTCCAATGTCTGTCATTCATATTAAAAACCAATCGAATTTTCACTATTTTCAGTGAGTCGCTGGGAGTATGTATGACAGGGTGCAGAGGTAATATATGATCTCCAGGGAACAGTGGGTTAACTGTAGCTCAGCATCCCTTCCCCTAGCATATGTGCTCAGGGGAAAGGCCGTAAGATTAGCCGCTTGGAAGGCAGATGGCCTGATTCTCCATTGCCCTGCACCATGTGCAGTCATTTACATCCAGGGCAAAAGTGCCTGTAAAATGTTGCCATTGGAGCTTGGTGGTAGTTTGCACCCACTTGGGCAGTTCAAGGTGCAGAGCAGAAATGGACCCAAAGCAGACCGTCTGCCTTTTTGGAAATTGAGTTCCACCCCAGGAGCGATGATGCTAGCATTGATAAGAGTTTTTCTGTTCGTTGATTGCTGATTTATCTTACTTTCTTGTTACAAAAAATTACACGGGGAGGAAGAGTCCTTGCTGACTGCAACTCTTATTTCTACTGAGTCATTCCACCAGTTTGCACTGGGACTCTCAGGAAGAACTGAGGAAGGACTGATGGCAAAGTTCGCAAGTGTGCTATTCTTTCTATAGGTAACAAAGAAAGGATATATGGACTATTAGAGCACAAGAGATTTCAACTTGGGAATTGTGGAAGCAAAGGCCACTGAATTGTTAACCTTCTTCAAAAGAACTTACGGAGGCTCTAGCAGGGTGAGGTAGTAGGTTGTGTGGTTTCAGGGTAGTGATTTTGCCCCAATCAGGAGATAACTATACAACCTACTGCCTTCCCTGATGAGCAGCATTACAGCACTCCAGGAACTCTTCAGGCTTTCTAGTTCTAAGCAAAGCAACGATTTAAATATACATCCATGACCAGCAAAGTAAGTCTAAACTTAACTGTGGTATAATCCTGCCCCTAGCAGCTTTTTAATTTTATTAATCACATTATGCTAAATAAATAAATAACTGTCTGCAAAATTGTTTGTTTTTCAGAGTACATTTAAAGTCCCATTTATCCCAAGACATTCAATAAAATCAAGTTTTTCTTTGTTCAAAAGTTTGTCTGTCCTGGTCTCTTTAATTTCTGGTTCATTTCAATTGAGTGAAATTATCATGGGAACTGATTCCAGAAGCCCTGTAACCTCACATACTTGATTTGTACATATCCATGATTTTGGCATTTGAGTGCAACACACTTTACTAGCTGCATCATGTTGAACAATATAATACTTTGCCTGCCCTCCAAAAATCGCTCAGTACTTTATAAACACTACGGAATTAAATCACACAACATCCCTGCCTTAGGTCAGTGTTATCTTCATTTTATAGTTGCAGAATTGTGGCCCAGGCGGTAAAGGGCCTCAAATGCATTCACTAATTTTGTGCAGTTAACTACAGACTCATTTCACAGAATTTAAATGGCTACGTATTTAATTGGTCCCAACAAACAGCTAGCTAGGTAGCTAAATTCCATGAATTAAACCTGAAAAATTATGGGCAGAAAATAAGAGGCCTTTTGAGAATATTTTAAGAATCAGGAAATCTGTGAAAGAGAAGGAATTAGAACCCATGGTCCTTGAATCCTAGTCCTGTACTTTAAAACTTATTTCACTGTAAAATGCTATATCAGGACATTGAATACAGCTGGAAAAGTAAGGTTATCATTCAAAAGCAAGTGTATTATTATGCACTGTTCATATACAACCAATGCAACAAACTTCAGTTATATAGCATTCCCCAACTACAGACTGGAATGCAAATGAAGTTTATCACACTCTTCTGTACCTTTCTCAGTCATATGCAACACAAAGGAAGATACAAACATTGAGCAAATCAAAAATGAGGTTCAGATTTTTGGCCAGACAAGCTCTGTTATTCCCAGAGTGCAAGTAAACAACCAACATCAGATTAGACAACAACATCTCACACTTTGCCACTTCCGTAGGCTGAGCGCATTGCACACACCAGGTGTTCCTTGCATCCCTCCATTCCCCACCATGAGCTCTGTGGGTGCCCCCTCCCATCCCCTTCTATTGCAGGGACTCCCTGCCAGCCCCACATATACCCTCCCCCATACCAGGGCTGTGTTTGCCCCCCCATTCCCCCTTCTTTCCCATGCCCCCCTTCCCAGAAAGGCTTGGGGCTCTGTGTGTCCCTCCCATTCCTCCCTCCAGTACATGACAGGAGCTCTGTGTCCCTCATTTTCCCCTCCCCCATTCCATTGTTCGTCCCGCAATATTTCCCTAATGCCTGATATTCTGTGTGCCTCACACTTCCCCCTCTGCCAGTGGTTCCTTTGTGTGCCCTCCTGCCCCATTCTTATATCTTTTCTTTCTGTCTGGGAGATAAGTCATTCAGGATGCCAACATTTTACACTATATTGGAAGGAAGGGCAGAGCTGAGATGGGGATATTGTTGTGCTGGGAGGTTGCCGTTACGCAATTCTTTGATGTGTAGTCAATTATCTCATTTCAGACAGACCGAGAAATGCCGTCGAGTTGAGCGTTAGACCTTGCTTCCCTCAGCCAATTAGATTACCAAATGGGCAGATTTTGAAAGAAATGGCAATATTATTATTATTTTATTCTGCTTTGTCAGGTTAATGCAATCCACTTTCCATCATTAACACTGATTTTTCATGTAAGAAAATAAGGATTATCATTAGCAATGATAGCAGCTGTGAAAATGGGAGTCCCGGTGAATGTAAGAGACCAATTATTTTTTAAGGCCCTGTGATGGGGTGTCCACCCCACCCAAGGAAGAGGAGGTTAAAATAGGTGAATTAACCTGATAGGCTGTATCTGGGGAGAGCCAGGGCTCGGAAGTTTGATTGAAGATGGAGCCCAGCTGAGAAGACACAGGTGGGGCTAGCATAAAGCCAGGAAGTTGGCAGCAGAAGGGGATTGCAGGGAGGGAGTCTGTAGCTGCTCTCTGGATGTTAGAGAAGGAAATCAACGCACTCAGGGTGAGAGTAGAAACCTCAGAAGAGCCAAGCCTTGAAGGAGGGTTTATCCAGGGGGCTGATGGAGTGAAAGCCTGAGAGAGGTGAGGTATGGTAGGGTATTGCAGAGGGTCACTGAGCTGGAACCTGGCATAGAGGATGGGCCTGGATTCCCCTACCAGCCACTGAGGACGTGGCACCACCTGGGCACTGAAGGGAAAACTGCCATTTTGAATGGAGAGACTCTGGAAGGGGGGGGTTGGTCCGGTGGGAGGTGAAAGCTATGAAGAGAGAGCATCCCTGATCGCAGAAAGAGGCTGCGAACGAGCAATGGAAGGAGCTGTTGGACATGGAGGGAGTTAATCCCTAGGACCCCCATGAAGAGGGGCACTCGTGGTGAGAGTACCCTGTGACAGGCCCTGTGCTGTGAACACTTCATGAGTTATGCGCACGGTTAAGTGGCCCTAAAATTGTTACGTTTTCTCTGTCCTTTACTTCTGCAGTGGAGGCACACCTGTCTGCCCAGCTGCTGACCCACTCCAAGCAGACTGCTGTGCACACGCAGTGACACCCCCTGACCATGCATGGCTTCAATAATCCAAGTGTAAGCGGGGGAATAGTCCCGCTCTTGTGGGGAACTTTCCTGGCTTCTGCACTACCCCGGTGAGGTGGGCTAGCGAAAGGATCTGAGTCCTCGCTCCCACCTCCTTTACCCAGTGGCCTCCCTGCCCTTGAGGACTCTCCTTCCACTCTCCTGTCTGGCAGAGTCCTCGTAACCCCAACAAGGTTGGGCCCAGGATTCCTGGGGGGCTCGACCCCCAACCCTGCCGTGGTCACCTAGGACAGGAGCTAGGGTGTCCCCACTCTGGGGTATTCTCTCTGCACTGTGCACATCTCTGACCCACTGACCATTACATACAAGTTAAAGCAAATGCAAGTTATTTAATCAACAATTAATTTTAAGAAGAATAAGGAAAAATGGGAAAGGTTAAAGGAAACACATCACCCCGCTCTGTGGCAGGGAACGTCACACACAGGGTCTCTGGAACGTCAGGGCAGTTCACAGGCTGTTCCTTGTAAGTCCCAGGCCCTGGTTGTGCTGCGGGGATGCTGTGGGTTGGACACGTGCTCTGGTGGTGGCCACACGCTCTCAGGCTCTAAGTGGTAGGACCCTTCTTCCCAGTGTCGCCCCCGCCCTGTCGGGATTACAATCCAAGCCTGGCCTGCAGAGCCTCTTGGCTGAGGTGTCTCCCTGTGCTGGGCCCCCAGGGTCCCCCTCGCTCTCCCCAGCTGCTCACCGCACCCAGCTCCGCACTGCTCCAGCCCCAGCTCCACCACTCTGTCTCAGCGCTGCTGCTGCTCTGCCTCCAGCTCCCTGGGCTGCTTCCTTGGCCCCTCTGGCTCTGGTTGCTGCAGCTCTGCTCCCAGGACAGGTCTGCTCTGCAGGCTGCTTCTGTGAGACTCTGCTCCCAGCACTGACCTGCTTCGTGGGCTGCTTTTCTGGCCCCTCTGGCTCTGGTTGCTGCAGCTCTGCTCCCAGGGCAAGTCTGCTCTCTCTGGGCTGTGCCTCTGGCTTTGGGGCTGCAGCTCTGCTCCCAGGACAGGGTCTGCTCTCTCTGGGCTGCTTTTCTGGTCCCTCTGGATCTGGCACAGCTCTGCTCCCCAGCTCAGCTCAGACCCCTGCTTTCTCCTTAGCTTGGCCCCACTCTGTCTGACCCAGGCAATTCCTGCTCACACAGAGGACGGGACCTCCCTGGCCTCCTGACTCCCTGATTAGCCTGCTCACCCTGTCATTCAGGCTGACCTGGAGCATTGGCTTCTTCCTGGGGGCTGTCAGTCTCAGGGTCCTGATTTTTCCATAGACCCTTCCCCTTTTAGTACTAGGAGCTAGCAACTAAAACACCCCCACTGACTGTTAGTAAGGCGGTAACAGTCCCCTTACATAAGGAGAAGCCTACCATGCAGCTGGAGGTGTAATAGCCAGCTCAGGCAGCTGTGATTGAGCTAGCACAATTTAAAAAAAAAAAAAAAAGAAAGTGCAGCCGTAGCCTCGCAAGTGGATGGCATGAGCTGAAGTACTGCTCCATGGCCTTGCACTCCGGTGACTAGCCCATGGTGCTGTAGCCACACTGCTACCTTTAGAGCACTCGCTCGATCAAAGCTAGTGTGTGCTCCTAGCTCCAAGGTAGCCAGACCCATCGACGAAGGGCTTGCCTACCCAGCGCCACGCATAATTCACTTTGGAAGCGAATTAAACCTGAACCAAGGCCATTTTAGTTCGGAGTAAGGCCATGTCTATGCTGACAGCGGCACAGCTATAACAATTCAGACTGTTCAGGTAGCTCTCCTGTAGAACTGGGCACTTGAGCACTTATGCTGGCAAAAACTCATGTTGCTCAGGGGGAGGGGGTTTTTCCCCACACCTCTGAGTGACCAAAGTTTTGCTAACTTAAGTGCTAGTGTAGACACGCCCTAAAAGCATCCACACACAGTTAAAGCAGTTTAACAAATCCACTTTAAAAGTTAATTTGCATGAACTTTTCTGAGCATTCCCATGTAGACAAGCCCAAAGTGAAAGAACCTTTAAGAGGCATCTTCCTCTAACACCAGGGCTACACTACAGACTTCTGTTGGTATAACTACATTGCTCAGGGGTGTGAAAAATCCATATCTCTGAGCAATGTAGGTATACTGATCTAACCCCCTGTGCAGATAGCGCTGTGGCAATGGGAGAGCTTCTCCTGTCAACACAGCTACTGCTCCTCGGGGAGGTGGGCTAACTACGCCGCCAGAAGAAGCTCGCCTGTTAGCAAAGTAGCAGCTTCACTAAAGCACTCTAGTGATGCAGCTGTAGTGCTGTGGGTTCAGACAAGCCCTCAGTAAATTGTGCAGTAAATGTATCACTACATTTGGAATAAATCCTGTGAGGTGCTGAGCCCCCTCAATATCACTTGACATCAAATGGCATCATTCTGGACTTGGAGGTAACTGACGCTCAACGCTTCACTGGATTAGACGTTTCTTTACTATCTTTAAAGAATGGTTAGAAATGTGGTTAATTTGAGCCCATAGAATGGGAAGCTGGGTTGGTGGAGGAAGAAAACAATCTCTGCAAGTCTGAAAATTGCTGGAGAAATTGGCTTCAATGTTCTTTTTCCTTCTTGCTTTTTAAAGAGGCTCTCACAATTTAAAACTGTTGTCACTGATGTTAGCCACACATCAAGGGCTAAGGGAGCCACCCCACAGATTCTGTACGCCTCTTCTGCTGCTAACAGTGTAATGCACAGAGTCACAGCTGTAGTGTGAACATCTTTGATTGCAATCCCAGTCACGTCTTATATTATGAATATCTTAAAATGTCCTGATCATTTTCAGGACAGCTGGGTATAAAATTCTCAGGTTCATCATACACTTGGTATACTCAAATATGGAAGAAGGGTGCAAGGGGCTGGGAACTGCTTTGCACATTCTACAACAGTCTGTTAGATCTCTTCTGTGAAGTTCTGTTAAAATCTTTTGGCTCTGCTTGGGTCAGCATGTTGCTCTTGGTAATGAGCTGTGAGTTTTCAGATTCTGGTCATTCTGGCAACCCCATTAAAAGGAAGGGCCAAAAACTTCTATACCATTCTCTTTGCTAAGATCTACAATAAATACAAAAACGGGCTACATTTAGCTTCCTCACCTGCAGTTGATGTGGTCTGTCTTAAGCAGTAGGTGTAATTACACCTAATGGGAATTGCAATAGAAACTTTAAAGAACAATGTTATGGCACAGAATATTTTCCAAAATTATAAGTGGCTTGTGTAAAAATGCAAGTAGTCTGAACTGGAATCACACTGGAAAATGAGCTTTCATGAGCTACAGCTCACTTCATCGGATGCATACTGTGGAAACTGCAGTTTCTGCAGTTTCCACAGTATGCATCCGAGCAGTTTCCACAGTATGCATCCGATGAAGTGAGCTGTAGCTCACGAAAGCTTATGCTCAAATAAATTGGTTAGTCTCTAAGGTGCCACAAGTACTCCTTTTCTTTTTGCGAATACAGACTAACACGGCTGTTACTCTGAAAACTGGAAAATGAACACTTTTTTTTTTTAAAATCCTGCCAGCATTTGTTCTGTTTGAATTAATACATTATTTTGTGGCACGAATTAGGTTAGAGGAAAGCACATTGAAAATTACCCAGCAGACAGAGAAATTGCACAACTTGACATCAGAGTCAGTTTAGTTTTCTAATGTATGTCCTCATAAAACATTTACATTTTTCATGTAACAGCATGATTAATCCTGTAGTCATAGAGAAATTGCACAGATCTTTCTGTAATAGCCCCTGTACTTTAGCTATTAATCTTGGCCTTATTGAAGTCAATGGAAATTTTGCCACTAACTTCAATGGAGCCAGTTTTCCTGAGCGGGTGAGGGTAATTTTTGAGACAATAAAACTAATTATACTGTGCATTGCAAGCAACTATATGTTCCACTCCTCATCTGAATGGGATCTAGGAGACTGAGCCCACTTTCTCCAATGCCAACCAGAATGGACTGCACCCCACGACTTGGGAATGGAGTTCGTTGAAAAATGTTGATGGAATAGTTTTCCTGTCCAAAAAGGCTCTTTAACTGATATCAGGACCATTTACAGGAGGGCACCAACTTCAATTAAATTTGACGGAATAACTTCAAAAGTATTTGAATTGAAATAGAATTATTTGGACTTGGTTTTAAACTTTTAATTAGCATTACATTAAAACATTTTGAGACTGAAAGGAACTATTTTGACATTATCAAAATTAAATGTGTGATAGGGACATTTTGATATTTCTTTTTGGAAACATTTTGGCATTTTTGTTCCATGGTAAACTTTGACCTTAACTTTTCATTCTCATTTGGGACAAAAAGTGGGGGGGAAACAGAAATGATTGTCTATCCCACAGGAAATGCCTTCTGTTTTCTGTCCTGCTCCACTTCCTGGAGTGGAAGCCTCTGCCCCCCCCCCCATTCCCAGAGCTCCTCCGTTATTATTCCATCTGCCCCCCATCCCCAGAGACCACTGATCCACTGCCTGCCGCAGTCACAAGGTACTACTGGATTGAGCCTGAGCCTGTTGCCTGCTCTCCCCTACCAGCAATCAGAATGAAGCTGCTCACCTTATTCCTCACCCTTCCCCTCTTACCAATAGCAAATCCACCACCTTCCTTGTCCCCCATGCTCGTGGCTGCTGTGTGATCGTTTACTCTTCTTCCCCATTTTCCTGGTGTAGATAATGTCCCTAAGTCTTGCAGGTTCTTCCTCCAACAGGGGTCCATTTCTATCCATTCCCACCTCCAAACTCCTCATGTACACCCAGCTAATCTGTTTGATTGTAAACACCTGCTCTTGCTTGCTTCTCCAGTTCATCCAAATGATTATTTTTATTCGAGTAGCACTGCAAGGTCACAATCAGTCAGTGCCTGCCCCAAAGAACTTAGTCTTACAGTATTAGACAAGACAGAGGGACAAAGGGCATCCATTCTTCAAGGGCACGCTCTGGCCTGTTCCTCTGTAGCTGACTAAATCCACTGTCCTCACTTTACCCTGATCTGTGAAACCCAAAAACTGAAGCGGGAGGAGAAGAGCTGTGTAACTGACAATGGAACTTTTAAGCCAAAATCTGTCTCCTCCATGCTGCTCATCTACAGCAGAGGAGAGGGATAGCTCAGTGGTTGGAGCATTGGCCTGCTAAACCCAGGTTGTGAGTTCAGTCCTTGAGGGGGCCATTTAGGGATCTGGGGCAAAAACTGGGGATTGGTCCTGCTTTGAGCAGGGGGTTGGACTAGATGACCTCCTGAGGTTCCTTCCAACACTGATATTCTATGATCGGGGTTCTCAACCTTTTCCTTTCTGAGCCTCTCCCCCCTCACCATCCCCCACCCACCCACACACATATGCTATAAAATTCCATGGTCTGTCTGTGCTACAACTGTTTTTCTGCATAGAAAAGCCAGCGCCAGTGTTAGGGGGTAGCAGGCAGCCCTGTGAAGCTAAATTGCTCAGGTTTCGGCTTCAGCTCCAGGCAGTGGGGCTTCAGCTTTCTGCCTTGGGCCCCAGCAAGTCTATTGCCAGCTCTGCTTGGCAGGTAGCCTGAAACCTGCTCACGGCCACCCAGTGGGCCCCAGACCCCTGGTTGAGAACCACTGATCTACAGCCCTTCTTCATATCTTGGACTGGCTTCTTCACACCCACTACATCAAATTCATACTTTCTGTCCCTGCCTGCAAGGGTCTGTGCACCACGGCTCCTGCCTGCCTCTCCACTCTCATTGCTCCTCCTCACCCTACTTGCTCAGTCCAAGCCACACAAGTAAGCACTGTCTTTGTGTCCTTTTTTTCTATGTCTATTAACTTTTGTCCATGTGCCCCCTTGTGCTTAGAAACCCCAGTCTACTGTCCTGGCCTTCTTCACAGACCATCTGAAACTGCTCTTCTTCCAAGATAGCTACACGCCTTAGTGTCCCTACCAAAGAGTAACAGTAGAACTGACAAGATACATGTCAAAACCCATTCTTCAGTAATCTCGCTGTCTGTCATTTGCTTATCCTTGTCCATGCCCTTAGGCACTTACAGTCTATCTTGCCTGTCTGTGTCTATATAAATTACACACACTACGTTAAAAGAACATTATTAAGGCTGCAAAGTCAAGCACTCAAGTTAGGAAATGCCAGGGTGAAGATTGGCACTGGGACCGTAATTTGATACAGTCTTTAATCACACGCCAGCAGGCTTCTTTTCCACAGGGCCCCTGCCTCAGTCAGTATGCAGCGTGGAGGGTGCTTATTGTTCAATGTGTTGCTCCAGGCCTTATTTACTCCTCACTATTCAAACCCTGCACTGAAGACAGAATTATTCATTTCCTCATGGGCTTTTCTATGCCTTTCATCACTATAGAGCTGAGTGCTTCACAAATATTAATGAAGGAATTTTCACAATACCCCTATGAAATATGGGGGTATTATTATCCCCATTTTATAGATTTGGAACTGAGGCCCACATTGCTTAAGGTTAAAAGAATCCGCTAACTTTGGGTGCCCTGATTTTTCAGAGTACTTAGTATATACAAAACACAGTGCCTATTAACTTCAACTGTAGTCGGGAATGAACAGCACTTTTGCAAACCAGATCCCAGGGTCTCAGGTCGGGCACCAAGAAAGTGAGACCCACTTGGAAAAAGTTTGGTTTAAGTGACTTGACCAGTATCACACAGGAACTCTGTGGCAGGGACAGAAACCATTTCTTCAGCACAGCATTCAACTATCTTAACCGTGAACCCGTCCTGTCTCTTCCTGCAGTCCCCTGCCTCGTTCACCACTCACCTTCCAAATTCTGCAACAAATAAAGCTGGTCCAACAGCCCACACTCTCATTCACTAGACACCCTGAATTCATTCCCACAGCTGGGTCCATTCTGTGCACTGAATGAGGCAGGGGTCCTGTGGGGAAAAAAAATAGCATGTAATTAAAGATTCTAGAAAGTAATGCTGTTGGCGTCCCTTTAACAAATAGTTAATATAAGAGAACAGTGTTTGCCAATTCCTGGGACTATATGTTTATGGCTGAATGCCAAAAAAACAAAACCTAGATTGATGGGAATAATGTAAGTGCTCATATAGACTCTTAGTTACAGCAGAAAAAGGGGTAACCTTTAGCAAGGTTTTCAGAGGGGAGAAACCTATTGACATAAACCTCAAGAAAACATCATTACAAAAAAATTTAAACAACTACCCACCTTCCACAGTGCATGATTAAGATGTCAAATAGCTTCCTTTCCACAGGCTTATGCTACTCTTCAGCATCTAGTGCCATACTATAACTGTGCATATGAGCTCATATAGGGATCTTGTGTGCAATGTAGCTACAAGAGCTGCAAAAGCACATTTGTGTAGTAAGTGACTTGATCCAAAAAAAAAAAAAAAAAAAACCCTGAAGTCAATGGAAGGACTCCCATTGAGAACTGGACTGGGCCATTAGAGACTTTCATTACTGCAATTATGAAGAAAAGTAAACAATTATGCTACCAATGTACGTAGCTAGGATGGTTCTGCATTTCTATTGCTGTTTATGGCTGAATAATAGCTTTTCCCCCATCACCCATCATCTGGTTCTGAATCACACAGTGAAGTGGTAATCCCATGTTTGGGACATCATATGATTGCAATGATGCAGATGTGTAATGGGATCAAATTAAGGTTGTGCAGGCAACCAAACTCTGGTATCTTCTAACTACCTTCTGCGTGCTTAACTTTGAACCCTTAATAGTGTTCTTTTAATGTAGTTTCAATGTGTCATGTTCTAGGGTTTGGGGTTGTTTTTTTTAAAAAGCCAAATGAAGAGAAAATTCCATCATGGGGCATGATATTGACACCTACATGGGTCATCACCAGCACTGGAAACTTTAGTTCCACTGCGCAGGCCTCTGCCACTTGAACTAATGCAGTAACTGAGAGCTGTAATAGGTTGTCATCCTCTCTGTTGACCAGCACTAGGCCGGGGACTGAGGCACGCACTTTACCAGTGGGTTTCACGGATATTTGCTGAGAGCAAACGGTGAAACTCAGGCATCATGGGTTCCATTCTAGGCTCTGGGGTGGTGTGTGCTCTAGCGAAAAGCCCTGCTACCCAGCCTGAACCCCACAGGCTCGAGTCAGGAGGGCTGACCTTTCCCGCTCCTGTCCGGGAGGTTGGCATGGCAGCAGCTTCATGCTCCACTTCTGCTGGCCACCGCCACCTTGCTGCACTGTGTGTTTTGCTGCAGAGTGAGTATTGTGACCTGAGGAGTCGGAGCAGTGCCTTGCTCTGCAGCATACAGGCGCAGCGTGGTGGTTGGTAGGGGTGAGGCACTCCTTGTTGCTGCGCCAACCCCATGGGCAGGAGGTGGTGGTGGAGGCAGCAGCATTGACTGGAGTCCACATCAGATCAGGTCTGAAAATGACCCTCTATCCTCTCTGGGTCAGTCAGGTCTTCCTGGGGCTGGGGTAGAGCAGATTTTAAAATTATGTGTGAGCAGACCTCTTCTCTAGTAGGCACACACTCTTCTGCCCAGTCCATGACTCTTTCTGTCCTGCCCCCTCTAGCCTGTCCCAGTCCCAATCCTGTCTCTTCCCCACTCCTGGCTCTTCGTCCCAATCCCATTCTCCTCACCTCACCAGTCCCAGTCTCCGCTTCTCATCCCAGTGTTTATTGCCCAGCGTATCCTAGTCTCTCTCCTGTGTTCCCTCACCCTGTCTCCCAGCCCAGCCAGTGCCAATTCCCCCTGGATCCTTGTCCTAATCCAGTTGCCCTGCCCCCACTCACATTTTCCATCCCAACTGACTCCGTTCCCAGTTTCATCACCATAGGCCCTTGTCCAAGCTCTGTGTCCGGCACCCTGGCTTGTTGTCCTCGTCTTTCTGCCTAGCAAGTCCCGGTCCTCCTTCGTCACTGTGACTCCTCATCAAATCGGTCTCCCTTCCCATGCTTACCTTGTTCCAACACCTCCCGCCCACTGGTTTCCAGTCCCTTTCACTAGCCAGTTCCAGTCTCCCCACCCAGCTTGTTATCCAAGTCTCCCGCCTCCCACCAAAACCACTGGTTCCCAGTCCCACACATTTTCCTCCCTTCTCAAGCAGTCTCAGTTGCTCCCCCCAGCTTCCAGACTCCTTCTGCAGTCAGTCCATCTCCCACCCAACCTCAAGTCCCAGTTTCCCTCTCCTGACAGCCTCCAACGCCAATCTCCCCACTGGGTTTTTCATCCCCTCTCCTCCTCTCGACCCCCGCCACCACCAGATTCAGCTCTTGTCCTCTGTGCATTCAAATCAGACAACCTGTACCAGCCCAGAGGTGTAATTGCAGGCCTAGTTCTGCTCAGCCTTGGGTTGGAACACCCAAAATGCAGAGGGAATCCCTGGAGAACTTAACTAAAAATCTAAGAAGTTTCACTGAGCAAGTGCAAACTGATCTATTCAAAGGCTTATAACTTGGCCATATTTGGGTGGATTTTCATGGGGACTGCAAAAAGCACATGCCTGACACAAAGGCCATGCCCTGCCAAACTTTAAGTCCTTGTTCCAAAGCATGAGGGCATTAGGACTGTTCAAAGAAAACGTCACCAAAATAGTTTTAACATGGGAAAAACTGCATTTTTTTTCGTAGCCTCGTTCTTGGAAACAGCTGAGCTATTTTGGCTGAAATTTGCCTCAGGCTGAAGGGGTGAGTTTTTTGTTTGTTTGGAAAACACCTGGCATGAAAAATCTCAGCCCAAATGGTTAAAGTCTGACAAAGTTATAAGCAACAGAGAACAGGGTCTGATAATGGGAAGGGTCAGGCAATCTCTATAATAAACAGTGCCAACCCTGTCTATACTTATTTGCCTTTGGCACCCATAGATAGGCCCGCCGACAGCAATTCCGGGCTCCCAGGGCAGACCAGTCAATGGTCCCCCTAGAAAGGGATGGCTGAAGTTTGATGCTGCCTTTTATCCATTGATAACACATTAGAACCCACTATGAGTAAGTTGTGGCATTGCTTGATCTAGTTAATTTTTTTTCCCAGTTACAGCACCCGTATCAAACAAATTGTGAGCCTTAATATAAGATGTAGAATTTGTTGGTTTGAATTATATATTTAAATTTAATAAATGCCTTATGGAATGAAATGAATGAATATATAATCATTTAAAGAAGCACAAAGTAAGAAGACACCTAAAGTATCAAGCAGGCTACTTAAACACCTAATCATGATTCATGCGTAATCTAAAGAAAAAAAAAACTGATATACAAGATGTAACTGCATATGACCAGCAACGTTAAAATATACAATACAATACTTGAGCTGCTGGTGCTGTGGGATCTCAACACCCAGAGCAATGAGGAGATGGCAGGCATGGTGTGCCACATCTACTGGGAGATCTCCAAGGAGATGGCCAGGGGCAAAGGCAGAGGGAAAATCCATGCCTCGTTCCCTGGCTGAGCGATGGAGGTGGCCCCTCATCCTGAGCTCATGATTAGGTTTGCCAATATTCCATTCGCACAAAACAGAACAATCTGAGACCCTCCCTCTTCTCCCCCCCCCCAACCGCTCACTACATTCCCCAACCCTCACTCTGGGCTGGGGTAGGGGATTGGGGTGTGGGAGGGGGTGAGGGCTCTAACTGGGGTTGCAGGCTCTGGGGTGGGGCTGGGAATGAGGGGTTTGGGATGCAGGAGGAGGCTCCAGTCTGAGCAGTGGGGCTGAGGGATTTGGAATGTGGGAGGGGGTATGGGCTCTGGGCTGGGGGGTGCAGGTTCTGGGGTAAGGTCTGGGATGAGGGGTTTAGGGTGCAGGAGGGGGCTCTGGGTTGGGGGGGCTCAGGGCTGGGACTTGGGGTTGGGCATGGGCTTACCTCAGGTGACTCCTGGTCAGCGGTACAGCAGAGCTAAGGCAGGCTCCCTGCCTATCCTGGCACTGCACTGCGCCCTAGGTCTGGCGCCTAGGCCGGGGGACCAGGAGGCTGAACATGCTGGCTTGTGTTTAGTGAGGATCTGCAGCCCTGAGGGAGGAAATCTGGTAGTGCAGAAATAGGTGGGGGAATTCCTAGTTTGAGGAGCCCACCAAGGATTAGGTATGAGCTGAGCACTAGGTATCAAGACAGAGGCAGCTTGCCCACTGGCAGAAATTTAGGTGCCTAGGGGATTTTATCACAGATGTAAAGGCATCTGGAGAATTTAGGCACCTACAGGATTATGTGACAGCTGATCAGGGTTTTTCAGGATCTAAATTTTAGCCTTAGGTGCCTCAAATGGCAGTTTGGGATAGATCCACAAAGGGACTTAGGTGCCTGTCATTTTTGAAAAGGGGACTTTGTCAAAAATGACACAGGCTTTGCAGTGCGGAGTGGAGCAACATCTAACCACCCTTAAAAATCTGGGCCACATTTCCTATTGATTTTCAGCAGGACTTATGGTCCTAAGTCACTTAGGCACTTTAGAATGTTCTGCCCTTTTTTGTAAACCATATCATGGTAATCCGATCATGCCACAATTTTTGTGTGGTTATGGAATACAGTTAATGTCCAGATTCCACTAAAAATTGGAACCATATGAGCAAGCAGGTTAAGAGACAACCAAGCTGTAACTAGGTTCCCGGACAAGTTTTTGTACTGCAGCCAGGGCCTCTCAGCGAGGTTTTTTTCTGTCAGGCTAGCAAGGCTGATATACTCAACTGTAAACAATAAAACCTTCACCCTCAAGGAGCCCAAGTGAAAGATCAGAATGCAAATAAATGCTTTAGTAGGTATAAAAAAGTCTCTGAATCAGCTGAAAGTGTGCAGCAGTTTACATATTAGTGTATGTTTGTAATTAACACTTGAAGAGGGAGTAACACTCAGTGCACTTAGAATCAACACAATTAAATAAAAATGCTTTTTTTGTATTCTCAATGTAAACATCTCAACTGGAAGTGAAATAGTTTCTGCTCTCACACAAGGTAATTGTCATGAACTCTAGTCTATTGTGAAAAATAGCAGCTTGATCTATATCAAATGACAAGACAGATTTTTCAGAACATCTCACTTTTGGTGGGTGGTGGAACTGTTACGTGTGTAATATAGCTTATTGCACTCCAGGGGCCAGGGTGTTTCAGCCTAATTTCCATCTTCACACTCCTTCCCAGCTGGGTTGTTCTCTCACTCACACACACGCACCCATCCCACACATTCTGTCTTGCTGATGTAACCTTTATGCAGTTCTGTCTCTTACATCTGTTCAAAAGCTATTTCCTGAGCTTGCAAATGACTACTGGATAATAAGATGTGGATGGACTGCACCAGGTATTATTTTTTAGGGGGGAGGAGGTAGCGGTGGTTTGGTTTGTTGTTTTGTTACAGTGACTTCTATTGAGATTGGACATATGGTAGAGCTGGTCAAAATATAGCCACAATTTTTTTTCCCCAAAATTTCACATTTTCCTGTGTTCTCCTTTCCACCCTATTTTTGCCATTGAGTACAATAACATGAAGGACATTCTGGATTTGTTTTTTACCTTTTCATTTTTCCTTTTCCAACTCCGTAACTCTTCAAAATGTCTCCAGGTTTTGAAAAAATTACCGAGTGGCAGAGTTAGGTTCAATTTCATCCTTTTGCCACTTGATAACTTTTCCAAAATTGGGGACATTTTGAAAGCTTATACAGTGGCAAAAAGTTACAAATTACAAAATAATTCCTAAACACTAGACATGCATCTATTGTGTTCAGGGGCAGAAAGGGGAAAGAAGCAAACATTCAAAATTTGATTTCACTATCAAATTGGGAAATGCTGGGGGGGGGGAGGGGGGAAGAAATGAAACTAACTCAAAAGTTTCATTTTTTTTCAATGAAATATTGTATTTTCAAATTTTGAATGAAAAATGTTGACATCCTCAGTAGGTGATAATATATCTGCAATTCATGCTACTCCTTTGTTTCTTAAAGGGCAGCTCTGGTATTTTGCACAGCCACACACAAGATAACAGTTGTTGCTAAGATTAAACTAAAAACATATTTTTGAAGGGAAAATTACAGATTACTTGATATAGTGCAGTCATTAATATACAATCTTTTCTCTTAGTTTGGACACCCCATATATGTTCTTACCACATGTTTGCTAATGCATAATTACTAACATGCTAAAATCCAAATGAACAGAATGCAGCTTGTAGCTTTCACATGTGGCAACTGCTTGAGGTAAACGCTATGTGGGAACTCAGAGTTTATCTTGACCCACCTGTGTTAAAACTACAAACTAATTTGTGTTAACTAGGATTTTACAACATTTTACCACAAGGTAAAAATGTACCTTTTTTTCCCTAGTGAAGACAAGGCCATATTTTCCTCTCTGTCCCTGTGCCAATTAGCACTTCTTGTAATGCAACATGTCACAAGGGACTGTTGTAACTGGAAATCTTTTCCCATTGGAACTAGTGATGGTAAAAAGTGTTAGCTATCCAATTATATTTAAAGAATATTTTGTTCCTGCTAATGTAAAGTAACACTTAGCATACTGGCCACTTTTACACCAGGAAATCTGCGTATTTAGGGGGTTGAGAGAAGGTCATGCTTTCTAGTTCTGGAAACTGGGGAGAACTGTCCAGCAGCGGGGAGATGATGCCAAAATAACTCCAACCCTAATATGCCTCAGGCAGTCACTTCACATGGCCCATTCACCCCCATTTCTAGAGGGTTCTGTCAGGTCAGGAACTCACATCTGAGGCCAGTCAATCAGGAACGCCCGTCTGTGGGAATCCATGAGAGGACCAGTGAGAAGGTGAATAAGGGAACTGACAATGGGGAGGAGGTGAAAATGTCGATGTCAGTGAGATGGGGAAAATGGCATCAGTATATGGGGGAGGATTGGGAGAAGCTTTTGTTTTGAGAGAGGGAAAGAGAAAGAGCTGAAGATGAGTCTATATTAATGTTCCTCAGTGTAACTTACTCTTGAGGGTTAATGGGGGGCAAGATTAGGCACAAATTGAGCTCTATAATGTCAAAGATTTTGTAAGTGTCTGTACATGGGTGCAGCAGACTGCCCACTCCCCAACTGCAAGGTCAAGGGCCTAAAACTGCAAGTGGCTGTCTATGAAAAGTACAAACATGCCACAGTCCTGATCCTAAATGTAACTGTAAACAGGATGTCAATGTAAGTAGAAAATCTTCAAAAATGTCATTGCTTCAGTGAAACAGACACTTTCCAGAATTCTATGGTGTACAGAATATCATTTTGTCCTCTTATCTTTTTTTTTCTCCATTACGTTTCTCTGGGTGTGGAGTTACTGATAAAATGAATTGCACAAAACTGCGTCTCTCGATATATATTAATTAAAAGAAGCAGATGTAGCAGACAAAGCAGTGGCTAGGTAAGTGTACAGAGACATCTACTGGCTGAATGAGTAGTTGTTTTCACAGCTCTTAGTTTGGAGAACTGTCTTGGTGTGTAAAAAGAAAAGGAGTACTTGTGGCACCTTAGAGACTAACCAATTTATTTGAGCATAAGCTTTCGTGAGCTACAGCTCACTTTGGATGAAGTGAGCTGTAGGTCACGAAAGCTTATGCTCAAATAAATTGGTTAGTCTCTAAGGTGCCACAAGTACTCCTTTTCTTTTTGCGAATACAGACTAACACGGCTGTTACTCTGAAACCTGTCTTGGTGTGTGTTATATCAACATGAGGAGAGAGGTATGTGTGTGTGATGGTAAATTTGTGAGGGGGAGGTGAGGATCATGGATGTGCCACAGCAAAAGTTTATGTGGCTTTCATTCAAATCATGGTATAACAGGGATGAATTTGGCCCAATTTGGAATTGCATTGAAGATCCCAGACCTCTTTAGAATTATTTATAAAGCCATCAACATCATGATACTCAGGTACTCCACAATTAAAATACAATCATCATTCATGAAATATACTACATAGATCTAACAACACTAAAAAGCTAAATGTGAATTTACGAGCATTTTTAGATAGCTACCGATTGCCAATTTTCCTCCCTATAATCTGCATTCTAGGCCTCAGATTTGCTGGAGTTGTAGAGGTCCTTTAGTACTTCCATCTTTTCCCTTGCTTCCCTGCCCTGCTGGAGGTATGTTGGTAGAGTGTACTGTTATTTAAAACATGCCTGGGGGTGTGAGAGTCAGAGCCTATATTCACTCATTCACACCTTTTCTCTCTCACACGCACATCCTATTCCATTCATTGCAGGTTTCCTCCTTCGCAACCCCAACACACTCATTTAATTCGGTCCCCTCCTTAAATTCACTTGTGCATCTGTTGATTCTGTAGGTGTGTTGGTTTTTTTACTGATAGGAAAAGAAATATTGAAGCTGGTGTGTTCATTTCAAAGGAGCTTAGCATCTGACCAATTGTGGAGGAGTCCTGTGGTTACTAGGCCTGTGAGGAGAATTTGCCATGAGCTAGAACACTGCTCTCTGTCTCAATCCCCAATGCTCTTGTTCTCTCATCTGAAGCTTCTCCATAGCTGATTTATGGTGCTCCTGGCACCCCTAAATGGAATCATAGCCCTTTGTATTACAATGTGCCTTCTCTGTTATTCTTAGTACAGTCTGTAGATTTATGTTGATGACTTTTAAGCCAGGCAGTACATGAAGAAACATGATCTCAGGGGGAGGGGTATAGCAAGGACCAAAAGAAGTTGAAGTGGTGGAGCTGAACGTTATGTGGGAAGCCAGGCTTACCTGTTACTGCTCACAACTTTTCAATCTCAGGCAGGTTTCAGCTGTTTTAGCCTAACCAATGGGCAAAAGAGAAATCTGCATTCTTTTGCAAGTGACATTTTTCCATGGGTAGATATTATTTTTATGGTCTAACATTTGTAAATTAGGTAATACATGGTGTATTATACAGTTATTAATTATATAATGCCAAAAATGTACCTGGCACTCTACAATATAGAAAACCACTGAATTCCCCACCCAAAAATGTTTACAAACCAAGGGCTAGATTATGACTTTAAGGCACAGCCCTGACGAAGGGGTGGTGTGTTGGTAAACAGACTCAGGGCACACAGTGCCTTCCAGGGCTCTCTTGTTGCACTGGATGGGGGAAAGGAATAATTTCTGACCCCATTTTATGGGGCTCAGTAGAGAGCTCCGTTGGCTGATGCACACAGCGATGCAGCTGAGAGTCTCCTGACTCTCCCCATCCACTCGTTCTCAGGGGAAAGAACTTTAGGTGCACCCCTGCTCTGCCACGTGTGCTGTGAATCCCAATCTGGGTAGCAGTATGTGGCTGTGCAAATGGGGAATCCTTATTCTTCTGTTTGATGACATTAGCTCTAATCACAATCTAGTCCAAAATTAAAATAAGAAAAACAAGAGGCAATTTCAAAGGGAGGGGAAAGAAGAGAGAGACGACAATGTAATTGAGTTCAGTTGGGAGGCAGTGCATGTGTCCGGGTAGCAACAAAACTCTACTATTGATATTTATATATCTTTAAATGTTTGAGGCTACAGCTCATAAATCACCTTGAAGAGAGAATTAAAGGTACCTGATTTCACAAGCATGGTGGGGCTCCAGGTGAGCACTGGGATCAATTTCAGGATCAGCATCTGCATTAAATAATATATGGCAAGGGGGAAGGAAGAAGTTTAATAGAAAATAAGGTGAATACATAGTGTAGTTACCAGTACCATCTGCACACGTCTAATGAAAAATTCCTAAATAGCTTTCTGTAGCTAACGTTGGCCCCAATCCTGTGCTCATAGTTAACTTTATTTACTTTACTGGTGATAGGCACATACATAATTTTTTTTTTTTTTTTGCAGAACAGTCTATAATAGATATCTTTGTAAATACACTTGGTATTTACTGTTAATCTCCTTTTCAAAATTGCCGTAATATGGTAAATTGATTGCATTACACACGTATATGACATGGTTAAACATTAGGCTTTTGTATGAAATGTATACCTAGTACTTAATGAGACATCACCCATTTAAAAATCATATTGCAAACAAATTTCTTTATGGTACTAATAGTAACTTACATTAATATAAAGGAAAGGATTTTAAATAACCAATTGATGTTCTTTGTTTATGAATAATACCTAACATTGATATAGAGCCTTACACACTCCTGGTCCTTTACAAATTGCTCTTTGCATTTGTTTACTTGGCCAATGAGACATTGAAGAAATTCAGGGATTTTTTTTGTATTTTAGTATTTTTAGTATTTTTTCACTTTCAGGTTCTTAGGGCCAGATTTTCAAAGGTATTTAGGCACCTAACTATGTGTATAGGTGCTTAGTGGGATTTTTGTGAAGCTCCTAAGCAAGTTAAGCATCTAAGTTCCTTTTAAATCAATTCACTTAAGTGCTTATAATAATCCCAGTGCGCACCTGTCTGCATCTGTAGGCACCTAGCTACCTTGAAAATCTGGCCCTTTGAGCTGCAGTTTACAGGTTTCAAATATTTCTAGGAAATGTGCGTATTTAAACATAATAGTCTTTAGATTTTTATAAAATTGAGCTTATTGAGTGTAGAGTTCATTAGAGTTTATAAAGTCGGAAGTGTCCCTTTACATTTTGAATAGAAAAGGAGTACTTGTGGCACCTTAGAGACTAAACAATTTATTTGAGCATGAGCTTTCGTGAGCTACAGCTCACTTCATCGGATGCATACCATGGAAACTGCAGCAGACATTATATACACACAGAGATCATGAAACAATAATATAATGTCTGCTGCAGTTTCCACGGTATGCATCCGATGAAGTGAGCTGTAGCTCACGAAAGCTCATGCTCAAATAAATTGTTTAGTCTCTAAGGTGCCACAAGTACTCCTTTTCTTTTTGCGAATACAGACTAACACGGCTGTTACTCTGAAACCTGTCATTTTGAATAGAGTTTCTTTAGAGACAGTTAAAGCAAAGTACTTCTGAAATCTGATTTACCTCTGTTACTGAATCCTTGACCAATTAGGCCCCATTCTTGCAGTGATCATTACTCCTGTGTGGAACTCCTTGCAAGATTCTAGAAGGCTTGTTCTAGAAGGCAGCATAACAGCTGCAGGCAATGCTTCTCGCAAGATTAATGGGAACATACAGATTTATCTACCATCAACAGGCACCCTTGACTAAAGGATCACTAATAGTGAACTATTTCAATACACTTTAGCTGGACAGTGAACAAACATGACATCCCATCAGCTTACAGCTGCCTAGTTGAACCTTCTTGTTACAAGTAGACAACTGTGGCATGCTGTACTGCTTCTAATGACATACCATCTTGAGAGGGAAGGGGCATGATCTGTAGGGTGGGTTTTTTTTTGTTTTTTGTTGCACCCTGTTAAAGACTCAGTATTGGAGAGTAACTATTAAAGGCCTGTTCACCATTTGCAAGCACTCCCCTCTTGGAAGTACTGGAACTTTCTGAATTGGGTGTGCTCCGCTCTAATATCTTATGACAAGACCTTTCCCAGAAGGCATTACTGTTCTACAGTGCAGTGATTTTTGAACTACCCTAAATATTGGTCTGAGTGATTAGATTGTATCAAAATGAAAAGCAGGCTACTGGGCTGGAGCTATAAGGAAGCTCTTCGATATTACAGATTATAAAGAAAAAGGCCTTCAACCAGAGCTGTGGTTTAGTGGGCTAATGACTCACTCTAATTCAATCTTCGACCTTAAAGGGACTGATTGGCTTACCAAATGCACTCAGTCAGGCATATTTCTTCCTGGGCCTCAGCGCACCAGGCAAGAGCATCACTCTTTAAAGTGAAAGGAAGATGAGAAAATATATGAGCACTCTCAGGTGGGCTGGAATCACAGGTTACTCAGTTAATTAGTTGTTGTTGGTAGTGGGTGCCAAAGCATAATAGTTATAAATAGGGCTGTCAAGTGATTATAAAAAAGTAATCACAATTAATTGCACCTTTAAATAATAGAATACCATTTATTTAAATATCTTTAGATGTTTTCTACATTTTCAAATATATTGATTTCAATTACAACACAGAATACAAAGTATACAGTGCTCACTTTATCTTTATTACAAACATTTGCACTGTAAAAAATCAAGAAATAGTATTTTTCAATTCACCTAATACAAGTACTGTAGTGCAATCTCTTTATCATGAAAGTTGAGCTTACAAATGTAGAATTATGTACAAAAATAACTGCATTCAAAAATAAAACAATGTAAAATTTTAGAGCCTGCAAGTCCACTCAGTCCTACTTCTTGTTCAGCCAATCGCTCAGACAAACAAATTTGTTTACATTTGCAGGAGTTAACACTGCCTGCTTCTTGTTTACAATGTCACCTGAAAGTGGGAACAGGTGTTCTCATGGCACTGTTGTAGTCAGTGTCATAAGATATTTATGTGTCAGATGCACTTAAGATTCATTTGTCCCTTCATGCTTCAACCACCATTCCAGGGGACATGCGTCCAGGTTGATGACGAGTTCTGCTCGATAACAATCCAAACCAGTGTGAACTGACGCATGTTCATTTTCATTATCGGAGTCAGATGCCATCAGCAGAAGGTTGATTTTCTTCTTTGGTGGTTCGGGTTCTGTAGTTTCCGCATTGGTGTGTTGCTCTTTTACGACTTCTGAAAGCATGCTTCACACCTCATCTCTCTCAGATTTTGGAAGGCACTTCAGCTTCTTAAACCTTGGGTTGAGTGCTGTATCTATCTTTAGAAATCTCACATTGGTACTTTCTTTGCATTTTGTGAACTCTGCAGTGAAATTGTTCTTAAAACGAACAACATGTGCTGGGTCATCATCCGAAACTGCTGTAACATTAAATATATGGCAGAATGCGGGTAAAACAGAGCAGGGGACATACAATTCTCACCCAAGGAATTCAGTCACAAATTTAATTAACACATTATTATTTTAACGTGCACCATCAGCATGGAAGCATGTCCTCTGGAATGGTGGCGGAAGCATGAAGGGGCCTACGAATGTTTAGCATATCTGGCACATAAATACCTTGCAATGCCAGCTACAAAAGTGTCATGCAAATGCCTGTTCTCACTTTCTGGTGACATTGTAAATAAGAAGAGGGCAGCATTATCTCCCGTAAATGTAAACAAACTTGTTTGTCTTAGCGATCAGTTGAACAAGAAGTAGGAGTGAGTGGATTTGTAGGCTCTGAAGTTTTACATTGTTTTGTTTTTGAGTGCAGTTATGTAACAAAAAATCTACATTTGTAAGTTGCACTTTCAGGACAAAGAGATTGCACTACAGTACTTGTATGAGGTGAATTGAAAAATACCATTCCTTTTGTTTATCATTTTTACAGTGCAAATATTTGTAATAAAAAATATACCCTTTAATTTCAATTACAGCACAGAATACTGTATATATAATATATGTATGAAAATGTAGAAAAACATCCAAAATATTTAATAAATCTCAGTTGGTATTCTATCCTTTAACAGTGTGATTAAAACTGCAATTAATCACAATTGTTTTTTGAGTTAATAGCGTGAGTTAACTGCACTAAATTGACAGCCCTAATTATAAGGAAAAGCAACACCCTCTTGTTGAAGCTGTTCCACTGTGGACAAATTCTTAAACAGTCATTGAGCCAGAAAGAGAGTATGTGAGAGAATGACTCTGTAGTCCAGAGATAAGGAGGTGGGTCCAGTCCCTTTGCTCCATTCACTCTTTCGTTATTTATTCATAGTAGAACAGCTTCAACAGCAGAGACTGGGGAAGGGAGCACCTCAGCATATCCCATAGCTCAGTGTTTAGAGTACTGTCCTCAGAGTTTGGGACAAAGTGGTATCCATAGGACTATCTCTGTATTAAGATACGGTCCATGCTATGAAAATATTTGCAACTCACCGTTCTAAAATGTTCATATATTGGCCTCTGGTCTGCTTTGCACTCCATTATTTTCATTGCTGAGTGAAGGGAAACCTTGTGCCCTTAAGAAGAAACTGTAAACATTCCAAACAAAAATGAAATTAACCATGGATTTCTTTAAGCAATAGGGTTGCCTTCTGGTATGCTGACCCTACCTCACCTTGGGATGTCTGCTGCAAAATGGGGATTTTAGTATGAAGTCTCTTTGAGACTATGCAGTACAATAAAGTGTACTAAATAAAATGTATATCAGTCATCTATAATGTCAGTGCCAAAGAAAGTGGAGAAAAGTATAAATCTCTGGACAGCCACATGGGAGATGTGGACTAGTGGCAACAGACAAAAGAAAATAAAGACTGTGAATAACTCTTGAAACTGAGTTACTCAGAAACAATATTTTGATTGGCATATATAAGAGACACTAGAAACCAAGTAAGAATGAGGACAATCTCCTGAACTTTAATATTCAACTGCTGAAACTTTTAATATTAACAAAAGCCCTAATATCTAGGAAAGAGAGGAAAAATCGTTGGGAAAGGCAAACATTCTGGAAGCATCATTACTGACATGAGTGGCATAAGTCCTAAAAAAGCCACACAAACATTGTAACCTACATAGACAACAAACTATTTCTTTTTTCCCCAGACCAGGAACACCAATTCCTACTAGCTTCCTTTTCTCACTTACATAATAGCAGCCACTGATGTCAGTAAATACTGACTCATGTCATGTGGTTGGACTATATTACACTTTTGCAATCCTAACCCATGTCAGATGATTGGGGCCAAGAAATAAAGTTCACTCTCTTATCAGGATTCCTAGGTGTCCCACCTTTATAAGCAGCTGCAGCCAAGTAGCTCCAAGCACTAGTTTCTGGAGCTGTACTCAGCTTAGTAGGAGAGTAGAGCTGGAAGCCAGAGGTATATGATGGAGTCAAGTACACAATAGTGACTGTTTGGTCCCATGAGATGCTAAATCTCTTATGCAAAGTACTGAGCACCTTCCTTTTTCATTCAAGCCTGTGGACATTGAGAACAATCAGCATTATCCAGGAGCTACCTAACACCTCACAGAATCAGACCTGGAATATGGTAGGGGCCCACTAAGCAGCCAAGAGAGGATTCTGCACTCTATGCAAGCACAAAGAGGTCAGTCAAAAGAAAGGCATGGACAATCAAGGGAGGAGGAGGAGCTTTGGCAGAACAAGAGGAGCAATGTTATTTTCTGAGTGATTTTTTTTTCAAATCAAAAAGTGTTCTGTGGGGTTGGGTGAGGTTTTATGTGCACTCGGTGAGCAGGGAGTGATTTTTCTCTACTTTTATTCCATCTGTTCTCAAATGAGTGAGAATAAGCTAAAATGAATCAGAATGCTCTCAGAACGGTCCATTGGCTGGACCCCCTCAGAGATCCTGCTCACTATGAGAACTGCCCTGGCAAAATTTCACATTGACAACTATACACTGGGGGAGAGAAAAAGGTGGGGAGAGAACTGCAAGAGAGGGAAAGAGTGGAGAAGAAAAGGAGAAAGAGCTGGGAAAGAGTGAGTGGGGAACAATACACAAGAGACAGGGAGAGAAAATATGGAGGAACTGGCAAAGAGACTGTCATAAATATAAATGGAAGGGTAAACCCCTTTAAAATCCCTCCTGGCCAGAGGAAAAATCCTCTCACCTGTAAAGGGTTAAGAAGCTAAAGGTAACCTCGCTGGCACCTGACCAAAATGACCAATGAGGAGACAAGATACTTTCAAAAGCTGGGAGGAGGGAGAAAAACAAAGGGTCTGTGTCTGTCTGTATGATGCTTTTGCCAGAGACAGAACAGGAATGGAGACTTAGAACTTAGTAAGTAATCTAGCTAGGTATGTGTTAGATTATGATTTCTTTAAATGGCTCAGAAAATAGCTGTGCTGAATAGAATGAATATTCCTGTCTGTGTGTCTTTTTTGTATCTTAAGGTTTTGCCTAGAGGGATTCTCTATGTTTTGAATCTAATTACCCTGTAAGGTATTCGCTATCTTGATTTTACAGAGGTGATTCTTTTTTTACTTCTATTAAAAGCCTTCTTGTAAGGAAACTGAATGCTTTTTCATTGTTCTCAGATCCAAGGGTTTGGGTCTGTGGTCACCTATGCAAATTGGTGAGGATTTTTACCAAACCTTCCCCAGGAAGTGGGGTGCAAGGGTTGGGAGGATTTTGGGGGGGAAAGACATGTCCAAACTACGTTTCTTTCAGGAACCCAGATAAAGGTTGGTGGTGGCAGTGGAAATCCAAGGGCAAAGGGTAAAATAATTTGTACCTTGGGGAATTTTTAACCTAAGCTGGTAAAAGTAAGCTTAGGAGGTTTTCATACAGGTCCCCACATCTGTACCCTAGAGTTCAGAGTGGGGAAGGAACCTTGACAGAGACAGAACTTGGAGAGAAATTCAAAAACTGGAAGAGAAGTTTGAAATTGATGCTGAGAACTGTGGGCTTCTAATAAAGTGAGGGAAGAATGAAAAATAGAATGATGAATTTCAACTATAGAAAAGTAAAAAGTGAAGATAGGAAAAAGAGGGAGAAAGCATGAATAAAGAGCATGTGAGAGGGAGCAATGATGGCAGCAGGGACGGGGGACCCATTTGCAGATTCATCCCAAACATAAGGGAGGGATTCCAGTCCCTAAAATTTGGGAAACTGGGTTACAGCTTCATGTGACGTTCCTATTCAAGTCTTCCAAGGATGTGATGAAGGGCCTCTGGTAAAAAGTAGGAAGTGAGGACCTTCTATTTCAAATGTTAAGAATCTAGACATTTTATTTTTTAAGGAAGTTTGAGACACTGTTATTTGTCATAAAGAAGCAGTAAAAACCACAAAAAAAAGCATTGTGACTTTGCCTTTGCACTTCACACAAAAGAGGCCAAAATATGAGTCTCTCCTCTAACATCCCTCTTTCCCCATTTTCCACTCAATAATAATAGTGTTAGGAACCTGCTCTCAAACTCGGACTCAAGTGGGTTTTGAGGAGCAGCCTTGACTATCATGCTACACCAATCCATTAGATTACCACGGAATTCACAGACTTGGGTGAGTCAACTTCCAGGGTTTTGCAAACCATTTCCTGATTGGCCATATGGTCTTGACCCTGTATTGGCTGGTGGCTATATATAAACTTTCTGCTTGTCTTCTGGCCTTGTGTAGGCAACAAGCCATTGCCTGCTTGTTGCTGTTGGATCTACCTGAACTGCCCTTGCTGTACTTTCCTCTTGGACTGGCTCTCCTGGCAACCTGATCTCTTGTGTGAACTCTGCCCATTGCCCTTTGATCTGTCTGATTTCTGGGCATTACAAACAGAACTGTTTGTATTTGTACAGCACTTTCTACCCAAATTTCTCAGCTCTTCTATTGCAAGTGTTACTGACTTTATAAAAAATATATACTTAAAAAAAATCAGTTACTTTCCCTTTTGGCTGTTGTAAATATTTCTGTTTTAACTTTGTGCTCCTTTCCCCCTAAGACTTGAGTTGCCGAGCTGTTCATTTTCATGTCAGTCCCTTCTGGAGTCCTATTTGTATCAGCTTTGATGTAAGCAGTAAGCTTCTTGGTTTAATTTTAACTTTGCAAGGGAAGAGTTTGTTCATGAATGAATTACATAGTATGAAATCTTAAGCTTAGGTCAGATATACAGGAGCAAAAATCCATAATGATTTTTTCCTCAGGGGAAAAAAGGCACAAAAGTGATAATCTAGGTGGAAAACAAGATGACCTTCTCACAGGCAGAACGAGGACGGTGAGCAAGCTGGAAAAGAGGAAGAATTGGGCAACAGACAAGCTGACTAGTGCAGCATGGCACTTACTTATCCATGAAGTGAAATGGACTGCAGAAAGCTGAATGAGAACTAAAAAGGTAGAACAAAGAATCCTGAGTTACAAATGTGACGTACAGACTACATTCTGTTAGCCTAGCTACGTGGTTGTTGTAATGTTTATGGGCAGGCCCGCAAGGCAGAGAACCTAAGAAATCCAAGACCTTGGAAGTGTTATAGAATTAATATTTTTGCCACTGCATTTAATTATTTCAGGTTATTTGTTTAATGCACAAAACTGAGCAAGAGGCTTCAGACCAACAATACTGTTATACTGAAGGCTAGGTGGCTCCCTGGGAACATGTCTTTGCTCTATAGGGAGTCATAAACCTCACTGAAGCTGACTGGCAAAATGGCCCCTTACCATAAGGCTAAATGAGAGAGCAATTAAATGCCCCTTTGGTTAGTGATAGCTGCCCAATAGAAACCACTGCCCAAATCATAGACAAATATAGCAACCTGGAGTAAGAACTAAGCCATGTGGTCTGAGGGGAGTTTCCTGGGATCTAAATTCAAATGGGTAGAGGCTGGATATTTATTCTGGTGGAGTTCTGTCTCTGAAGCAGGAAAGCAAGAAGAGAGCTAGAAAATAACAAGAGAAGCACTGGTAACATGGCTTAGCAAGAAAGCCAAGGGACCTTTTTAAAGAAAGTGCTGTGTGGAAAGAGGCTTGGAATTTTGAGTAAGGAAGCTGCCTGCTCAGTGTGTGTTTTTTTTTTTTTTCCTCACTGTGTTTAGGGAAACAGGACTTTGTGTATATTCTTTGTAAATAACCAGGGTTGCATCATAGGAATACCTGACTCCGTTTACCAATTTCTCCTTCCAACAAACACCTCTATAAGCCGCCAAATATAGGCTAGGAAAGGGTAACTACACATATGCCTACTGTCAAAGAGTTTACATTCTTACAAGACAATGCATGAAAACAACGAAAGATGGATGGGCACAAGGGGAAGGAAGCTTAGGTCACAACAGTAAGGTTACACAGGTTGGTTATGTGCACATCTGGATAGTTCACAATACATGTATCTTTTAAAAAAATCCCCATCTATGCCTCAGACAACATTATATTTTACAGAGTTACATTATTTAAGTGCCACTGGTGGTTCGCTAATTAACAGTGAATTGACTTTTGCATTTAAAGCAGAGATTTGACCACTTTTTTATGTATGAAGAATAGTGAGTGGGTCCTCTTCAAAAAGCTACAGGACTGCTATAGCAGGTTCTGCTTCCCACTGTTCAGTAGGAGTAAAGCTAAAGTGCCATCCACCTAGGGTGGTGGCCTATGACAGCATAGGGAGCCACTGCCTCACCAGAGAGAAGTTTCGCTTAAGTCCTGTTGAGAACAATGGAAGATGGCAGCTATTTTGAAAGAGGATAAATCTTCATGGAAGAGTTCTCCAGTTTCCTTTGACAGAAAATTCTCATGTGTGAAGAATGAGGGCAAAATAATGAATCTTAAAAATTCAAAAATTATCTGTTGCACAAGAGCGACTCAGCAGGGCAAATAGAGAGGGGAAAACTGAGGAGGGATGGTGCATGGGGAAAGCAGGGTGGATAAAAATCAATGATTTTAAAAAAAAAATAGATAGTTTGTGATCAGAACCAGCAGATTACAAAAAGGGGCAATTGATGAAAAAATTGTCTGGTTTGTTTATGGAACAAACTCTCCTTTCTGATTGATTGAGAACCCACACTTCATTAACTTGGTTCAGTCATTAAGACCAGGATACAGTCCACCCAACCGAGCAGATCTCGCAGGCAAATTGCTTGATAAAGTGTATGAAAGAGAGATTGAGCAGTGTGCAAAAGGTCAGGGTGAAATTGTTAACCTGAGTCTTGACGGGTGGAGCAATGTCCATAATGATCCTGTTGTATGTGCTTGTGTGACAACAGAAGAAGGGAATGCCTTCCTTACAGAAATGATTGATACATCAGGAAATGCAGCAGAAAACTTACAAGAAGTAGCAGTAAAAGCTATAACAAACTGAAAAAATATTCAAATGTCTAGTAGGCAGCTTGGCCACAGACAATGCCCAAATGTATCCAAGATGAGAAGAAATTTAGAAGAGAGTGAAGAGTCCCAAGCTAATAACATACCGGTTGCAGTGCTCATGGTCTGGGTACACCTCAAGGAGGACAGGAGACACTTGTTATGGATTTTAATCAGGCCGCAACTTTCAGAGCTAAGGGTGAACCATTCAAGAGATATGTTTGCTGATGATGTTTTAAAGAAAGTCACATCAGTGAACTGGTGGAAGTCACTTAAGCACTTGGATTCAGAGACTGTTGAAGTGAAAATTTCACTTTTAACAGTAATAGCTTCTTCTGCCATTTGGGGCCTGAAAAAGCAGGAAAGCTGGTTTTTTCTTTTCCAGATTATGAACAAACAGGAAAATGAAGGTGAAGATGACTGAGTTAGCTACAGAAGCCACTGTTTTAAGTTTCTCATGTTGACTTGGCTGACATAGTCGATTTAATTTTTTGTTTTCTTAAAAATATTTCATTTAACTATTTTAGTTAAACAATTTCAACAAAAACAAACCTGATTTTAAAAAATTTGAATGTTTAAATTAAAAAAATTCATATGCTTATTTTGTTAAAATATTATATGTTTGCTGTTGAAGAAAAAAACCCAGAATATGTAACGCTGTTTTAGTTAAATAAAACAATTTAAATGTCTGTCTGGTGGTGATCTCTTCCTAATATAGCATGGCAAGAAAATCCTCCAAATATTAATGATAGTTCACCTCCCAATGACTTTATAACTATCTGCTTCAATTACCTTTGGTAAATGAAATAACCAAATAATCATTCATTTTCTGATATAGCTGTAAAACTAATCTGAAAAGTTTTAAAAATAAATCACTTTAAAAATGTATAGTGTGTACCTTCTAAAAATGAAACCTACATTTATCTCTGAGTTGTGAAGAATATATATTAAGGTTGTAACAACCAACAAGAATGCACTTTTATGTAGAAATCCATGATTAAACAGAGTCTTCCAGACTAGTGATTTAAATCATGATTTAAATCAAATCCACCCTGGGGGAAAGTGTTGTGGGGGACAGGAGGGAGGCGAAAACTGGGGCAAGATGTGTGCATGGGAATGTGGTTTGGGGAAAGAAAAGAGAGGAAGACTCTGGCTTGTACACTCTAGTTGCTTTCTACTGCACCAGAGTGGGGTAAAGCAGATACAGTGTATTGATGAATCTAGTCCTAAAACAAAAAAATACTTTTAAGTTGATACTGCTTATCTTCAAATCATGCTGCCAGTGGGCTACTGCCACCAGGAGGAGATGGCAGGAATTAATTATACACAAGATGCCTCACTTCAACAGCTAGTAGAAACCTACCCTGGATCTCTGTAGTCTCTACCACCTATCTCACTCACTGCCAAAAAGCCCTCCCTTAAACAGTGAGTTCCCAGCTATTCACCATCTGGAAATTGACCCGTTACTGAAGTCAGTGGCTCTCATCCTTTCCAGACTACTCTACCCCTTTCGGAAGTCTGATTTGTCTTGCATACCCCAACTTTCACCTCACTTAAAATCTACTTACTTACAAAATAAACATAAAAAGACAAAAATGTCATAGCACACTATTATTGAAATTTCTTACTTTCTCATTTTTACCATATAATTATAAAATCAACTGGAATTTAAATATTCTACTTACATTTCAGTATATAGAGCAGTATAAATAAGTAATTGTATGAAACTTTAGTTTGTACTGACTTTACTAGTGCTTTTTATGTAGCCTGTTGTAAAACTAGGCAAATATTTATGTCAAGGTTCCTCCCCCACTCTGAACTCTAGGGTACAGATGTGGGGACCTGCATGAAAAACCTCCTAAGCTTATCTTTACCAGCTTAGGTCAAAACTTCCCCAAGGTACAAAGTATTCCACCCATTGTCCTTGGAATGGCCGCTACCACCACCAAACTAATACTGGTTACTGGGGAAGAGCTGTTTGGACACGTCTTTCCCCCCAAAATACTTCCCAAAACCTTGCACCCCACTTCCTGGACAAGGTTTGGTAAAAAAGCCTCACCAATTTGCCTAGGTGACTACAGACCCAGACCCTTGGATCTTAAGAACAATGAACAATCCTCCCAACACTTGCACCCCCCACTTTCCTGGGAAATGTTGGATAAAAAGCCTCACCAATTTGCATAGGTGACCACAGACCCAAACCCTTGGATCTGAGAACAATGAAAAAGCATTCAGTTTTTTACAAGAAAACTTTTAATAGAAAATAGAAGTAAATAGAAATAAAGAAATCCCCCCTGTAAAATCAGGATGGTAGATATCTTACAGGGTATTAGATTAAAAAACATAGAGAACCCCTCTAGGCAAAACCTTAAGTTACAAAAAAGATACACAGACAGAAATAGTTATTCTATTCAGCACAATTCTTTTCTCAGCCATTTAAAGAAATCATCATCTAACACATACCTAGCTAGATTACTTACTAAAAGTTCTAAGACTCCATTCCTGGTCTATCCCTGGCAAAGACCAGCATACAGACAGAGACAGACCCTTTGTTTCTCTCCCTCCTCCCAGCTTTTGAAAGTATCTTGTCTCCTCATTGGTCATTTTGGTCAGGTGCCAGCGAGGTTACCTTTAGCTTCTTAACCCTTTACAGGTGAGAGGAGCTTTCCCCTGGCCAGGAGGGATTTCAAAGGGGTTTACCCTTCCCTTTATATTTATGACACGCCCCCCAAATCTCAGCTAGGGTGAAACACTGGCTGGGATTTCTTCCTGGAGCTCTAGGAAAAACAGAGTTAATAAGACACATGCATCTCCAAATATACTACCAAGTACATAAAGACTAACAATATTTTCCACATCTCAAGGACGATTTTAACCAGTTGATTCTGGGAAACTTTCACGGGAGAGTGCATCAGCCACTTTGTTAGAAGCTCCTGAGATGTGTTGGATGTCGAAATCAAACTCTTGGAGAGCTAAACTCCACCGAAGAAGTTTTTTGTTAGTTTCTTTGACGGTGTGAAGCCACTTCAGTGCAGCATGGTCGGTTTGCAGGTGGAAACGCCGTCCCCAAACATATGGGCGTAGCTTTTCCAGAGCGTAGACAATGGCATAACATTCTTTTTCAGTGACTGACCAGTGGCTTTCCCTCTCAGACAGTTTTTTGCTGAGAAACACTACAGGGTGGAATTCTTGATCAGGTCCTTTCTGCATTAAAACTGCTCCCACACCACGCTCGGATGCATCTGTGGTTACTAGGAACGGTTTGTCAAAGTCTGGGGCCCTTAGTACAGGGTCAGACATGAGTGTCGCTTTAAGCTTGTTAAAGGCCTTCTGACACTTTCCGGTCCACTGAACAGCATTTGGCTGTTTCTTTTTGGTTAGGTCTGTCAGTGGGGCAGCGATTTGGCTGTAGTGCGGTACAAATCGTCTGTAATAACCGGCCAAGCCTAAGAAGGATTGAACCTGTTTCTTTGACTTTGGGACAGGCCACTTTTGGATAGCATCCACCTTGGCCTGTAGGGGGCTGATAGTTCCTTGACCCACCTGGTGTCCAAGGTAAGTCACTCTGTTTAGGCCTATTTGACACTTCTTAGCCTTAACAGTTAGTCCTGCCTCCCTTATGCGCTCAAGGACTTTTTGTAGATGTTCCAGGTGGTCTGCCCAGGAATCCAAAAATATGGCCACGTCGTCAAGGTAGGCGACTGCATATTCTCCTAATCCCGCTAGGAGACCATCTACAAGTCTTTGGAAAGTGGCGGGTGCATTTCGCAGCCCGAAAGGGAGTACATTAAATTCATACAGCCCGAGATGTGTGATGAAGGCTGACCTTTCCTTGGTAGATTCATCTAGCGGTACCTGCCAGTACCCCTTGGTTAAGTTAAAGGTAGAGATGAACTGGGCCCGTCCCAGTTTCTCTAATAGTTCATCTGTGCGTGGCATTGGATAGTTGTCTGGGCGAGTTACAGCATTTAGCTTACGGTAGTCCACACAAAAACATATTTCCCCATCTGGTTTGGGGACTAGAACCACTGGAGATGCCCATGCACTTTCAGAGGGGCGGATTACACCCATCTGTAACATATCCTGGATCTCCCGTTCTATAGCAGTTTTAGCTTGAGGAGACACCCGGTAAGGGTGGACCCTAATTGGGTGAGTATTACCTGTGTCAATGGAGTGGTATGCCCGTTCAGTCAGTCCTGGGGTGGCTGAGAACGTTGGCGCATAGCTAGTGCACAGCTCCTGGATCTGCTGTCGCTGCGTACGCCCAAGGGTCATGGAGAGGTTCACCTCTTCCACACCACCAGCACATTTCCCTTCGTAGTAGACACCTTCAGGCCACTCAGCGTCCTCTCCTCCCTGGGCTGTAAACTGACAAACCTTTAATTCTCTGGAATAAAAGGGCTTTAGAGAATTAATATGGTACACCTTAGGCTTTCGGTTGGAGGTGGGGAATGCTATGAGATAATTAACAGCTCCCAGGCGCTCCTGGACCGTGAATGGCCCTTCCCACGATGCTTCCATTTTATGGGCCTGGAGCGCCCTTAAGACCATGACCTGGTCTCCTACTTTGAAGGAACGCTCTCTGGCATGTTTATCATACCAGGCTTTTTGCTCTTTTTGAGCATCCTGTAAGTTTTCTCTAGCAAGGGCTAAAGAGGTTCGGAGGGTGTTTTGTAGGTTGGTTACAAAGTCCAGAATGTTAGTTCCTGGAGAAGGTGTAAATCCCTCCCATTGCTGCTTCACCAACTGCAATGGCCCCTTAACCTCACGGCCATATACAAGTTCAAATGGGGAAAACCCTAAACTGGGATGTGGTACAGTTCTGTAGGCAAAGAGCAACTGCTGCAACACTAGGTCCCAATCATTGGAGTGCTCATTTACGAATTTACGTATCATGGCCCCCAAAGTTCCATTAAACTTCTCCACCATGCCATTTGTTTGATGGTGGTAAGGAGTGGCAACCAAGTGATTTACCCCATGAGCTTCCCAAAGGTTTTTCATAGTTCCTGCCAGGAAATTAGTCCCTGCATCTGTGAGGATGTCGGAGGGCCAACCTACCCTGGCAAAAATGTCTGCTAGTGCCTGGCACACACTTTTAGCCCTGGTGTTGCTTAGAGCTACTGCTTCCGGCCATCGGGTGGCAAAATCCATGAAAGTCAGTATGTACTGCTTTCCTCTGGGTGTCTTTTTCGGAAAAGGACCCAGAATATCCACAGCTACTCGCTGAAATGGAACTTCAATGATGGGGAGTGGTTGTAGAGGGGCTTTGACCTGGTCTTGGGGTTTTCCCACTCTTTGGCACACCTCACAAGACTGGACATAGGTAGAAACATCCTTGCCCATTCCCTCCCAGTGGAATGACCCCCCCAAACGGTCTTTGGTCCTGTTCACCCCAGCATGGCCACTAGGGTGATCGTGGGCTAAGCTCAAGAGCTTGGCCCGGTATTTAGTTGGAACTACCAACTGTCTCTGAGGATGCCAGTCTTCCTGGTGTCCACCAGAAAGAGTTTCCTTGTATAAAAGTCCTCTTTCTACAACAAACCTGGATCGATTAGAAGAGCTGAGAGGTGGTGGGTTGCTCCGTGCCGCCGTCCAAGCTCTCTGGAGGCTTTCATCTGCTTCCTGTTCGGTCTGGAACTGTTCCCTTGATGCTGGGGACATCAGTTCCTCATTGGATTGTGGACCTAGGCTTGGTCCCTCTGGAAGCGATATAGGGGATGGAGCTGTTTCTGTTGACTGTGAACCGCTCTCCGGTGGTGCACTATGTTGGGACTCAGGCTCCGGCTGAGCCTCTTGTGTAGGGTTATCGGCTGCTGCCAGTTCAGGTTCAGTGGGGCCCTCTGGTGTTGAGGTTGCAAGTACTGGATTCAGTGCTGGCATGGGGTCTGGTGTTGGTTGTTTGGCTGGTTCCGGTTCTGGGACTGGTTCCGTCTGGGTCTCTGGGACTGGATCCACTACTGCTGTTGCAGACATTGGCCTGGGGTCTGGGTCCATCACCTCTGACCGGGTCCTGATAGAAGTTTCCGGAACAGAGCTAGGCCTCACGGCTTGTTTAGCCTGGCTGCAGGTGACCATTCCCACCCTCTTGGCCTGCTTCACATGATTGGCCAAGTCTTCCCCCAACAGCATGGGGATGGGATAATCATCATAGACTGCAAAAGTCCACATTCCTGACCAGCCCTTGTACTGGACAGGCAACTTGGCTGTAGGCAAATTGAAAGAGTTGGACTTGAAGGGTTGAATCGTCACTTGGATCTCTGGGTTGATCAAACTGGGGTCCACTAAGGAAGCATGGATAGCTGACACTTGTGCCCCGGTGTCCCTCCACGCGGTGACCTTCTTCCCGCCCACACTCGCAGTTTCCCTCCGCTCCAAGGGTATCTGGGAGGTACCTGGGCCTGTGGACCTCTGGTGTGATTCCGGTGCAATGAACTGTAATCTGTTGGGGTTCTTGGGGCAGTTGGCCTTTACATGCCCCAGTTCGTTACATTTAAAACATCGTCCAGCTGACGGGTCACTGGTGCGAGGAGGGTTGCTGGAGAACGGGGTGGCAGGACGATAAGGGGTCTGAAGGGTTCTTTGGGAGGTAGGTGGGGCCTTGGGCGGCCCCCGGTAATAGGGTGTGGTCTGGGGTGGTCCCTTCTGGTCTCCGCTCCAACTGCGACCAGTTTTCTTCTTCTCTGCCACCTCCACCCATCTGGCTCCAATCTCTCCTGCCTCGATTACAGTTTTGGGTTTCCCATCTAGGATGTATCTTTCTATTTCCTCAGGAACACCCTCTAAGAATTGTTCCATTTGCATTAGGAAGGGCAAATTTACTGGAGATTCAACACTTGCTCCTGATATCCAGGCATCCCAATGTTTCACAATGTGGTAGGCATGTCGGCTAAATGACATGTCTGGTTTCCACCTTAGGGCTCTGAACCTCCGACGAGACTGCTCGGGTGTTATCCCCATTCTGACTCTCGCCTTGGATTTAAACAGTTCATACTTGTTCATGTGTTCTTTAGGCATTTCAGCTGCCACCTCAGCTAAGGGTCCACTGAGCTGCGGCCTCAGCTCTACCATGTATTGGTCAGTAGAGATGTTGTACCCAAGGCAGGCCCTTTCGAAGTTTTCTAAGAAGGCCTCAGTATCATCACCTGCCTTGTAGGTGGGGAACTTTCTGGGATGGGAAGTGGTACCTGGAGAAGGATTGCTAGGATTTGTTGGTATATTCTGCTGGGCCTTTATCCTCTCCACCTCCTCCACATGCTTCCTCTCTTTTTCCTTCTCCTCCTCCACATGCTTCCTCTCTTTTTCCTTCTCCTCCTCCACATGCTTCCTTGCCTCCATTTCCCTCTTGTGGGCAGCCTCCTGTACCTCCTTCTCCAGCCGCATGAGTTCTATCTGTCTTTCATGTTCCCTTTGTTTTTCCTCAGCCTGAAATTTGGCTAATTCCAGCTGTAGTCGAGCTGAGGATTTGGTCATTCTAACCTCTCTGTTTTAAACTAACTTTACACCCGAGGTTTAGAAATAAACAAACAAAAATTGGCTGTAAAATTTTGCTGTGCTGGAATAGAATACCTATTCTCTGATAGTGATTGTCAGCCTACAGAAAAAGACAATTCCCTTGTCTCTGCTCTGGGCCCAAATTAAAGCAAAAAAATTCCAACTACTTGGAAACCTGCTTATCCAGCCCAAAGAAAAAGCAAATGGGTAGAACACACACCCCCTATTTACTTTTAGGAAGAAAAGAAAAAAAAACCCTCTGGGTTGGAAGACTGTGAATTTCCCTGCAGGAGTTAAGTACCCTGCCTCCAGGCAAAGAAAACCTGCAATTCACAAGATAATCCCCTTTTGTCTCTGCTTGGCCACAAAGCAGAGAAAAAAAACAATCTGCTTTCAGTTTCAACTGCTTTCTGGACTTCCTTTCCAAAGGAAAAAATAATTTCTTTTTAAAATCTGTATTTCTAGTTCAAAAAATCTCAACTGGATCTCAAAATGATTTCAGGTTAATCCCACCACTATGCCACCATGTCAAGGTTCCTCCCCCACTCTGAACTCTAGGGTACAGATGTGGGGACCTGCATGAAAAACCTCCTAAGCTTATCTTTACCAGCTTAGGTCAAAACTTCCCCAAGGTATAAAGTATTCCACCCATTGTCCTTGGAATGGCCGCTACCACCACCAAACTAATACTGGTTACTGGGGAAGAGCTGTTTGGACGCGTCTTTCCCCCCAAAATACTTCCCAAAACCTTGCACCCCACTTCCTGGACAAGGTTTGGTAAAAAAGCCTCACCAATTTGCCTAGGTGACTACAGACCCAGACCCTTGGATCTTAAGAACAATGAACAATCCTCCCAACACTTGCACCCCCCCTTTCCTGGGAAATGTTGGATAAAAAGCCTCACCAATTTGCATAGGTGACCACAGACCCAAACCCTTGGATCTGAGAACAATGAAAAAGCATTCAGTTTTTTACAAGAAAACTTTTAATAAAAATAGAAGTAAATAGAAATAAAGAAATCCCCCCTGTAAAATCAGGATGGTAGATATCTTACAGGGTATTAGATTAAAAAACATAGAGAACCCCTCTAGGCAAAACCTTAAGTTACAAAAAAGATACACAGACAGAAATAGTTATTCTATTCAGCACAATTCTTTTCTCAGCCATTTAAAGAAATCATCATCTAACACATACCTAGCTAGATTACTTACTAAAAGTTCTAAGACTCCATTCCTGGTCTATCCCTGGCAAAGACCAGCATACAGACAGACACACAGACCCTTTGTTTCTCTCCCTCCTCCCAGCTTTTGAAAGTATCTTGTCTCCTCATTGGTCATTTTGGTCAGGTGCCAGCGAGGTTACCTTTAGCTTCTTAACCCTTTACAGGTGAGAGGAGCTTTCCCCTGGCCAGGAGGGATTTCAAAGGGGTTTACCCTTCCCTTTATATTTATGACAATCTAGATGAGCTGATGCACCCCCTGGAAGACCTTTATGTACTCTTGGTTGAGAACTACTGACCTAAATTATCATACATGTATTAAAAACACAACAATTTTTAGGCTGGATCATTATTTAAAAATTGTTCCATTAAGTCATTGTAGCTCAGTTGTCAGTAGGACATCCTCAATTACTTTCATAGTTGCTGAGTCCAAGTGTCTGTGCAATACTTGAAATAGCAGAGTTTTGACAAAGTACTGGATGAAATTCATCCTTGTTGCCACTGTATTGGAGTGCATGACGTTACACCAGAAAGTAATATAACTTGTAAGGTGTGATTAAAATACTATATTATATAGTCCAATGAACGTCCTGTCCTCCCTTTTGACTTACTTAAAGCTTTTGAGGTGATTGAACGAGATGGGGAAGAGTCTTTTGGGCTGAGGATTGAGATGTAACAGAAAAGGATTTGAGGAGATCTGCATCCATTTTCTTGCAAAACTTAATTTGAACCACTAGATGGCAAAATAAGTGTTTAACATCACATTAGGCCTGGAACTGCCACCGGTACTCCAATTGAGAAGTCCCTTACTCCACAAGCTGTCCCAATGATTTCACTGTGATTACTTATGGAATAAGGTACTACTCAAAATGAACAACAGTGACGGAATCTGACCCTGTCTTAATAAAGTGCCAGCTAAAGTTCTCAGAATCTTGCAAAAACAACTAATATCTAAGTGTAATCACAATTTACACTAAGTGTAATCACAATTAAAGCACCAAAAACTGAACTAAATATTAAAAAGTAAGCAAACAGCATAGTTATAAATAGCAAAGACATGGCGTGGGAGGAGGTAGATCTGACAGTGAGTCAAATAGAAAACTATCACTTCAGAACAAATGTTTTAAAGTGAAAAGCAATGCACAGAGTGGGATGTCCATGAGTGGTTAATCTCACACTTCCACACAGTCTCTAGTCTGTCCTCCCAAGTTTCCTCGTGGTTGATGGAGCTAGAAGGGAGAATTCCACAAAAGCAAGCTATGGCACAAGAATCACAGGTTAAGGCTCACTAATCTGTGAAAATATGTCTTACCAAAATGACACTACACATCAGTTATTAAAAGTAATTTATCAGATAGGATACATGTATCCCATCAATATTAGAGACTGGACCAAACCAAGCCCCTGGTTCCAAACATGCTCATCTTTGGGGAGCTCCACTTTATAAGGGTCATAATCAACATTTCAGAATCAGTTTTGGTTTTTCAAAAAGGTTAGATCAGGATTTGAACTCTAGCTAAAAATGAGAGAGATTTTTCAGCTGTTCATGTGAGCAAAACGGGGAGCAATTCATTACTAACCATTTTTAATGTTTTACCTTATTCGATCAGCTGTAGGGTATCTTTTTATGTAGTATTGACTAAAGAGTGACATGAACTATAATTAGAGCCCTTCATTTTTGTTTTTTATTTTATTTAATTTTTCTTGGGAAGTTATTGGTGTTTATTACAACAACAAACAGCTGAAAATTGGTGGGGGAAAAAACTATTCATAGTTTTTCTGGGTACATATCGGGGCTTATTTTGGTGGATGGAAGGACTAGGAGGGAAAGTATTCAGTAGATTAATGCTTTGATTAATGGAATTCAGTGTGGTTTGCTGCAGAACTAAAACAGAACTCAAAACACAATGCCATCTCAGAGTTTAAGAAAACAATATAGCTCGAAGCCCCAAACAAAACTTTTCATTTGACTAAACAGTTTTCTGTTGTAGACTTAGAACTATTAGCCTATACATATTTAATAACTGGGCCCAATATTTTAAAATATTTATAAACACTCCTGGCTTTACGTGAAGTCCTTCAGTGTAATTTCCAAAAAGACAGGCTAGGCTTGCAGCAATCTTTAAGGAGTCTTTTCCAAGGTCCATTCTCCTTCAGTCTTGGATGTAGTCAAATTTCAAAAATACTCTTTGCACATCAGCTGAGCCAAATGGGACACTGAGAATGTGAGAGGCAGCACAGCTCAAAGTTGGAAAGTCAGTGTGGTGGATTTTCCAGAATTCAAGAGGAGTGATGGAGCAGTTGTCTGGGGAAGGCATTGCCATGAGGGAACAGAATTCACTTTACAATTTTGCACTTTCTTCATTAGAAGCCACAAAGGGAGTGATTATATGAGCGTACTCATTAAACTGATCAGCTGATGCCATTCTTTTACTCTGACAGTCAAACAGCACAATGACTTTCCAGAATAATGATTCGCTGTGAAAACTTCAGGGGACATATTGCAAGTGACAGTAGCTTCCCACTTCTTTGACAGCTCTCCATAAAAATTTTTGAAAGCTTTTGCAAGATTGTCCTGCCAGTGACTGGCAACATTGACATGAAAAGATTTGTGTTTTCTGGAATCTCCCCAGATGTGCTTTTACAAGAAAGTTCTGCAGAGATACTGTTAACCAGAATGCCGTACACCTCTGTATTAGAAAATGTGCTGTCTGTTAAAGCATTGGATTCCAATTTCTTCTGTGCTTTAAGTAGTGGTTGAAGTGTTTCAATCAGTTTTGTATGAAGGCTTTGCCTAATTTCTTGCACGGCTGCTTGAGATTTCGACTTTTCCACTGTTGAATGCTTCACGATAATAAGCAGTAACAAGAAGGGTTTCTACAGGTATGTTAGCAACAAGAAGAAGGTCAGGGAAAGTGTGGGACCCTTACTGAATGGGGAAGGCAACCTAGTGACAGATTATGTGGAAAAAGCTGAAGCACTCAATGCTTTTTTTGCCTCGGTCTTCACAGATAAGGTCAGCTCCCAGACTGCTGCACCGGGCAACACAGTATGGGGAGGAGGTGAGCAGCCCTCAGTGGTGAAAGAACAGGTTAAGGGCTATTTAGAAAAGCTGGACATGCGCAAGTCCATGGGTCTGATGTGCTTGCAGAGCCATTGGCCATTATCTTTGAAAATTCGTGGTGATCCAGGGAGGTCCCGTACAATTGGGAAAAGGCAAATATAGTGCCCATATTTTAAAAAGGGAAGAAAGAGAACCCGGTGAACTACAGACTGGTCAGCCTCACTTCAGTCTCCCACAAAATCATGGAGCAGGTCCTCAAGGAATCCATTTTGAAGCACTTGGAGGAAAGAAAGGTGATCAGGAACAATCAACATGGATTCACCATGGGCAAGTCATGCCTGACCAACCTGATTGCCTTCTGTGATAAGATAACTGGCTCTGTGGATATGGGGAAAGTGGTGGATGTGATTTATCTTGACTTTAGCAAAGCTTTTGATACGGTCTGCCACAGTATTCTTGCCAGCAAGTTAAAGAAGTATGGATTGGATGAATGGACTATAAGGTGGATAGAAATCTGGCTAGATTGTCGGGCTCAATGCGTCGTGATCAACAGCTAGGTGTCTAGTTGGCAGCCGGTATCAAGCGGTGTGCCCCAGGGGCCGGTCCTGGGACCGGTTTTGTTCAACATCTTTATTAATGATCTAGATGATGGGATTAATTTCACCCTCAGCAAGTTCGCAGATGACACTAAGATGTGGGGAGAGGTAGATATGCTGGAGGGTATGGATAGGGTCCAGAATGACCTAGACAAATTGGAGGATTGGGCCAAAAGAATCTGAAGAGGTTCAACAAGGACAAGTGCAGAGTCCTACACTTAAGACGGAAGAATCCCATGCACTGCTACAGGCTGGGGACTGACTGGCTAAGCAGCAATTCTGCAGAAAAGGACCTGGGGATTACAGTGGACGAGAAGCTGGATATGAGTCAGCAGTGTGCCCTTGTTGCCCAGAAGGCCAATGGCATATTGGGTTGTATTAGTAGGAGCATTGCCAGCAGATCGAGGGAAGTGATTATTCCCCTATATTCGACACTGGTGAGGCCACACCTGGAGTATTGCGTCCAGGTTTTGGTCCCCCCCCACTACGGAAGGGATCTGGAGAAATTGGAGAGAGTCCAGCAGAGGGCAACAAAAATGATTAGGGAGCTGGGGCACATGATTTATGAGGAGAGGCTGACGGAACTGGGGTTATTTAGTCTGCAGAAGAGAAGAGTGAGGGGGATTTGATAGCAGCCTTCAACTACCTGAAGGGAGGTTCCAAAGAGGATGGAGCTAGACTGTTCTCAGTGGTGGCAGATGACAGAACAAGGAGCAATGGTCTTAAGTTGCAGTTGGGGAGGTCTAGGTTGGATATTAGGAAACACTATTTCACTAGGAGGGTGTGAAGCACTGGAATGGGTTACCTAGGGAGGTGGCAGAATCTCCATCCCTAGAGGTTTTTAAGGCCCGGCTTGACAAAGCCCTGGCTGGGATGATTTAGTTGGTGTTGGTCCTGCTTTGAGCAGGGGATTGGACTAGATGACCTCCTGAGGTCTCTTCCAACCCTAATATTCTATGATTCTATGATCTAAACGTTGTGTTAAGACACCCCATGCCTTCTGAACACGCTGTGCAGCAACATACAGACTAAACCATCTTGTCGGTACAACTGGAATGCTGCATTCAAACGCGATCCCTTCACAAACGTCAGAGAAGAGGTTTTTTGTTTTACTTGAATGCTTGAAAACTGCACCAGCATCTATTATGAACTTTTTTGAATCAGGCATTCTGGGAATACCTGTTGCATGAGAGACTGCAACAAGCAGCAGGTGAGCTGGGTAAGACAAATGAAGCAATTCAGGTTTTTCATTCAGCTTTACGTCTTGTGATACAGACTTTTGTGTTCTTCCCATTTTAGTGTGTCAAATCTTTAAACCATTATCTACTAACAGCTTGAAATATGTACGTTCAGATGTGCATGTACTTCAAAGCTCACCTGCTTGCCTGTTTTGTTTATTGTGTATCTTGTAGACTAATACATAGCCTCACTTCAATAGGCAGCATTTCATATACACGCAGACTAATGTAGTATCATAATACATATATCTCATGTAGTGTGTTGTATTTTCCTAATAAAGCAAGTTATTATTTATATATTTGAATGATACAAAAGTAGGGTGAAAATCAGAAAAAAAACAAATAATACTTTCTATAACACCTAGGATTTTTTGGTAGAAATCAGTTTAAACTGAAAATGAAGGGGCTTAACGATAATGAAAATCCTTTCCCAAAGATTTCATTCTAACAATAAATTTGATATAGGACATAATCTTTCTCTCCTTTTCAGTTTACCTCTGTTAGAATGGAATCTAATAAAAACACATGAGGTTATCTGGGAGCTAAATCCATTTGTAGAAGCTGCTTGGCATCCCCTCTGGATCATTACATTATTAAAAAGCAAAACTAAAAGACTGCAGGAGAATAGCAAAATGGTTATAGGGACCTAGAATTAATAATCCTTTCCATAAAACAGAGAACACCGTATTAGAAATACAGTACATTTGACTTTCCTTTTGACCTACTCATCAAGGAAAGTTAGAAAATGAATATTGATGTTACCAACTATACAGGACCAAACACTGAAGAATCTGGGGGTATGGCCTTTACAATGCCTAGCATTAAAATGTATTATTTAGGCATGAAATTCACCTACTGTGCAGAGGGCCAGCTCAAGGCAATATGTATGTCTCTCCTAGGGCCTATGTAGGGTAGCTGTGGATGGAGCAGCTGTGCAAAAATTAGTTGTGCCCCCTGTTATGCTGGCAAACCAGATACCAGCTCATGCCAGGTTCCTTAGACTTAAACTGAATACAGAAAAATGAATAGCCAAAAACCTGTCTGGCTTACCTGTGTGTTAGTATTGCTAAAATAATACTAGGCTTATGAAAATGTGTTTAGACTTTATGATATGCTTGTAAGTTGCTGCATGCATGAATCTCACTTAAAACATGGGATACAGATACTATAAGGTAATATTTAGTTTGCTCTGTAACCATAAAAGTTATTCTGAAACTGTAAAAGTACCAGGAAAGAAGTGTTACCAAGTGTGAAATACTAGTTTATCACAGGAGGTGTTATCTCCAGCCCAACAAAAGAAGGTCCATAGACACCCGACCAGACAAACCATTGTGGAACATCACACGAAAAAAGACTGTTGATTGCTCCCCTCATGCCTATGAAGAGGAGACATCCATGAAGACTCATCCCATCAGCTTGAACTCTGGGAAAAGACAATAAAAATCTCTGACAAGAAGAAACTGTGTCTTTATGCTGCTTGGATTCTGAGAGGCAAGGCTTACTAAGCATAAGCAAAAGATCACAAGTGCTTGGCTTGGCTTAGCCCTAAAGGACATAAAGAGCTCGCTTATTACAGCAACTTCTATCACCTTTTGGAGCCTAAGACTGTCGCTTATTTGTGTGTGTGTTTACCTGCTTTAACCTTATAAATAACTCTAATTTATTTTTCTTAGTTAATAAATCGTTAGTTTACTATACGATTGGGTACAAGTGTTGTCTTTGATATAGGATCTAAGGTGCAATTGACTTATAAGTGACTGGTCCTCTGGAACAGGGAGTGACCTGAATATTTGTAAAAAGAAAAGGAGTACTTGTGGCACCTTAGAGACTAACCAATTTATTTGAGCATGAGCTTTCGTGAGCTACAGCTCACTTCATCGGATGCATTCAGTGGAAAATACAGTGGGGAGACTTATATACACAGAGAACATGAAACAATACCTCCTCCCACCCCACTGTCCTGCTGGTAATAGCTTATCTAAAGTGATCATCAAGTTGGGCCATTTCCAGCACAAAGTTGGAAATGGCCCAACTTGATGATCACTTTAGATAAGCTATTACCAGCAGGACAGTGGGGTGGGAGGAGGTATTGTTTCATGGTCTCTGTGTATATAATGTCTTCTGCAGTTTCCACGGTATGCATCCGATGAAGTGAGCTGTAGCTCACAAAAGCTCATGCTCAAATAAATTGGTTAGTCTCTAAGGTGCCACAAGTACTCCTTTTCTTTTTGCGAATACAGACTAACACGGCTGTTACTCTGAAACCTGAATATTTGTTGGTTGGTTTTTTTGTTTTGTTTTTTGTTTTTTGGGGGTGGGGTGTAAGGGACCATCTATCACAAAGGCAAGCTTACCAGGATGGCAAGATACATCAGGGTAGCCCAGGGGATTGTCTGTGACTCTATGTTAAGGTTGCTATAGTGCCTGAGAAGTTCACACTTGGTGTTTGGTTGGTGACATGTAAGTACTGTACAGAACTCACAACCAGTTTGGAGTTTGTGCCCTGATTTGTAACAGTCTGCCCTGAGGTTGGTACTCACGTGCGTGAGCCACTCCAGCTAGCTTAAACCCTCTGCTATATGCTATGAAGCATTCCTCTGCACCATCTCCCAGACCTCTGCACTAGGGCTGGGTTTCGAAAGGATGCCAAATCTATGGTTGTAGAGGACCTCTGGGATCACCCCAACACCTTTTAGGACTAGGCCTAAAATGTAATTTAGAAAAATTAAAACTATTTTGGTAGCAATAGCTGCAAAGTGCTGAATTTTTTTTCTCTTCACAAATGCATCCTTTAGTGCAAGAAAAGACTTTCATGCAGATTTCCAATTGTTTATAGCATTTTGTAAGTGGCTTTGCATTTACCAGCCTAAACAAGATTTGGCCACTGAAAATCTATAACTTAAAGACCAAACTATGGATCTTCATCTCCAATGTTATTTCTGTTGTAACATAAGGGTATGAAAGCCACTAAAGATACGGATAGATACCTAAATGCCCTTGAAAGCAAATGTCTTAGTAAAATACTATGTATTAAATAGAATGTATATAACAAATTATGAGATTTGTCAGAGATTCAACAACCCCTTATATCAAAAGTTATCCAGATAAGAAAATGGAAATATTTGGGATGTGTTGAGAATGAAGCCAGAGCATCTGCCGTGGCAAGCATGCCATTGGGCAGCTGGAGGAATGTGCAAAAGAGGCCGACTAAAAGAACCTCTCTGTCAAACAGTTGTTAGTCAGAGAGAATGTATGGGCCTTGATATGCAAAGAGCAGCCCAGGATAGACAGGGATGAAAGACTCCGCTTGTTCATGCCCGAAGCAGTGTTTGATTGTATAGGAAGGATTCAGAGTATCTCAGTTCAGGGTGTGCATTCATAGGTATGAACACATCTTGAGTGCATTCATGAAATGTCTGAAAATGTCTTAATTACACAAGCAGTATGGATATATTTGATCACCTACATATAATGGACAATCCATTCCCGGTAGTAATACTTGGCACTTAAAAACTTTTGAGACACTTAACATTTATGGATAAATTGTCCCACGGCCCCTTATCAGATGGTATTATTATTATATTTTAGATGAGGAAACCAAGGCACAGAGAAGTAAAGTGACTTGAATAACACAAGAGCAATGAGAACACAGGGATTCCTGGCTACCAGTGATGTGCAGACTGCACAACCACGCTACATATAGAAATGTTCAGTAAAATCTACAATATTGTAAAGAAGTTTAAAATCTTATTGAATTGCCTGACCCATTATAGTATTTACATATGAAGTACTGTGCCTTAACAACCAAAAAACAAGTTGTAGTTATTGCCAAGTGTCTGTCACAATATTTTTCATATAGTTATTAAATGGGGCATTGCTGTTCTTTTGGGAGGAAGGGTATGTAGGGTATCTTGGAATAAGGCATCTTAGAGTTGGGCAGCTCTAATGTGCCAAGGCCAACAATGTAAAAATATATCCTTGTGCGTGTCTGATAACTGAGAGGCTTTCACAAGAGAAAGCACAGGAATCTAACTATAAATAGCAACTTAGCTAAAAATAGACAGAACTGGCAGGCTAGTTTGTGAACAGGAGCAATGTTAATATGCTCATCAGCTATTGGAAAGACTCCAAACTGGAAAAGGAAAGCTGCAGTGCAACACTTCCTCTGCCTGGAAAAATGATCAGGAATGGCTGAACGAATAGGTCCAGAAAAGTTTTTGTTATCAGATAGTAGTGGCCAGATTAAGGACAGTGATTGTACCTGTTGATAAAATCAAAATGTAATATTGCAGATAACAGCTCCTCCCTGGGATTATTTTTCCTTAATTATAAAGTAATAATGTAACGGACAGGTTAATTCATGCATTAACTTTAATTTCAACTGAATTCAGCAATGACGACTGATAGCAGTGAATCCAAAGCAAGTTAGAGTTATGTTAACTGGGCTGATTCAGCCCTTTTCCCTCAACCAAGAAGTGTATTAAGCTAAAGCAAACCCAGGCCACTTTTACTTTTGAATCAGAGCCTCCACACAGGGGCCTGATGCACTTTAAACTTATGTTTAGTTAATTTGCATTAATTTCCTGGGTAGAGAAGCTCTTAGGTGTGCTGGGCCTAGACCACTGAGCACCCTGAAGATAAGGACAGAGACTTTGAACTTGACTCAATAGACATAATAGAACTTGACTCTTTGGAAACCTTCTGAATGAAAAGCACTAGAGAAAATATTCTGTTAAAACAAAATCCAAATTATGGAACAGAAGAGTTCTACCGTATAATGAAGTTAAAAAAAAAAAAGTCATATCAGGCTAAGTTCACTGTTCAAATGGCTGTTCCTAATGTGACCAAAAATAGAGTCATGTAGGAAATGCCATTTAAACAGTCAAACTAAACAATATACAACTGGGGCTAACCTGAATTCTTTCCCCCAGTTCAGAAGTCAGGCATGGATTTATAAACCTTAGGAGAGATTTACACCTTAATTATGACTTGTTTAATGTGGTCATTAAAATGGCTAAAGTTTTTCTACCATGGTTTTTTTTTATAAAAATCACATCTTTGTATAACTAAACTGGATTGCTGTTACATGGATTGTTTAATGTGTGAAATAGTTTGGATCAGATTAACATTTCTTTTCCACCTGGCTTCAGGAAATGGTTATTTTGTGAATTAAAATAATTTATTTTTAAAAGTTGATATTGTTAGAGCAATGCCCCAGATTCCCCACCACCATCATCTTCTTACCTAAGCTCCCTCTAAGCTGCGTGGCTGCGCAGCAGCCATGCAAGCACTCAAGGCTGCAGCACGGAGCGATTCCTCTCCCCTAGCCAACCCAGCCCAGCCAAGAACCTGCTGCGGCCAGGGGAGATGTGCCCCCAACCCAGCCCTGGCCCAGACCTGTCACAGCCATGGGAGAGGTGCCTCTTCCACGGACCCAACCCAGCCCCGACCCGGACCTGTCGTGGCCAGAGGAGAGGCACCCCTCGAACAGTCCCAACCCAGCCCTGGACCGGACCTGTCACAGCCATGGAAAAGGGACCCCTCCCCACCAGCCCAGGTGCTGCTGCAGGGAGAGAGAGTTGGGGGAGTCCTCTCTCCCTACCATAGCCCTGTGGCAGCTTGTACTCCAAACCCATCATCCCCGGCCCCACTCCAGTGCCCACACCCCCAGCCGGAACACTCACCCCCCCCCGGCAACCCAACCCTCTGCCCCAGCCCTGAGCCCCCTCCCACACTCCGAACCCTTCAGCCCCACTCCTGCCACATAAATTTTGTTGGCATCAATTTGCTGGTGATGTGTCACACATGGTGCACATAACAAAACACTGCTTCTTACATACATGAAATTAAAGATGTGGCTGGTCTGAAGATTCCAGAGTTCTATAATAGATAACATGTATTCATATAGAAACTTATGGAAGAATCTTTTGGCTTGAAACCTCAGAAAAAAGTTTGCACGTGTAAACTGATGGCTGAAGGGCCGCCCAGAGGATTCAGGGGGCCTGGGGTCTTTGGTGGCAGGGGTCCTTCCACTCTGAGTCTTCCAGGCACTTTGCCGAAGACCCGGAGCGGAAGAAGCAGTGGTGGGTCCTTTACTCCGGTGTGTTCGGCGGCACTGAAGGACCCCCTGCCGTCGAAGTGCTGCCAAAAACTCTCGTGGGGGCCCCTGAAAACTCTCATGGGGGCCCCTGCGGGGCCCGGGGCCTAGGACAAATTGCCCCACTTGCCACCCCCCGCCCATCTGGGCGGCCCTGGAAAAACAATGTTGTTGTTTTCCATTGTTAGGGATTTAATATTTGGATTAGCCAGCCAATTAGTAAACTAATGAGCCTTGTTTGTAGAAGAGCTACTGTATTTTTAGCACAATAGGAAATAAGGTTCCAGTGTACCAAGGGCACAGTGTACTGTGAATTTCTATTGGGAAATTTTTAAATGACAGTATGGCATAGGGTGGAGATGTGGCCTCATCGGAAATTGAGTTAATTTTGACTACACTAAGTAAATTCTCTTCATAAGGACATGTAAAACCTTTTAGAACATTCCTACATAATGCACATATTTCTTAAACTGAGTTAGTCTCTCCAGACTCACAAATAAAAGTCTCACAGAGAAAATAATGGGATTCTGAACACAGTAATTTTTGTATTTAAATGTATTTACTTCCAACTGACAAAGCCATTCGCAAGGTCAGGTCTCTACTCCATTGCACAGTTTCATTCTGCTCTGTCCTTCATTTCCCAACAAGCTCAAAACTCTCTTGACCCTTCCCCTTATTTAAAGCATGCATTATAGCTATTAGTGTTTATAGTTACCACTAGAGGTCAGATGTTTACCAGTGTCATTAGTTATCAATACCATACTGTTTGAAAATAGTACAGCCACAAGCTAGTTAAAAGAAAAGGAGTACTTGTGGCACCTTAGAGACTAACAAATTTATTTGAGCATGAGCTTTCGTGAGCTACAGCTCACGTCATCGGATGCATTCAGTGGAAAATACAGTGGGGAGACTTATATACACAGAGAACATGAAACAATGGGTGTTACCATACAGACTGTAACAAGAGTGATCACTTAAGGTGAGCTATTACCAGCAGGAGAGTGGGGGTGGTGAACCTTTTGTAGTGATAATCAAGGTGGGCCATTTCCAGCAGTTGACAAGAACGTCTGAGGAACAGTGTGGGGTGGGGGGAAATAAACAAGGGGAAATAGTTTTACTTTGTGTAATGACCCATCCACTCCCAGTCTCTATTCAAGCCTAAGTTAATTGTATCCAGTTTGCAAATTAATTCCAAATCAGGACAGTCTCCCCACTGTATTTTCCACTGAGTGTATCCGATGAAGTGAGCTGTAGCTCACGAAAGCTTATGCTCAAATAAATTGGTTAGTCTCTAAGGTGCCACAAGTACTCCTTTTCTTTTTGCAAATACAGACTAACACGGCTGCTACTCTGAAGCTAGTTAAGTTTGTCTTACATATGCAAAGGTTATGAACTGCATCTTTAAGAGTTAGAATATATAACAGGAGACTAGAATTCAAAGAGTTAGCAGAGCAAATTCTTATGGACCCATGATTTCACTGCAATTTCTCTCTGTTCTTTGTGTCTGCATCCATTCACAGTACCTCACTCTCTCTCTCTCCCAAGGGGACTACATTAAACAGAGGCCCAAGGAAGCCTTGGTCTCTCTGTAAAGTTTTAAAAACAAGATAGACTAGCTTAATTCAAAAAATCTATAGTAATCATTCAAACCACCAGGCGAATAACCATATTTAGCACTTCTGTGATAATTTGAATCATAACTACTGTTGTAAGCTGCCGTATTTTGCATCATTACTGTAGTCCCGGGGGTTGATTGTCCATTGCCATCGACCTTGTGTAGTGATTTACACCAGTGCAAAGTAGGTATAATACCCATGATAATGGAGAATTATGCCCCTTGGTTTTTACAAAGTAGAACTGTTGTGACTGATAGACTAGCTAATAACGTGTTCAGAAGTGAGTTAGAGAAACCAAGAACTGAGTTTACTACAATAAGATTAATTAGACCAATTAATTGAAGCAGCACAAGTAGGTGACAGATCATTGCATCTGTGTCTGATTCTATATGAATTCCACCCACACTATACTCCTCCTGCGAGACATCAAGCTACAAACATCATACACTCTTGAAAAAATATTCATTGAATAGTCACATGCTGATGTCACAGGTATTTATTAGGCACTCTAGTCACTTTGAGAGAGACAAGGTGGCAAATCTTTTACTGGACCAACTTCTGTGGGTGGGAGAGACAGACTTTCAAGCTTACACAGAGCTCTTCTTCAGGTGTAAGCTCGAAAGCTTTTCTCTCCCACCCACAGAAGTTGGTCCAATAAAAGATATTACCTCACCCACCTTATCTCTCTAATGTCCTAGGAACAGCTACAGCAACACTGCATGCAGTCAATTTAATACAACTACAAAAACAACTAAATATGTCCAAATGAATAATGCTAAAAAATCCCTCTCCCAACAAAAAGAAAAAGCTTCTTCACATACATAGCCCTCCCAGGAAAAGTTTTGCGACATGACTGCCTTCCACAAGTCTAAGCAAAGGTAGGATTTGTTTCTTTCTATGGGAAACTTCATTGACAGGAATGATCAGTCATCTTTGCTAGTTAGTAATTAAGTAAACAGCTGAGCCAGATAAGTTTTTGCTTTCCCAAAATGGCTTCTACTGCTAAAGTCAGAGGGGAAAAAGCTCTAGGCTTTCTGGACAGAGGGATTCCCATGTTTATAGTACTGTCTCTCATAGTCCTCTGAATACTTCATAACTAGTTCCAAGGATTGCCATCATTCTTTTTATTTGTTTCTTTCAGGCTAAAGGCTCCCTTTGCCTCTGTAGGATGTTTGGGAAAGAGGTGAGGGAATCCTTGCCCATCTTCTTTTAGACCCCAGCTCCCCTTGAAATGGCTTCTCAGGGGGTCCACCTGGTACGCAAGCTGCACAAATACCATCCATAAGGACAGTCTTTGAAACTTACTAATACTCTTTCTCCTGCACTAGCTTTTCTCAGAATGTAATAAGTTTCCATACAGGGGACAGCTGTTATGGTCCTTTTAGGAGCTTAACTTGTTCATTGGTGTAAAATGCACCAGGAATACATTTTAAAGCTAGCTTGTAGCTAGCTTTGAAATGCAAAATTTGGACCTGCAATTCAACCCCACACTTCCATCCAAAGTTCAGGGGTATCTGGATCTGGGTTTTTTTAATTCAGGGTCATCTCTACTTAAACATCATGAAGCAAGAGACAAAGGAACCGATTCTCTTCCCACACCATAACTTCACAGACTTCAGTGGAATTCCTCCTGATTTTCACTGGTTTCAGTGAGTGGAGAATCACTCCCAAAAAGAAAAAGCAAGAGGGACTGCAGGGTAAAGACATAGGCCAAAATTTTCAAAAGTAACTTCTCATTTTTGGGTACCAGCTAGAAAATGCCTTAAAGGGAACTGAACGTCCACCCTCTGAAAATCAGTCCCCTTCAATATCTCTCAATTTGGGGAGACAAAATTACTATCTGCTTTTGAAAATTTTGACCACAATGTATTGTCTGTAACTTTTTAATTTCATCATTGATTTAGGCCTCTGAGGGAGATTGATTGAAGCGTATTTAAGTGGGCCAATATTTGAAAGAGATACTTGGTGAAAACAAGTATTTATTCCATTAGCCTCAATGTCATAAGGGAATATAGACCAGGAGGCATCATTCCACTTCCCTAGACTGCCAAAGGTCTTTCTCAGTTGTCTGAGTCTTAAAACTTGCATTTCACTTAATAGAAGCCTGCCTGCAAGCCCACCAGAGTTTTCATATTAGTGCATGGATGAGTGAAAATTGTGCATGATCCTCATTCCTGCTGTGTTTACTTTAACAAATAATTATGGGTGTCTGTTCTTCTATCTTTACACCACACTAATTTTTATTAAAAAATACAAACCACATAATTTGTGTAGGTGCTCTGATGTTCCCAAACAGTTCTGAAGTTTCTGAATCTTAGCCACAGCTGTATTATTCACAGTTGACCCTTGGCCATTTTGTTAGAAATTTTAAGCCTATTTCATAAGGCAAATCAAGTATGTGTCCACTTCATTCATTTCTTGGAGTTATAGTTTCCAATAGAGTCTGGCAGAGGAGGAAAGTAGGGAATAGGGGGGATAGGGTTAAACGGCAAAATGTATGTGAAGATTTCAAAATCGAATTTATCCAAAATTCAGGAGTTTAGCTCTTAAAAGAAATGGAAGCCAAATCCAAATTTGAAGTTTGTTGGTGTCTGGACCCCTTTCTTAAAACCAAAAATACTGGAGGGAAGGAAACTTGCTTTTTCTCCAAACAATTCTGCTCCTGAGAGATGCTGAGCACCCACAACATTCACTAAAGTCAACTGGAGTTATGGGTGCTCAGCACCACTCAGAATCAGGCCCTAAATGAGGAGGGGAGTGAAAATGTGTAAGAGGTGAATCATAAACCCTTTTTGCTAGACTCTTCTCTCCTAGCCAATGAGTTCAGGAAGGAGGAAAAGTCACAGAAGTAGAGCTGCCCAGATCACTTCCTACCAGGAAGAAGGAAACACTATTTCCGGAGCGGGTAGAAACTTTTTGAACTTGTGTGTGTGTGTGTGTGTGTGTGGTGGTGGTGGTGGAGAGGAACAACTCCTACAAACAAATACCCCGTCCTCCGACACCTCCCACCCCGTTTTTTTCCCGAAAATGAAAACTTGATCAAAAATTTCAATTTTTGGTTTTCCCTTTTCTCCCAGCATCATAATGAAAATAAGAGAACTTAATGGTCTTTTCATCTTATCCAGTCTCCCAATTTTTTTAAAACATGGTAAATATGCTCAACATGATCTGATGCAATGTAACTGATGTTGCAAAAGTTGAGTTACTCAGTGTTGCTTACTTAATGCAAATATTTCTATTTACAATGATTCACTCACTATTTCACAGAATGCCATGCTTAGCATAATTGTCCTGCTACTTTTCTGAACTACCTAGTGGTAATTCCAGTAATTGGTACTACATATTTACCAAGTAGTATAGTACAACATTTTATGATATGCAGAAACTGTTGGGCATTTTGAGTGGGATTTTTTTGGCTGCCTCTCAGCTTTCTGACATGAAGGTTTGTCTGCTTCTGAGGATGTCCCTATTGGAGTGGCTACAGGAGAGTACACCTATCTCTAAGTTAATGTTATTGACGGATGACTGTGTTCTTATTCTGAAGTTAAGGTGAAAAGGGATTGTGATTAGTGGGGATACAATGCATGATTAGCTGAGATATTTTCTATGTAGTTTTAACTGGTTAGGGGGCTTTGCAACTTGTGACATCCAGTTTGTTTATAGTGTATTTTTCCCCACCAAGATTTATTGGTTGTTTCTTGGCCTTACTTTTCTGGAGATAATTCTTTTTTATAATCAATGGCTCCCAAACAGCATAAATCGCCAGAGAAATACTGCCAGCAAAAAACACATGAACAATTTTTAAGAGTAGAGTGAGTAGAATTAAGAAGATCTCAGCTATAAATATGTCCTCTGCAGTATCAGCTTCAAATTTGCACCAGATGAGTATAATTAATGAGTTTAGCTTTAAGAGAATGGGGGAATTACTTTGATTTTTTTTTAATTAAAAGTTAAGTGTTTGCATTCCAAAAGTTGCAAAGCCCCTGTTTATCTAGCTAGATTTCTTATATTTTGTCCATAATCCTGCCATCAGAAGACTAACAGTCAATTGATTCTTTGCAAATGAACATCAATGTTTTTAAAGGAACAAGTTCACATGACAATTGAATGAAATAACATTAACACTGTCCAGTACTCTAGCTTAAGAAAATATCACAATCCCATTTAAACCAATAATTTTATAAATAAATCTCTTGATCTTTGAATATAAGGATTGAAAAAAGGTTTAAAGAGTGTTAACATAGTTATCACTTTACTAAATCTTGTAACAGTATATCATCTTCCAGCCTTCCAAGCTGTAGTTATGAGTAATGTAACAGTGAGAAAGAAACTTCATCACACATTTGTAACTTTTAAGTGTATTTTTCATAGAGACAAAATCTCGGCTTTTATTAAGAAGGAAGAAATAATAGCCTTTCAAGGGAAATATCTATTCATGTTCCCCAGTGTAGCAGGAGAAATGCAAGCATGTCAAAATAAATGTAATTTTCTGAAAAATGACTATTAAATTAGATGCTAAAATCACAATTCGCTGTCCAGTAAAGTTACATATTTAATTAAGGAATGATTTTCACAAGCTATTCTGTGTGTGTGCTGATCACAGAATCAGGGTTTTAGAAGTTAAGTAGTGTTTATATATAGGCTTTGATACATAAAAAGGATCACTTGTCCTCAAAAAAAAAGTATTAATATTTGTTAAATTATCAAGATAATATGGCCAAGATGATCAAACTGAAGATTTTGGGTTGACAAATAATGCTTATCTTTTGTAATTTTAATAGGAGAAAAGACATTTATAAAAATGCAGTTATTATGGTCTATAAATAGATTTACAACTGGAAATGTTTAGACTGAAATGTCTGGTAGGATCTATGTATTTTGGTCTGATTGATCAATATTATAAGTTATGATTTTGGGATAACTATCTTTTTCTTTGGATTTTGACCTATTATGTAAGTAGACTTTCCTAATATATGCCAATACTTCCTGTTAAAAATGATTATTAATCTTGTATGGTTTGATGTGGTGTATATATTTTTGAGGGTCACATCAAACCTTCACTAGGCAACTTGTGACCAAGGATATCATCTTTGAAATATTTATTTTGTGTGTGTGCACGTGCACATGTGTGTGAGTTTTTGTTTGTTGCAGTTAATTTTTATGTGTTTATCTTTGTAGCTGGTAAACTTTTTGTAGTGCTAGAACCTCCCAGGTATTTCAGACTCCTAGACTTTAAGATCAGAAGGGACCATTATGATCATCTACTCTGACCTCCTGCACATTGCAAGTCACAGGACTTCACCCACCCTCTCCTGTAATAGAGCCAGATATGGTGATCAGTTAGACCCTGAGCATGTGGGCAAGATCCACCAGCCAGACACCTGGTGTAGTAACTCAGAGGCCTCCCCATCTAGTGTCTCATCACCAGCCACTGGAGATATAAGCTGCTAGCAGTCAGACCAGCTACATGCCAGTGTAAGCAGTCTCATCATACACTTATCAAGCTCAGTCTTGAAGCCAGTTAGGTTTTTTGCCCCCACTGCTCACCTTCGAAGGCTGTTCCAGAACTCTACTTCTCTGATGGTTAAAAACCTTCATAAACTTGTTGATGGACAGTTTATATCCATTTGTTCTTGTGTCCACATTGGTGCTTAACTTAAATAACTCCTCTCCCTCCCTGGTATTTATCCCTCTGATGTATTTATAGAGAGCAATGCTATCTCCCCTCAGCCCTTTTTTTTTCCTTTTGGTTAGGCTAAACAAGCCAAGCTCTGAGTCTCCTCTCATAAGGTAGGTTTTCCATTCCTTGGATCAACCTAAAAGCCCTACTCTGCACCGCTCCAATTTGAATTCATCTTTCTTAAACATAGGAGACCAGAAATGTAATATTCCAGATGAGGTCTCACCAGTGCCTTGTACAATGGTACTAACTAGGGCTGTCGATTAATTGCAGTTAACTCATGCGATTAACTCACGGTTAATCGCAGTTTTAATCACACCATTAAACAATAGAATACCAATTGAAGTGTATTAAATATTGTTGATGTTTTTCTACATTTTCACATATATGTATCCTGTGTTGTAAATTGAAATCAAAGTGTATATTTTTTAATACAAATATTTGCTCTGTAAAAAATGATAAAAAAATAAATAGTATTTTTCAATTCACCTCATACAAGTACTGTAGTGCAATCTCTTTGTTGTGAAAGTGCAACTTAAAAATGTAGATTTTTTTTGTTACATAACTGCACTCAAAACCAAAATAATGTAAAACTTCAGAGCCTACAAGTCCACTCACTCCTACTTCTTGTTCAGCCAATTGCTAAGACAAACAAGTTTGTTTACATTTACGGGAGATAATGCTGCCCTCTTCTTATTTACAATGTCACCAGAAAGTGAGAACAGGCATTTGCATGACACTTTTGTAGCTGGCATTGCAAGGTATTTATGTGCCAGATATGCTAAACATTCGTAGGCCCCTTCATGCTTCCGCCACCATTCCAGAGGACATGCTTCCATGCTGATGGTGCACGTTAAAATAATAATGTGTTAATTAAATTTGTGACTGAACTCCTTGGGGGAGAATTGTATGTCCCCTGCTCTGTTCTACCCGCATTCTGCCATATATTTAATGTTATAGCAGTTTCGGATGATGACCCAGCAAATGTTGTTCATTTTAAGAACAATTTCACTGCAGAGTTCACAAAATGCAAAGAAAGTACCAATGTGAAATTTCTAAAGATAGCTACAGCACTCAACCCAAGGTTTAAGAATCTGAAGTACCTTCCAAAATCTGAGAGGGACGAGGTGTGAAGCATGCTTTCAGAAGTCTTAAAAGAGCAACACTCCGATGCCAAAACTACAGAACCCAAACCACCAAAAAAAGAAAATCAACCTTCTGTTGGTGACTCAGATAATGAAATATCTGACTCAGATAATGAAAACGAATATGAGTCTGTCCAACTATGAATATGGATGGTTATCGAGCAGAACCTGTCATCAGCATGGATGCATGTCCCCTGGAATGGTGGTTGCAGCATGAAGGGACACATGAATCTTTAGTGCATCTGGCACGTAAATATCTTGTGACATTGGCTACAACAGTGCCATGTGAATGCCTGTTCTCACTTTCAGGTGACATTGTAAACAAGAAGGGGCAGCATTATCTCCTGCAAATGTAAAAAAACTTTTGTCTGAGCAATTGGCTGAACAAGAAATAGGACTAAGTAGACTTGCAGGCTCTAAAATTTTACATTGTTTTATTTTTAAATGTAGTTCTTTTTTGTACATAATTCTACATTTGTAAGTTCAACTTTCATGATAAAGAGATTGCACTACATTACTTGTATTAGGTGAATTGAAAAATACTATTTCTTTTGTTTTTTACAGTGCAAATATTTGTAATAAAAATAAATATAAAGTGAGCAGTGTACACATTGTATTCTGTGTTGTGTTTTAAAAAGTAAAAAGCATCCAAAAATATTTAAATAAATGGTATTCTCTTATTGTTTAACAGCACAATTAATCATGATTAATTTTTTTAATCGTTTGACAGCCCTAGTACTAACACTTCCCTGTCTCTACTGGAAATACCTCCCCTGATGCATCCTACGAGTGCATTAACCTTTTTCACAGCCACATCACATTGGTGACTCATAGTCATCCTGTGACCAACCAGGTCTTTCTCCTCCTCTGACATTTCCAACTGATACAGCCCCAGTTTATAGCAAAAATTCTTGTTAGTCCTTAAATACATGACCTTGCACTTCACACTATTAAATTTTCTCCCATTTCTATTACTCCAATTTACAAGAAAAAACAACGAGGAGTCCCTATGGCACCTTAGAGACTAACAAATTTATTCCGGCATAAGCTTTCATGGGCTAAAACCCACTTCATCAGATGCATGGAGTGGAAAATACAGTAGCAGGTATATATACATAGTACATGAAAAGATGGGAATTGCCTTACCAAGTGGGGGGTCAGTGCTGAGGAGACAATTCAATTAACAGAAGAATACCAAGGGAGGAAAAAATCACTTTTGTAGTGATAATGAGGGTCACCCATTTCAAACAGTTGACAAGAAGGTATGAGTAACAATAGAGGGAAATTAGTATGGGGAAATTAGTTTTTGTAATGACCCATCCACTCCTAGTCTTTACTCAGGCCTAATTTGATGGTGTCCAGTTTGCAAATTAATTCCAGTTCTCCAGTTTCTCGTTGGAGTCTGTTTTTGAAGTTTTTTTGTTGAAGAATGGCCACTTTTAAGTCTGTTATTGAGTGACCAGGGAGATTGAAGTGTTCTCCGACTGGTTTTTGAATGTTATAATTCCTGATGTCAGATTTCTGTCCATTTATTCTTTTGCGTACAGACTGTCCGGTTTGCCCAATGTACTTAGCAGCTGGCACATGATGGCACAGATCACATTGGTAGATGTGCAGGTGAACGAGCCCGTGATGGTGTGGCTGATGTGGTTAGGTCCTATCATGGTGTCCCTTGAATAGATATGCAGACACAGTTGGCACCAGGGTTTGTTGCAGGGTTTGGTTCTTAGGTTAGTGTTTTTGTTGTGTGGTATGTAGTTGCTGATTTGTATTTGCTTCAGGTGGAATCCAGTTTACAAGGTCATCCAGATCAGAAACCATTTGCTCATAGCAGTAAGAAATATGTCTCTTCATGACCATTATTTAATTTAAATTCATTACCAATATCAACCTCTCAGTATGTAACTGAGGTAAATTACTGCACAAAAGCAATAATGAAGAGAACATGAAACAGGAGTTTTATGATTGCAATAAGGGCTTTGTAAAAATACAAGTTATTTATGGTGCTGAGAGGAGGGAGGAAGGCATAGAGCAGCAGGAAAGAGAATAAGAAAGAGCTACACGAGTTAGACTACAGGTAAACCTAAGTAATATGATGGATGAGGACTATAAACTCATCCAGAAAGAAGCATACCTAGAAGTTATGTGACCTGTTGAGAAGCTACTGAAGAGTAGCAGCACATGAGGCCATGTGAATTGCATCATGCAGAAAGGAACCTGTGCATTTCTCCTAATAACTTGCTGCTACTGGTAAATGGCAAGAGAAGCAACTGTTGTCAGTTAAGTGTTTCCCACAATTGCTGGATACCATAGAAAGTGTGTGTGTGTGTGTGTGTGTGTGTGTGTATGTCAATGTGCACACACACAATGGGTGTGTTCTAATATAGTTTGGTTCAAAATATGTGTCATTTGCACATATGCAGGACAGCAAAAGGTGTATTCACCAACTGTGAGACTTAAGTGGTGCATAGACCTTGTAAAGGCTCTCTGCACAGTGGTGAATTTAACCAATTATGATTAGAAAGCAGATTATTACTATCAAATGTATTTTTCATATAAACTGCAGCAATTAACTGCACTTTGACTAGTGGCAAGAAATTGAACTGAGCCACTATTCATCAGAGGGGTAGCTGTGTTAGTCTGTATCCACAAAAACAATGAGGAGTCTGGTGGCACATTAAAAACTAACAGATTTATTTGGGCATAAGCTTTCGTGGGTAAAAAACCCACTTCTTCAGATGTATGGAGACACTATTGATTACATCATGTTGCCATTCTTTGATAGCCCCTTAATTTTCTGCAGAACTGAATTTTTCATTAAAATATATTTTTCACTTTTATGATAGTGAATATCATGATCTGGATAGGAATCTGTGCATGGCTTTCTGTATCTACAGATGAACAAATAGAAACAGGCCCATCAGCTAGAGAAATGAACCATTTCAAGTTAAATCATTGCCACTACTTGGTTTTTACTGCAATGGGTTGTTCCTGCAGTAGTTCAGTGTGTCCACAGTAATCAGTCTGGATAGGGTAAAATGGTGCAGTGTGTCCACATATAGAACTTCCAGCCTTTCTTCCCCTATAATCTGGAGCAGGTATTGGTAACAGGTGACTGGATACAGAAAATAGACACATGTATCTGTTGGAGTATTATATTTAATTTCTTCAATTTTTTCCCCAATTCGTTATTTTCTGTTCTGGCCTACCTACAGGATGCATCTGTGAGACCGGAACTACACTCTGACACAGATGCATTCAGATGCCATGGAAGAAAGCTACGTGCTTCCTCCATAACCATTGCCTGACAGGTGCTAGCTTATGAGAACTGCCACCCAAAAGTGACAGTGCTCCAGCAAACCCAGAGCATGGTTTTATTTTCCTATAGACGTTTTCATTTTGTTTTTTGGAACTGTAAATTTGCATTTATTTGTTTTTGCTGTACTCACAATAGCCTTCTCTCATGGAACCAGAAATAGAATAAGTCCCAATTGATTCACTAAAATCCTGTTTGGCTCAGCTTACAGAGTTCACTACTAGGCCTCCAATGTCGGTACGGCACAATTTGAAACTCACCTTATTTTTTTTCTCCGAGGAGCAGCTTCATATTTTGTGTTGCCACTGTGCCTGGTATGTCTTTAGTCATCCTCTGCAACAAGCATCCTAACATTCCTCTCTCAAATCCCTCTTCTACTCATGTCTTTGTCAGCTTTCCATTACTGAGCCCCATTCTGTAAATTATCCATTAAAACTATTACATTAATTAGCTTTTTTTAAAGTGGTACTGACAAAATGTGCACATAATAAGCACAACTCATAATCTTTCATGAGCCTTGTCCTCCCTTAGTTTCCCATTCCTTTTGTTTGTTGTTATTCCTCACTATGTTGAGCTTCATTTAGACTGTAGACACCTCAGGACAAGATCTGGACTAAGTGAACAATTGTCAGTCCTGGTGCAAATTTTATAGTGATCCAGACAATAAAGAGAAAAATAATGATAAGTTTAAAAATTAAAAATTTGTAATTACCCGGCTTTTTTGCTAGCTGCTGTTTCCAATATCCACAGCATTCAACACTGTAGTAAGTTTTTCATCATTGTGTTCTTCTAAAGCAGTAAAGCCAAGGGAAAATGATAAAATAAATACCAAAAAAAAATCATGGTGTACATTTAAACAAATTCTGATGTTGCAATATCTTTGTGAAAAAAGAAACTTGTGGAAACCTGCAACTTAGTTTGTAGGTTGATGAAGGACATGTCATAGTAAAATGAGTCAGGTGAGCATGATATAATCTTTCTTAGTATCAGAGGGATAGCCATGTTAGTCTGTATCTACAAAAACAATGAGGAGTCCAGTAGTACCTTAAAGACAAACAGATTTATTTGGGCATAAGGCTTTGTGGGTAAAAAATCCACTTCTTCAGATGCATGGCTCTCATAATCTTTCTTGGAAAGGTTTTCTTTTATCAGCACTGATCAGCCTATACATTTCTGATCTGATACACACCTGTATATTTGCTATATTGGGATAGTATTGTCTTCCAAAAGGATTGTTAGGACGTATAGGCGTGCTCAATGTGCCTTTGCTCCATCTATATGGGGGGGAGGAGGAGGTGAAGTTTTAGACCTACTCTCCAATTATTTGCATATTCTTTTTGGAAACCATTGTGGCACATACATACCTGATGCAACATGTTCCACACACTATCTGAAATAATCCATGCATGAGGTTCCTCAGATTAATATTAGTAGGGACCTGTCTACAATGATTTCTACACATTTTCCAACCAACTAGTGCAAGATTCAACATTTGAAGATGTCACATGGAATATTAATTCTTCTAAAGTATTTTGGATACATTCACCAATTATTAACAATCAGACTTTTTTAAAACTTGTGACAGATATAATCTGGACAAAAATATTCATGTAAGAGAAATAACTGAATAAAATTTAAAATATATACATTGGAAAGAGTCTTCATTTCATTAAGTTGTGACAGACGAAAACCCCAGTAACAAAATGTTGCATTACAAATTGGTCAAATATGCTGATCTACATGCAGTTTGTGACTGTTGCCGTCACAAATTGGATATGAGAAATATATATCGTATTTCTGCTCGTAAAAATGTTGGATATGCTGTTTAGACTCTGCAAGTCCTGCCAAAATTTAGCATTATGTGAGAAATAATCTATCTTACTTATGAGAGTCTTTGTTATGGCCAATTAAAGAAAATTAGGAAGCCCTGTCTGCACTAGACAACCAAAAAAGAGGCACATTGTATATTAAAAATGGATCTGCCACAGATTTGACAGAACAAACAGCAACAAATAGTTTAGGTTGTGCTGTTCTTATAAAGCCCAGTTCTACAAGGTGTTCAGCACCTTCTTGGAGCAGCCAGCACATTGCAAGTTTTTGCCACGAAATGCCTGTTTTTCCCAATTATACACTTTTTCTGCAGAGTCCTGAAATTACTCTTTATTCTGTATATTTCTATATCATTGTTTCAAGACCTAGTATCTGCTACATTGTTGATTTTTAAAATTGCCATCAGAAATATTGTGTTAGGGAGCTGCTACTCGTGACCCAGTGGTTCAGGCTGTGTCAGGACCAGCCAAATTATTAATGTTGGAAAATTGGCTAGTGCACAAGCCTAACCACTTGTTTCATAATGCGTTATAATATGTTGATCTGTATTAACTGACTACAACACTAAATATGGCTTATTAGCTCAATTCAGTTTTTCTTTTTAAATCAGTAAATATGTAGTGATTTCATTATTTTCAGTACTTAAATTTAATAAACATTTAGCTGATGGACTTTAAGGGTATTCAGTAGGTTAATAACATGTATTTAAACTCAAACAGGTACTTATCTGATCAAATTAATAATCTGCACTGTCTCAGAAGTAAATTACAGAACTGACAATCTATAGGACTACATCTACACTAAGCTTTTTCTGAAATTTTCCTATGGTTGCTGTACAACTCCATTGATCAGAGCATTCATCCAGACTGGCCATCTAACCCTATTCAGAGAATGACATACTAAGGTTTCCTACAAGGTCAGTCAAGGAACTGAAAACGAGACCATCCCCATTGACCACAACTACCTTGGCAGATCAAGGGGGAGAATCGGTCTCACTTTACTTATTTCATACACACAATCAACTCTTAAAAACTAATATACTGTAATTTTCTATTTGTGGAAAACTTTAGCCAGCTTGGGTTGAATAAGCTATCCTTATAAGCTTAAAAAATAAATAGGACTGAGTAAAAAGCACACCTATTCAGATGTCTCTTTATGGAAATAGGCTCTGAACTTGATGTTAAGCAGAGCTGTGCCTGACAGAGAACATGGGAGAAAAGATGGATTTTAGCCTCTTTTACACTCCTTAATACTGGTGGTATCTGGATACTGGTTTGGCCCTGGGACAATTTAGAGCAGACTAAGGGTAGTGCAAAGTGTCATACTGGAGGCCAGGATGTGGCCCTTAATTTGTTAAAGTGCTTTGAAATTCTTTTGGGTGAAAAGTTCTATATTAATGTAAATATTAGTGTTTTTGTTAACATCTACACTCTATTTATATGACTTTTTTAATATAAACAAGCATTTTCTGACAGCATTTTAACTGTTTTTACTCTTTATCAGTTCATATCATTTGTACCTTATCTATTATCATTTATTAAACAGTGATAGAAGAAAATCCCCAATAACAAAATGTTGCATTACAAATTGGTCAGATATACTCATCTACATGCAAACTAAGGCTCCAATTCTGCAAAGTTACACATGTTTAACTTTACTACAAGTAGTCCCACCAAGCACTATGCATGCACAGTGGTAAAATTAAGCATGTAAATATGTTTATGCAGGATGGAGGCCAGAGTACTCTATAATTGAAATAATAGGCCAAATTTTCTTCCCTTGTACACGAGTGTAAGTCTATCAAAGCCACTGAATAAAGGGAGAAAGGCGGTCAAAGTATAATAATTTTCATATAGAAAAAAAAACCAAAAAATGCAATAATTGGAATAAAAACATTGTTAAAAGTTTTTCTTTGGGATACCTGTTGTCATGGATGTACAATGTAATTATATGTTGTTTGCAGTAGCTGTGTTGGTCCCAGGATATGAGAGACACAAGATGGGTAATATCTTTTATTGGACCAACTTCTGTAGGTGGGAGAGATGGGCTTTTGAGCTACAAAGAGCTCTTCTTCAGATCATATGTGTAGCTTAAAAACCTATCTCTTCCACCAATAGAAGTTGGTCCAATGAAAGATATTACCTCACCAACCTGGTCTCTCTCAATATATTTATAAACATGGTCATGAGATTTTAATGATACAAATGAAACAATCTCACAATATCATAAAACTACACAATAGCTTGTGAATACTTTTTATGTTTGGTTCTATTTTAATGGTTTCTCCAATTGTCCTAATAAATAAACAGCAATGACAATTAATTGTTGGCTTTTTTGGACCAGCTGCTGTATGTGTTAACTTCCTAAAGCAAATCAAGCTTTTCTTCCATTTCCAGTTGTCTAGGAGACTCCATCCCATCCTTAAAAAGAAAAGGAGTACTTTTGGCACCTTGTTAGTCTCTACAGATACAGACTAACACGGCTGCTACTCTGAAACATCCCATCCTTGCAGATGATGACCTGGCCTCACTTAGACACACGTTTGTCACTTTTCCTTTGGACTACAACAATGGCATGAAGCCTTCAGCCCTTAAGAAACTCTAACTAGTACAGGATGTTGCAGCTCCTCTTTTCAGCAACAAGGGTTACTCCTTCACTTTCTACACTGGCTTCCCATAGAATATCATGTCAAATTCAAGGTCTCAAATTTTCTCTTAGTGGGGCTCAATGGCCGGGGTCCAGGATATCTAAAAGATCGCCTAAAGCTTTGGGAGAAGGATTCTAGTCAACAACTCCATTTCTCAGGGACAGTGAAACTTATTTACAATAAGGGTAAAGCTGGCCTGTGAGGGAGACAGTACTTTCTTGGGGGGCTAGTCTGAGCTGGTCAAACAAACTCTCATAGGAACTAAGGATAATCACAAATCTCATTGACTTTTACTCCAAGTGCAAGATGCACTTCTTTGACCTTGCTTTCTCTCATATAAACACATAGCAAGGTGTACACCTAAAAACAAAAACAAAACCCTATGAAAATAAATCACTTCAGGCTTCATGCAATTCTCCCCTGGGAGAAAGAATGAGAGAGAGAAGGAACCATGTGTGACAGATATTAGTCACATCACTCTATAGATGTCTGGAAGACACTCGGATCCTACTGTGACCAGGGCAGTATAGGAGCCTGAATAGATTAGAATAATCTTTGTTTATGACCTGCAGAGTCTGCTGGCCTTACTGCCTCATGTAAGTGTTTCATATCTGGCCACCAAGCACCAGAAATAGAACAGGCAGGAGGATGAGAGAGAAAGAGCTCAGATTTTGTTCCCACAGAGTACACACTGATTACCTCTTTGCACTTATTTTTCCGGACTCAGTATGCCAGTTTTGTCTGCCTCTGTTAAAGTCTTTTTGGCAAATCTGTTTTGCCTTTGCTCTTCCCACTTCCTATATGGTTTGTTTTAGGCTGATGTATGTTGTTGGGGTATGTGGTATGGCTGGTGGGGGTTGGGTGCGAGTGGGTTGTGTGCTTTGGTGCTTGTGCATGAGGGAGTGGGGGTTAGGGTGACCGGGTATCCCGACTTTATAGGGACAGTCATGATACTCTGGGCTTTGTTTTCTGTAAGCGCCCATTACCCCCACCCGGTCCTGATTTTTCACACTTGCTCTCTGGGCACCCCAGTGGGGATTGTTGGTTAGATGGGACGCAGGGAGCCTGTCTGTACCAGACATTCTTTGTTTTAAAAAGTGCATGTGTGGGGGAGTGTGTGTAAAATAGCGTGGTGGGGGGTGTTCCAGTTGTTTTCTGTAGAGTGGACGCTGGGCTTGGAGGGGTGTGATAGGCATGCTGCGGGTGTACTTGGGCAGTGTCGCTGTGGTTTCTGGGTTACTGCACTGTCTGAGGGTGAACTGTGCGGTGTGTTGCTGCGGGGCAGTGGCGTTGGAACAATTTGTATAGTGAGGGGGCTCAGAGCCATTGAACCAAACTGTAAACCCTGGATATGATGGAAACTGCTTCAAGCCAGGGGGGTACAGCCGCAGCCCTAGCTCCAGTACCAGTGTCTGGGGATGTCATGCTGGGGGGTGGGGGGAGGGAAGGGAACCGGGTTTCTGTGGAGAGGCGGGGGCGGGTCACACCACACAGGATCTGGGCTCCCGGCCCGGGACACTCCGTCCCCTCCTCCCAGTCGCTCCCCGCGCGCAGCCAATGGCAGGCGGCGGTGGCGGGAGGTGTGTGCCAGTGCCTCATTTCCGGTACCTGTCAGCCAGCCTCCCCCGACCCCGCGCGAGACGGGCTGGGGCTGGTCGGCTCGCGCGCGCCGGGAGCGGGGACGGTTGAGAGCGCGAGCCGCACTTCGCCTCCCCTAGAACTCTGCCGCCGGCTCCTTCGCCTCCTTGCCGCCCGGGACGTCCGAGGGGCCGCCGGCGTCGTGGCGGGGCAGCGGCGCTCACGGTACTCGCGGGGCAGCCTGATTCCCTGGCTCGGGCTCAGGGGGCGGCCGGTACCGGGCTCGCCGTCTCCCCCCTGCCACGCGCGCTGCGGACGCCCGTGTTGTGGTGCGGGGGGGGGGGACGGGACCGCGGCCCCTCCGCCGCCTTGCCCTGTCGCGAGGGCGGGTGGCGCGTTCTCCCCACGGGGCGCGCGGGGCGGGTGGCTCGGGTGAGGTGTGCGGGGGGGAGGGGAGGGTTGCTCGCCCTATGAAAGTGTTGTTGTTCCAGGGAGACTTTGCCTTGGCCCCTGACAGCAGCCGCCGCCGCGGGGTCACCCAGGCGTCCCGAGCCAGCGTCCCGCAGAGGTCGGCGCGTGTCCCTAGAGGTCGATGCAATGGGAGCGGGGCGGGGGAGCGGGGGTTGCTGCTGCTTGGACGCGCCGCAGGGGGCTCCGTGCCCTGGCCCCCTGGCTGTCCCTCCGTGCGCACCTGGGGGAAGGCGGGGGCTGGAGGAGGCTGAAGGACTTGGCGTGGCAGGTTTTGCTAGTGGCAGGAGTCGTGTGTGTCCGCCGCGTGAGTAGGTGGGGGGTCCGCGGGTCCTTGCCCTGCGTGTGCAACGTCAGCCTTAGCTGCTGCTAACCCCTGGGCCTGCTCCGGTGGTTTGACAAGAAAAACGCGTTCCCTGCTACCTGCGGGGCTGTCTGAGGGCTCAACAAGTGGAGGGGGGCTGTGGAAGTAGGCATTAAGGGGCTTGACTTAATCGTCAGGCTCCAGCTTGTCCTACGGGTGCCCAAAATCTCTCCATGGGAAGAGGAGTTGGACAGGATATGTCAAGTGGGATTATTTGGAATTAAGATGTTTGGGACCTCCATAGTACTCCAAGCCGCTGTCTGAATCCAGTGCAAGTAAGGAAACATGCAAAAGTTGTTCTTTTTTTAAAAAAAGAAAAACTGCGTGCGAGTTAGAGAATGTGTGTAGAATTTTTTCTTTTTCAATTTTTATTAGTAACTAAATTTTTATGCTATATATGGGGTGGAGGATATCAGCCAGCAGGTATAGTCCTGGTAAAATGTAGAGGGAGCTTCAGTCTGAAATTGGAAGGTAATTTGCCATCCTCTGGAAACCACTGTCGCACAAGGGTGCCAATTGTGGCTTTTGTGATATTTTTGCTAGGACATAGACCGAGAACATGAACTTGTTGGTTTGCCTAAATAAGCCACCAAATAGTCATCAGATGTTAGTGACTTTTAATACAACTATATGGCCACTTTGATTTTGTGAGGATGAAAGTCTGAAACCAACCTTGGTCTCTTGCTAGCAATGTTTGAGAGCACTGCACAAGCAGCATGCTTGCTCCCTCCATGTAGGGAAGGAATACTTGAGGTAGTCACTTAAAGAAAAAAAGAAAAGAGAGAGAGAGTGTTGCCAAGATGTTGATGCCCAGAATTGCAATAATCACATTCTCTATAATCAGATGAAGTAGGGATTTGTGATTTCAGGATTTGCATGGTCAAATAGGTTAATTTTTTGTTCCCCCGCGCTCTCCCCATGTTACAATAGCAGCAAAATGCTCCTTTTAAGAAAAAGTTTATGAAATTTAAGGCATGGAGCAGTGGCTATGTTTCACTTGTGATTTCATATTGTCATGTTTTAATGTTTTCTGGCTCTCTGAGTGGTGCTATGAATGTTATAGCTGGTATGTGCCATAAATATAAAATATGTTGTTTTCTAGCAGAATAGCAGACAAGCCTAGGAGCGAACCATTTCCAGTTTCTTCTGGAGAGTGGTTTACAGTGACTTGCGGGTGAGATGGTGTGTGATTCCAGAAAAAATCCCTTTCGTACAAAATTTCAACACTTGGAATACTTTTATTTTTTAGTTGCTTTCTCCTTTCACTTTCCTGCTGAGACTTGAGTTCAAGGTTCTGTTTCCAATGCAAAAGAAGCATCTGTTGCAAGGAAAACACAGAACCCTTAACTTGTCTTGGCAGGTATAAGGAATTGAGTTATAAATATTTTATGTTAAAAGGTGAAAAACATTTTTATTAATAATTTGGGATTTTACACATTTTAAATTTTACACATTTTAAACTTCAAGCAGCTTTTGCAAGTCACCTTGAAAGGCTCAGTTTCAATTTGTTTTCCCCTTTGGGTTGGGTGGATAAGGGAGTGGATTTAATCAAGTCATTATTTACTTTAACATAATCTTTCATGGGTAGGGGTGTGTGTGTGTGTGTGTTTTTAACAGGCATTATAAAGTGTGTGAAAATTAAAAAAACCCATCTTAGGGGTGTGACTGGTATTCCAAAGGTCTATTATAAAGACAGAGTGTGTGTGTGTGTGTGTGTGTGTGTCTGGGCACGCTACTAGAGTGGTTAAATTTAGAGTACTGAAGAAAGATGCTTAATGTGGGTGTAAGCATTTTTGGTTGGTAATAAATAAATAGCAGAATGCCACAAGGATTTCAGTAAGGAAGGTTTTGTTTGCCTTATTGGACAACCAGAATGCTAGTGTTCCTTGACAGTCTTACAGGCTTATGTAGTCCCACTGAGACTACTCGTAAACATAAACACATCCATAAGTAGCATTACCAACCTCAAGCATTAATAAGTTACTCCTGTGAGAATTTTGCACCACTGTGCAATGCAGAATTTTGCAGAAGTTAATGTTGGGTGTGCAGAATTTCCTTCTCCCCACACAGAAATGGGCTGCAGAGATGTTGGCTGCCAGTAGGGGCTGCTGGACCTGGCAGAGCCTAGCTTGCAAATAGAAGACAAGGCCTGGAGGAGAGGGAGGGAACTGAAGGGTTCCCAGTAGCTGCAGTACCCAGCATGCTCTGAAGGAAGGAGGCAGTGGCGTACAGGAAACTCTGTGCAACCTGAGACCCAACATCAGACTGTTTCTCCCTCTGAATCCCTGGGCTCTAGAAGAGTAGGGTCTGTGAGTGTCTGTGTCATGATGGGGCCCGCAGCTGAGCTCTGGGCGGGGGCAGTGTGAGTGTCTGGGCTTGGAGGGAGGAGCGGCTCTGGGAGAGCGGGGTGTGAGTGTCTGGGTTGGGGGGACCATGGCTGGGCTCTGGCGGAATGGGGTGTGAGCGTCCGGCCCCCCGGATGGGCTCTGAGGGAGAGGGGGCGGAGGAGCAGGAACTGGGTTGTCATAGGGGTTTCTTTAATTCTCTACTCCTAGGGGAATTTTTGTGTGTCTGTATTGTTACAGACATACTTGCTGACAAGTATTTTGAAATAAATTACCAAAATAATTGAAAGTGGCATGATTATGTAGTGTTATTTTGACAAATAAAATTTGCAGAATTTTAAAATATTGTGTGCAGAATTTTTAATTTTTTGGCACAGAATTCCCACAGGAGTAATAAGTTGTGATATTTTTAAATGATATTTTTTAATTTCAGTGTTTCAATGTGAGGTTTTTTATGGTTCACTCTGTTTTCAAATTTTTACCTGCAACCATGAGAGTTAGAGACTTGGGATTTCTATAATCACTTGACTCCAGGAGCTCTGGTTTTATAAAAATACTGAATATCATGAAATTCTCAATAAAACTGCAAGATTTGGCAATACTATAAAGTGATTAGGGCTTCAATATTGTAGTTATTTAAAATACTAGAGGAAACTAGGTATGTGTTCTCCAGCAAGCAGATGAAGTATATCTGATTGAGGTGTGCAAAAATATGAAGAATCTGTGAAAAGTTACACCTTGCATCTTTGCATGTATGTATTTTATGGTTGGTTAAAAAAGACGGAGAAAATAATAAGGGAAATGTCAAAGTATGTGAGTCACTATAGAGAAAACTACAAGTAGTTTTCCCTGCTTAAGTTATTTTGTAAAGTCTGAGATTATTGAAGAAAAAAATACCCTAAAGTGCCACTATTTTGATTGTATTTATTTTATTTATTTATTTATTTTAAAGAAAAAACACCAGCAGCCCAGAATTTATGAAGAGCTCTACGGTAACCAGTGAGCACATGAAATGGAAGGGGAACAGATTATGGCAACTGATTTCCGTTTCAGTCTTCCAAGCGGTTGCTATAAACAGTGAGTAAAATATATTCTTATAAATTGTGAGAGCTACAGTAACAGCATCCTCTGAAGGTTTAAGGGAGAAAACAGTTGAGGAAGAATTTATGTACAAAGTAGTTAACCTGTATAATCAATTTACAAGGGAAGAAATATGAGCAAGAAATATAAATAAATAGTTGAAGGGTGAAAAGGAGGTGAATAAATGTAAATAGATTTTCTGACTTCCTTATACCTGTTGCTGTGCAAGTCTTTATTTTCCTCTGCAGAAGTAAGGTAAATGCTTGATTTTTGTGAAACTTTTGTGAAACTTGATCTTTGTGAAAATTTTTGTAAACATGCTTAATTTTTTATTAAATCGACTAGAATTGAGGACCTCTTGGTATCAAGTCTACAAAATGAAATTTCAAGTCTGTGGGTCTGACCTGACAGAATGCTGTGCTCCTTTTTAGTGAAAGTGCTCTTCCCCCTTCAGGATAGAGCCCTAAATCACCACTTTTATTAAAAGTATTAAATATGATTTTGGCTTTTTATTTTATTTTTTTAAATACATGCTAGGTGTACTGTAGTTTGTAGTGTAAAAATATTATAGACGGAAGTATTGCCAAACCTGATTCTGCTTCTTCATACCAGATTTAATAATTTCTGCTTATGTAATATTTGTTTTATATAAAAGTGTTTTTTATAAATATTTGAAAATCTCTTTGTAAATCTCACTGTTGTGTTCGGTTATTGTCTCTGATAATAGACCTAGGTGTAGGGCAACATTTGTTATTTGAATGTTTGTGTTTTTAATATGTACATAAATGAGTTGTGGAAAGAGAGCCATTCTGACATTTCCATAACTTGGAGGTCAAAAGATTAGAAGTGGAATCTGTTAATACAGGAATAGTAGACAAAGTTGGACTTGATTTAAACTAATTGTTATGAGCTCAAATCTATTTTAGATTATGCCTGTGGAAATGTTAACAATATGGAATAGCTTTCAAAATACTTGTGCATCAAGCTATGAATTCCCATACAAAGGATAATACAAACTACAGAGCCCAGGGATCTGTAACTGAATGAACTGATGATTTAGTTTATATTTTAAGTCCGAATGGTAAGCTCAGAAAATACATTCCCTACCTTGATGAGTTCACAATGTAAAATTATCACATCGCAGTTAAAAGTTGCTGAGGTATGATGGCAATTGGAAATTTTGAGTGTGGGTGGGCTGCGTAGGCAGATGGCTCCAGCCTCCTGAAACATACAAGGAAGCCAGCTTGTACTTCCTTTAATAAAGGATCAGTAATACCCACCTACTGCTAACATGGTAAGAGAGAACTTTAATTGCTGTAATATATGCAAATGAGCCAATTATAGAGTAGGTTCTTACAAAACTCATCCAAGGTGGCATAAAATATCCGAGGTACAGTTTATTAACCATTTTACTTGCTTTGGTGAGTGGGAACTGTCATGAATAGTCCCATTGGCATCAGTGGGACTTCTTGCTTCGTAAGGGTATCCTAAATGATTTGGTTTGAAAATAAATATTGATAATTTTAAATGACTTATAGTATATGGCTAGGTCTTTGGGCAGAAACACTCTTCTTGTTGTATATGTCTGTACAGTGCCTTGCTCAGTGATACCGTAATTGTTGGTTTGGGGTCGCTAGGTGCTACCCCAATAAAAATAATTCTAATATTTGTGGTATATGACTGTAGAGTTACATTGGAATTTCTTCACTCATCTAAGATGAAAAGAGCACCTAAACTTATTTTTAGAGGGTTCTTTTAGATAGTTTTCCCAGTTAATAGACTAGCAGTAGCAGTAGACTGCTAGTGTAGCTAGCAGTCTGCTGAAGGAAAACTCTACCCATTTGAAACCTAGGAAGCTGGTAGTTCACATGGTCAGAAATACTTCTCTCCATTATCAAATGAAATTTTTAATTACAGTTGACACTTCTCAGCCTCCTGCTGGTGTTAAAAATCTTGCTGAAATTGTATCAGTTTATGCCATTGGAGTCAAAATGCAGGCCTGTATTAACAATCAAAAACCTTTTCTCGCCTGCTTCCAGGAGAAGTGCTTCCTGCCATGGTTAGGATGCAGAATGGTACAAATAAATTGAAGAATCACACTGATTCTGCTGTGTGTATGTATGGGAAGAGCAGGGAGGGTGCAGGCTTGGAAGAGATTTCCCGGGGAGACTTTATACCAGCTTGCATACCATGGAGCTGTGTTCAGTGGGTTTCTTCACAACAGCAGGGATTAGTGTTACACTAAGTGAGTCCGCTAGTGACTAGTCAGCCTTCTCCAACATGTAGTTGTCCTGTGCCTGCTGGTAGTTTGCCAAGGAAGATTCCAATGCAAACGCTGTGTAAATCCACTGCAAAAATCTCACATGCTTGAGATTTGTACAGAGAGCTGGGATTTGGCACTTGATACAGGTGTAACAGGTGTGAAAAGGATCTATCTAATCTAGCTATCTTTAAAAAATGTTTGAGTATTGGACACTTTAGGATTTATTAAATAAGGTTGGAAACTGGTTTCAAGTCTTAGGCTTCCATATTGTGTCATAAATTATATTGTTGCAGCAGGCATCATTAGGTGGTGCTGTTTCATGTAGTCTTCCAAGTTATTTTGCTTGGTGTGTAAGAAAATGTTCAGTCTTGGGAAGACGTGCTGTGATAGTTCGTTTTTGATATGGGAGTTTTTGTGTAGAGGCAATAGTCCAAGGAGAAGGAGTTGTGTGAATTGTAAGAGAGTTCACTTTCTGCTTTGGTCTCTGATTAGAGTAGATTCTTGAGACAAAGTGTGTTTCCAGTTCCCACAAGACAACTATCTGTGTCTGAAGGACTTGGGTATGTGTGTAAATAAAACAAGTTACATTTAGAGTATACCCAGACTCTGATTTATCCTCCACCAAGAAGCTGACCTGTACAGCCCTGGACATCCACGTCTGGCAAGGGGGGACACTGATGTCAGAATGACACACTCGAGTTGGAAGAAGGAGCAACAATATAACTTTTCTGCAGTACACTCAACACTAGAGATAAGACTTATATAAATGGGCCAACACTTTCAACCTCATTGCCAAGAGTTACTCTTCTAAATCTGTATTTTATGTACCTAAATTTAAGTGGCCTGATTTTCAGGCATACCAAGCACCCACAAACCCCACTGGAGCTATAAAATTGCTGCATTACTTGTTACAAGAAGAGTCCTATTGCCCTGAAAGAAACACTCCGTATAAGGGTCTGTTCATCTGGTAGCTAATCACTTGTTTTACCTCTCTTCCGCATAGTTTAAAATAATCCTTTTGTTTAAATGGGAGGTAAATCCTGTATCTTTTTCTGCTACCCACATAAGTATCAAATGGAACTTAACTTTTCACCAACATCTTTGGGGCTCTAGCACAGTCCTGGGTCTGAATCTTAAATTGAAACATTAATATTATCAGCTGCAATGCCTTAGCAAAATGAATAAAAACTATTGTACAAATGTTTGGGGCCCATGTAAACCCGTTTCTGTGTCTTGCCTGAAGTCATTCAAGAAGCCAGTGGCAGTCATTTCAGCTGTGTGCCTCAGTTTCCACATCTACAAAAATGAGGTTAAAATACTGTCCTCCTTTATAAAACACTGTGAGACGATTAAACCAATACCATGTTATCTAAGAAGTGAGGCATCAAATCATTCAAAGGATAAGCAGAGACCGAAGATGTCAGTGAAATAACTGGCTATGGTTTGGCATCTTTTCTTCTGGAGTGGAGCAAGTCTTGTGATCGCTGTATTGTGTTGAGTGACATTATAAAGAACTGTGATGTCATGTATCCAAGAACCATATCCTCTATTTGACATCTCAGTTGCTTGAAAGTGTGATTATTTTGTGTCCATTTGCTAAAAAATGTGAATTCATTACACTTGTGCTTATCAACAATCAGCCCAGCAATGCTAATTCTAAGGTAAACTTTATTTTCAAATAGCTTGTTTATGGTAGGGGAAAGACTCTCATGCTAAGATTTCTAGCTTACTGGAAACAAAATGGGTGTTTTCTTACACAAAAGACTTCATTCAAAGGGGGAATTTGGTTTCACATTCCACAAAGTAAGGAAAGTTTGTATTTAACAAATTATTTCTATTTAAACAGAGTAGAAAAGCAGGCTCCTGTTACTGTGTTCTACAGAAGAACATCATGAAGGAACGAGTTAAACTGGCAGTACAGTGAGAACACAAGCAAACCAAGCAGCCTTTATGGCCTTGGACATTAGAATTTGTTTAGCGTGGGGAAGAAGAGAATGATGGCTAGAACACTGTGATTTACCCCTCCTCATTCTGAAAGTTACTATGGGATCTTTAACTTCCACCAAAACAAATGGTCAGAAAGGACCTTCATGTAGTATCTTGTTTGAAGGATGGTAATTCTAATAGCGCATAACCCTGTTGCTAAACTGAATTGAAGAAATCAAGTGTGCCATTTAGTATCAGTAGGTAAAGGAATACAATTTACCAATAGTATAAAACCACAGAAAGTACACAGTGCAGTCCTTCTCTGCTCAGTCTTGTTAAGTGTTTTCCAGGAACAGATGTAAATTCCACTGTAGCTTTTCAAATTGTGAATAATCATGGTGTGTTGTGTTTAGTGATGAATCATGCAAGAGGTTGCAGATGGTGTGAAGAGTGCAGCTGTGCAGAGACTGGGGAAGCTGAGATAGAAGACTGGAGGGGAAAGTACCTGGGGGGGAAAGATGATGAAAAGATAGATTGGAATGCCAGTGGGGGAGGGAAGAAGTCAGCTGGGAAAGAAGATTGAGGGCGAAGGGGTAAAGTTAAGCCTGAGGCCTGAAGTTGGGGGTGGGAAGCGAAGGCTGGGAAAGAGTACAGAGTTAAACTGACAGATATTGGAGTGCTACTGTGAAGTGAGCTGAGAGAAAATTGCAGCATTGGATGACACAGAGAAAGTGTGATAGTCCAAAAGTAAAAGAGAATTTGCACTATTGGAGGGGAGGCTAAGATGAAAGCAATAGGGAAAATTGCAGCACACTGTGTGTGGAGGGAGAGGGGGAAGGGAGCAGGAGCTGATCTGAAAACATTGACTGCAGTAGTGAGCTATTTTGGGTTGAGGTGCTGAACGCAGAGGTTTGGGAGGGCTGTTATGGCAATAGATGATTGGATCTGAAAGCAGGGACTGGACTGCAGTTTATGGTTATGGGTGGAGGGGTAGGTAAGAATGGAAACATTGAGGAAACCATAAATATGGTGGATGCTGAAAATAATGAACTTAATGCCAAAGGTGTGAGAAAGCTGAGACCTTGTCTACATTACAAATTACTCTGATATAACTTATGTGGTTGTGGGGTGTGAATAATACACACCTCTGAGTGATTAAGTTATACCGACCTAAATACGGGTGTAGACAGCACTATGTCAGTGGGAGATCTTCTCCTGCCGACATGGCTACCACCGCTCCTGGAGGCGGGAGTTAAGTTGACGGGAGAGCTCTCTCCCATCAGCTTAGAGTGTCTCCACCACAACTGCTCCGCTGTAAGTGCTGTAGTGTAGATGTAACCTAAAATACAGCATAGTTCAATCTATTTTAAACAGATTATCATATGCATCTCTTAGTTTTCCATGACTATTTATTATAAAAAAAAAACAAGAATCAATAAATACTATAACAAAACAAATTCCAAATAACTTTATTCAGAAAAATGTTGCCACTGGCTTGTCTGTCAAAGCTAGTTTTTGCCTTCAGGTCAGAAGTCCTAAACCAAAAGTGAATATTTAACCACTCTTCCAAGGACAGTCAATAATCTTTTCACCTAATGGAGCATGAGATTAGAGGGGCAAAAACAAGGACCCTCAACAGCTATAACGTATTTCAAGTGTTAAAGTAACATCAGGTTTCCCAAGCACAGTTTATGCATTCTACAAACCACAGTAAGTGGAACACACTTTCTGAATAGCCAATTAAAAAAGGTCAGTACCCAATGTGGAAATATGCTCTCTGAGCTATTTTATACCATATCAGGGTTGTTCTTAATGTATATTAAAACAGCTAAGAATAAAGGTAGATGAAATTCCTGCTTTCTATACTTGCATAGTCTTATACAATAGATTAATACAATACTTTCTTTTATTACTTATGAAAAATAAATTACATAATATTCTGAATTTAGGTAATTCTTTAAATACGTCTCCCACTCCTACAATTTTATGCTCTAAATAAACAAAATGGACTGGGAAAATTAATCATCCAGTAAATCATTAACAGCTATTTGATATCTACAAAATACTGCATCATAATTGTGTTAAGTACCATAGTGAAACTTAATTTGGTCCACCAATATGAACTGAAACTTTCTTACACAAATGCATTCAAATGTTCTGAGGTCTGAAGTCAAATGTTTTAGAGATACTGCAAAATTTCTATTAGTGGAGCTGTTCCCTGACCAGTTGTGAGCTGAGTGTGTCCTGCTCATCTATAGATAAGGGCGGGGGGAGTTTAACATAAGGACAACAGCAGCTATCTGAATTTGTGGTATTTTCCCATGATCATTGTCAAAGTTCCTTCCCCACTCTGAATGCTAGGGCACAGATGTGGGGACCTGCATGAAAACCTCCAAAGCTTACTTTTACCAGTTTAGGTTAAAACTTCCCCAAGGTACAAACTACTTTACCCTTTGCCCTTGGACTTTTGCTGCCACCACCAAACGTCTAACCGGTATTATTATTATTAGGAAAGAGGCTGTTTGGAAACGTCTTTTCCCCCCTAAATCCTCCCTTACCTTTACACCCCCTTTCCTGGGGAAGGCTTGATAAAAATCCTCACCAGTTTGCATAGGTGACCACAAACCCAAACCCTTGGATCTTAAGAGCAATGAAAAAGCATTCAGTTTCTTAAAAGAAGAATTTTAATAGAAGAAGAAGAATCACCTCTGTAAAATCAGGATGGTAAATACCTTACAGGGTAATTAGATTCAAAACATAGAGAATCCCTTTAGGCAAAACCTTAAGTTACAAAAAAGACACAAAAACAGGAATATCCATTCCATTCAGCACAGCTTAGTTTCTCAGCCATTTAAAGAAATCCTAATCTAACGCATATCTAGCTAGATTACTTACTAAGTTCTAAGACTCCATTCCTCTTCTGTCCCTGGCAAAAGCATCACACAGACAGACCCAGACCCTTTGTTTCTCCCCCCCTCCAGCTTTGAAAGTATCTTGTCTCCTTGATCCTTGTGGTCAGTTGCCAGCGAGGTTGTCTTTAGCTTCTTAACCCTTTACAGGTGAAAGGGTTTTTCCTCTGGCCAGGAGGGATTTTAAAGGTGTTTACCCTTCCCTTTATATTTATGACACGCCCCTCAAATCACAGATAGGGTGAAACGCTGGCTGGGATTTCTTCCTGGAGCTCTAGGAAAAAACAGAGTTAATAAGACACATGCACCTCTAAATATACTACCAAGTATATAAAGACTAACAATATTTTCCACATCTCAAGGACGATTTTAACCAGTTGATTCTGGGAAACTTTCACGGGAGAGTGCATTAGCCACTTTGTTAGAAGCTCCTGAGATGTGTTGGATGTCGAAATCAAAATCTTGGAGAGCTAAACTCCACCGAGTAAGTTTTTTGTTATTTCCTGTGGCAGTATGAAGCCACTGTAGCGCAGCATGGTCGGTTTGCAGGTAGAAACGCCGTCCCCAAACATATGGGCGTAGCTTTTCCAGAGCGTAGACAATGACATAACATTCTTTTTCACTGACTGACCAGTTGCTTTCCCTTTCAGTCACCTTCTTGCTGAGAAACACTACAGGATGGAATTCTTGATCCGGTCCTTCCTGCATTAAAACTGCTCCCACACCACGCTCGGACGCATCTGTGGTTACTAGGAACGTTTTGTCAAAGTCTGGGGTACGGGGTCAGACATGAGTGTCGCTTTAAGCTGGTTAAAGGCCTTCTGACACTCTTCGGCCCACTGAACAGCATTTGGCTGTTTCTTTTTGGTTATGTCTGCCAGTGGGGCGGTGATTTGGCTGTATTGCGGTACAAATCGCCTGTAATAACCGGCCAAGCCTAAGAAGGATTGAACCTGTTTCTTTGATTTTGGGACAGGCCACTTTTGGATAGCATCCACTTTGGCCTGTAGGGGGTTGATAGTTCCTTGACCCACCTGTTGTCCAAGATAAGTCACTCTGTTTAGGCCTATTTGACACTTCTTAGCCTTAAGAGTTAGTCCTGCCTCCCTTATGTGCTCAAAGACTTTTTGTAGATGTTCCAGGTGTTCTGCCCAAGAATCAGAAAATAGGCCACATCGTCAAGGTAGGCGACTGCATATTCTCCTCATCCCGCTAGTAGACCATCTACAAGTCTTTGGAAGGTGACGGGTGCATTCCGCAGCCCGAAGGGGAGTAGATTAAATTCATACAGCCCGATCTGTGTAGTGAAGGCTGACCTTTCCTTGGCGGATTCATCGAGCGGTAGCTGCCAGTACCCCTTGGTTAAGTCCAAGGTAGAGATGAACTGGGCCTGTCCCAGTTTCTCTAATAGTTCATCTGTGCGTGGCATTGGAAAGTTGTCTGGGCAAGCCCTTTTTGCTTGGACTACCGTAAGCTAAATGCTGTATCTCCCCATCTGGTTTGGGAACTAGAACCACTGGAGATGCCCAGGCACCGCCAGAGGGGCGGATTACACCCATCCGTAACATATCCTGGATCTCCCGTTTTATAGCAGGTTTAGCTTGAGGAGACACCCGGAAAGGTTGGACTTTAATTGGGTGAGCATTACCTGTGTCAATGGAGTGGTATGCCCGTTCAGTCAGTCCTGGGGTGGCTGAGAACGTCGGCATGTAGCTAGTGCACAGCTCCTGGATCTGCTGTCGCTGCATACGCCCAAGGGTCATGGAGAGGTTCACCTCTTCCATGCTACCAGCATTTTTCCCTTTGTAGTAGACACCTTCAGGCCACTCAGCGTCATCTCCTTCCTGGGCTGCAAACTGACAAACCTTTAATTCTCTGGAATAAAAGGGCTTTAGAGAATTAATATGGTATACCTTAGGCTTTCGGTTGGAGATGGGGAATGCTATGAGATAATTAACAGTTCTCAGGCGCTCCTGGACCGTGAATGGCCCTTCCCACGATGCTTCCATTTTATGGCCTGGAGTGCCTTTAAGACCATGACCTAGTCTCCTACTTTGAAGGAACGTTCTCTGGCATGTTTATCATACCAGCCTTTTTGCTCTTTTTTGAGCAACCTGTAGGTTTTTTTTAGCAAGGGCTAGAGAGGTTCAGAGGGTGTTTTGTAGGTTGGTTACAAAGTCCAGAATGTTAGTTCCTGGAGAAGGTGTACATCCCTCCCATTGCTGCTTCACCAACTGAAACGGCCCCTTAACCTCATGGCCATATACAAGTTCAAATGGGGAAAACCCTAAGCTAGGATGTGGTACAGCTCTGTAGGCAAAGAGCAACTGCTGCAACACTAGGTCCCAATCATTGGAGTGCTCATTTACGAATTTACGTATCATGGCCCCCAAAGTTCCATTAAGCTTCTCCACCATGCCATTTGTTTGATGGTGGTAAGGAGTGGCAACCAAGTGATTCACCCCATGAGCTTCCCAAAGGCTTTCCATAGTTCCTGCCAGAAAATTAGTTCCTGCATCTATGAGGATGTCGGAGGGCCAACCTACCCTGGCAAAAATGTCTGCTAGTGCCTGGCACACACTTTTAGCCCTGGTGTTGCTTAGAGCTACTGCTTCCGAACATCGGGTGACAAAATCCATGAAAATCAGTATGTACTGCTTTCCTCTGGGTGTCTTTTTCGGAAAAGGACCCAGAATATCCACAGCTACTCGCTGAAATGGAACTTCAATGATGGGGAGTGGCTGGAGAGGGGCTTTGACCTGGTCTTGGGGTTTTCCCACTCTTTGGCATACCTCACAAGACTGGACATAGGTAGAAACATCCTTCCCCATTCCCTCCCATTGGAATGACCTCACCAACCGGTCTTTGGTCCTGTTCACCCCAGCATATCCACTAGGATGATCGTGGGCTAAGCTCAAGAGCTTGACCCGGTTCTTAGTTAGAACTACCAGCTGTCTCTGAGGATGCCAGTCTTCCTGGTATCCACCAGAAAGAGTTTCCTTGTATAAAAGTCCTCTTTCTACAACAAACCTGGATCAATTAGAAGAGCTGAGAGGTGGTGGGTTGCTCCGTGCCGCTGTCCAAGCTCTCTGGAGGCTTTCATCTACTTCCTGTTCTGCCTGGAACTGTTCCCTTGATGTTGGAGACATCAGTTCCTCATTGGATTGTGGACCTATGCTTGGTCCCTCTGGAAGCGATGTAGGGGATGGGGCTGTTTCCGTTGACTCTGAACCGCTCTCCGCTGGTGCACTATGTTGGGATTCAGGCTCCGGCTGAGCCTCTTGGGTAGGGTTATGGGCTGCTGCCGGTTCAGGTTCGGTGGGGCCGTCTGGTGTTGAGGTTGCAAGTACTGGATTCAGTGCTGGCAATGGGTCTGGTGCTAGTTGTTCTGCCGGTTCCGGTTCTGGCTCTGTCTGGGTCTCTGGGACTGGATCCATTACTGCTGTTGCAGACATTGGCCTGGTGTCCAGGTCCATCACCTCTGACCGGGTCCCGGTAGAAATTTCCGGAACAGAGCTAGGCGTGACGGCTTGTTTAACCTGGCTGCGGGTGACCATTCGCACCCTCTTGGCTCGCTTCACATGATTGGCCAAGTCTTTCCCCAACAGCATAGGGATGGGATAATCATCATAGACTGCAAAAGTCCACGTTCCTGACCAGCCCTTGTACTGGACAGGCAACTTGGCTGTAGGCAAATTGAAAAAGTTTGACTTGAAGGGTTGAATCATCACTTGGATCTCTGGGTTGATTAAATTGGGGTCCACTAAGGAAGCATGGATAGCCGACACTTGTGCTCCGGTGTCCCTCCACGCGGTGACCTTCTTCCCGCCCACACTCACAGTTTCCCTCCGCTCCAAGGGTATCTGAGAGGTATCTGGGCCTGCGGACCTCTGATGTGATTCCGGTGCAATGAACTGTAATCTGTTGGGATTCTTGGGGCAATTGGCCTTTACATGCCCCAGCTCGTTACATTTAAAACATCGTCCAGCTGATGGGTTGCTGGGGCGTGGTGGGTTGCTGGAGAACGCTGTGGCGGGACGATAAGGTGTCTGGAGGGTTCGTTGGGGGGTAGTTGGGGCCTTGGGTGGCCCCCAGTAGTAGGGGGTGGTCTGAGGTTGTCCCTTCTGGTATCCGCTCCAACTGCGACCAGTTTTTTTTGTTTTCTGCCACCTCCACCCATTTGGCTCCAATCTCTCCCGCCTCAGTTACAGTTTTGGACTTCCCATCTAGGATGTATCTTTCTGTTTTCTCAGGAACACCCTCTAAGAACTGCTCCATTTGCATTAGGAAGGGCAAATCTTCTGGAGATTTAACACTTGCTCCTGATATCCAGGCATCCCAATGTTTCACAATGCGGTAGGCATGTCGGGTAAATGACACGTCTGGTTTCCACCTTAGGGCTCTGAATCACCGACGGGAATGCTCGGGTGTTAGCCCCATTCTGACTCTCGCCTTGGTTTTAAACAGTTCATACTGGTTCACGTGTTCCTTAGGTATTTCAGCCGCCACTTCAGCTAAGGGTCCACTGAGCTGCGGCCTCAGCTCTACCATGTATTGGTCTGTAGAGATGCTGTACCCAAGGCAGGCCCTTTCAGAGTTTTCTAAAAAGGCCTCAGTATCATCGCCTGCCTTGTAGGTGGGGAACTTTCTGGGATGGGAAGTGGTACCTGGAGAGGGATTGCTAGGGTTTGTTGGTATATTCTGCTGAGCCTTTGCCTTCTCCATCTCCAGTGCATGCTTCCTCTCTTTTTTCCTTCTCCTCCAGTTCTTTGGCCCTTGCCTCCATTTCTTTTTCCTTCGCCTCCATTGCTCTCCTGTGGGCAGCCTCTTGGTTTTTTTTCTGTCTCCATAGTTCTCCTGTGAGCAGCCTCTTGGTGGTGGTTTGCCTCTTTCGCTGCCTCCATTTCTCTCCTGTGGGCAGCTTCTAGGGCTTTTTCTGCCTCTTTCGCTGCCTCCAGTCTGGCTAACTCCAATTTGTGTTGTGTCTTGGTTTCTGTCATCTTTACCTCTCTGTTTTTAACTAACTTTACACCCAAGAGTTAGAAATAAAAACAAACAAACAAAAACTTGGCTTGTAAAATTTTGCTGTACTGTAATGTGATACCTATATTCTCAGATAGTGATTGTCAGCCTACAGAAAAATTCTAAAAAAAAACCCAAAAAACCAACAACAACCAAAAAAAAACCCCTAACATCTTTGTCTCCAGGCAGATAGGCAGAAAACCCCTCTAGTTGCTCTTAGGTTAAAAAAAAATCTTCTTCAGGTCTGTGAAGACTTGTGAATTTCCCTGCAGGAGGTTAATTACCCTGCCTTTAGGTAGAGAAAACTCCAGCTCACAAAAGACAGTTCCCTTTTGTCTTTGCTCTGGCCCCAAAGCAGAGAAAAAAACTCTAACTGTTTTCAGTTGGAAACCTGCTTTCCAGCAGCCCAAAGGAAAAAAAAAATCCCTTTTTAAAGTCTATGCTTCTGGATCAAAAAAATCTCAAATTGATCTCAAAATGATTTCAAGTTAATCCCACCGCTCTGCCACCATGTCAAGGTTCCTTCCCCACTCTGAATGCTAGGGTACAGATGTGGGGACCTGCATGAAAACCGCCTAAGCTTACTTTTACCAGCTTAGGTTAAAACTTCCCCAAGGTACAAACTATTTTACCCTTTGCCCTTGGACTTTTGCTGCCACCACCAAATGTGTAACCGGTATTATTATTATTAGGAAAGAGCCTGTTTGGAAACGTCTTTCCCACCCAAATCCTCCCTTACCTTTACACCCCCTTTCCTGGGGAAGGCTTGATAAAAATCTTCACCAATTTGCATAGGTGACCGCAGACCCAAACCCTTGGATCTTAAGAACAATAAAAAAGCATTCAGTTTCTTAAAAGAAGAATTTTAATAGAAGAAGAAGAATCACCTCTGTAAAATCAGGATGGTAAATACCTTACAGGGTAATTAGATTCAAAACATAGAGAATCCCTTTAGGCAAAACCTTAAGTTACAAAAAAGACACAAAAACAGGAATATCCATTCCATTCAGCACAGCTTAGTTTCTCAGCCATTTAAAGAAATCCTAATCTAACGCATATCTAGCTAGATTACTTACTAAGTTCTAAGACTCCATTCCTCTTCTGTCCCTGGCAAAAGCATCACACAGACAGACCCAGACCCTTTGTTTCTCCCCCCCTCCAGCTTTGAAAGTATCTTGTCTCCTTCTTGATCCTTGTGGTCAGTTGCCAGCGAGGTTGTCTTTAGCTTCTTAACCCTTTACAGGTGAAAGGGTATTTCCTCTGGCGAGGAGGGATTTTAAAGGTGTTTACCCTTCCCATTATACTTATGACAATCATCTCCCTAATTATCTAGTTTAGGATGCCCTTATGATATGGATGCACTTCCTGACCTGATCTCCATTTCTGCAAAAAGGAAGGATTGTAATGATCATGTTGAGTAATTCAAGGCCTAGGGTTGTACCACACCCGTCATGTTAGGTAAAATGGCAGCAATCATGTAGGCATAGTAAGTAAGTATGCCCACAAAGCCTTCATGTTGTACACTTGTGTAACAGCAAAGGATTCATCTTTGATTGTGTAGCTATAAGTTGTGTAATTTTCATGTTACTCATAATTTAGAAGCCAAAAAGTAATGTTTGTTTTTAGAGCAGCAAGAATTCTTAGTTCTGAGAATAAATAATCGTCAATCCTATCAGTAAAGAATCTCTGCATTGTGCTGTACATCCAGTGCTGATGAGAATGATGACCTGCAAAGACAAAGCAAAATGTGTCCCTCTCAATTCAGATTTAGTTGGTGAGTAAACATTTTTTAGAAATCTGTGCATATGTATGTAGCCTGAGAAGTGTTGTATTGGTACAAAATATTAGAGGTTGAATAAGAAGCAATTTCAGAAATAATCTGAATCCTAGACTCAGTAAACAAAATTAATTCTATGGCTTTTTAAAATCAATACACTCTCTAAAATCACTTTAGAATTCCTGTTGTCAGTAAGAATGACCAAGACACTTCTGTATCCCATGTACATCTCACAGTTCTAATGTCTTTTAGACTACTATCCCATCTAGAGTGTTTTTGTTTGGTTATATGTAACAATGTGTTTAACTTTGTTAATGAGAAATAACCCATTTCTCCCAGTTCCTTTGTTCAGGTGGATTTAAAATTGCAGTGCCATTTGAACTTATTTTTAACAAATGTAATGAAAATGCTGTGTATAAGATGCACATTTTCCTTTAAAGCAGCATAGCAAAATTGGAGGGTGTGATGCTTTTTGAGGCACCCAGGGCTCTGAGTCACCTTGTTGCTACCTGCTTCCTGTGTGCGTGTTAGGTCCCAGACACAACCAGCCTGTTCAGCCACTCAAGCACTTTTCTGTGAGCTATACCAGTCCTGCCTCTGCCCTGTGGATTGACAGTAGATGCACTCCAGCTCCCGAGTCCCTTCAGTGTGTCCCTCTGGGCTGTCTAGCCCCTGACCGCTGGATACTCAGGTATCCGAAATCCCTCTGTCCCCAGAGAAGCAGTGTAGCCCAGTTTACACGTTTTACCTTAGTCCACTGCTCCTGTATCACACACAGCCTTGAGTTCAAGTATAGTAAAACAAAAGGAAATTTATTTTATGAAAGAAGAGAGATTCAAATAGAAAATGGTGTATTGGGTGTAGTGAGTTTGTCAGGTCTGAGACGGGAGCTGCTTTTAAAGAACAGTGAGCCTTTTGCTGGTTAACATTAGTGTGGGTCTCTGTCACAGAGGGTTTACATTTTGCATATTTTAAGTGATTATTCTGTTGGTAAACTCTTTATAATTTCAATCACCACTGAAATGCAGATGGTATTTACCATTTGCCATTGAAGAGCTTGATCCCTCAAAGACTTAAGCACATGCATAACATTACACAGCTGAGTAGTTTCACTGGCCTGCATTCATAAAAGTGCTTTGGTGCCTAAACCCCAGACTTAGGCGGCTAAGTCCCAGAGCTAGGCTCCACTGTGATTCAGAAAACTCCCACTGGAACCTGTAAGTGCCTAAACTCACTCTTCCTACATTTCTGCAGTAAAAAGTTGCCTAGTTGCCCATTTCTTCCTCTAAGCATGCTCATTACTGCCTCACTCTGAGTGTTGGGACTCCTATCTCCCACCTGAGCCCCACAGTGATTCATGAACCAAGGGAAGATAAGCATTCAGCTGTCTAACTTGTGCTCGGCCTGATCCACTAGGTGTGCGCAGAGGCATGCTTGTGTGTGTGTGTATATGTGTATTTTATTTATTTTTATATATATATATATATAGTGTGTGTGTGTACTATATATATATAGTTTTGAAGTTTAATTATGAGATTTTGTGGCTGCTAGGGTAAACTGGAGATTTTTGTTTTAACCAAGTATAATCATTTGGGGCTGGCTCTAGCTCTGGAGCATCTTGAGTATTAGGGACATTGTAAGGGGATAGGGACCTGAAACAACATTGGAGAGAAGGGGCAGAATCAGAAAATGTACATCTGGAGAGGGGAAGTGAGGAAACTAGTAGAACTGAAAAATCCAGTTGGGGAGGGGAAGGGGGGAGGGTTCTGTAGGTCAGAGGTGGGCAAACTACAGCCTGCGGGCCACATCTGGCCTGTGGGCCATGTTCTGCCTGGTGGCCCCTTAGCCCCCGGCCCCTCCCCTGCTGTTTCCCCTCCCCCGCAGCCTCAGCTCACTGTGCCGCCAATGCAATGCTCTGGGTGGTGGGGCTGCAAGCTCCTGGGGCAGTGCAGCTGCAGAGCCCGGCCTGACCCAGTGCTTTGTGCTGCGCAGTGCGTGGCTGGCTCCAGCTGGGCGTCGCGGTTGCCTGTCCTGGTGCAGCAGAGCAGCCAGCCACCGGTGCTCCAGGCAGCGCGGTAAGGGGGCAGAGGGTGTGGATAAGGGTTGGGGCGGTCAGAGGATGGGGAGCAGGGGGGTTAGATGCTTCCTGGGGGGGCAATCAGGAAGGAAGGGGGGTTGGATGGGGCAGTCAGGGGTGGGGGTGGTCAGGGGACAGGGAGTGGGGGGGTGGGTTGAGGCAGGAGTCCTGGGGGGAGCTGTCAGGGAACAGGGGGGTTGGATGGGGCAGGAGTCCCAGGGGGGCTATCAGAGGGCAAGAAGTGGGGGGGGTTGGATAGGGGGTTGGGGGCCAGGCCATGCCTGGCTGTTTGGGGAGGCATAGCCACACCTAAGTGGCCCTCCGTACAACTTCAGAAACCCAACGTGGCCCTCAGGCCAAAAAGTTTGCCCACTCCTGCTGTAGGTGGTGCTACATTGAGAATTGTGCCTGAAGTGGAGAGAGAATCAGAGGGCACTGAGTGCTGGAACAGTAGGGTCACAGCTACAGAAAATGGTATTGGTACACTTGTCTCTAGCCAGCCATTTTGTTTTCATGTAGAAATTGAGAAATAATCTTCCCATTCTTTATTTTGAAATTTTGTACAGTTTAGTCTTCTACGCTGTTAATATGACGTGCAGGATCTTTATGTTGACAAGCCAACCAATAGTGACTCAAAAGCATGAGTACAAGCCTTAGGGCAGACTGTTACAAACCAGGGTACAAACCTCAAATTGGTCGAGAGTTCTATACCTAGGTTTCACCAACCGATTATCGAGTTTAAATTCCTCATTTGCTGTTACAGCCTTAACAGGGAGTCACAGACAGTCCCCTTGGGTACTCTGATCTGTCTTGTCAGCCAGGTAATCTTTGTGATAGATGGTTCCTTACACCATTAATCACAGCAGCACTCTGGTTTTTACCAGTCCCAATGGGCCAGTTGCTTAGCCCAGGTCAATTGCACTTTAGATCTCACACCAAAGACAGCTTCTTATAGGATTGGCTACAAGTGTTATCTAAAGATTTATTAAATAGAAAAAGGAAATGAGTTATTTACAAGGTTAAAGCAAGTAAACATTCATACACAAATGAGTTATAATCTTAAATTTGTAAGGGCAGTAGAGGCTGCTGTAATAAGCAAGATCTATGCCTTTGTCTTACCAGGCTCAGCTGCTGGGGATCTCTTGCTTATGCCAAGAAACCTTGTCCCCCAGAGTCCAAGCAGCAATGAGATCCAGTTCCTTCTTGTTAGGGGTTTTCATTCTCCCCCTCCCCACTTTGTGCTTTGAGCTGTAAACTCAGTTGATGGGAGAAATTCACTTGCAAGACTCATGTTCATGAGGGGAGAGTAAATCAATAAAATCTTTTGTTCTCTTTAATATTTTTCCATTCTAGTCCATCTGGTGTCGATGGGCCTTCCTTGTTGGGCAGGACATAACACCATCTATTGGAGACCAGCATTTCACACTTGTTAATGTCTTTCTCCTGTCTGGTGATTTACACAGTTAGAGGCTTACGATGTGAACATCCCAATATTACCTTACAGTATGGAATACAGATGTTACAAGTGAGATTAATATATGCTGCAACTCACAGGCATTCAATAAAGTCTAAATATTAAACAATTCTAATACCTATTTTAACAATACTAACACAAAGGTGAGCCAGATTGATTTCAGCTATGTATTTGTCCGTATTCAGTTGTGGCATTGGGGCCCTTGCATTGTCTGACAGTGTACCATGCATTAACTCGTGCACAAGTAGACATCATATTTTTATAGCTGCTGAAGGCAGAGTGATGCAATAATACAGTAACTTTGCATTTTCGTCAAGGTGTTCTCTCTTTTTTGTTAGTGGGCTTATTCCCAAACCAGAGCCCTTAACAGCCTCAAACATAACATAAATCATTTTTTAACAAGAATACATCTTTAGTATTTATCTTTGGAGCCCTAATAGCTAATATATGCAGAAGAGGAATAAAGAAACCTATCATTTTGCAGCATATATTATTTACTTGGTGTAATCATATGACTACAGTATGCAGCAAACCTGATGAATGGCTGTAGAACTGGCCTGCTCAGTTCTCAAGTATGCACCAGAACTTTAAAAAAAAAACCAAAAAACACCAAAAAGCCCTAAAGGGAGCCATAAAAAGGACAAGAAAATGGAGAGAAAAATAACTTGACAAATTGCCAGCTCCTCAGGATTTGCAAGTATCACGTCAACAGAAATCCAAGCGGAAGAATTCAAGTGGTATTTGAAAGTGTCTAGAATGGTTATGCAAACAAATTGCACATCAGAAGATCTCCTTTGGGCAAGAAGGTAGTTCCTTACCCTCTCAAATAGTAGTCAATTGGACTACAGGGTTGGGCTTTGGGGAAAACTCCAGCAAAGTATTTCCTCAAGCATCAATTCAGGTTAAATAGTATCTGACCCTACTGCTGGAAAAAAGAAGTCTCCAATCCACCACCGCTTACATGAAGTCATGGTCTACGCCAGTGAGAGAGAAAGACAGGGTTGGATTTTTGTTGTTGTGTGTCTTTTTGTTTTTGTTTTTTTACTACTGCTCCTTCCTGATACCAAAAATTTTAGGAGGCCAACCCATTTGTTAGAGAAGTTGAAAGTGATGAACTGGAAAGAATTTCAGCACTGCTTGAAAAAAGATTGGGCAGTTTAAGGTACTTTTCCTATGGTCTGGTGTCCCTGTTGCTTGTTTTCACAAAATGGTTAGTGACCACAGTGATGTACTTCCACTTTTTTGCAAATACTTGTGTATTGTCAATCTGAACAGCACTCAAAAAGTATATAATGGTCTGGACAAGGCATTTGATGATATACTGTAGTAAAAAATTCAGCATTGTTTGGAAAAGTAGGTGAGGTGAAGAGAAGACTGGATTAGATGGCCAAATAAGATTTTTCTAATTATAATTTTATTCTATGATCTGTCCGACTGACATCACAGTCTTTGAGAGTCAAAATTCTGACTTTCTCGTGCCACTGCTTGATGGACTCCTGCCAAGATGTTCTGACTTTGTGAGAGTTAATGAAAAAGGTACTAGTAGAATGGAAGTAAAATCCTTCCATTCCTAATTATAGGAACCACTACAGCATCTACTGTGGGTGATGAATCCACACAGTATCACTTAAGCCCCGCCTCCAGTCTTCACACAGATTGTCATGGAGTTGAGAGCAGTTTTGAATGCAATTAGGGCTCCACTACTGGATGACACTAGTGCAGACAACTGGCCCACATTATTTTATGCAAACAGTCTAGAAAGAACAGGGTTTTTTCTGCTGTGTAGGAAAGCAGAAAGTAAGAATGCTTGCAGGCAGGCTTGGCTAGTCAGTGATAGGATAGACCTGTATGGCTGGTCCCTGGAGCGCCAAGACACAGGTTGCATAATTTATACAGCACCTCGTTGACCAAGTCAAAACTGGTTCCTGTTGCTGTAGGGGATGGTAGTGGACAATACAAAGGCAAGCTGAAGGTCTTATCACATCTGGTAATTCAGAACCACGATATTTTTCTACATCCTAAATCAGGATATGGCCCGGTCTGCTCAGCTCCTGAGAGCTTAACTATTCTAAGATTTTAGACGCTTCATCCATGATATTAATTACTTGAAAGTCTATACAACAAGTGAAAAAAATTTTAGTCTGGTGTGAAACCAATGTGAATCTTTTCCCTTATTTTAAATAAACTATATAGTCACAATTTTTAAATATCCATGTCATTCTGGTTTAATTTACTACTGTTTCTCAACATGTAGCAAGTAAACCATTTACATCTGTTTGCCAGGTTCTTGCAGGACTTGTTGCATTTACTGTTTCCCTTTTTAAGTAATCTAACGGGATATTAATGCACTCTTACCAAGCTGCTGAACCCTCTGTTTGAGCTACATGATGCTTCTAAGCTCAAGTTTCCAACACAGAAGATTTTATTTTTGGTGTGAGTGGTATCAGCTCAGAGTAAATCATGATGCTTCCATGCACAGGACTCCAGTTGTCTTTGGGACTTTTGTTGGTGGAAGGATGGCAGCCGTCAATGAGCTTGAAGCTGTAATGACCTTTCTACCCTACAAAGGTCTGTGGAGCACTTGCTGGTGAACAGCGGTGCTGGATCCTTATGTTCAGATGCTGAAAGCTCATTTCTTTTCTATTCTTGCTTTTCAGTGTAAGTAACTGCATAGCTGTTGCGTGTGGTTGGTAGAGAGGGTTGGGGTCTCTGGCAAAAGTGGATAAATTCGCCCTGGAATAGCTTTACTGCTTTTAAGTTACTAATTTCTTATTAAAAAATAACCTGGACTGGTGACAGTACAAATGAATTTCCATACAGAAACAGAGTGTAACCAGAAGGGAAGGGAAGACAGCAGAGATATGAGAGTATAGCTCACGAGTTACAGTAGGTATAGACTGAAGCTAGCACAGCAGCTACAACAGCAGTTAAAGCTGCACTGGGAGCATGGGGAAGGGGTGCCCAGGTCATGCATCTCCCCCAGTACCCCTAGACCCAGAACTATGCAGGGGAGACTTACCCATCTCCCTCTGGGGACACCAAGACCCATGTAGTGGCCTCCCCTCTATCCCCCTGCCATGTGATCTTGAGGAAGGAAATTACGGGGGCGGAACTAGCCAGAGACTGAAGCTAGCATAGCAGCTGCAGAAGCACTTTAAGCAACTGATTTCTTTAAGCAGTCATCAGAGTGATTTCTGCAGTTTTCACTCAGGACAATCTCTCCCCTACTATGATTAGCTGTTTGCTCCAATCCCCTCTTACCCCAGCCCTATCTTCCTAGTTAGGTTTGCATTATTATTTCATAGCATTAGTTAGAGGGCTTTTCTACACAGAGGTTTTAGTTTGCTCTGACTTGATGCGGATTAGCTGGTGCGCAGTACTTAAGTAGCAGTAATAGTATGCACTTAGGACATTGCTGCCCTGTTTCAGTTCAACGTATACACATGGCAAGGACTTGCTGCACACTAAGTGCATGGCATTTTGGACAGGTATCCCATGGTTCTTTGCTTCAGTGCTCACCTGTGTGGATTCTTGGATTTTTCTTGCTGTGCACTGTGAGATACATTGTGGAAGCCAATGGAATTCTGAGAATTGGGGTCAAACTCCAAAAATCCCATGATTCTGTTCCCTCCATCCTGTGGTTCCTGTTTCTGGGTGAGCTAGCACCATTGTCAAATTGCTGCCAGCCAGGATGGACTCAACAGTGCTCCATACTGTAATGCTGATGACTGCAAATAGAGAGGTTGTTGGGGCTTTATTTGAGCACTTGTCAGTGAGTGGCTTCGGTTTTGGCTTTCAACCACCATACCACCAAGTAGCTGATGTGGCTACAATAGCAGTTCCTCCAGCAGCGGTGGAAGGAGGAGAGGATGAGAGAGACGAGGATGATTCCAAGCAACAGCTATTACGTGTGCTGTTCCTGGACCAGCTTCATGCAGATTTCCAGCTTTTCTGGGCTTGGGAAACCAGCATGGATTAGTGGGAGAGGATTGTTTTGCAGACCAGCAGTAGCGACAGAATTTCAGGATGGTGGAGGCAGTCTTTTTTGAGATCTCTGCTGAACTGGCAGTGGCAATATACCAACATGTTAACTCCCATACTTTTTGAGAAGTGAGTTGCCATCACCATCTATAAACTGGTCACTCCAACTCTGACCAATCCTTATCCAACCAATTCAGAGTAGGAGGGTGGACTGTTAGGGCCATAGTCATGCAGGTGTGTGCTGTTACGCAGAAGTTACCATTGCACCAGGTTGTAAAGCTTGGTAACGCTCAAGAGATTGATGGCTTTGCACACACGGGATTCCCGGATTCTGCTGGGGCAATTGGGAACGATATGCATATCATTTTCCCCCCCTGCACCAGACCTCATCATTTATAAACAGAAAGGGGTATTTCTTCTTCAAGTGATGGTCCCTATGTGTATTCCACACGTGGGCGTGCATACATGCCATAAGCCTGAGTCCTGAAGTGTTTCTTAGCAGTGCTGCCTGACCTGCACATCCATGTGTGTTCCCAAAGGTGTATTTCTCTATGGTGCTCTATGGCCTGCTTGATAACTATGGCAGGTTGATGTAGTCTTCAGCTGCTGAAGGTTGGTCTTCCAAGAAGACAGTTTCTGCTGCTTGTGATAAGCTCTAAGAAGCCAAAATTCGTCCTAGATTTTGTTCTGTTTGTTTACATGTACTGGAGCTGTGATTGTGAGCAAACTCTTGATGATCTTTCTTCTAAGGGAAGCTTTGTAGTATTTGATATGGGAACCCAAAAAATTGACTGTTTTTATTGTAAAAGTCAAGAAATTCAAAGTTAAAATCGTATGAATATGTTTTTTAAGTTGTTGTAGTTAGTCCTAGAACTTTGGAGGTGTGTCCATACAGATTCTACCATATGATTATCTCCATTTAAACATTTTCATATGATTGTGTAAGGAACCCTTTTTTTTAGCAATTTGGCAACCTCAGTCTATTTTCTATATACATATCTTTTATAACCTGGAGTTATGGTATCCCATTGGTTATTCTCAGCACATTTCAGCTAATGTAAGTTACATAAGTATTCCCTTACTAGTTCGCCTGTATTCTTATTTTTGAAGGTGAGCTACAGAAGGGAAAAAAACTGTCTTGTACCCTTTTCTCACCTTTGAGATGTAAGGGACTTGGAAGGTTTTGGCTTTAAAAAATATTCTTTCTGATTTTTTTTTTTTTTAATATTAGAAATAACTGGAGAATGAGTGAAGTGGTGACTTCACATGAACCAAAAGAGTGAAAGTTGAACTAGAACTGAGCAGCAACAGTTACCAAAGGAGAAAAATTCTGACACCTGGAGCTTCCACTTCCAATTCCCATCAGTTTCCTTAACTGGAAGACTATTCGTGCTAAGTTTAAGATCCTTAATCACTCTCTTGCCCTCTAAGTTGCTACAGCACAGTTCAAACTTCCAGTCTGCAAATTTAGTTGGCTGTGGCGGCGCGGGGGGTGAGGGAAGGTAAAGATAATTGATAAACTATTCTCAGTTCTCTAATGAAGCTATTTCCCATCCTTAGATAAAGAAATAAATGGAAGATACCAAACTTCCACTTATTTCTTTTTGTATTTCAAGAGTTGTACCTTTCGCACCCAGCCAATCATTAATTAGATATGCAGCAGAGAGGTGTGGATTAATGTTGACTGATTTATGGTGAGTACTATAAATTAATCCATAGTCCAGCCTGAAACTAGTTTATCGTGGTCTTTAACTCTTCATGTGGAAAAGTTAGGGATATAAAGTTTCTTGCAAACTTTTTATGAGAAGCTCTTGCCCTTCCATCATTTTGCATCAGTCCTTGTAAATCCACCAGGAAGAAAACCCTGGGACCAATGGAGTGCCTGTTCTCTGTCCCATGAAATTCTGTTCAGGGTTGGATGGGTGAGAGAGTCAAGCAGCATGGGGAGCCAGCTCACCTGAGAGTCTGGAAGTCCTGTGGTTCCTAGGGCAGTCATCATGGCAGGGTTACCTCAGAATCAGGGTTCCTGGAAGCCTTCGGGTCACCAGCAAGGCAGCCAGGTTTCTAACAGAAACCTTCCTGTGGTTTGTCAAAAGCTTGTCGAACCTTGGATGAACAGCTGTATTCCTATGCCTTTTGTCTTTTTTTTTTTTCAGCGTGCATGTCAAAATTGTAACTGAACACGAATATTGTAGTCTAAAATCAGGCCAGCATTGCCACTATCACAGCAATAGCATCACACACTGTTCTGGAACCCGAGGAGCAGACAGCCTCTCAGGGGCATGGGGTGGATCACACCAGCCTTCTCTTCCCCATCCCCCTCCCAAGATATCACACAGAGAAGGTGCTCCCCCCCATCCCTTCCCAGCCAGTGGTTGGGGGTTCTCTTTGTCCCCTTCACCCAAAAGCAAGGAATTACCTGCGTCCCCTCAAGTAAAGGATCTCCTGTATCTAGCTAATGTAACTAGTGCTGTAGATCAAGCTTCACTGAGGATCCTAAAAACGCTGATTTAATTTCTGAGTTCACTGTTCATCCTCTTGAAAAAGTAGTGTATGATTCTGTCATTAAAGACTATCACAATGTATGCATGCAAGGGGACAGAATTAAGGTTACCCGGGTAACCTAAATTCTGGATCTTCCTAATTTTCAAGTATTTGATTTTGCAGCTTAAATGTTCTTTTAATATAGTATTAGTGTGTTGTAGGGAAGGGGAGCAGGAGGAGGAGAAGGGAATGTAATTGAGTTGCATGTGATCTGTATTCAATATTTTTATGACCTGTCTAAAAGCTGGGTTGAGTTATTCATCTTGTTAAAAAAATTTAAGTGAAACAAAAAATGTTAGGAAGCTGTTTGTTAAAAAAAATAATGTAACTGGCAGCCATGGATGGGGAACCAATTTTTTAAATTAATTTGACCTTATCCATAGTGAATTCTCTTCCTTTTGTGAAGGTTTACAATGTATACAATGAATGTAATTTTCTATATAAATATTCCAAGTAATGAGAACTGTTCTAAGACTACAGCAATTACCAGATTGGGAAGAAAAAACTCCATCCTTTCACTGATGGGCCAGTGCTTTGTACTTCAGTTGAAGTAATAAACTTTTCCATGATGCTCGCAATTGTGCAAAATTTGTCTTTACCTGGTGATTATCTTATGCCTTGAAGCAGGTAGTTTGAGATATACCTTGTAATTTGAACCTGGCTACTGTAACTGTAGATGTTGCTGTTATTCATATAAATGTCTACAGCTGTCTAGAATACCTACTAGCTTTGGCAACAAATGCTCTGTTCACAACAATGTTCACAAAGTAAGTGACCTGGAGCTCTGTTACCTATAGTCTAGTCATGAATGCTTCAACTTTACCCTCACTAGTTGCAAGCAAGTCCTTTACGGGATCTGTTTGTTAATGCAGTAAATCCAGACTGTTACCACTGATTATGGTTCTTAGAGATGTGCTTCCCAACATGGATTATCCCAACAGTGACAAGTGTTAAAAGCTTAGCAAAGAAGGAAAGTAAGACTGAGTACAGGAGGCTGGGATGGAGTTAGAGAAAAACACATGTGCCTCTGAATCCACAGCATGCTGGATTTTTTTTCTGTCCGAGTACATTCCAATTTGTCTACTTTCTAGCACCTTTTTTAACTTACCAATTTTTTGTGACAAGAAGGGAAAGTCTGTCATATTGTATGGCTTTAAACTGAGAGCAAAAGAAACCATTTGTGCGGGTCAGGGTTTGCCTGATATGGCATACTGATATCATAGCTGCCCATTTTGTAATCAGACTTTGTGGAAGAAAGCAGAGTGCTTCCCAATGTTTGTGACTTCTTCACAAAAATATCCTGCAATCTGACGTGTGCAGTGACGGGGATAGGTATTTTCATGTCAGTTGTATACATCAGATTTTTCTTTCTTTTCAAGCAATAATTTCATGGGAAACTTTGATTTGTATCTGTATTAAAGCATGGTATAATAAAAAAGATTACTTTTACTTTTAAGTAATGATCACAATCTTTTTCAGTGAAACTTATACATGAGCGTATGTGTACATATACATACTTAGACACTAATTACATTCAAAACAACCTAGATAATAAGATTGAGGGAGTTCCTAGAAGTTTTAGTGTAGAGCCCTTCTGTGCTTGTACAATTAAACTAGAATAAAAGAGTACATGCTTTTTAATAATTTGTTCTATAATGAGATCAGTAAGTATACGCGGAGTGACATTTTGTTAATCACTTCTTAAGCAGCTATGCTTGATGAGCTGTAATAATTAAGTTGCTGTAATTTTGAAAGTACAGAAGGGCCTGTAATTTAACAGTTAAGCCACTAAATGTTTAATTACTTGCTTTTACTAGATAGTAATGTTCCAGAAATTCAGCTAAAAGGACTGGCAAATTTAAATATTAATATGAGTGTGAAAAAGAATACTGCAGACAGGATATTTATTGGTCACTGTGTTAAAGTAGCTGTTGCAACATATATTGATACGTTTTAATGTTGCCATCTCAGCTTCACTTTTGCATTCCTATTGAACAAATATTGTTCATTTTAAGTCATTAAACTTGCATTTCTGTACCCTCTTGTTCTTTCAAAAATATTTTCTGTGGCCTAAGTGTACCACACTTCTTCCCTGGGAGCCAGACAGAGCTGTGCACCTTGCGTTGGGAGCTTCAGGTAGCATTGAGCTTGGGCTTCCCAGTTACACTGAAAGAGTACTTTTGCTATATAACCTCCCTCTCATACAGAGACAGCTCTGGCAGATAGTGGGGGCAGAACATCTGTTTATTCCCTACCATTCCCCAACCCATTTCTTGTGAGTCGTTTCAGTGCAGAACATCCCCTGTAGTTCTCAGAGCATAGATACTGTTACTCTGGGCTGCCCATGCATGGGCCACACAAGGGGAAAAGGCTCTTTACTCCCTCCTTTCACTGCATGGCCATGTAAGGGGGGTTGCAGTCTAACCCTTTGTTTCCTATGTATTTCTTTTGTGGAAGAATTTCCTTAACTAAAGTAATGATGCTTGATGATGTACTTAGTAAAATGTGAGGTGCCTCGTGTAGTCCCCCAGGGACCAGTGTTGGACCTAGTTTTATTTAACATATTTACTAATGACCTAGAAGAAGTAGTAAACAGCACATTAAATTCAAGATAATGCTAAATTGGAAGGTGTTGCTGGGGCAGAAGTTATGCAAAGGAATCTAGAGATTAGAGCTATTGGCAGAAAATAACAGTGATGTTAACCCCAAATAAATGCAGCCCATTTGGTTTCTGTTACAGAAGCACGGTCTTTCCAAGGCCTCAAATTTATGTCACATCTGAGTTTCCTTTAGTTTGCAAGTACTATTCTGAACACGTATGGCTGGCTTAGCCATAAAATCCATGTCTGTGGATAATGATGATGACCATCCTTGCCACCTTCATTGAGTATATGGCCTCCCAGTCTCAAAGCATTAGGTTTAATGTTTCTAAGCACAGTCCTAACTATAGTGCTGTTTCTGCAACCCTTACTTATGTTGCTGCTGCTATTTGCTTTTCTTGTTATAACTACGTCCCCTTGGGCATGTGAGCTATACTCGTATTGACTTATGACAACTTATTGTGTCTTGTACATCTCTATTTATATCACCTGTGAGTCTGGTGAGCACCAAATTTTATTTTTCTCAGTGATGTGGCCAGATTAGTTCAATGGGTTTTGTAAGTGAAATAAAGATCCTTTTATGGATGGCCAATTGTGTCATAAGTGAGCTGGATGTTGAGGGAAAGATAAGACCCTCCTCCAGGAGCACAGAGGATTGTTATACCATTGACAACAATATGATTTTCAAAGAAGATGAGTGTGGAGATTTTCCCTTTTATATAACCACTTAAAATTACATCAGATCAACAGGGACCATCTACTCAATAGTCATTATCCTCAGGGCCATGTTTAATTATCTCTAATATTATATATTAGGGTTCTAATAATATATAAATATTTACAATTAATCACAATTGATATTGTTTGGACACTCTTAATTGAACAGCTGAGCTACCCTTTAAGTTCATCCCTCCTCAATGAGGTTGACTCATGTGGGACAGCCTGAATTGATATTGAGAGCTCAGATGTGGTGCTGTCAGTCTGTCACCTTTCCCGGGAGTAATACTTATTTATATGTTTTCCGCACATTTGGTCAGGAGAAGAATTCTGTTGGAATTGGTCTTGCCCACTCCTTCCTTTCCGATCATGCCATTCCAAAGCTGCAAATCATGTCCAACTCTTGCATTAAAATTACCAAGGAGTATGAGCTTGTCCTCTTCGGTGATGGCAGAGAGAATTCGGTCAAGGTTGGCATAAAATCTTTCTTTTGATTTCATTATCAGCATCAAGGGTTGGAGCATGTGCACTGATGAGTGTTGCATGTTGACTTTTGGCAAGTTTAAGACAGAAGGTCCTGAGTCATTCATTGATGCTAACAGGTAATTCTGGGAGTTGGCTGACTATTTTGTTTTTGATAGCAAAAGGAACACCATAGATTCGTTGTTCATTGTTGCTGCTCCTTTCCAGAAAAAAGTGAAACCACCACCTTTTTCCTTGAGCTATCCTCCTCCTGTATGTCAGGTCTCACTCAGTGCAGCAAAGTCGATGACATACCTCCTGAGTTCTCTGGCCACAATTGCTGTTCTTTGCTCTAGCTGGTTACTTTTCAGGTTGTCCATCAGGCTTGAACGTTCCAGGTTCCAAATTTCATTGTTCACTTTCAACCACAGTTAGGTGATACCTCTGGACACGGTTATCCAGTCGGGGGGAGGCAAGGCAGACTATGTTAAGGCACCTTCAAAAAATAGTCAACACTTTCTCTGTGGCCTACAACAAACTTGGGCTCATACTCAACACCAAGAAAAATGAAGTACTCCACCAGCAGGCTGTAAATCACCAGGATCCTGCTTCTATAATTCAGATCAATAAAGAGACCCTAGAGAATGTTGAGCACTTCCTTTACCTGGGCAGCTGTCAGTCGCAGAAAGCTGACATTGATGATGAAATTCAACACTGCCTTCAATGCGCCAGTGCAGCCTTTGGACGCTTGAGAAAACAATCTTCAAAGATCATTACATGAGAATCAAACCGAGCTTCACGGGTATCAGGCTGATGTTATCCCTTCTCTCTTGTATGGTGCTGAAACCTGGTCAAGTACAGTAGACACCTCAAGGTTCTTGAATGATGCCAGCAATGGTGCCACTGAAAAATCTTCTGAGTCAAGTGAAATGACCGATGCACCAACATCAGTGTTCTGTCCCAGGCCAAAGCCTCCAGCATTGAAGTGATGATCATCTACCACCAACTCCATTGGGCTGGTCATGTTCTTCAAATGCCAGAAAACCAACTCCTGAAGCAGGTCATATTTTCATAACTGAGCCATGGCCAAAGGATGAGGGAAGGCTCAAAGACATCCTTAAAGCCAAGGAGAGAGGGGAGACCTGTCCTCTCTCTGGTCCCGCAACGCCTTGAGATGCCTAAAAAAAGGATCAGCTGCTGCTGGAAGTGGTGTGAGGAGTGCCAGGAGCTGGGAATGCTGGTGCCGCAAATAAAGACCCTGGACCACACCATCATCACCCTGACCGCTGGAAAGGATGCCATCCGCTGCCACTAGGCTGAGAACCTCAAGCAGAAGTCGAACCAGGGCAAGGTGTTCGAGGTGGGATCCAGCAAGTGGGATGCCAGCAACCACTTCCTCTCCAGGGGGCAGCTTCACCAGGTTCACTGACTGGCAGTTCATCCACCGGGCCCGACTCAACTGCGTTCCCCTCAACGGAGCCATCCGCCACGGCAACCGGGACAAGCGCTGCAAGAAGTGCGGCTACGCCAATAAGACCCTGCCCCACCTCCTGTGTGGATGCAAACAGTACTTCGCAGCCTGGCAGCACCGCCACCACACCATCCAGAACCGGCTGGTGAAAGCCATCCTGCTGTCCCTGGGGAAGATCACTGTCGACTCTGCCATTCCTGGGACAGGCAGCTGACTGCGACTCGACATTGTCATAACCGAAGCAGAAAAGAAGGAAGTCCTCATGGTAGACGTCACGGTGCCATTTGAAAACAGGTCACCAGCCTTCCATGAGGTCTGAGCACGGAAAGTCTTGAAGTACACCCCACTGGCTGACACCCTGAGAGTCCAGGGCTACAAGGTCCAGATCCACGCCCTAGTCGTGGGAGCTCTGGGAGCATGGGACCCCCACAACGAGCAGGTACTGAGAGCGTGCGGAGTCGATCGATGCTACGCCCGGCTCATGAGACAGCTCATGGTGTCTGACACCATCAGGTGGTCCAGAGACATCTACATGGAACACATCACAGGACACCGCCAGTACCAGATCGAGTAACCAAGAATGCCAACCAGGGAATAACCCACTTTCTTCCCTGACGAACCGAGGGATGCACCCTACCCATGTACTTATTCTCTACACCAATACTGACTTGGACTCTTAATACATCCCATGGGTGGCATACCCAAGCCCACTTATCCACTGACGCTTTAAAAACTCCCACACCCCAATCTGGATCTATGCTGGTTATGTGATATGTATGTACTTCGTGAACCTTGTAGCTGATATTTGCAATCCCCCATAACCCAAGCCCGACCCCAGATGTACCTTCCCTCTTGCCCTTGTGTATATTTGATTTTAAACATTGACTTAAACTCATGGGAGACCCAAGCCCTTGGCTGATAAATAGAAAAAGACCTTGTGGCAAGCATCCCATTATTTTGAGAGCCAGCAGAGATAACAGGAAATGGAAAAATGGGAAAGGAGGAAAGAATGCACCACAGCCCAACTCAACAATCCAGATTTGCCTTTTCCATTGGGAAGTGTCTGCATCAGTTGTGGATCCAGATTAGCCACCTGTGTATCCACCAGTGATAACTGGCTATAATTTTATGGTAGACAATAATCCACAAACTCCGAGAGATCACTGATGGTTTATTTATATTTGGAGTTCACTTTAAAAACGTTTGTATACAGTTAAATTAAAGGAAATTAAAATGTCCTAACCATCATATAACCTATCAAAATGGGCAGCTGGCACTTGAGTTGATCTTTTTTAAAAAAACAATGTAATGTATAGAATAAATTGAGTGGAACTGCAGCAAATCAGACTAACGTTAGTCAGTGGCAGCATCCAGTTGATGGATAGTTTTATGATGATTGACTGAATAATTCTTGTTAGTCTCAGTATCATTCTTCTACCACAACACCTGGTCTAGTACATCTGTTTTAGTTGTCATCACTTCTTTGCCCAGTCTCATTCTGTAGCATAGATGTTTTTAAATGTTATAAATTATAAGATGTACTTAGAGATGAGTTGCTGCTATTTCAAGATCTGTCCTTTCTTTCTGTCAAATTGATTTGTATTTGTAATACTGTTTGTATTACATGGGTTGTGCCTGGCTTGAGGGAGCAAATCTTGCCAAGAAATCTAGCACTATAAACAAGATAATTGTCCATTTTTCGGAACTGTCTGGCAACTAGACAGGGAAAAGCAGTACTTCCTACTCCCAACCAAATCGCCTACCCATGTAAGGTAGAGAACCTTTTTAATAATAGTTGTCTCCATATCTTGAGTTTGCAGTTCAGCTACAGTCATTGTCTTTTTTTTATGCAGCCTAAATAAATAAATCTTGAATGCTGTTCCCTTCTTCTTACAATTTGCTACCTGCAGTTTTTTTCAGTTTTCTGGTGCACAGAACATTTCCCTGGTCTGGTTTGTACAATGTGCTTCCTGGAAAAGCTTGTATTGTAAATTCTCTGGGCCAAATACTGAATTCCTTAACCAGTTTTTTATTTGGGTAAAACACCCAATTGGTGTGATGTGGACCAAATGAAAACTGAGTGAAGGCCCTATATCTATGTGTCTGTACTAATCTTACAGTTCTTTTCCTCCAGATACATACATGTTGTGTTAGGCCACTGATTATGGTGGACCCTGCATTTCTAAAATAACCCAGTGTTGTACATTACTATGTGGTTTGAAGAGGAAAGAGCCCCACAGTAGTAGCCAAACTTTCCTGGCAAGCAGATCAGGGAAGCAAATCCCAATTTAAAAAAATACTTTGCCTTTATGTACAATGTCTTTTGTCAGTGGACCTGAAAGTGCTTTACAAAGGTGAACAGTGTTTTCTCCATTTCATGGATGGGGACAGAAGCAGAGAAAAGCTTAGTAGCATGCCCAAAGTCATACAGATCATAATTAGATGAAAACAAATATGCTGATTTATGGACACATACTCCAACTCGAAGCATACTCCCTAACTTTAAGGATTAGAATCTGTATTCCTAGTCATTCATTATGATCAGAATGAGTGAGTGTGGATAAGTAAGATGAATCACAGTTATTCAGGGATCTACTTGAGAGCTGGGGGACTTTAATATTAATATGGAATTTGACAGAAAGCCAGTGCAAACATTGTAAATGACATTAATTGCTCAGACAGTCCGCTGTTGGTAAGGATGCAAGCTACAGCATACAAATTACTTTTATATATACTTATCAATTGCTGTTTCCTATTTTAGTTTTTTACCTTACAATGTAATTTGGTATAATAAGCACACACTGGAAAACACTACAGAATTTTTTGTATATGCTAGTGAACTTCTGGAAAGTATAATGAATATCTGAGAGACTGCACTACTATAACAGCACTTTGATCATTAAAGATGACTAGTAAAAACTGTGTGTGCAGTGTGCATTGTTGCAAACAACTTTTTTAGTCTTGCACAGACTCATGTTATACATACTGAATCACTATCTGCCCTCAGTTACACCTCTGCAACAACTTTGATGGGCCAGACTCCTACGTGACTGGTCCTCCCTGAGTGTTTCCCTATGTTTATTAGTCTTTTAAAGATGATTGTCCTTTGCATTGTAAAAGATAGATCCCCAGCAATCAGCACAGCCTGTCAATCATAACTCTGCCCTTGTTTCAGTTGCATGCAAAAGAAAACAAATTAAAAATTTTCTCCCAAGATAAATGCTCAAAACTTAATGAGCCAAATGTATTGTGCTGTGGTTATGCGTGGAAATTGAGTGGTTCCAAGCAAGCATAAATTGCTTGCTCTTAAAGATATTCACAACTTTTAACAATGTCAAATAAGAAAATGACTTTGGGGTTGGGTGTATATGTTTAAAACTTCATTTGCTAGCATATACCACAGTTTTCTCGTAAACTTAGAGGTAAAAATTGGTAAGAACATGGTATGTTGGTAAATGTCAAGTCTTCATGGTGACTAAAGTAACAGTCAAAGATTTCTGTAACCAGCAGTGCATATTCAGTGCATGGACATACTGAATTAGTATGTGTTCTTACACCAGTTGAAGAAAATGCAGCTATAAGTGTAGTTTCAGCCTCAAAGGCCAGCTTCTTTTAATAGCAGTACTTCTTGGCATGAGTAGCAACATTATACAGTATGTGCCATTGTTTCCTTTTCTGGCAGATTCAACTAAAGAAAATTTTAAAATGTGAAATCAGAGGTGAGGGTATTCCAGTGTAACTTTACTGACTTAGCAGGTTTGCACCCAGAATGAATGACTCATTATTTCCCAGAGGTTAATACCATAAGGTAAAGTTGTGATCTCTGCGGAATCACAGGATATACTGAACAAATTTGGGAGGGATGGAGATAGCACCTGATGCACATCTTCTGACCCTAGTCAGACTACAGCTGTGGATAAACTACTCCCTAAGTAAAATATTTTGATGTATGGTTATTCATAATTTGTAGATTTATTTATTGACATTTGCCATTTACCTAGTACAGTTCAAGCTGAAATACTTATTGTCTGCGATAGAAACATAATTTGCCGCTTTCAACAGCAGAAGAGAGGGAGAAGGCAACATAGATACTTACTTAGCCATAATCTTCTTTTGTGTGGTCAATCTATAGGGATTTTTGCCATCGTGTCAGTATTTCATTTTACACAATGCTTCTGAAAAAACATTTTAGTACAAAATATTTTACTGCAAATTATGGACTCCCTTATTTTGTACCTGTATGTAATTGATTCAGTTTATAGAGCTTTTAAATGTGCTATGATATTACATATATATCTTTTTTTTTAACAGTCTAATATGAGGATTAAATGGTGGATGCAGAAAACCAGTTTTTCCCCCTTAGAGGAGGATGATCTCGGAAGCCCCTTATCTAGAGAGTTCCTACAAGACATGGAAAACATACAGGGCATCTCTGTCTATTGGTGATGATAGCCCTGGAGCATTCAGCGTAACAGAGCTCCAGTCTTTGGGAAATGGTCCAGGATCTGATGGATCAGTCATTACAGGTAAGAGTTTAGAATACAGTAAGTCTTCATCATTTGAGATAAGATGTATTTAATTGAGCTAAGCAAATCCTTCCTTTACATTACAACTGTTGTTTCAGATGTGTAGATCACACTGGAAACAAAAACCTTTTAGCTGTTTATAATGTCAATAAATTAACTCCAGTCTGAAATTTGTGAGACAAATGTTACTCCATAAAAAAGTGATATTTTTTAAAACAAAAATTTTAAATTATTTTATTGGTTTCACTGATGAGGTGAGGTGGAGATAAAAGTATGTTGGCTTGTTTTGTATAAATTTGTGCTCCCTTTAAAATGAAATTTTGCTGACTACCTTTAGTGTACACCATTTTTTACCAGTATCTTTCAAAATAATCACAACTGTTACTACAAAAGTAGCTACATTCCTCTCCAACTTAGCAGATACTGTATAATATTTATAATACCTCAAAAATTTTCCACTGATTTTGCTGTCTTTGAATCAGTCCCATGAACTACAATCTGTGTGACTCTTATAACATACACGATATGTATAGTAAAATCTGTGCGAAAAGGAGATTTATCATTCTGACTGCTAAAAAGTTAAACTAGAACTGAGTGAAAAGGTTTGTCTGTAACTTTTCATCTCTCCAAAATGCCTTTATTTAAATGTTGGTTTCTCTGTTGATATCAGTAACACAGTTATTAAGGCAGAGAGCCATTAATCCTCAGATCTTTGATTACATGAGGTTTTTATTATATAAAAGGCGTAAATGAGGACTGTAGTGCTGCCATTAAGGTTATTATGTACCATTTTTGTTTATCCAGTACAGTGACAATAGGAGATTTTTTTCCCACCACTTTTGGAGGATATCCGATGAAGTGAGCTGTAGCTCACGAAAGCTTATGCTCAAATAAATTTGTTAGTCTCTAAAGTGCCACAAGTCCTCCTTTTCTTTTTGTAGAAACAGACTAACACGGCTGCTACTCTGAAAGGAGAAGAAAATTAAAGTTACTTTAGAATAGTGTTTGAAAACACAGATCTTAATGCTGAAGGTGCATAATCTGGCATGTTTATGCAAATGAATTTGTCCTAACTTGCTTATTGAGTAAATATACATGACTTATTTACATAAATGAGATCAAACGTTCTGATTACCAGAACGTAAGACTGACAAGGCTACAGCATGGAATGAGCTTTAGGAACATAGGGATTTTTATGCTCCTGGCTGACTCGGGTATTTCCCTAGGCCAGTGTCCAGCTAACTCTGGAAGCTGTGCCTTGTTTCTCCTAGGCCTGGAGTGGATGCATATGAGGCTGTGGCTGGGTTATTAGCCCGTGTGGCTGACTGCTTCTTGCCCTCTGCTGTCAAGGAGATCTGGTTGCTTCTTGCCGTCAACTGGGAAGTGCTCTGCCTGAGCTGCTATACCTGGGTGTTTAGTTCTGGCTTCTCCTTTCTCTTTGGTTGACCTCACCTACTGTTCCCTGACAGGAGGGTGGGAGCTGTGGCTGCTGCATGCTTGTCCCTGTGGCAAGGGAGAAATGGCTAGAGCATTGCCCAGTATCACTCAGGGATCACTTGGGAGTCTGTGATCAGAGATGTAGCCTAGAGCAAGAGTCATTTACAGTAGAAATCCTGCCAAAAGTGGCCCTAATCATAAAGATGCGCCTAGAATATCTCCTTAGCGCTCAAGCTTCTGTGCAGGAACAGTTCAGAAAGCGGATTTAAAAACAGAATCCTTCTGGCCAAAGCAGGAGACGTAACACATCTGAGTTTGTGACATGGTGTTACCAACTCTCACAATTTTACTGCCTTCCTGATTGCAAAGAAAAAATGGAAAACATGAACCCAAAGGCTCAAAATCTGGAAGGCAAATAAAAGAACTTAAAAAAAAAAAACTTCTAAAACATTTAAAAAAAAAATCATTTTGGGTGGTCTGAGTCAAGATTTTTTGAGGCTGTTGAGGTTGGCAATATGAGTTCTGAGTTAACCTGTTTCTAACATCATATGCCTTGACCTACATTCATATAATTGTTTTAATGGATTTGTTCAAATAAAACACCTGTGAATTTGGTAAAATCTTACAATGTACTACAAGATATAAGGACAAGTCTTCTAGCTTTAGAAAATTTCAAGTTTGGTGGAGTTTAGGTTCTAGAACAGTGATATTCAATTAGATCTACCAGTGGGCCGATTTGAGAATTTTAATGATGAGGCAGGCTATTTGTGCAGAAGGCTGACAAAATTAAAAACCAAAACCAAAAAAAAACTTCGGCTGCCAATAAATAAAGACCTTGATTGCAACATAAGTATTAGTGTTTCTATCTTTTAACGAAGTTTATAAATCAACATTATTACCTGTGTTTGTGGCAATCTCTAATGGGAGAGGTGATATAGATGATTGCTGGCAAGTTTTGTGAAGAGTGGTTTGTAGAAGGTCAGGGCAAGGTGCATGCACTGGTGAAGATGCTTATCTGCCAGGTGATTGCAGTGTTGGTTTTAATAGTCACGTTAGCAAACCCAGATTCACAGAAGTACGTTGATCTGAACATTGTTAAAAGATAGATGTCTAGATTCTGGCTATTCTGAAACTGGTCTGCATATTGAATCCAGAAATCACAAAGTCCCACTTCTCGGAATTTTGCCTTGAAGACATCTGAGCTCTGGAGTTTTACAATTTCTAATTAAAAGTCACCTTCATCCGTTGAATCAAGAATGTTCTTTGCTTCAGAAAGGCAAGGTCCATCGGCAGTTGCCACAAATGGATCATGAACAAACAAAAACGAATCCTTTGGAATTTTAAAATTCTCAAATCACATTTAAAAATTTGCGATCGGATTGTTTAGGAATTCTTGTGTCGTTTTCATTGACATTTCATCTGTAGCAAGAACACACAATGTGGGAAAGTGCAACATCTTTCCTATTAAGTTTGTCTGAAACGTTTTAAGATTCTTCTGAAAACACACACTTTTTCAGACCTCCGACACTGTTTTCATGGCCTTGGAGCTGGAAGTTGAGGCAATTCAAGTGACCAGTATATCGCACAGAAAGCTACCTGTGACATAGAGGAGACATCATTCATAAATTCGAGGAACTCACATGCCTTGTTGGTCTTGTGATTATTTCTTTTTGAAGTGCACAAAACCTCTTTAACGCGCGCTTCCTACTTAACCAATAAACGTTGTGCAACAGATCACTGTATTCGGCTGAAACGTCTTGTAAAAGACCTTTAAAAAGACGACGTTGCAAGCTAGAACTTGAGCATATGTAGTTCGCTAATCTCATCACAATACCCATTGTTGTTGTTTTTTTTTCAAGTCCCCAGACAATTTACTGGTGTAAATTTACAGGACAGTCTGGTGAATGATTCAGTGAAGTGTTTTTAATGAAGGCTGTATCGGTGCCAAATGTGAAGCAAAGCCCTTCTCTTTCCGTGTCATAGAGGGACCTCCATCTGTAACAAGCAAGTTTACTTTCTGCAGATCTATACCATTTTTTTTTTCAAAAAAGCCTTTTACCTTTTCAAAAATGATCTTGCCTGTGGTGTAGGTTTCTAATTGTACTAAGCACAAAAATTCTTCCTTGAAAATTTCACCATCATAAAATCTAACAAACAACAGTAGCTGGGCCATGTCACTTAGATCGCTTGCAAGAGACATGTATTTGGTGTTTTTTTTTAAATCAGAAAGCAGTGATGACAAACAGTCCTTGTAAATTACCTCCAATATTCACATTGCTGTGGAATCAAACAGGGGAGCTTGCTTCACATGCTTCACAATGTCATCTTTTTTTTATCTCTGACAAAAAGCTCCTCCAGCATTTCCAGCGTGTACTCCTTCACAAGCTCGGCAGCCAGGAAAGGCTTTTTCTTTTTAGCTAGTACCAACATTATCTGAAGAGAAGCAGCTGTTGCTTTTTCCTTTTTTGTTTTGTTTTTATTTTTGTTTGTTAAAATTACTGTGCTTTGATTCAAAGTGGCATCTCATGTGGGTGACTTTACAGATGGATACAGTGGTTTGGCATATTAAACACCAAAGGTTTTGCATTTAAATAAGGTGGCATAATAAAAAGAAAATCCACTGTCCAGTTTGGGTTAAAAGCTTGGTTTTCACTGTCAACTTTGCAACATTTTACTCCCACTCTCACTCATTTTTTTACTCCATTTCCATCACTAATGAAAAAATGGATGACATCCTAGCTCAATCATAGCCGATGCTATCGCAAGAACTTAAGATCTAGTAAGCAGTGCTTAATTTTTGCTCGGGTAAGTTACTTACTAAAGAAGTTGTAGGCAAATGATAGGCAGCACATCTCTGTTTGTGAATTTAATGATAAACATTTTTTAAAGATGAGCTAATGGGCCATGCAGGAAGCCTTGGTGGGCAACATTTGGCCCACGGGCTGCCTATTGAGTATCACTGTTGCAGAGGATTGGTGCGGAGAAGCTCATGGTTTGGGTGGCGATATCCCTTAGGGATGAATTTATGAAAGGGGGAACTCTGTCTCCTAGGATCTCACAAAACTGGGTCACTGGGCAACAAAATGGCAGATGAAATTGAATGTTGGTAAATGCAAAGTAATGAACATTTGAAAAAATAATCCCAACTATACATACACAATGATGGGGTCTAAATTAGCTGTTACTGCCTGAGAAAGAGATCCCTTAGAGTCATTGTGGATAGTTCTCTGAAAACTTCTGCTCAATGCGTAGCAGCGGAGAAAAAGGCTAATCGTATGTTAAGAACTGTTAGGAAAGGGATGGAAAATAAGACCAAAAATATTATCATGAGCCTATATAAATCCATGCTAAGCCCACACCTTGAATACTGTGTCCAGTTCTGGCTGTCCCATTTCAAAAATGGATATTGTTCAACTCGGAAAAGTTCCGAGAAAGACAACAAAGGTTAATCAAGGTTATGAAACAGTTTCCGTATGAGGTGAGACTAAAAATGAGGGCTGCTCATCTTTTTTGAGAGAGAGACGACAAAGTGAGGATATGATAGAGGTGTATAAAATCATAATTGATGTGGGAAAAGTGAATAGACAAATGTTATTTATCCCTTCATGCAGTGCAACAACCGGGGGTCACCTGATAAAATTAATAGGCAGCAGGTTTATAGAAACAAGTAGTACTCTTTCATACAACACACAACTAACCTGTGGAATTCATTGCAGAGGATGTTGTGATGGCCAGCAGTATAACTGGGTTAAACAAGAACAAGTTAAGTTTATAGAGGATTGGTCCATCAATGGCTATTAGCCAAGATGGTCAGGGATGCAGCCCTAAACCTCTGACTACCAGAATCATTCCATAATTACCCTGTTCTGTATGCTCTCTTTGAAGCTCTGGTTTGGGCCACTGTTGGAGACAGGGTTCTGAGCAAGATAGACCATGGTCTGACCCAGTATGGCAACTCTTCTGTTCTTATGGGGGTTTTTTGGTGTTTTTGGAGGTGGTTCAAAGTGAAGCGTTTTAATTTTGCAAGATGGTTAAATTTTACAGAAGAGCACTGGACAGTTTCTGCTTAGTTATTTTACTATTTGAGTTGTTGAGCATTGTTTTCCTCACATTTAGAGAGGCGAGGCAGCGCAGTCAGTCAAAGAAGGTTTTGATTGTCAGATCATCTACATTGTGATCACTAGTTTGTCTTCCTTTTGAAGCTTCTCTTTAGCCTCACTGCAGTTTAATCATATGGCCTGTTTTCACTCCTCTGGTAAAGGGCAAACTCTTCAGAATGGCATTAGAAGCGCAGCATCTCCTGTCTTAGGCCCTAGTTCACGAGTACATGAATAGTCCCACTGAACTAAAATGGGACTTTAAACACATGCTTAAAGATAAGCATGTGTTTAAATGTTCTGCTGACCTGGGGGCTTTAACCAGGAAGGTATGTTTGCTGTCTTTCCGTAACAGCAGGTCTGACTCTGACCTGCGTAGGCTAAACTAAAGCGTGTGTCTGGAAGTATCCTGGGCAGAAGATGTAATGGCCAGCTGTGCTGATTATAACCATAGAGAAAGGGTGGTCCATTGGCTGCCTGGGCATTATGATGATACTTTGAGGATCTGGTCCATGGGCTTTGCCCCAGCAACATGTATCAGTCTGTTTGGCCAGTGCCACTCTTCCATTTATAACTTACATTATTTTATAACTAGTAAAACATCTGAAAAATAGATAATTACAGAGAATTATAATGAATAAATTCTCTTGCAAACATGAAATAGTCATTCATTTAACAAGTGATTTCAAAGCTTTAGTTAGATACTTTTGGATCACAATCTAAATTATTCTAAATTTTCTGTGCATACTTACGAACTGTTGTTGAAATACCACTACAACTTCTTTGGTTCTGGCTCTTAGCTCTCCTATCCTTTTGTGTGTGCATTGTATGTGTCATCGACATTAGCTGTACAGACCCTGTATTTGTTTGGTGCACTATTAATAGAAGCATGGGCTAGTTTTCAAACAGATTTGTTACTGTTAAATTAATAGTGCATGTAATGATTTTTTTTATTTCAGGCTTTTAAAATAAACTTTCCTATGTGGATGAAATTTAGCACAGAACTGGTACTGATTTTGGTAGTACAGAATTTGAGTGTTCCTTTTTCTTTTAGATACCCTTTCACCAGCATCAAGTCCTTCATCCATTAATTTTGCCACAATTCCAGGTAGCATAGATGAATCACCCAGTGGAGCATTAAACATTGAATGTAGAATTTGTGGGGACAAAGCCTCAGGCTTCCATTATGGAGTACATGCTTGTGAAGGTTGTAAGGTACAGTTGATTTTTTTTAATAGCCTAAACCATATTGCTTTATTTACAGGGTTATATGAAGAAAAAACATAGTTGCTTTGTAAAGTAATTAAAATCAGTCTAACTGTAAAAAGAAAACACAATTTAAATAAAAAAGTCACTTGTGATCTTCTCAAGAAGTATTTTTGTCTAATATCGTAATTGGATACTAGAACTTCTTCAAGAAAGGCAGTTGATGATGATTATAAGTAGTGCTTTTGTGAAAAGAACTAGTTATCATTAGAGATTAAAATAATTTAAAAGGGAAAAAAAAATGTTCCATTAGTGTTTTATTTGAGTTGGGAATATGCTATGGGAACCATGTGATTTTGATACATTTCCATTATATTTCCAATGAACAAATCCTGAATGCCTCATCACCACCACATCCTAACTGAATCGCTTTTAGTACAGTGTTTTATTGATTATAAATTTGGAACCAGTACATGGTCACAAAGCCAAACATGCTTACCATCAGTCTTTGAAGTATAGGATAGGTGACCAAAAAGATGTAAAGGTTTTATATTTTATTTTCTCACGTATGTCTAGATTTTTTTTGTTTTTTTCTGCATCACATAACAGGACTTGAGAAAGTGAAGCAATTTTAAAACATTCAAAAATGTTTACAATCACTCAGTCTTAACTCTTGGGTTAGGATAATAAGGTTCAAATGTAAAGTTTTGTGGATTAATGTTCTGGAATTGGTAGAATAATTCTAAATTCAAATCTGAAGATTTGCACTCATTCTTTTAGAGTTAGAGAAATAGGTCATGATCAAATGTGGCACTTTGTGACATGCTGGCAGTGCAACATCTTGCTTCACACATCATAACGTCTTATCATGACACAGCGCTGTGTAGCAGTGTTTGTAGAGACTAGTATTCCATTGCAGGGTCACTCAGAACATCATGGTAAGATCATTTATAGGCTTTTCTCTGGTGCCCATGTGCCTGTGCTTAGCTCTTCCTCTACACCCTTGCACTTTCCTGTGCATCCCCAACTCTTCCTGCTATTAACATGTGCTCTTCCTTCATGTAACCATCTATTGCGGTATGTGTGTGTGCATGTACGTGTATGGCAGATGAGGATTCCCTCTCACAGGGAGAGGGGGCTGGCAAAGCGTATGCTAGGGTAAGACGGTGCAGGGCACAGTGCATGGTTGTTCTGCTTGATCCTTAAAGGCTGCTCTGATATTACCTTAAGAGGCATCTTGGTCCCCACAGCCTGCAAAGGATCAGGAGTGCAGAAAGGAGGCTTAAAGCTACCTTTCCCACCCCCCACATTCTATCTGTGCCAAGTGTAAACTCAATGCAGGTGCGAATCTGGCCTCCATGTAATGCTGTATTTAGTGAAGTAGGAAACTGTTGCATTTTGACACATCATACTTTACTTATATTTATCTAGATTAACATTTACCTTTAGTTTCTGTAAGTGTCAACTGTGGAAAAATAAGACAGAAAGAAAAGAGAAAATGTAGTGATATGATTAAGATTTATTGGAAGACTTACGTTAGCTCACTTTTTGACAATATATAATGTTCTCTTAAACATTTTACAGGGATTTTTTAGGAGAACAATTCGACTTAAACTCATCTATGATAAATGTGATCGTACCTGCAAAATACAGAAAAAAAATCGTAATAAGTGCCAATACTGTCGTTTTCAAAAGTGCCTTTCAGTTGGAATGTCACATAATGGTACGTAAGAGTGCCCTTAATAATTTGTTCCCAATTCCGCAAGCAGGCATGTGAATAACTTTACTCACATGAGTAGTTCCACAGAGTTACTTGTGTGAGCAAGTGTTACAGGATTCAGTCTCAGGTGTTTACAGTGTATTAAAATGAGGCCCTGATCCTGCATTGAGAATGCTTGGGTGCAGGATTTTGTTCTCAGTATAGGATCAAGGTCTAATTAATGGGGTTCATTTGTGTTTTGCTTTCCTTCTTTTCCTCTGCTCTGGAGTAATCATGTTTTAGGTGCACGGTGTATGGACAAATTTTAAAGGTCATTTTTCCCCAAAAAAACCAAAAGTTTCCCTTTCAAAAATTAAGTGTGGAAGAGGCATGTAAGCATGCTTGACTGGGAATGAGAAAAAAATATTGAAGGCTAGCTTAAGAATGTATGTTTGTGAGATTTCTCCTCTGATGTGTAATTCAATTTGATCAACAAAATGAAAGGTCACTAAAAGTATGTATTAGTTCACTTTTACAACTTTACTATTGGGGTCATCAGAAAATCGCCTTTCATTTCCAGAAAATATATCCGAACTTTATAGTTGCTATTTGTTTGTCTGGTCCTCTAAATATTCTAAAATCATTTCAATTTTGTTTGTCACCAAGTAGAATAAATCTACAGTTAAATACTTAATGTGTGTCTGAAATGTGTCTGAAATGCAATTGTCATTAATATTATTTTAAAAAACTTTAACTTTTTATTCTATTACTTCCTTATGTGCAAGATATTGTTTGCATTTTGGAACTTGTTTTATATGCGGATGAATATATTTGTATCCAAGCACCCCATATCTTCTGAGGATTTAAAAATATAGTGAATTTAGTAATTTGGCTTAGTACTTGATCTGAGTGTTCCAAATTTTATTTATGGGACATAGGTCTACTGGCTGTTTTCCAACCTTTCACAGCAAGTGTATAATCATTTCTAGTCTGGTTTAGTCTCCTGCCAGCATGGCTAGAATAGGATGCTTCAACTGAAGTCAAACAGTACATTGCCCTTTCCCCTCTGCATACAACAGAGTGCATTAATTCTGGACCACTGCAGCTATCAGCTTATGCTCTGAAGCATGACATTTGATTATCCTCATTGGAGATTGGTGATTTAATAATTAGGGACTAATTATGTGGGGAAGGGCTGTCTTCTTTAATTCATGGCTTTATAGGTAGGACAGGCTGCCTCGAATAGTCATTACTCCTTCTAGATAGAAATCTGACTGCTGTATTCAGGGAGGGAAAAAAGTATAGACTTATGTAGAATTTATGTATTTGTTTCATAATTGTGTTTCTACCAGCAATTCGGTTTGGACGAATGCCAAGGTCTGAGAAGGCAAAGTTGAAAGCAGAAATTCTAACAGGTGAACAAGATGTGGAAGATTCAGAAATGGCAGATCTTAAATCTCTTGCCAAGAGAATTTATGAGGCCTATTTGAAAAACTTCAATATGAACAAGATCAAAGCCAGAGTCATCCTTGCAGGGAAAACCAATAACAATCCAGTACGTGTTTTTGCTTTAATTTTATTGTGGCGCTAAAATCTATTGGTGGTAATACAATGAACTGTAGAATTCTTAAGCAAATCATTTAGGAATAAGTGGTGTACTACTATGTGGTAGACTTGAAATATGAAAAAGTAGTACCTGTCGTAAATCTGGTCTTTGATATGTAAGATCAGTATAATGGGAAGCTTTAGAAAATAAAGTTGTGGTTAACTTGTAAAAGAAAGATCTCAGTAAACTACTAGATGATGTAGAGCAGCATAATAGGGTTGGCCACCTCCTGAGCACTCCCTCGTGGCTGTGGCACACTGCTTCTTGTAACCCTGGTTTCCCCTTCTTATAACCTACTAATTCCATGGAAGCTCTGCTCTCTCAATAATACCCCTCCGTTGGACTGGTTTATTATTAAAATTTTATGCAAAATAGTCCATAACAATAGTCCCAAAATAAAATTCATTTATCACACTCAGTTTAAATAGTGATTAAGATCCCAACAGCTAGTCCCTCAATATGCCCTATACAACACACCAGCCACTTTGACCACACCCAGACCCTGTCAGTCCTCTGCTCTTCCTCTGGCCCTGGACAGCCACCCCAGCCCTTCCACCTGGCATGCAACCCCACTCTTCCATGCAGAAACAGCCACAGCCTCTCTTGCCAAGGGAGCATCCCTCACTCCCCCTGGCCCTCTCTTTGTTCCTCTGGGTTCAGTTCTCCAGCCCTGGAGATGTTAGCAGGTAAGCTCCTCCTCTGCTTTTGGCCTTTGGCTCTAACTCTTCAGCTTAAGGCCAGCAGGCAACTCCCTTTGCTGCTCCCTGGCCTTCAGCCCTACCACCCTGGCTCTCTGGCTTGGGGATGCCAGCCAGCAAACTCCTCCACTGCTCTCCTGCCTTCTCCCAGGGATCACATATAGTTTGTGCCAGCTTTTATCTCACACTCAAGCTTCTCCTCCCAGGCAGCCCTGACTCACCAGGTCTCTGTTTCCCTAGGGCTCAAGTGCCCTCTTTTAAATCCAGTTAATTGGCCTAATTGGAATGTGCTGCTCCCTCTTAAAGGGCCAATGTCACCATGTGATAAGGGGCTAAATGGTGGGGGAAGTAAATTTAGTTATCAGAAAATGAAATGTGATATCTGACTTGGTTTAGTATTGGGGAAAAAAGTATTTATTTCCCATTAAGACTATAATAATGGTAATAAAATGTAGAATTTGAATAACACTTTTCATCCACAGATATCAACGTTCTTTGCAGAGGTAAGTATTGTTATCAGCCTTTATACAAATGAGGAAACCATGGTATAGAAAGGTTGTGCCTTGTTCCATGATCACAAAGAGAGACTTAGTGACAGAGTTGGCAACAGAATGCAGGTCTCCTGAGTCTTATTTTCCAGCTCTAGGCACTGGTCCACACATTTTCCCTACTCTAATTTTATGGTTTCCTTTGAAGGAGGAAGTGAACAAAGTTGAGAAGGAATTTGATTTTTATTATGGAGCTTATTTTTCTTCAACTATAACCTAGCCAGTCTCTTATATTAAGTGGTGAACACTATCTGATTCTTACTCAGGAGTACCAAAATCATTACTATTTTGTAGGAAATTGTGTAATATTTGTTTCTCTTATGAGTTAATCAATGGTTCTCTTGTGGTATCCTTGATACGTTAGCGCTCTGCCATCCCATTGTGTGTACCCAGTCAGTAAAGCACTTAAGCACATAAATTGTCCCACTGACTTCCATGGAACTCTTCACATGCTTTAAATTAAGCATGTGCTTAATTTCATTGCAGGTTAGGGGCCTACAAAAATCTAAAACATATAGTATGGACCTGCACACAGTACTTCACAAACTCTTCATAAGTTATAATCAAGACATCTGCTTATGTATCTACTGTAGGTGCAGTGGACCTGAATTTCTAGACCTTGCATTTTGTGTATTCATTTACATCTGTGCAAAATTGATGTACAAATTGCCAAATCCAGAAATTTCTACTCATACCAATGATAGCATTTTGCACTTACTTGGGGTAGATGTACATGAACAAGACAGTGGAGAATCAGAGCTTGTATATTCATAAATAAAATATATTTCCCCCTGTACATGGGAAAGAAGAGGATTTAGATTATTTAACAAAGTCTTTCCTTGTGTAACCCTTCTGTGAAGTGGAGTCAGCAGCAACAAGGGTCACCTTCAATATTGAGGGGTTCTTCTTAACCATTCAAAACAGAACTAGCTCAAGCCTCCACCCAATGATCTGGGAAAATGTAATAACCACCCGTGAGCGCCTCTGAAAGGCACTACTTCCCCACTTGCAAGCACTAAGTCTGTGTATAACAAAAGAGAACTGTTAATAAAAGGGAAGGGAAACCAAGCATAAGTTTGGGAAAACACCACAACTGTATTCAAAAGCATGCAACCATAAGCAAAACCTGACCCCACAATGTATTGAGCAGTGTTCTTTGCCTAAGTTTTCCACCTTGTGGTGGAAAAGTCTGACAAACAAATGACCCTTTATGGAATCACATACACCCCTCTGCTGCATCCTACTCACAGTCGGCTGTCCTTGGTTAGCAAAGACCGAGAGTTCAGAGGTGTGTTCACAGGGGTTCACCTCCCATTCCAACAAAGGGGGAGGAATAATCAAGCAATGTCTCTGTGGTTGCTGTCTGCCTCTGCAACTGGTTGTTTGCTGCTGCCTCCACTGCTTGTCTCTGGATTTTCTTTCCTCTCACCACTGTGCCTACACCAGGTCTAAGGCATAGCTTCTAGATCTGATCATTAGTGATTCAGCTCTGGTAATCGCTGCACAGAAACAGTGACTCTCAGTTGAGTCTAATTAGCTCTGTCTTTAAACACTGGAGAGCGGAAAGTCAAATGGTGTGTAGGATTCTTTGAGTAGAGTCCACACTACCATGTAGGAACATCTGACCCCACCTGTCTCTTCTTTACTGGTATTTGTCATCCCTATCATGCTTAGTGAGTGAAGTTCCATTTAAGGTGACCCCTTCAATCCAGGCATGCTAAGTACAGTTCTGCTGCCCAACATCAGCCAAAAGTGATAATTTTAGCAAAGCAGCTTCATCATGCTATGCTAAGGTGACCAGATGTCCTGATTTTATAGGGACAGTCCCAATATTTGGGGCTTTTTCTTACGTAGGTGCCTATTTACCCCCCCATCCCCTCTCCTGATTTTTCACACTTTCTATCCGGTCACCCTATGCTACGCACCTAGGCAAGTAGGCATATCTATGCAAACACATTCTGTTCCTGAACTCTCTTCCCTCAGCTCATTGCTAGATGTCAGAGGAGAGTTCATTCATACCTGCTAACACTTGGAGAATATGCCTTTTAATATTTTTTATTTGACAGGGTTTTATTTTTTTTAAACATGGGTCCTTCAGGTTCAGTTGGTGGTGATGGGAATCCAGCTTACTTGTTGCTGAACAGTACTTTAGCAGTTAATTTCAATAAATTCTGATTCTTCTTCAAGTAACGTTCCTACAGGTGCTCCACTCTAGGTCCGCTGTGCCTTTGACCTGAGATTTCTCATAGCAGAGTCTGCTCAGCCTGCACATGCGTTTGTCAGTCTCATCCCCCCTGCTGCTGTTATATAGCACAACGTGGGCAAGCCACCCTCAACTACCTTGGGCTGAGACGGAGTTTTAGCAGTTGTCCTATATAGATTTCCTCAACTCTATTTTTCTCTCTTGGTGATTGTTGTAGTGTTAGTGTTAATTGTTCCATAGTTAGTATATACTACTATTATAGCTTTTTTCTTTTTCTTTTTTTTTAATATTTTTTCTATGTACTATTTATATAGACTTTAGATCTGACATTTTTTTTCTGACTGGGAGGTGATGCCCAGTTCTCCTGGCTTCAAGCTATGTTTGTCGTGCCAGGAGGCAATCCCAGGCAGCCTCAGACATTCCCTCTGTATCTATTGCTCAAAAGTGCAATTTTTGTCTGGCCTTTAAATCAAGAGCCAGAAAAAACAGAACTAAAGCTTCGCTTCCTCGTGATGGAGAGCTCTCTATGTCTGACCTCCAACCCAGGCCAAGGGAGCCCCCCATATGTCAGTCGCCAAGCAAGTCTGCTGCCTTGGAGTCCCACAGTTCCAGGGCACCCAAGAGGAAGATACAGGACTCCTCTCTCAAGTCCTCAAAAGAAAAAGTGTTCGCCACATAGAGATTTTACCTCTAAAAGGTCAAGGTTATTGGTTCACTTAGCTACTCCAGCACCCCATTCAGGTACCTGGCTCTCAGTTCCTAAGGTACCCAGGGTACAGTTAGATCACGGGGCCAGAGAGACCCTTGGTACCATTATCAGATCGAGGCAGCAAGAAGAGCTCTTCCTCAGTATGGAAGAAGTCCACTGAGGTTCCGACAATGCCTTCCTTGGGGCACATGAGATCTTCGGCTCTGTCAACCACTGTGCTTCCCTCTGAGCACCTGAAGACTGTGGTATCATCAGGGTCCTCGGCCATGACTGACATCATGAGCCTTGGTATTGATATTCCTCATGTTGCTGCAAGAGTTCTGTTTTTCCCCAGGACCTGGCTATAACTGAGACTCCTGACTCGGCTCTTCAGCTCTGATTTGCTGTCAGTACCAAGAACATCAAGATCACCTGAAATGATTTCACCTCAGATCTCTCCAGGAGCTCCACCATTCCTGAGTGAACCTGAGGAAGAGGATTCTGAGGAGGATCTTGCCTTGGTCTCACAAGCATCAGTCCAGAGGTGGTCTCCTCAGTCCTTCAGAGGGCCCTTCCCAGAGGCTTCTGCTGAAGCTGCAGCTACTTGCAACCCATGATTACCACCAACACCTCACTGTTATGAGCACCCTTGGGTGCCTCCTAGTATGCCTTATGCAGCTCCTCCTTGGCCATATTGCCTCCTTGGCTTATTGCCAAGAATTTTCCAGATCGTCCAGTACCACCCACCATAGAGACAGGCATCCTGCATGACCTGCTCCCTCCAGGAGACCTGACCCTCAAGAGGATTCTTTTGAGGAGCAGGAAGCCAGTGAAGAGGTTTCTCTTACAGGAACATTTCCTCTTCATCTACAGATGAAGCAGTTATGCCTCCTCCTCCATCCCTGGTGGGTGATTTAAAACATTGTCAGGATCTGAGCAAGAGAGTTGCAGACTCTTTGCAGATTCCCCTCAAGGAGGTTACAGAGCCTCATCATAAGGTGCTTGATATATCCTTCGCTCACCCTCTTTGGCATGCATAGCTTTACCTGTAAATGAGGCTCTTTTAGACAGCTCTTTTAGATCTGGCTCCAGCTTCTATTCTGCCTACCTGCAAAAGAACGGACAAGAACTATTATGTCTCAGCAAAGGACTCAGATTTTATTTCCCATCCCTCACCTAACTCCTTGGTGGTGGATGCGGTGAATGAATGTGGTGGGCAGCACCACCCTAAATCCACGCCTCATGACAAAGACCATAAGCGCTTGGACCTACTAGGGAGAAAGTCTTACTCTTCAGCTTCTTTTCAATTTAGAATTGCCAGTTATCAGGCTTTGATAGCAAAGTACCATGTCAATTATATCAAGCTAACTTCATTTGTCGATCATCTACTGGAAGAACACAGGGAACAATTCCAGGCAATTGTTGTGGATGGCCTACTACTTGCTAGGACAACCTTGCAAGGCTCCCTTAATGCTTCTGATACTGCTTCCCATTCAGTCACTACAGTGGTGGTGATGAGAAAAGCCTTTTGGCTCCAGCTGTCCGGTTTCCCAAAGGAGATTCAGAATACAGTTGAGGAGCTGTAAGCTGTTTTCAGATAGCACAGACAAGTCTCTGCAACCACTGAGGGATTCTAGAGTGACTTTGCATTCTTTTGGCATTTATACTCCTACATACAAGAGAGAACTCAGCAAATCTCAGATGGTCCAGAGATTCTGCCCCGTCCAATTCCTTCCCTCTGAGAGCAGTGGTCTCCAAACTGGGGTGCGCACACCCCCAGGGGTGCACGAGATGATCCCAGGGTGTGCGCAGCAGCAGGAGTGCCCCCGGACAGCACTCCGCCATATTTTTTCTTCGGCGGCAGCTCTGCACGTCCCCTCCGGCGGCCCACCTGTGGTAAGTCTTCCGTTCTTCTTCTCTCTGCGGCGCGTCTGCGACAGGTCTTCCGGTATTCACCCTGGGGTGCGTGAGCCAAAAAGTTTGGAGACCACTGTCCTAGAGGACGTATGAGCCACACCACAGAAGGCATAGGTTTCAAAGAAGGAAACCGTCCACTTCTCAGCCTCCTTCCTCACACACCAAGCAGCAATTTTGACGTGGTGATTAAGGCTCTGAACCAGTGTTTCCTCAAATTTTTTACGTCCATGTGTGGAATGAATTTTGTTACGTGCACCAATATGGAGGTGATGGTGGTGAGGTTTGGAGTGTGGGAGGGGGCTTGGGGCTAAGGCAGAGGGTTGGGGTATGAGGCAGCATGGGCTCTGGGTTTGGGGCTGGGGATGAGGGGTTTGGGGTGCAGGCTGCCCCGGGGCCGCGGCAGGGAGAGAGGACTCCCCCAAACCCTCTCTCGCCGCAGCAGCTCGGTGCCGGGTCAGAGGCTCCTCTCCCAGTCCATGGCAGCTCTGGCTGGGCTGGGCTTAGCTGGGGTCAGGCTCCTCTCCCTGGCAGCTCTGGCGGGCTTGGGCTGGGGAGGGGCTCCTCTCCCTGCCTGCGTGGCCCTTTATAGCCTGTTGCACAGCTTACAAGGAACTACCATTCTCATCCTCTTCAGCTTCACTGGTTCACCAGCCTTTCTCCCTTCTGCGACTGCCTTCGCCACTTAAGTAGAGCCAGGGAGTCTATCACTACAGACAAGTGGGTCTCCACAACCCACTTTGCCTCACTTTCACCAATGAACCATGCTCCCCATCCCTCTTCAGGGACCCTTCTCACGACAGCATGCTTCAAGATATAGACACACTCTTATATATGGGGGCTATAGAACCAGTTTCCATATAGCACAGAGGGAAGGGACTTTATTAAAGTATTTCCTGGTACCAAAAAAGAGTGGAGGTTGGAGACCCATCCTAGACCTGAAACTACTCAACACCTATGTTAAGGCACAGAAGTTCAAAATAGTGATGCTTACAGTGATAATTCCATTAGAGCAAGGAATTGGTTCTCAGCCCTCTACTTTCAAGATTCATATTTCCACATCACTATCCACCCATCCCACAAATGGTTTATCCATTTTATTGTTGGCCAGGACCACTATCAATACTGATTGCTCCCCTTTGGCTTATCATCCGCCTCAAGGGTCTTTTTGAAGGTCATGTTGATGGTAGTTATGCAGGAAAGTATTCTCTTACCAGGACAATTGGCTGCTGAAAGGAGGAGCAAGATCCTCTTCCTTTTGCACCAAGACATCAGACTCTGGAACTGGTGCATATGAAACAAGCTCACTATCACGTTGGCATTCAGAATGTGACTGCAGACTCACTCAGCAGACACTTCTTCCAAGACAAGTGGGGAATAGACTCCAACATATTACACCACAGATTCTGTCAGTGCGGTACCCCCCAGATAGACTTGTTTGCCACTTCTGCTCAAGGGGCAGATTGGGTCACCAATCCATAGGGGACACTTTTCACCCTCAGTGGATGTCAACCCTACTGTATGCACTCCTGCCAACTCTCCTAATAGCCAAAGTTATGCTCAAAACAGAGCCAGAGTAATTCTAATAGGTCCAACTTGGCCCAGGCAAACATGGTTTTCTTACCTGATACAGCTATCTGTTTGCCCTCTGATCACTCTCTGCATCACTCCCCATCTCGTCTCGTAAGAGTGCAGGAAGATTTTTTTCATCCCAATGTCACGATGCTTGGTCTCAAAGCATAGCTGTTGGTGGCTCATGCGATTAGAGGCAGCCTGCTCAGAGGACATAAAAAGAGTGATATTACACAGTAGGAAACAATCTACTTACTACATGTATTCTGAAAAATGGATGTGGCTTGCCAGTTGGTCTGACCACGAGCAGCTTTCACCAATGACTACATCGCTTCTGGATATACTAGACTACACCCTAGCTCTGAAAACCACGGGTCTATTGATGAGCTCCATAAGAGTCTCCCTGTCAGCCATCATGGCTTTTCACCACCCATCAGAGGGCTATTTCGTCTTTACCCACCCGACCACAGCAAGATTCCTTGGAGGGATGGGAAGAGAAACTTTTATCTTCCGGTCCAGTTCCCTACCCCAGTATCGGACCTCAGTCTGGTCCTCAAATGCCTCACAAGACTGCCCTTTAAACCTCTGGCTACCTGCTCACTGCTCCATTTGCAATGAAGATGGCATCCCTGATAGTGCAATGGGTTGGAGAAATAGAGGCCCGAATGGCATATTCCCCCTTCACAGTGTTTTAAGGACAAGGTCACACTGCGGCCCCACTTCACATTCTTACCTAAGCTCTCTTTTGAGTTCCGTCTCTATCAGCCCATTCATTTGCTTGTCTTCTACCCCAAATCGCATCTGAATTCCCAGGACACACTGCTGCATACCCTGGATTTTGTCTAGACAGAACAAAGCCCTTCAGAAAGATCAACAAGTTATTCATCTGGATAGCAGACAGATCAAAAGGGTCAGCAGTCTCTAACCAGAGACTTTCCAAGTGGATATCAGACTGCATTAACTCGTTACCAGTCTTGTAACATTCAGCCACCTTCACTTTCACGCTCATTCTACAAGCTCTGTTGCCACTTCCATGGTCGTCTTCTAAAACCTACCAATCATCAACATCTGTAGAGCCACTATTAGGGCATCCATCTGTACATTCTCCCAACACTACACAATAACTCACGACTCCACCTCTGATACTGTGTTCAGCTCGACTGTATTTTCCACCGTATTGGACTCAGCTCCGAAGCCTCTTCCACCTTAGATGGCACTGCTCCATAGTCACGTAGAGCACCCGTGGGGAGGCTACTTGAAGAAGGAGGAATGGTTACTCTCCCTGTGCAGTAATTGTGGTTCTTCAAGATGTGTTCCCCTATGGGTGCTCCACTACCTGCCCTCCGTCCCCTCTGCTTCAGAGTTCTCAGCGATGGGGCTCTGCAGTAGAGAAGGCACAGAGGGCAGTTTGCCCATGCAGTGCTATGTAACAACTGCACTGGGCACAAGACTGACGAACACAGAAATTTCCAGTCCAAAGCGCAGGGAACACTAGCGAACCTGAAGTGGAGCACACATAAGGACAAACATCTCGAAGAACTAGAGTTACTGCACAGGGTAACCATTTCTTCTTGGCACAACTGTAGTTCATTTTCAGAAATTACAAGCTCTTTTACCTAGAGACAAGGTAGCAATATTAACTTAGGGTCCCAAGATGGATTTGGCAATAAACTTCTCCCCCCGCCCCCCACCTTGAAAGAACAGCATTTTATACTGAAAAGGTGTTAAACTTTAATGACCCACCGTATTTAAAAAATAGGTTAAACCTTTTAAATGGTTTAGAAACTTGGATGTTTTGTTTGCCCCCCATGAAGTTATGTTAATAATATTTAGAAGTACTGAAATGGTGCAGAATGTAGCTACCATAAGCAGATCAAAGATGGACAAGTACCAGTGAAATATCACTGACTCCTAAGAAATATATTAGTTATCTAAATAGAGATTAACCTTTTCACTCTGTTAAATCTTGAAGTCCTTACTCCAGCAAAACTCACTGACTACAAGGAGAGTTTTGCCTGAAGGAGAACTGAATAAGGACTTCACCCTATGGTTTACTTACCTTAGATGGGAAATACTTTGATTAACTTAAGGAACCAGATTTATAACTGGTGTCAACTTCATTCATTTCATAAACCTAGTTTTTTTTAATGGCTAGCCCTTTTTTCTAATTCTTGCTCTTCAAAAATATTTTGAGGCTTTATAGTCTGGTTATCATTTTCCTGAACTCTGATCACTCTTTTAAGAAATTGTGGCTTTTAATTAATTTTTGAAGGAATCATCTCCTCAGTTTGCACTATACAGATTTCTTTACTTAGAGCATCCTCATTCATGGAGAAAGTTCTTGCTAAGTGCTGAATATTTTTATTACTTTGTGAGACACTGTTCTAGTGTCCTGAAAATCATTATCAGTAATAACAATCCAACACTAACCTTCTTAAATAAGAATAATGGCTAGAGCTCCTGCAGAAGATCAGTTGCACAGATATAACTTAAAATAAATAATTCAATAGTGAACTACAAGAACAATACAAAAGTCCAATTCCACTGATAGTTGTAAGCGGACTGCGTAAGTATGTGAAGTGTCAACCTATGTTTAAATGACTGAATGAATTCCTCACAGTCAAATTCCACAGTCCTTAGCGCTTACATAGCTAATATCCCACTGAGGTGAATGGGATGTGTCACAGATCTAGTCAAATGCCCCCTCTTGACTGTTCACCAGACTGCTGTGAGGAGCAGCAACTAGATTCCATGTGCTTTAAGCCATCAGAGCCTGAATAGAGATCATGCACTGCCCTTATCTGGGGGTCCCAGACACACTCTTGTAGTACAGACCCTTTGTCTAGCACCTCCTCCTGACAACAGACCTTGTAGTCCAACTGGCCAGCCCCTGGCGGACCACTACTTACCCTCAAACTTTTCATAACTTTAACACAGTCTCCAAGGAACTGTAGCCATGTGGGCGTTTTAGGTTCACAGGTTAACTCTTTTTAAGAGCGCTTGAGAGGTGCAACACATAACACACATGTGGACTGACTTTGTGAAGAATTCTAAACTGCCACTGCTCTTTACTTAACCACTTAAGATATACACAGGTCTATATTAAAATAATACATCCTCCACACATTTCCCTGCAACACTTTTTCTCATCACTACAGAGAATTCTTTGAACTGGGATTTGGATACCCTAGGGATGTCCAAGATCCTCCTGCTGCAGCTCATGGCTTGACTTCTGATTTATAGAGCTTGCTTTCTCTAACCTTGGTTGTTCACATAGCTAAACCCCCTTGCTCCCACTATGAAAGCATGCCCAAACTTATCCCCCCGTCTCTAGCCCAAAGCTTTCTAGATGGCTCTGTAAGTCCCTCAAGTTCATATGTCCCACCAGTAGTCCCTGGTTCTTGTGTCCTGCTGCTGGTAATTTTACATTCTCCAAGCCCTTTACGCCTTATAGATGAGCTGGAGGAAGTGACTTGTCCCAGCTCCAGCCAACCTCCTTAGTATACGTATTGACCAGTCAGAGCACAGTCATTAATGTTAACTGCTTTCCATTGTTTCTAGCCTGGGGCCATGGCTGTGCTATAGTGGTATAGCTATAGTGTGGCAGGCTACACTGACAGAAGGCATTTTTCCATCACTCTAGGAATTCCATTCCCAGAGCAATGGTAGCTAGAGCAACAGAGGGATTCCTTCAACCCAGCTGCATCTACATCAAAGGTTAGGTTGGTATAACTATGGCACTCAACAGTGTGGATTTTTCACACCCCTGAGTGCCATAGCTATGTCATCCTAAGTTTTAAATTTAGACCAGGCCTGGGAGAGTTGTGCTGATAGGTTCATCAGCAGTGGCGGATACACATTGACATAGAGACATTCCATGATAGTGTTTTTCATAAGAACAACTTGACCATTGCAACCAGAATTCGTAAGCTGTATAGATAGATTTCTCAAATCATCACAGGATGCCATCTGCATAAGTGCCAAATAAGAAGTAGTAATCTGGTCCTTATCCTTTTAATGGCTGAAGACTGATCAGTGTGGGGAATTAAATAGTCCTCAAAATATTTATTTTGTAAATGGATTAATTGGTACCTTTCTCTGTAGCCATTTGTTATACATGACATGGAAACACTGTGTATGGCAGAGAAGACTCTCGTGGCAAAACTGGTAGCCAATGGAATCCAGAACAAGGAAGCAGAAGTTCGAATCTTCCATTGTTGCCAGTGTACATCTGTAGAGACTGTAACAGAACTTACTGAATTTGCCAAATCTATCCCTGGCTTCTCAAATCTTGATTTGAATGATCAAGTGACTCTGTTAAAATATGGAGTTTATGAAGCCATTTTTGCCATGCTAGCTTCTGTAATGAACAAAGATGGGATGCTAGTAGCCTATGGAAACGGCTTTATAACTCGGGAGTTCCTGAAAAGCCTAAGAAAACCATTTTGTGATATTATGGAGCCGAAGTTTGATTTTGCAATGAAATTCAATGCACTGGAGCTGGATGATAGTGACATTTCGCTTTTTGTGGCTGCTATCATTTGCTGTGGAGGTAAGAGATAAATATCTGTTCTTTGAAGTAATATTTATGATTTCACTCCCATCGTTTAGTAATTAAAAATGGAAAAGTATATTTCGTTGTAATTTATGGAATTATGACAATTCAGTTCTGTCACTAACAATGTTTGTCTCATGTTAAATTATGTTTGGTATAAGATAAATACTCATTAAGGCCTTAATCCTGCAATGTATTGCACAGGGGTCTGCCCATTTACAACACGTTGTTGGATTGGTGCCTTGGGGCTTTCTAGTTTTAAAAGTGGGATGTGAAGAGTATCCCTTCCTTGAGGAATAGGGTTGGGCATGAAGAAATATTTCTAAACTCTGAAAAAGGTGGGGAAATACAATATGGGGCTGATAGTGGAGTTAGATATTCCTGTTTCTTTTAATCTCATCCTTAGAGGCCAATAAAATTATGGCTTTGATGTTGCTCTTTGGTACATGTGAGTGGACCCACATTGAAATCAAAGGGTTTTGCGCAGCTACAGCATTCTGCCCAGGCATTTCATATTGCAGGATTGTGACCTTAATTTTAATGTTTATTTCCAGAAAATAGCATTCTTAAATTTGAGTTAAGATTATAAATACTTTCTATGTTATAGTGCTTAAAGTTGTGCTAGATCAGTGGTTCTCAACCAGGGGTACGCAGAGGTCTTCAAGGGAGTACATCAACTCATATAGATATTTGCTTAGTTTTACAACAGGCTATATAGAAAGCACTAGCAAAGCCAGTACAAACTAAAATTTTATACAGATAATTACTTGTTTATAGTGCTCTACATACAGTACACTGAAATGTTGTAAGTACAATATTTATATTCCTGTTGATTTATTTTATAATTATATGATAAAAATGAGAAAGTAAACAATTTTTCAAGTAATAGTGTGCTGTGACACTTTTTTGTATATTTTGCCTGATTTTGTAAGTAGTTTTTAAGTGAGGTGAAACTTGGGGTATGCAAGACACATCATGCTCCTGAAAGGGGTACTGTATCTAGAAAGATTGAGAACCACTGTTCTAGATGATTGACAGACGACCTCAAACAAACCACTGCCCAACATTGTTTACACTCTAAATTTAATAACTTGGGGGGCTTAAAAGAATGTAATTTAAAATAAACAGAATGGAAAAAAACAGAGTTAAGGTTTCACTTTAAAACTCCTCACAAACATTTGGAAATACACAGTCAAGGTGCTCCAGACTCTACCCTTGCAGCTCTGGATCCTTATCCACCCATATTAACAGGACAGCCTTTCACCTCTTCTCCCAGTATTCACAAAATGAGGCATATATCCCACTGTACTGTCCCATACTTAACATACTGCACCAATTCCTTCACTACATATAATCCACCTGCCCAACCTATATCTTCCATCTTTTATTTCATGTGCAGACCAAAAACCTCTGCCCCAACATCCCAACTTCTTACTGTCATCAAGGTACCGCAGCTTATGACCTGATACCCTCTAAGTACAATCCACAAACATCACCCCCCCATCATGATTTACTATAAGACAAAAGGCCCAGTATACCTTGTGAATATTATTTTTTACTGCACACAAACTGTTAAAAGAACATTATTTAAGGTTGTAAACTCAAGCACTCAAAAGTTAGAAAATGCTGGAATTGTCCATGCCTGTGCAACTCTATTTCAGCCCTCTTCTGCATATTAATATGATCCAGTTTTTAATACATGATCACATGGGTATTTTTTTTCACAGGAGCCCTGCCTCATTCAGTGCACAGGATAGTGCTTTGGAGATGCAGCAGGGCTGTGTAGCAAAGGAGAGCAGGAGCCCTGCTTTATTTGTTACAGAAGTTTGAAGGTGTGTAGTGAATGAGATAGAAGGTGGTCACTAATTGTGTGTGCGCCTCATGTTCTGGGTGCCTGACCTGAGACCCTGGGGTCTGATTTGCAGAAGAACTGAGCACTTACAGTTGCAATTGAAGTAAAAGGAAGCTGTGCTGTGAATATAATAAACACTCTATAATTCTAGCTACACTGAACAATCAGGGCCTAGGTGTCTGAAATTTGGGCACCCAAAATTAGTGGATACTTTTGACTGTAATCTCTGTGTGCCTCAGTCCTCATCTGTAAAATGTGGATAATAATATCCCCATATCTCACAGGGTGTTGTGAAAATAAATGTATTAATGACTGTGAGATACTCGGATACTATGGTGATGAGTGCCACAGAAAAGTTCATGAAGAAATTAATAATTCTATCTTCAGGGCAGGGTATGCATAGTGGGCAGTAAATAAAGCCTGGTGCCACACACAGAACAAAAAGGAGAAAACAAAATATTAAATAGCTGCTCATTAAGTGAGCACCAGCCACCCAATGCACTGAATGAGGGAGTCCTGGGGGGAGGAGAGTGAGGGGAGGGAGATGTGATCATGTAAGTAAAGACTATATCGTAATTAGGATTGGCAGAATTCTATTTTTATATATAATTTCAATGGATAATATTGATGTATTTTTTTCTATTTTATCACTTTCAATTTTCATAGTTGTGGGAGACTGCAGGAGCAGGCAATAATTATTTAATGACAGTAGACGTAGAGTCAAAAAGTTACAGATTTATAATGGTTAAAACAAGGGCTGTCAAGTGATTAAAAAAATTAATCACGATTAATCACGCAATTAAAAAAATCACGATTAATCGCACTGTTAAACAATAAGAGAATACCATTTACTTAAATATTTTGGATGTTCCTTACATTTTCAAATATATTAATTTCAATTACAACACAAAATACAAAGTGTACAGTGCTCACTTGATATTTTTTATTACAAATATTTGAATTGTAAAAAGCAAAAGAAATAGTATATTTCAATTCACCTAATACAAATACTGTAGTGCAATTTCTTTCTAATGAAAGTTGAACTTACAAATGTAGAAATATGTACAAAAAATAACTGCATTTAAAAATAAAACAGTGTAAAACTTTAGAACCTACAAGTCCACTCAGTCCTATTTCAGCCAGTCGCTCAGACAAACGATTTGCAGGAGATAATGCTGCCCGCATCTTGTTTACAATGTCACTCAAAAGTGAGAACAGGCGTTCACATGGCACTATTGTAGCCGGCATCACAAGATATTTATGTGCCAGATGCACTAAAGATTCATATGTCCCTTCATGCTTCAACCACCATTCCAGGGGACATGCGTCCATGCTGATGACAGGTTCTGCTCGATAACAATCCAAAGCAGAGCGGACCGACGCATGTTCATTTTTATCATCTGAGTCAGATGCCACCAGCAGAAGGTTGATTTTCTCTTTTGGAGGTTCGGGTTCTGTAGTTTCCTCCTCGGAGGGTTGCACTTTTAAGACATCTGAAAGCAATCTCCACACCTCAGCCCTCTCGGATTTTGGAAGGGACTTCAGATTCTTAAACCTTGGGTCGAGTGCTGTATCTATACTTAGAAATCTAACATTGGTACCTTCTTTGCATTTTGTCAAATCTGCCGTGAAAGTATTCTTAACACGAACGTATGTTGGGTCATCATCCGAGACTGCTATAACATTAAATATATGGCAGAATGAGGGTAAAACAGAACAGGAGACATACAATTCTACCCCAAGGAGTTCAGTCCCAAATTTAATTAACGCATTTTTTTTTTAAACGAGCATCGTCAGCATGGAAGTATGTCCTCTGGAATGGTGGCTGAAGGGACATATGAATGTTTAACATATCTGGCATGTAAATACATTGCAATGCTGGCTACAAAAGTATCATACAAAGACCTGTTCTCACTTTCTGGTGACGTAAGTCAGAAGCAGTCAGCAGTATCTCCCGTAAATGTAAACAAACTTGTTTGTCTTAGCGATTGGCTGAACAAGAAGTGGGACTGAGTGGACTTGTAGGCTCTAAAATTTTACACTGTTTTGTTTTTGAGTGCAGTTATGTAACCAAAAAAAATCGACATTTGTAAGTTACACTTTCACAATGAAGAGATTGCACTACAGTATTTGTATGAGGTGAATTGAAAAATACTATTTTGTTTATCATTTTTACAGTGCAAATATTTGTAATAAAAAATAATATAAAGTGAGCACTGTACACTTTGTATTCTGTGTTGTAATAGAAATCAATATATTTGAAAATGTAGAAAAACATCCAAAAATATTTAATAAATTTCAATTGGTATTCTAGTGTTTAACAGTGCAATTAATTGCAATTTTTTTAATCAGTTAATTTTTTTAGTTAATTGAGTGAGTTAACTGCTATTAATTGACAGGTCTAGTTAAAACACAAATTGTCAACATCACATGTCAAAATATACAAAATAAATATCCTTAAATCAAACTCTTAAGTTCTCAGGCAGCATTTTTCTTACTCTATGCATGCCTGGATTATTATCAATGGAAACACTTTTTGTTTCGTGTGTGTATGGTGAAATCCAAATTTCCTGATAAATCTGATCTTTCCAAGCCTAATCATAATGCTTACACCCATCCCTGACTCCTTGTCCCATTCCTGTCCTGTCCTAGCCAGTCATCTTCACTCTTGAGGCGTATCGTTGCCAAGCAAGTGGTAGTCTTGCCCTTCTGGACTCACCACCCCAGTCCCAGTGAACTTCAACATCCATACCCAGTTCCCGTCTCCCCCCCACACTTCTACCAGCTCTTCATCTAATCTGTCTCTTTCCCCCACCACAGCCTCCAGTTGATGCTCCTAGTTCAAATTTCCCTACCCAGGCTCCTTGTCCAATTTCATTGTCATCCTCCCGCTCCGAGGCACCTTGTCCAAGTCTGTTTGCCCAGACAGTCCCAGTAGTCCCTGTGTACCAATGCTCGTCGTCAGATCCATCTCCCCTTCTCCCACATCCTAAAACAAAGGCCTCCCTTTCATTTGCCAAATTTGAAATCCCTGTTCCAAAGTACAGGTGTGCTATATCTTTCCAAATAAAAGAGTTTTTGTTTTTTTTTTTAGCATGGACAACATATATGTTTTTCCCAGCCTCATACTTGGAAACAGCTGAAGTTCTAGCCCGAGGCACACACCTGGCATGGAAAATTTCAGCCCACATATTTGTCAAAGTTACAAGCAACTGAAAACATGATCTGATAATGAGAAGTGTCTCATAATCTTAATAATAATAAATGGTGTTGCCAGCCTCCTCTATGATTAATTGCATGATGGTAATATCTATCAAGTACCAATCCAGATTGGTGACTCATTGTGTTTGGCACTGTAGTAACATAGTAAAATATCTTCCCTGTTCCAAAGAGTTTACTAAAAACACCCAAATGCTTAATCATATTTATCCTTCTGATTGGGATTGGAGACCCCACAACCTTCATATAGAGAACATAAAATCAGATATCCAGGCTAGACATATCCACTGTACTATAGCAGAGGGTTTGTGAGTCACGTAGAGAATTCTCTCTTCAGTCCATCTTGAAATAACATTGGCAAAAGTCATGAGGACCTATTTATTTATTTTATTTTATTTAATAAAGTTAGTCTGTACCAGTACTCCTGACAGAGTATTCCATAGCTATTCAGTTGTATTTCAGAAGTTCACTGATGACAAGATTTTACTTTGGGTCTGATCCAAAATCACTGGTGTCGATTGGAATAATCTCATTGTCTTCAGTGGGCCCCTGGAGCAGGCCTTACATGCAGATAAAATATGAACAATGGTAAGATTATATGACGTGTATTCTTTTGTTTGTTTTGAGAACAGATCGCCCTGGTCTTGTAAATGTAGAATACATTGAAAAGATGCAGGAGGGCATTGTGCATGTACTAAAACTTCACTTGCAAAACAACCATCCTGATGACATCTTCCTCTTCCCAAAACTCCTCCAGAAAATGGCGGACCTCCGACAGCTTGTCACAGAGCATGCTCAACTTGTTCAGATAATCAAAAAGACTGAATCTGATGCACTCTTGCATCCTTTATTACAAGAAATCTACAGCGATATGTATTAAGGCTTTTTTGTAATTTTTTCCACAGTATTTAAAGCCAAGAGCAATATTAATAATAGATTGGAGAAAAATTACTTTGTACAGTTATCGGCTGTGCTTAATTCAAGAACATAAAAAATCTAAATTGTAGGTAACTGGAATGTCATGCTTCTTTTGTCGTGGGTTCTTTAAGTACTTTAGAGAAATTACATAGTGCTCATGAATTTGCTCATAAGAAGCTTTGGTTAATTTGAAATTTGAGGGTTAGCAAGAATGTATATGTACTGAACAAGTAGATGTTTAACAAATCTGAATCTGTTAACTAACAAACAGACCTTGATTGATCAAAATTATATTCTGTATTGGGCTAGTCGTTGAGCATTAATTTACCAAATAGGGCAAAATTTGTTCAAGATACATGCACTATCTTCTAGAGATTATGTACTCTTGGTTTAAATACTTTCATGTTCATTATTGAGAACCAACTAGCACTTTCAATTTTTTTCTCAAACAAGAGTCAGGCTAGATGTATCAAGTGGCTGGGTATAACTATACATGCACAGGTATATTTATTTGAAAGATACTTACTTTGTTGCTGTCTGAATTATGGGAGAAATAGTACTACTAAAGTAAATTTAGGATTAGCCTTTTGAAAAGAGTCTTTTTTTAAAAAGTTAAAGGATTATCATGGTGTAACTCACATAATTGCTTTCCTGCCATTGCGGGAGCCTGAGGCACTTAGGTGCACCTTGATCCCTTCTAGTATCCCATGGGATGTAATATCCAATGACCAAAATTAGACCAACCAAAGTATCAGTGTGTGGGTCCTGGGTGATGCTGGTATCCTCTGATATACAGGAGGTCAGACTAGTTGATCTAGTGGTCCTTTCTGGCCTTAAACTGTACTACTCTATAAACTATGGAAAAGATATCTTAGCAAGATGCTTGTTAGTGAATTATACTTTACAGTGGGGGAATGCTTTTTCAAAAGTGTTCTAATGAAACTAGGGGAAAGTCCCTTTTGGGTGGAGTATATTGTGTGTATCTTGGAGAAGTCTTAATAGCTTAAGATGAAATTTTTACTTTAAAATGCCATTTTGAATTAGCAGGACTTGGGGAGTCTCCCAGAAGTCTGATTCTTGCCCCAAGGAAGCTGAATTCCAGATTGTCAGAATACAATAGCTTCAGGTGGTGGTCTACTCTGAAAAATGATTGTACAAACATGGCACTTTTATTCTTAACAGATCTTCAACCAATATGTATTCAAAGTGTTACATATTTACTGTTCTGAAAAAATATTATTTTACATTCTTTGCTTATATTAGCCCCTCAAACCTTAGTGAACTGCCTTCTGTTCCTCCTTACACATTGTCAACAGAACTATTAACTAAATTCTAAATGCACTATATTCTGCCCTCCTTTTACTCTACCCCACTGGAGGCAACATGTACAGAAAGCAGAATTTGTAGACACTGATTGCACAGTTGTAAAGGAAGGGGGCACAGCTTGGAGAAAATAGTTTCATGTAATTGAGGGCAGAATCTGAGCCACGGTGTGCTACTTACTGGTGATGTAAACCAGAATAACACAGCTTTAGTTTATGTCCATGTTGTCTGCGGGACTGGCAGTTAGAACAATCATGGTACAGTAAACTGAGCACATTTAATCTGAAAATCATTGAAACATAATAGACATGAAACTTCATCCTGCCACTTTGCAGACTACTGTATAAAGAATGAAAACAACTGCTAGCCATGAGTTTCTTTTGGGAGTAACATTTAAAATATTTATTAAAGACGGTCTCTTTCTGCTCTTACCTTTCTTTTTCTTTTTACCCTGACAGTTTCTCTATTGATCTTTTTTTATTGGGTGTTAAAACAATGATCTTGATAGCCAATTTTAGTAATACTTTCATAGTAATAATTTCTGTGGCAGAAAAGGGTCAGTTTTCATGTCTGCTTTATTGCAGCATGATTTCAAGGCTTCAGAATCATAACCCTTCACTAACAGAATCAACTTGGATGTAAGGTTTGATGAATCCCAGAACACAGAACCGTGATCTCTGTTTTTATTATTGAACTTGTTTCTGCTAGAGACTTGTTGGTACAGTTAGGCTTTTGGTCATTTGAGCCTTACATATTGTAAGATGATTAGAGTGATGTTTTTCAACTTACACATTACAAGTGTTAAAAACAAATTATCTATACTTCCATCAGTGTGTTTGGAATCTATTGCAGTTTCTGTGCTTATGTAACCTCTCAGGCACACACAGCTCAAACTGGAGTATGTGTCTGGGGGAGGGAAAAAGTAAAGAATGCATGCACACAAAATGATGACATGCATACTACCTTTCCCATCCACCATTTTTTCTTTCCACAGTCAAAAGTATGGATATAGTACATCTGCCTTATCTATTCAATTAGCGAATAGATTTTCATGTTTCATCAAAAAATTAGTAAATTGAGAAATGATCTCCTTTTATGTATTATGGCAGTACATGGTGTCTCTTCAGAAAAATGAGAGGATTTCAGCAGTGGTACTTTCTGCTACTAAAAATGCCCATTGCCAGTTGCAAAAGTTCAAAAATCATGAGTCAGATGCCAAAAAATTATGAGGTTGGCTTAAAAACTATAAGATATATAATATCTTGGATTCTGGGGGGCGAGGGTGGTCTTTTAGTTTCTGAGCTTTAGGGGCTTTTAGGTCACAATTTCAAACTTTACTCCCAAGAATGAGGGCTAGGAACTTAAGTGAAGGCTGAGATTCTCACATAAAGCCCCATCTTCAAGAAAGAAGTGATTAAATAAAATCAAATATTGCAAGACTCATATGAATGAGTCGTAAGAGTTGCCAGTCGTAATGAAGTCGTAAGAGTTGCCAGTATTTGAGTTCTCAAGTTAAATATGGACCTGAATGCTCTGGATCTGTTAAAATACTTCAGCTTCCTATTATTGTTATCTGTCCTTCTGGAAATTTATTTCAGACTTGTTCTGGGTTCATTTCATTTCCTGTACACTCTCCCCTGTTTGTTTCCAACTTTCATATAGGTCCAAATTCTGGACCTCTGCACAGATCTTAAATAAACAAACGTTGCTCAGGGAAAGGTCCATGGGAGTCAGGGAGGGCAACATTTTTACCCTATTGAGCAGCACCTATTACACTTACTTTTCTCCATGTAGGTGATTAGACTGGTGGAGCCACATAATCATTGTCAGACTGGCTATACCCTTGCCCATACCTCACCATTACTACCACCAGCCACTAGTCTGCACTGCTTTGGAGGAAGCCAGTGTGGAGTCAAGTTCAGTGCTGTCCAGAATGCACACGGTACAGAAGAATCACAGTGATTCCACTGACTAAGTTGCTGTGCTTCCGTTGAGAGGGAGGTAGGGTTTGTCCCAGAATGAATAACTATTACAGTGAATGATGAATTTTTGGTTTTGCCATTTGGGATAAAATGTGATGTTTTGTTGCCTGGATGGTTGAGCAAGGACAGTACTTTTCAGAGAGAGACAGACTTCAATGCAATGCTAGAATTGCCTCGGCAGGTAGATGATATGCATATGGAGTTACTACTGTTTATAAAGCTTAGATGAAAGCATTTGTTCCTCAAAACTCAAACCCTCAGAATGTTTGTCCTGTAAGGGGGTGTGATGCAGCTGACTCAGTTTTAGTTGTTTGACTAATAGTAGTCCCCATAATTAAGTCTTTGACCATCAGCCATTATGAATACCTGCTCTGTTATGAGCCTTAACAGTTAATTCCTTGCTGCCTGGTGGTTAAGGAGACTTTTTTTGTTTTGTCCATTCCCACCTCATCTGCTGAATGAAACAATCTCATTTTCCTTCAATCTTTCATAAACGCTAGGTCTTCCTGGTGCCACTTTGTCTGATACCAAGTACAAAGGTGGAGCAGAACCTATTAACCTTGATAATGCTCTTGTTTAGTTACATTTGGTACCCACCACATCTCCCCAGGTGAGGCAGTACGCTGTCCCACCTCCACGTGTATATGCTATGACTACGAGTGTCTGAGTACATCAACATGCATGCTATCACAACATGTATTTTCACACTTAACACCAATAGTGCTATCCCTGCTGGTGGTCTCTTCAGCTGTAGTTGGCATCTCTCTCAGTATTCTTGATGTATGCAGCACCCACATGTGTGTAACCGTCTGAACAGCACACTTGGTGTGAACCTGATTACAACAGTAGCAATGGCACACATCCAGAGCCTCTTCGTTTATCAGCAAAGTTCCTGATCTAGAAATTCATTCATCAAACATCTACAAGTTTTTAAATAGGAAAAAACAGCAGTCGCATTTCAAGACCAACTAATGTTTGGATAGTTTCCATAACTATTTGAATTTTGATAAGAGTTTTAAAGAGCTACAATTAGCATTTAAAATATATGTACAAAAAGTATTTGTCTAGGGGTTACACAAACTTGAACAAGATGTTAACAGATCCTAAAATTCTGGGAGATTCTACTGAGTGCACTACAGAGATACCTATACTGCCTTCCTAGAATACAAGTCACAGAACAATAGTCTCAACTGTAAATTTAGTATTAGTATACAGAACTTTATTTTAGCATTACATTTTTCACAGATATAGCTCAGCTACCTCAACAGATTATCACAGTAGACGCTAACAAATTTGATTTTCAAGATGGCTGCTTTTGTGAAAGTTTACAGTTTGAACTAACTGTAAACAGATTCCTGAGTAACTTTCATCATGCACAAAGGAGTCAAATCATTCAAGCTTTAGTTGTGTTGTTCTTTTTAAATCAATTCTATACAAGAAAAAGTGATCTGTCTTAAAAGAGAACACTATTACAGACTTGCTGGCCTGTTTGGTACATCATTAATCTGACTAGCAGCAGGTTTTAGGGGAAATTGTATAACTTTAATTTTAATTCATTTGGTTATTCTAGTCAAAGCTTTATTCTAATTTCAAAGTGAGTACATGCAACCTGCATTAATACAAATGAAGTTACTTGTGGATACCAAAATATCCCTTAATTTCAGGACACCATCTCTATTTTAAATGCACTAGAATTAAAATGACAGCCAACCAGAATGTTTTCCATTTAGTCAAACTGAACTTTTTTGGCATTTAAAAATGTCTTAATTTTCATTTTCCTGTGCCTTTGGGTTTCTGGTTCCAGCCAGCTGCTAAAGTGTTGAAATGCTGCCAAAGAGCTTATGTTTGCACTATTTCTGGCCCAAACAGATTTAGGAAATACCAGCAATTGTACCAGAGTCCATTCTCATGAGATTTCTAACACAAGTTTGTAGACTCATGGGGTTAAGATAAGCATCTAAACATGTATTTGTTTATCTTAAATACTAAATCTCTGAAGGTTTACTCATTGCTAGAATTAGGTCCCAGACTGAACTAGCATTTCTATGTTGTCTTTCATTTCTAGTGGTCAGCTTTAGGGTAAGAAGTCTTAGACAAAGCAGTTGGAGAAGATTGCATTGTAGCTACCTAAATTATTTCTAGTCCTGTTCTGTTTCAGCTAAGTTTGTCCCTTAATTTTCAGTCACAAAGCTTCTATTTTTAAAGAAGAAAAAAAATCAGCAGTTATTTAAAAGCACTTAATAGTCATTGTACTATTTTATAATAAAATTAATGAAATGTTGAGTATGTCATAAAATTGGTACTTCATTCAAAGCCATAATTCTTTATTGAGGCTTGTTGAATTGAAAGGCACAATATGAGGCTTGCCTGTACCTTAGTGCTATTTTAATAACCACATTCAAATTTGAATATCTGTGTTTAATCAAGTTTGTTAACCCTCAGGTAGTGAATGGTTAAATTTACAATATGGAGGTTTGAACTAAGATGACTGGTATTGTTCGGTTTTATCTTTTGTTTTTAAACTGAATGTGATAGTGTTTCTTTAAACTTCCATTTGTAAAATATACAAATATAATTGCAAGACAAACTTTTAGTAAATTACACCACAAAAGCTTTAAAGAAAAAATGTAAATTATTTAAGTGAAACACTATGGGCCTGATTTTGCAAACCCTTAGCCACAGTGTGAATACTTGTTTGAGTAAGGGCCGCAAGGTCTCAAGTTAAAGATGCTATTAATTTGTTTGTGGACTTAATTGCCATAAACTGTATAAAGGACTGTCATGCTCCCTTGCCCTGGACTCTGCCTCAGTTTCCACTCCATCTGTGGAAATGAGTCCTGAGCCAGACTTTTACCATTTTAGAGCCCTCATCCAGAGGATTCCAATAAGTAAACAGAAACTAACACAAAGAAACAGTCTCAGCGAATAGTTTGTCTCTCTGGACTCTTGTTCTTCTCTTACCGAGAAAGAGTCATGAACCACCCTGCCACCTCAGCATTGGCTGCTGTTCCCATCCACACTGGGGTTATCAGTCTCTTGTTCCAAATTGCCTGCGTTCACTATTCCCTCCCCACAAACTAACTCCTTTTCAAAGGACTTTCCACCTTCCTGCTCCCCCCCTAGAAACTAGTTTCAAACTGCAGGCCTTTCCTGTCCAGAGGCACTCACCAGCTCTCTTTGCAAAGCTAATAGGATTTCTCCTACTGTCTCTCTTCTCTGATAGTTTCCCCTCAGGCTTCTGCGTACTACTTCTAAGCCCCAGTTCAGTGTTTGCCCTCTGCTCTTCCTCATGTAGGGTCCTTTCTAACCTGTAGAGATCTCAAGCCTTCCCCAGAGAGAGAACACTCTTGGTTGCTTCCTTCTTATACTACTCAGACAGTCTCCTTATAGAGTTCAGCTGCTCCATTACTAATTTGGCTGATGAGGCATCACTTGGAGCACCTAATTGCTCCAAAGTGTAGTTCACAGGGCGGTGGAGGGCAAGCTGGGCAAGTGTTGTGCAAAACTTTGGGACATATCAATGCGTGACTATTTGCAGTTGTAAACAAGGTTTGAAAATATTTGTATGTAGAATGTGGACTTCCTTTTATTTCTCTTTTGATACAAGTAAGTCTGGCACAGGATAAGCTGTAGCTGTAAAATATTTAGTTAACATAATTAAGGTTTGTGGCTCAAACTCACCAAGGTATAGGGTGGACTTCAGAACCACTTTTATCTTTCCATGCACTGCAGTATTTTGTTTTAATTACAAGCCTAGTCGGAAAACTAAAGAGAGGTTGTTTTTATATAATTCCTGTAGATCTACATTTCTCTCATAATTTATACTTAAATTTTGTGAGTTGATTTTTGGCTTAACAGAAATAAAGCTGTCCTATTGATTTTGTTTATATATAAAATAATTTTGGTGCCACACACACTGAGGTTGAACTATGATTTCTTAGACATTTCAAAATATGTAACTGACTATACAATGAAAACTAAGTAATAATTAAAATATGCAATAACTTGGAAGTCATTTATTAATTTTTCTATAGAAACATTCCTTTTTTCCTTATGACTTTAGATCAGTGGTTTTCAACCTTTTTTTTTTTTTAATTTTCGGACCCCTAAAA